>NC_142709.1:17502500-18127500 GCF_055471065.1 Atractosteus spatula | reverse complement strand
TCGAGTGTGTAAACTGCCTTGTGCTTGTTGCTTGTCGAGATAGGCTTCTCTGCAGCCCTGATTTGAAGAAGCAGCTAGAAAATGGACAGATGGAATTATTTATCTGTTCATTAGAGATGAGATATTATACACACAACATACAGTATGGATCCTCTTCAACATCAAATACACATCAACACTGTAGCCTTTCGGAAAAGCCATAGTCACTGCTGCATTCTTTATGCTTAAGATGATATTAAATGGATCTGAAGTCATTAGCCCTTCCCTTTTTTCTGTCAGTAACATGTATAAAATACTGTTCTAGTCAGTCTGTTTTGCTACAAGAAGACCATGCACTTTTTACATTTGTTCCTGTGTATGAAGAGGGGTCAATTTTTTCCCAGCTCTTTAAAACCCTGGAGGACTATACTGTTCTCTGAAGCATCCTCTCAGGTGCTTTGAATGTCTTATTATCATACCAGATTTGGACAATAACATCATGGGTGTGAATTCACCGTTAATGCTGAGTATCGAACTGGCGTGTTGATCATTTTAAGCTCTTTTTATTCTTTTTCAAGTCCTGACTGATTAGTAGCCATATTTTATCACAAAATAGAAAATGTGACTAAGACAAAGTGAGTCTAACAGGAAGTGACAATTTCATGAACTGTAAATCACTCAGCCTTTAAGAGACCAAATTAGCTGTACACAAAGCCTGCTTCAATGCTTTTAGCGCCTTTCCTCAAGCTGTGCTGAGCTAGTTCTTTCATTTCCGTGCTCGTGGAGTCTTACCTTTCTCGGCTTGTTCTATTATTTGCCTCACTGCCTTTTTCAGGCTGTTGGCCCGTAGCATGAGCTGCTCCCTGGGCTTAAAGAACTTCTGGGGGGACGTCTTCTCGGTGAGGTTTTCTTCCAGCTTCTCCTTCAGCTCTGTCAGGGACTCTTCGCTCAGCTCCTCCTCCTCCAGCTCCTCTTCCTCCTCGAGCACCTCCTCCAGCTCCTCCCCCTCCTCCTCCACAATGGGCGGGGGGCCGTGAGGTGGGTGAGGCACTGCCTGGGCCTCAGCATTTAGGGTCTGCAGGAGGGAATCTAGCTTCTCGTTGAGGATTGTGCACTGGAATGAGGAGGAGGAGAGGAGAAGAGAGGCAAGGTCATTTAGACATGTTTTACTGTGGGATAACCACTCTAGCCCTGGTGGGAACAGAAGAATGAAGTCTGGCGTCACCAGACTTCACACAGGTCTCGAAACAGGTCTCTACCACATAGAGACCAGACAGAGCACAATAAATTGTAATTTAGCGTTGTCAATGGAATTTCCTTTAGCCAGTGTACTTACTTTCAGAGACATTGTTTCGGCCTCATCTGTATTCTCCGTGGTTTTCTCATAGGATTTCCCAACTTTGGCAACAAAGTCCTTGACAGTTTCACACAGAACCCTTCAGGGATGGAAAAAGCTGGTGTAAGATTTAGTGTATTCCATCTTTATTCCACAGAAGAGAATATAGCTATCTTGCCATTTAATCTCCATTGCTTTTCTCAGAAAATAAGACCGGAAAAAATGTTTTCAACAGAATTTCTTGCCAGTTTGAAATGGTCACTATAGTGACCATCTGCTCGTGAACAGAGGGAAGTATAAATACACATCTGTCCTCCATAGTTCCTCCCTAACAGCAGCTGAACTCCAGAAGCACGGTTGTGAGGTAAAGGCCGGGCTGTTTCTCCATGGCCTTGCTGGGTTCATGCTCAGGAGGAGATATGGGATAAGACACGGCCAATTGTCTCAAGCCGACCTTCCCATTACTCTCTTGGTTGCCAGTCAAGAATGGAACCAAGACAACAAGAGGTTAGGTCAAGCATGTTTATGCAGTACTTGATGCAGCAGACAGTGGGCATGTTTTTACTTTTCTAAAAAAAGCTCTGATAAAATCTTTTTGAAAAGTTTAACCTTGAATTTTCCGAAAAATATACTTTTTCCCTTTATCAAAATTCCAGCGCATAGCATGCTGAGCGCTGGTGTTTGGAAATGTATGAAAAGGGTCCTTTATATAATGCTATATCTTTTTATATAGAACAATATCTCCTTATTTCACTTTGCAATTATGTGTCATGTGTTCTCACTACTTACTTAGCAGATGATATGACCACGGAGTGCTGGTCAGAGTTGAGGATCTTTGTTAGGTGAGCAGCAACTGAATCCTCATATGCTGAGATCTGGAACTGAGCCCATGGCAGACATGAGAGGAAAGATCAGAACAAATACAAGCTCAAGGTCACACTGTAGGACTACAGGACAGAAAAAAAGAGGCACATCACAAAAAAAGAATTACACTGTTTATGTACATTTGTGGTGAGCTGGAACTACATACAACTTAGTCCAGGGGTTGTAGCTACAGTAAGTGGCGCCTTAACCTGCAGACAATGGGCATAAGGCAGGATTCATCCTTCAGAACACCCCTCTATCACAGCCACACATATATGGGGGGCGATTTGGAGACCAATTAACTTTGACAGAATACCTTCACCCTGTGGAATAAAACCGGAGCATCCAGAGATAACCCTGTGACTGCAGGGGAAAACAACCTTTACCCAGAAGGGCTCCAAGCCATAATCCAATGCAAGATGCTAGAGCTTTGGGGTGGCTGCGTCGACCGCCATGCCATTGTTATGCCCCAAGCTTGAGGTCAATTGAAATAACATTTAAATCCCTCTTGTTAGGACAGAGGGATTTCAGCTCTTACCGGGCATTCTTCTGACCCCTCTTCTGGGGTGGCAGGACAGCTCTGCTTCGGAGGTATTTTAATTTCATATGTCATGATGCTCCACCTGGAAACACCGGAAAACATGATTCTTTAATTGCATTCCTCTGCACACATCTGCCATCAGTGTAGCACGTATATCTCTGTGAGAAATAATGTCTATAAATGCTAAAACAAATAATTGACCATTAAATGAAACGACAAAGACGGTCGAATGTTATGTTGTCCATTTATACAAAACTGTGAATTTGCACCAATGGCAAAATATATACAGAATTTAGACATTTTACAAGTGGTTCATCAACAGGAGGACAATGCCACCAGTCTGTGCTTAAATGCTGTATACTAAAAGCTACAAGTTACTCCTACTCCAAAAGACAGATTTATTGTTTGGTTCAAAGAACATCACATTATAAACTAATCTAGGCAGGTCAGGTACTGTACCAGAAAGTCAGAGATTTGGTAGATAGTTTTGTGTGCAAAGAAGCTGGTACTGCTTTCAACTCTAAAGGTGCTTTTTGGCCATTTCATTAGTGTCAGTGGATCCTTGTTTAATGTTGGCAGTGAAGTAGCCCACTGTGCTGATTTCACTTGCATCACGTTCACTTAGGATCCCACATTCACTTGACTTGACTGTTACTGCCATCTTCTCTGCAAACTTTATTGCAAGTGAATATGTGAGCGTGTGGAGAAGACATTCTGATCAATTAATTCTGGACATTAATCTAGTGTAATCCTGAACAGACAATAGGGAAACACTGCAACTGTAGTTTGGCTTTTGTTTCCCACGTCTGAGCATCTGTGAGGTTTATAAATTCTACTGGGCATTTATTCTGTGATCTAGGAAACATATCACTAAATGCATGGTTTACGCTGAACGTCTGTGACATAACGAGGACTGCAGTGTGCCAGAGCACAATCAATACTCAGAATCATCTGGCCCTGCGCATCATACCTGTCAAGCATTTTTGTGCTGGCTCTCTCTAACTTCTCCAGGATCTGAGGAAGCTGCGTGTCATCGTCGCACGACGCACCCCAGCCCAGGACACGTGCAAGGTCATTCCCAGTGCCCAGGGGCAAGACTCCAAGCTGGCACTGAAACCAACCAGGCACCAGGTAACCACAGGCACGTACTCCGTATATACTAGCACACTTGGTACATAGCCATTGCATCTCTAGCAACTCAGAACCGCTACCACATCAGATTGTTATGTGGAATTTTATTTTGGTGTTCCAAAACCCATATCATTAAGATTTTTTTGTTTTTAACAACTCTTTCGAATATTCTTTTGGCTACCTGACATTGCAAAGGTCCTAGGTCAGTCACTATTATGACAGGATAGCCTTAATCAATAATAACACGCTCTGGTATAAACTCACTAGATCAGAGGACAAGAGGGGATTCCTGTAGTTTTGTTAGCTCATATTAACAGGTAACTCCTCCTAGGCCATGCTCAGTTTTGAGGTACTAAAATACATATGCCTACAGTACTGACTGTGTGGCATTGAACTTGTCCTACTGTTTTCATTTACTGTACATTGCAAGTTACATGTTTTCAAGCTTGTGACACTCAAACAGAGCACATTTATTATTTTCTTCAACGTTTCTGCACTCTGGAGATCAAAATGTCTGTTCACACTCCGCCGCCACCAACCTGTTTGTGAAGGTTCAGTTTGTCGATTTCTGACAAAACCCAGCCGACGCTACCATCCCCACCACACACCAGGATCCGAAAATTGTCAAACTTCTGAAACAAGCGCAAACTGAAAGAGACAAGTCACAGGAGTCCAAAACTGGTCATTATCTGCAAACACCCCAGAGAATGAAGCATCTGACACATAGTTGGGCAATTTATACAAACAATGTTTTTTTCAAGTTTCAAGTTTTTTTTTAGATAAGATGCTGTGGGAGACTGAGAAAGAGAGAGAAACTACCTACTCTTTTGGAGTTTTAGAAAAAGGAGATTTGGTTTGAACTTTGCACCCTGTGCAGGTGTAGTATCAGAGGAGAACACAAAATCTTGTTCGAACACAATCGTCTTTATTGGGCCATTCCAGAAAACCGGCCTCAAACAGTCAGCAATTAGCAGTAAGAAAGCGGCGAGCAATTTATGGAGACCTCCACCATCGCATAAGAAAGGGAAAGAATTTCAACAGAAAACACATATTCAGTCTAATACCGATGAACTCTGCGTTGCTCCATAAAATCCCCCTAATGTGTGTGTTTATCCTTTGCAAAGAATATTTCTGGTGCAAATTCCTGCACCATGGCAACATGCTTCCAGGTACACTTACCCTAAATGAGGTCCTCCGTTTACTAAATCAAACACCTGAGCAGGATTTAGTAACTGTTTGAACCTGCGAAGAAACTTCACGCCCTGATTATCCCCACTCTTGGAGTTCACAAATACGAGCAGTGGACTGGCACAAGATGGCGGGCAGGTGGCTTTCCAGAAGCCTGTGGGGGGAAAAAAAAAGAAACGTAAGTTGGATTAATTGGGTTCTCCTCTCATTGCCTCTCATGATCTTTACGCAATTGCACCGGTACGTTCTGACGTAAGGGAGGGTAAACTGGAATCAGCTCAAGTATCCTTTGCTTGGGACACAGTGGTCACCATTGCTGACCTGAGAGCTGTAGTACTGTAGATAGCCAAGCTCATTAAGCTCATTAACAACCAGTCATTACACACAGGGGGATGAAAAAGGAAAAAAAACAGGTGATTCTAAAATTTTAAGGTATGACAGAATCAACATACCGGGGCAGGAAAGGAAAATAAAGGAGGTTAATTTGCCATCAGCTGATTTTAATCATTTATATGTAAACCGACATATTGCAAATAGAGAACATTTCTCTTCCACTCTCTCCTGTATTATTAATTAAGCTTTTAGCACCGTACTTCCGCGCCCATTGACACCTTATATACTTCTGGTTATAACACAGTATCTTCAAGATGAATATTTGCTGAGAGAAACATTAAAAAATAACAGAGGCACCCTAAGCTAGTTTCCTAACCCAACTTAATAAAAAAAATAAATAAATGGCAAGCAATTATATTACGCTTTTTAGGATCCAGATTCAATTTCAACAATCCAATTTCCTTTTTTTATGATTCAAGAAATAGTTATATATACAGTAGAGCTGATACTGTAGATTTAAAAGGTTTGACTTTAAAATTCAAATTCAAGCAGAACTGATTGATGGATATTACCTTACAGAGGGCATTTAGCCAGGCGTGACACATTTTGCTAAATCTTAAGATTCCAGTTAAAAATGAGAAGCTATCATAATGAGACAGTTTCCTCAGAAACAGATATTAATTATGTGATTCAGAGAGACAGGATCACACGATATTTAGCAGGAAAACCTATTACATCAATATTTCATGAATATTAAAAGTATGATAAATCATATAAAATCTGTGTAATATTGCCCCTTACCTCAGAAACTTGCCATTTTCATAATGAATGCCACTCACATCTTTTATGTGAAATGGACTGTAGCAGACAATGGTTGAAACAAAATGTTGAGCTCCATAAATAAATAATGCATAATATATGAAAGGAACAGTGTGGAAACTTTAAGAATTTAGACCTTTTCTGCTGAAATTGTAAACACTGTTACCTCTGGCTTATCAAAGTAGTGAATATTACAGTACTTTAGAAAAAAAAACTATCGGCTCCACAGTTTTATTAAACTTTAATGCTTCTCGGCCCGAAACACTTCCACCTAATCCATGCTAACAATACGTTTAATTAATATTAAATGATATTATGTAACACAGATCCTTGCCATTCCTCAGCCTGAGGTATATTGGCCCTGGCGATCTCCTGAGTGGAACAATCATTTAAGAGGTCAGTTACTTCCCTTTCTAAAGAAACTCTCATCATTTCCTCCGAGACGCTTTACTTCAACCCTCCCTCACTGTTCATTTGCAGTTAGAATAATGAAGAAAAAGCTTATGATTCATTTTAGCCTCCTGAAATACTCTTTTCCCTCTTGGCTCTTTTAATACCTTAGATGCGCTAAGAACTGGAAGCGGCGTGCGCTGAAAACAGGCAAGCGCTGCAATTTTCCAGTCCCCCTAGATCAGCGCCTTGAGACCGTAAACGTGAGAACGCGTTGGGGTTTTTTTTTAACGGGAATGTACACTTCCCAGGTACCGCTGCACGGAGCCCGGCCGCCTGGGAGGTGGGATGCCGGCGTGACAGCCCCACTCAAGGCTGGAGCCAGTGGAGCGAGCGAGGGGGCGAGCGGGAGATCTCCCTGCGGCTGTGGCAGGCGGGGAAGGGGGGGGGGGGAGCGCCAGCAGTAGCTGCCTGCTGCAGGGAGGGAGTCACGGAGCTCTCCCACGTGAGGCTTTCCGCACAGAGCCAATTAAGATGCCAAGTCCTTCAGCCGCAGCCGTCGGCAAGAGGAGAAATTCCCCGCACGTGCAGCGAGGGCGAGCTAATCACCAGCGTTTCCTCCTCACCCCCCGTGCACTGCACCACTAGTACTGCTGTTGATATTTGCGTTACAGCTGTTGAGGAGTTACTAGCATTTCTGATCTCTCTATCCACAACTTAACGACAGGCTTTCCTTTGCGCTGCACAACCCTGTAATATCCCATCGATAATCCTCGCAAATAAATGTATCTGTGTCAGGCTTTGACAAATGCAAATTATCTCCTTACCACTAATCTAGTTTAAGCATTATTTATATTTCCCGCTGTATGTTTCGATGTGCTGCAGCTGCATCACACACCTACCCTGCTGCTCTCTGTTTCTGAGTGCAGTAGACATCAGAGTCTGCCATGGGCTTTACATAACCAATGCAAACCACACACTCTGTATTCCTCAAGGTCCAATTACAGCGCTTTCTGTGTGGCAAAAACAGTGGGATGGTTACCCTTTAATTGGTAAGAACTCCTTCACTGGGAGGGGTGGAGACAACCCTTAAGATTGAAATATCAGGTGTGGCTGTATTGTCAATAGACCCTTGATATTCACACATAGAACAAACAGTGACCATAGACAAACTCTGCATTTTCAATAAACAAAATCTTGAAATTATATTTCATATTTTTTTTACTGACACACATTTGAATAAAAAAATGATTATAGTTGGGCTCCTGGTAATTGGAGAGGAATTAATCGTACATGTTCAACCTTAGTGACTGCTACTGCAACAGCTCTTCAGCCAGGCCTGGAGTGTGCAATGATGAAATCTAAAGGAACACTGTCAACATCCATTTATCTAGGAATCTGCCACAATCCTGCAGCTTTTGGCTCCCTAATTAAATCTGAAAAGGGCAAAGGGTTCGGGAATATGATGAATGCAAATAAGCTCGGTGTTTATTTTCCTGAAACAGTTTCATGTTGCTAGTTCTTCCCCTGCTACAAAAAATAAACAGTACTAGGAATTGCTGATTTATTAATTTGAAAACCAAATGAGATGCATTTCTCTCCTTGATTTGTCTGTTCTCTATGTAACACCCTCTTAAAGATCCCTCTTGACTGAGCAAACGGTCGCAGTTAAGTACTGTAAATATCACCTTTGGGTTAAATTGAATGGATATATTGCTCTGCAGCTCTAACAGCTATCCTTGTATTATGCTAATTTGCTAAAAATAGCACTTAAGAGATATACATGATGATTTGAGATACAATTTGTATGCCTCCATATACAGTAGTGGAGCCTAAACATAATGCAAGGATATTTTTATTTCACTTTTGAATCTTCTTGTGTTTGAAGACCAGATATACTAACAGCTTCATACTACTCAGGTACACTCCGACAGATACATCATTACTTTTGTATTTGTATTGTACAGTACGTGTCTAGTCTAGTATGAAATTTGAACAGGTTTTGAAACGTGATTCATCTTGTGTTCCAAAGCCTGTTCAAAATCTTAAGAAGTGATGCACCAAGTGAAAGGAAATATGGCAGACTGATTTAATCACTGAACACCTGAAATTCTAGGATAATGTTTACATCCATATCATGTCAACTCCTTCTTCTCAAAAACTTTATAGGCATCATTTTAGTTCCAGCTGGGTGAACACTTGTGAAAATGAGGTTCCTGAGTTAACGATACAGTCTAACTGACCACCATTTATTTTTCTTTGTCAATGTCTGACCTATAAAAATAACACCAACCATCCGTTCACATTTTCTCACCACTTTACACAGTATAAGGTCGCAAGGGAGCCAGAGCCTATCCACGCAAGCAACAAGCGCAAAGCAGGATGCACCCTGGGTAGGACGCCAGTCCATCACTGGATACACACAGACACAGACACGCACACAGTCACACCAGGGCCAATGTTCCTAGAAGCCAACTAACTACTTACGCGTGAGCATATTAACATATGACGTAATGTTGCTCTTGTGGAAAAATAGCATACCCGCCATTTTGTTCTCACAGCTTAAAACCTCTTTCTCAGTCCTCAGCTCATGTCTTAGGAACCGCTACACTGACTGAAAAGAAACAGTCAAGCAGCAGATTTCATGAGCACACCAAAGTTGCCTCTGCTTTGTCAATAACTGCTTAGTGCAGAGTGTCCTCTTACTTCTCCTGTTCAAGGACCGTTTGGTCAAATCATTTCTAACTTTCCAGGAATCATTGTAGTGTCAATACAGATTACATACAGTGAAATGGGGCTACTGAATCGACCACACGGGGCATGTGAAAACTCTTTGTTGGACAAAAATTCAAACTACTTTTGTTTTCAGTACTTCTGTACCGATATGAGTGGAAACTTGACAGGTTTCACTTTGTCCTACTAGAGTGGAAAAACAAATCACAAACAATATTACAACATTGTGTATGCTATGTACAGTATCACATTTCCACAACAGCCTGTGTGTAATTCTCTGAACCTCCATGTGAAGGCTAACGGCACATGAACACTGAAATGAAGGACTTACCATCAGAGTCTATGCTGTTGAGAGCAGTGGGAGGAATGATGGACACTTTGCATTGACCCAAGGGGCACTTTCGTGGATAAATATCCTTGCAGGCAGTGTGCACCTGTGAGAACACCATCCACCATAACACACAAACAAAGATAAAGGGAAAAAGATTTTAATGTGAGTGAGAAGTTAAAGTAAACTAGATTCAGCTGACAGTCTAAGAAATTGTAATATTGAAGTGTTCTAATACATTGGTTCCCATCCCTGATTCTGGAGGTTTATTGTGTTTTTTGAGGTTTTTGCTGTTTTCATTCCAGGTAAACTCTATGCCTCCGGTGTTAATAGATGACTTCCTTGAACATCTTATTTAAACTTTTATTTAACTTGTTTTTTGGGTCAGTCCTGAGTGTCAGCAATACCCTACCTCAAACGTACTGCGGCCAACGTCAGTACACAGAAAATTGAACAGCCTGTTCCCCACTTACCTGGCAAGATTAGCACTTGATCAGTTGATGATGAACAGACAACGGAGGGCATGACTCTATCAGACACTCCCACAATGAGTGTTTTGTCTTGCCACAGAGGTCAAACTGGTTACTTTTTAGACAGCACACCTGAATGTGCTCAGTTCTGAACCTTAAAAACTGGGAAAGGGTACAGCCAAATCAAAAACTGAAATGAATTACCCAGTGATTATGGACTTGGCTGGAGCAAAACCGCAAGACAAAGTACAGTGTTCCTCCAGGACCAGTGTTGGGAACCACTGCTGTTTTACATCAGCTGTGTGCTTCTGCGAGCATTCAGTTAAAAACCCTGTAATACTGACCAAACACCCAGCTTATTACTTCTGCCTTGAACAAAGCAAAAAAATACATTACATATACAGTACAACTTGTGTTGAAAAAGGTCAGGGGTTAATGAACTGGAACTTAGAAGATGGACTGTTTCTTGCAGCATGTCTGCAAATTCAGTCTAAATGCCCCAGAACGTTTGAATCAGAGATGGGTTTAACAGAGACAGCACAGGAGACAGGGAGTAAGAAAATGCTGCCAGTCTTCCATTTATGTAAAACATTCAAAACGAAAGACATCACAAATGAGTTATCACGAAAAGGAAAAACTGCTTTAGCGAGAACTGAAATACACTTTTGAGAGGAAGAGCACTCGTCACGTACTACCTATCATTATCATAGGGGGAGTTATTTAGTTGATCCACATGTAGATATACTGTACTACCCTGATAAGCTGTGCAGTGATTTCACCGCAACAGACAAGGCCTGACATGCAATCGGACAGCCTGCAGAGGGAGCAGGAAGTGTTGCGGTCCTAACCATAGCTTTGCACCAGAGGCAGCGCCAGTCCTGGAGCCTGAGAACACTGCCACATGTCTTGTCACACACGGCACATTTGGCACTAACTGGGAGGTTTCCTTCAAGCCACTGATGAGGCATTGCAATCTGCAAAACAAAGTGGGCACATCAGAGAAGCCTCAACCCATTGCAGGGCATTGTCCGTGTCTGTCTTTTGCCTCTATTACAATATTATCTGTCAAGCAGCTCGCATGTTAAAATTTAATTTTTACTTTAAAAGTTCTTTGTTCCAGTTAGAATAAAGGACAGGATAAATCTACATTACGTGACTTAAATAAAAAGCACTTTAGCACAATATTGGGGGTAATTACCTGATAACATAAATGATTATCCTCAGCTTCTAATAAGAAGATCTTTTCACATACAGTATGTCCCCAAATTAGCAGAGTACTAAATATGTTTATCTTATACGCATAATAGGGCTTTAATTTCTCAAAAACAAGTAGGAATGAAGAATATATTTAGCATTGCATTTTACCCATCCAAAAAGCCACTCCTAAACTGTAGTTGCAATAAATAATTTGTTCAAATAATTATGTTCAAAACTGGCTAATCGATAATTGGTAACCAATCATTTTGCATTGGTAATAATTGGATATTAAAAATTATATTTAACTTACGGCTAAAATTATGCAACATGTTGTTCTTCTTATATTTTTTTAAGTGCAAGTACTTAATTGTTAGGGGCTCCGGGACATAAGTGGTTATAATTTGACCACTACAAATTTAACTGCTCACCACATTACAGTTAAACAGGTTTTTGTTAAAGAAAATTTTGAGCTGCTGCATTATCCCAGTTATTTTGTGAAGTTACATTAATAGAGGAGACATCTGTCTCCAGCATAATGTGAAGACCCTCAGAGAGCAAAGAGTCTGTGTGAGGAGACAGATGTACAAATCCCACCCAGTTACTAGATGTTTACACAATCCTTACTGTTCACGTACTGTATTCTAAAAAAATATTATTTTACACGCTATTAAAGAGGGTAAAGCTTTAAAAAAAGAATTACCCCGTCCTCATCCTCTATGATATCTCTGCCAATAGAGGCCAGCGTTGTCCATTTGCAGTTGTTAGTGGCCCTGACAGCACATCTCTTGTGTGCTTTAAACTTGCAAACTGAAAAACAGAATTAAAGAGAAGAGTTAATGCAGTGTCAGAAAAAAAAGGTCTGACATCTTTCGTGAAGTCTCAGAACAGCAATGTTTGACCCGTACCATTTATATCATAATAATTTTTTTGCTTGGAATTCATTACAATGAAGTCCAATTTAACAGTTCTTGTAGGATTAGGATTAAATAACACTGCCCTCTCCCAAGATAAGCAGTAAGAACTGCTTTCTAGAAAACTGCAGATTCACAGACCTAAGAGAAGTAAAGACAATCCAAGATAGTCATGACCTTCATTACAAATAAATACAATAGTTTAACTGGGAGAACTGTTCTATCCATTTCTAAAACCCATTTTTCAAGCTAATTTCAGAAGAAACGAGGAAGAACAAAACGGCGTTCTCTGTTAACAGATCGTGTTCTGGTGCCTTTCCTGATATAATGGAAATAAAGATGGATTATTCAAAAAAGCACATTTTTCCACATCCATCTGCTGCTGAATGGTCATTTGTATATAAAAGGTGTTATGATTGTGTCAATGAATTGGAAAAATCCTGTAAATGCAGTGGTAATTATAGTAATGTTGTGTTGACTTTATAAGACAATTGAAAACAGTGATTTACTGTTCTGTATTTGGGTTCCTAAGGACTGCTAAAGGCCAGTAGGTGCCTGTTCTGTTAAGGCAGGCAACTGTACTGCACACCAAGCATTGTTGGAAGGGCTGATTCCTGCATTGTGGGGAAGCAACTATGCACTGAGACTGAGACTGCTATGGTGACCAAGCTGAAATGTGATAAAATATAATCACTGTAAGTAGCTTATTGATTCATCCATACGCTTGAAGCTGGAAATTAAAATTAAACTGCCCAGATTAGTCTAGTGAGCATGTCAGAAAGCATGTCAAACATTCAAAAGGTGTACAAAACACACAAAAATGCCCAATATTTTCCCTGTCATCAGTATCCCGAGAACGCCACTCATTTCTAGTGTTTCATGACTAATAATTTCAAGGAACTACAGTTAAATGATCTTATAGCAAGATTAATAAACGAATCAGTCCTATAATGTGCATTGTTATATAAGAATAACTTACAACAATAATTATCTTTAATAATAATCTTTATCTGATATAGTACCTTTCACAAAAGGTGTTATACTAAAAAATAAAACAAAATAAAGGGAAAGAAAAAACTTTAGAAACACACAAATAATGGATTTAACAATAAATTAAACTGATGTTGGAGTGTAAAAGTAGGTTTTATGTTGAGCTTTAGAAGTGAGGACTGATTTGCTAGATCTAACATTTCTCTGAGGCTGAGAAACTGGTCCCTTAACCCAATTATTATTAACATATTAAGAAACCAGAAGATTTAAAGACTAGTTCTGGAAAAAGAATGCCAAAAGCCAAATAGTACAAAAAAGGTGTAGGTGTATAGAGAGATAACAGTATACAATACACCGTCGGGCAATACATCATTCAAGCCCAATGTAATACAAGCGACATTTTATCTATCACTGTCCTTTGTCTGTTACTTACACCTGTAGATACTGTACTGTATGTGTTGTTATGCCATTTCTAAGCAAAGTGCTGCAATTCCAGATAGCCACCCACACTACCGGCTTGTTTGCAATTTTAATAAATTAAGCACTCCGAGTTAGTCTCTTGATTTCCTTGAGTAAATTGAATTGCTGATTTAATCAGATTAAGAGTGTTCTTCTTGCTTGGACAAGAATAAGAATTAAGTGCTTGATTGATCTCAGGCCCACCTCTACAATAATAACCAACTGCACTGTCAATATGGTTTCTCTGAGTCCCCACCTGCAGCACAGTAGACTGTACAGACTGCTAATTTCAGCTGTTTGCTCAAGTACTGTACATGGAAACCCCTGATGGAGACATCATACAAGTTATTTAATGCCTATATTTCTTAAATTCAAAAATGCCTTCATGCAAATAGAGAAGTAAAGGGCCATATACATCAATCGAAAGAGGGTAAATCTCATATTTAATACTGAAAATAAAGAGATAAATTTGTTCTTATAAAAGATTAATCAGATTATTTCATGCTAACAAGAAGTAAAATTATAGCTTGCCACACCGCAAAACTGGGTGGTTTTACATTTACAAGACATAAAAGTAACTCAGAAATAAAACAAAAAAGTAATTCAGAAAAAACAATACCTATTTAATCCCAATTTTACAGTCAGTAAACTCATTACATCTTCTCCATATGGTTTAACAGTCTAATCTCCAAACAGGCTAAGAGTAGTTAATGTTCATCTACAGGACTGATGCCAGCTCCTCTGTGGGTCACTCGCTCAACCCATATGCCTCACTCAAGACCTTATTAAAATATATACTGTATGTGTCTGTGTCTACATACATGTACAAACAGACACCAACATACAGTTCTTATAATGGACTGCTTCTGCAAAAAATGTAATAAATGTTTTTAAAAGTCATTCTCCACTCAAACAAATCTTAATAGTATCAGAAGAGATGTCATGTTACATTAATAAGACAGTGACTAGCCCTAAGGCTTTCTTCTCCCTTTGTTTTTGGTGCATGAGCAATCACAGAGACATCTATTTTTGTTTTAATTCTCTATATTCATATTGTTTTAGAAGATACTCAATGTTCAATAGCAATTCTGCAATTATCAGGAATGACAGTCAATAAAAAAGTTCTGCCCTGTATGCAAGACATCTACTAAAAGACTCACACCATAAGATTCAAACAGTACTGTTATCTATTAGAACCCTAATTTCTGTAAGACATTTTACATAGACAATGTAGTAGGTATTTGTCACAATTTTTTGACACATTAGAATGTGTCAAACATACAGTAATCCTCACACTTTGTACCACGATAAACTGAAAGTCAGTTTTGTATTGATTTGTTCATAACACAAGTAGAATGTACTGCTGTGCCAGTAGATTCCCTCTTGGACAAAATGGAGGTAATAACCAATATTTTTAATACACTTAGCAAAAATACTTGTATTTCTACAGAAATACAATTAAACTACAGAAATGCATACCCCATTTGATCTGATCAACAGCACTAGATATTGATAAATGGAGGACAGTATTCTCTAAATTTGTTGTTTTTATTTCAAACTGAAACTGTAGTCTACATGTGTCTCATGTTTAAAATATGCATGAGCACAGCAAGTTCAAACTGCACCACATCTCAGGTGCTGAAACATGAAAACTAATGACATCTTTGTTGTTTTTTAAACACGGTCCAGAGGAGTAACATGCTTCACATCATCAGAATGGTTTCAGCTTTTAACAAAAAAGGAACAGTCCCATGTTTTCCGGACAGAAATGCAACGAAAAACAGCAAGGAGCTGAGAATTATACAGGCCAAAGGCACCCATAGAAAATGAACATATTGCAGTTCTGACAGCAGAGGAATACTTTTGGATTAGTGATGACTCTTGCATGATGCAGTAGCTTTAATGGAAAAATACTCCAGGCATACAAAAAAATTGTCAAATTCACTTTCCCCATAAACGAAACATATGCATAAATAATAAAGTTTTCCTTATTGGTTTGAAGAATATTAATTACGTAGCTCATCTCATTAGTGTTTTGAAAACTGACAAACATCTAACGAGCTAACTATAGAAATGCACAGACATCACAGCTGCTGTGCTGAATATGCCCTTTTTCATAGTGGGAAAAAAAATCAAAAGACACAATCCAAACACAGTCTCAAATGTAACGGCCAAGGACAAACTCATGATCTCCTTTCAACAAGGCTTTCCAATACCTTTCCCACTACCATGGGAAGCAATTACATAAAACATTTGCAACTACCGTACGAGGACAAGGGGGGAAACGCGGGACGAGGGAGAGCTTACCTTCACAGGAGAGGCCGTGAGAGGTGACCCCAGAGAGGCTATCCCGGCACACGTTGCAGAAGGTGGGCCGAGCATGGGAGCAGGCATACCAGTTGTGCATCCCTGAGAAATGTTCCACATTAAACTGTGCCGTCTAGCAAAGGAGAAGTTAGACAAATTGGCAGCGCTGGGATAAGACTCGGTCTAAGAGCACTTACAGCTAATGGCTTTCAAATGCATCACAACCTCAACCACACGCACCGGAACACAAACAATCAGGAGCTCGGGAGGCGTCCAGTGAAATCACAGGGGCGCCCTTCACCCCCTTATCCACTGGTTACAGGCACCACTGTGGGCGTTGGCCTGACAAGTCGCCACATTTATTAGCAGCACTGTCAAAGAGAGATCATCTTGCCCTGTGGTGTCTCTTCAGGCACGACAGCTTTATACTGCTACAGACATGTGAGAGTTGTCCTGATTTCTTTATTTTTTTGATCACCAGATCAAAACGAAGATATGACAATTTGAAGTGAAGGTTAAACAGGAAACAAGTTGTTACAATAAATTAGCATATCTATTAAGCTAAAACATGGCAATTTATACTGATTTTATCCAGACATTAAATTATACTATAAAATAAAATGAAAGAAAAGCAAACACTAGAATAGTTGTTGGATAAGAAAGATGAACCTGTAAGGACTGAATTCTTTACAACCCCATTAACAGTATTCACATTCTCTTACATTTTTATGAAAAACATCACAATGAAAGTGTTTAAAAATTCAGCTCCCATTTTCCCATTGAATGTCTGATTGACTTTCTGACATTATATTCACAATTATACAACAAAAGCATGCTTCCATTAAGTGTAACAGAATATTCTTTAAAGCTCGTGCGATTGCACAGAATGGATCCTAAATATATACGGAGAGGGATTAAAACAGATTATAGTATTCCATCATTAAAATCCCGTCATCCACTGAAGAAACACAGGGTGGCACCATATTTTAAAGAGCCCACCTAGAAAGGTGTGCAGGTAAATGTAAAAGTACACAGCTTGTAAAAGAAAGATACATGTACAGTAAGGTACATGGTGAGATATTCTTGAAAACCACCACAGTTTGGACTGGTATGGCAGCAGACAGCATGTACTGTAGCATCCTCGCTGGAAACTTGCTGATTCTGACATCTGCAGGTAATAATCTCAGGAAAATAAGATCTTACCTCGTAATGCTCTCTAGACTGAACAGATTTTAATGAGGTGATCCAGTCCTCCATCTCCTTTCTGTTCTCCGCACAAAGAATGAGCCTCCGGAACGGTGTAATTACCTGGAAAAAGACTGCGGAGTAAGTGTTTGTGAACTGACGGGGAATGCACAGCCAGCAGGGATCTGCCTGTTCTTTACACCCCAGCCAGGGCAGCCCACGCCTCCAGAGCCACAGCTTGAAAGATATCCACTCTGACGTCCAGAACGTCTTGGAAAATGCCTCGTTTCATAACCAGGACAGCCTTTACTGAACCTCCCACAAAGAGATTAGGATGTGCTTTTAATGCACTCATTATTTATTGATCATACTGTCTTCAACTTATTTTTTTTTCCATTTCCATTCTAAAGAGGCTGCCTTCTTCCTCAGTCTCTGCAGGCGGTTGCTTACAAAACAAATGCAGAGCACTTTAGGAAAGGAACTGAGGCAGGGCTCCAAAAACAAGAAAAAAGGGTTCTCACCTGAAACCTCCCCACACACACACACATACACACACACACAGAGATGCACAAAGACACTTCTTTCAGTCAGGATTGGTAAAATAACAAGCCAGAGAAACATCCCAATTCCTCCCTGTTTAACAGTCAAGCACAAAGCGATAAAAGGCATTCATACTGTATATTTCTGTTTTTTTCCTTGCCATATAGTAACATGAACAGTTTAAAAAATACCATAAATCACATTACAGAGAACAACATACTGGAAAGTACAGATTTGCACACTTCTAGTACATGACTGACATATTGTACAGCCTGATCATTCTATGTACCTGCTATTTTAGATTTTTTACTTTTGTGGAAAATCTTTCTGAGCTATATTAGATGACATATGTGTATTTTTGTTGCAGAATAAAATAGAAGAAAGTCTCCACATAACTGTGAAAAGTCAGCCTTATAAACAGTGATGCTGATCTGAAGATTACTACACGACAAACATCCATTTCAGTTTAGTTCAGATGTTCAGTCCTTTTATAGCCTTTAATTGCAACACTAAAGCAAGACTGTACACTTACTGCAGTTCAGTCATGCACTGTTCACAGTCTGAGTACTCATGACATGTATTTTCTTTATATACAGAATGTATTTGCATTTACAAGGAAACATCCGTAAAGAAGGAGTAAGAGCTAAAGGATAAATGTCATAAAAGAAGATGCACAAAGTGACACAATTAAAAAGCTTATAGACCTGCTGAACACAAGGATGTGAAACAAAAAACTATGTTTTGCCAGAACCCATAAAAGTCACAGCTTGCATATAACGTTTCTGATGCATATTTTTTCTGAAAGCCTGAACTTGCATCCTTCCTCCGAATTTCAGTGTGGAGCTAAATGACTGATTCATTTTAAATCCTATTCCAACTTCTCAGCTTTCAAAGTACGTGCTTCAGCTTGCGGTTTTGGCTGTCTTGACAAGTTTCTTTATGCATTTTGCCAATTCTGTTACAAAACCCCTTAGGATTAACACACTGGCTCGCTTGGAAAGTAAGCGCCAGTCTTTGCATTTTGAAAAAAAAAAAGGCTATTTTTAAAGACTATTGTGTACACGGATAGAAACATGTTCATGCAAAGCCTTTACTTCAAGTCTGGTAAAAAAAAAAAAGCTTTTGAGTTTAATAGGTGAGCAAAGATACAGAAGGGCGACTGAAGCAAGAATTCCGTTGGCTTCAGGCCAATGAAGAGCAGAAATGCTGTTTACAAAAGTATGGAAACAAACTGATCCCACCGAGGTATCCATCATTACAGTACAGTACCTTACTGGAGGCTTCTTAGAAGATATCTGGTAAAGTGTCAGTGACCCTGAAACAGACTAATGATTTCTCACACTTTAACTGCAGGAAATCACCAGTATCCACATTGCTTTCTTCTGTGGGGCAGGTAAAGCAGATAACGCACAGCATTTTGCAAGTTAACAAATGAATAAACAAGCCCCAGCCCTCCAAAAAACAAAGGCAGTTCTATATATCTGCTTTGCTTTCCGTCTTCGGCTATCATTTCTCAGGTGCTGCCTAGCACAGTGCTATTCATTCTGTTTTGTGGGCAGCACAAGGAAGATTCAGCTTCAGACATTAAAAGAAAAATGTCTGTTATATTAGCAAGGATGACTCCCACCATTATGAGGCTCACATGAGGACTTCATATCATGGCATTTTTACACAAGGTGATTTAATCTTCCATACAGATATTTGGTATTCCAGGCTGACAGGACATTCCATGGCCAAAATATTAGCAACACCACTGACTGACGTCTTATAGTTCTGTGAGCAGAATGGACCTTGTAAATTACAAGCCCACATGGGTTTTAAATACCTGCACCCCAATACAGTAGCTGGCTCACTCTCAGATAGGGGAGTAATGGTGTTTAGGAATGACGTGCACATTCCTCTGTCCAACAGGAAAGAATTCTGGGACTGCCCTGGCCAGCACAAGTCATAGAAGTCCATCTCCTATTCTCAAGACGGACACTAACGTCTCACAACGGTCTCACCGTCATCATGCTATTCAGATATTGAAGGAAATTGCCCCTGCGGGCTATACAATATATGCAACAGAAAGCCAACCAGCTGCCATTCAATTTACTGCTCTTCACGGTCCTTTCACGCCCACTGTTCTGCAAAATAAAACAAAATGATATGGAGGCTCTGAGAAGTGCGACTGGATAATCCAAATCCCTAACCTCAAATCACTGATTAATCTGTGGGTAGAGTCAAAGGAAACTGAGCAAATTAGGCAATGCACTGCAGCTTGTGGAGTTACTGCGCCTGGCACCTCTGGGATTTTGGAAGTCGTTTAGGTTCATAATTCTAGTTATGGTGAAGTACTACTTCTGTTGCAAAACAGAAAAAAAGGGTGAAATATGAAAGAATTACAGTTTTGTTTTAGTAAGATGGTAAGGGCTCATAACTATTGAAGGGTATTTCTGTCAAAGGTTGTGATAATTGGTTCATTAAACAAGGTAATTGAATGTGACAACTTGCACAACAACATTTAAAGTATACCCTCTTGTTATATTTGTTATATCTGTTAAATCTGTCACAAGGAAGATATTTCTAGACAGAAGAATAATATTGCTTGCCAGAAGAAATTCACAATTCTACTACATATGTTCCCCAACTTGGAAACATAACACAAACCATCACTGGTCATTGTATTTTTAACCATTTATGGATGCAAAGAAAATTTTTTTTAACAACAAAGTGCTGCAGTTGTAAATGTTTTTCACTTGGAGACAATAACTTGTAGCTAAACTGTTTTTATTACAGTAGGGAATACACATCATCTGTGCCTATAGTGTGGTAAAACACTATCACTTTAGAAAAACAACTCTCACAAAGTATTTAGAACTAAGAACAAAAAAAAACTATAAAGGATACCTTAATGCAATAAAAAAAATTCTAAAGAATTCCAGTTCTTTAAATAAATTTATTATTTTCCTCCAATGCATATACATTGTCTCATTTATACTCTCCTTAAAATACATCACATTAAATAGAACCTAATATATTCAGCAATTGTACTTGGGATCTGTGGAGATGATCAGTAAATCTGTAAAATTGATATGTACAAACTGAAACGCTACAGAGAATTATTTTTTAGTGCGCATCTGCTCAATGGATGACAGGATTTCGTTAATATAAAGGATATCAATACAAAAAGTGATGTATGAAAGTGAAAGCTTTATTTCAGTGTCCACAAGAGAAAGATAAGACATGAAAAATAACTTTAGGGGTTGGTACTAATACATGTTGACTAGCTCGGTTGGTAGAGTGTGAGACTCATAATCTCAGGGCAGTGGGTTCGTATCCCACGTAGGTTCTCTCATAACCCGTACTGGGCAGCAGCAGTGTGGGGCAGTGTTGGCGGCGGAGGGTCACATACTGTATCTGTGACAACGGCAACAACACTCGCACTATCTGCGCGGAAGAAAGGCCTGGCAATCTACTTCCGTATCCTGCCATGAAAACTCTATGGATAGTGACAGTGGAACTGTCCATAGGGTTGCCATGAGTCGATACCGACTCGACGGCACTCGACCACCACTAATACATGTTAAAAGGCTGTGGTTTCTTTTGGCTCTACAGTAATGCACAGAATCAGTACATTAATACCCTAGTTACTGTATAACGTGTCAGCTTTTAACTTGAAAGATTTTGAAGTCTAATGAGACACATATATCCTCTGAAGACTAAGAGGGATTCTGATTTTCCATCCTCTGCTGGAAGCGAGTTAAGCAATCTGAAATTATCTCACGCTCTTTCCTGTGATACACACGGAATAAACGAGAGGGCTTTAGTTTGTGAATGGCAATCCAAGATTCGGTTGTGGGCTCGTTTTTTAGAAAGGAACTGACACAATACATACAGTGGTGTGAAAAAGTGTTTGCCCCCTTCCTGATTTCTTATTTTTTTGCATGTTTGTCACACTGAAATGTTTCAGATCATCAAACAAATTGAGATATTAGACAAAGATAACGCAAGTAAACACAAAATGCAGTTTTTAAATGAAGGTTTTTATTATTAAGGGAAAAAAAAATCCAAACCTACATGGCCCTGTGTGAAAAAGTGATTGCCCCCTAAACCTAATAACTGGTTGGGCCACCCTTAGCAGCAACAACTACAATCAAGCGTTTGCGATAACTGCCAATGAGTCTTTTACAGCGCTGTGGAGGAATTTTGGCCCACTCATCTTTGCAGAAGTGTTGTAATTCACCCACATTAGAGGGTTTTCGAGCCTTAACCGCTTTTTTAAGGTCATGCCACAACATCTCAATCGGATTCAGGTCAGGACTTTGACTAGGCCACTCCAAAGTCTTCATTTTGTTTTTCTTAAGCCATTCAGAGGTGAACTTGCTGGTGTGTTTTGGATCATTGTCCTGCTGCAGAACCCAAGTGCGCTTCAGCTTGAGGTCACGAACAGATGGCCGGACATTCTCCTTAAGGATTTTTTGGTAGACAGCAGAATTCATGGTTCCATTTACCACAGCAAGTCTTCCAGGTCCTGAAGCAGCAAAACAGCCCCAGACCATCACACTACCACCACCATGTTTTACTGTTGGTATGATGTCCCTTTTCTGAAATGCTGTGTTACTTTTACGCCAGATGTAATGGGACACACGCCTTCCAAAAAGTTCAACTTTTGTCTCGTCAGTCCACAGAGTATTTTCCCAAAAGTCTTGGGGATCATCAAGATGTTTTCTGGCAAAACTGAGACGAGCCTTTATGTTCTTTTTGCCCAGCAGTGGTTTTCGTCTTGGAACTCTGCCATGCAGGCCATTTTTGCCCAGTCTCTTTCTTATGGTGGAGTCACGAACACTGACCTTAACTGAGGCAAATGAAGCCTGCAGTTCTTTGGATGTTGTTGTGGGGTTTTTTGTGACCTCTTGGATGAGTCGTCGCTGCGCTCTTGGGGTAATTTTGGTCGGCCAGCTACTCCTGGGAAGGTTCACCACTGTTCCATGTTTTCGCCATTTGTGGATAATGGCTCTCACTGTGGATCGCTGGAGTCCCAAAGCTTTAGAAATGGCTTTATAACCTTTTCCATACTGATAAATCTCAATTACTCTGTTTCTCATTTGTTCCTGAATTTGTTTGGATCGCAGCATGATGTCTAGCTTTTGAGGATCTTTTGGTCTACTTCACTTTGTCAGGCAGGTCCTATTTAAGTGATTTCTTGATTGAGAACAGGTGTGGCAGTAATCAGGCCTGGGTGTGGCTAGAGAAATTGAACTCAGCTTTCCAAAGATGTGATAAACCACAGTTGATTAATGTTTTAACAGGGGAGGCAATCACTTTTTCACACAGGGCCATGTAGGTTTGGATTTCTTTTCCCTTAATGATAAAAACCTTCATTTAAAAACTGCATTTTGTGTTTACTTGTGTTATCTTTGTCTAATATTTCAATTTGTTTGATGATCTGAAACATTTCAGTGTGACAAACATGCATAAAAATAAGAAATCAGGAAGGGGGCAAACACTTTTTCACACCACTGTATGTCGCTTAATAACACTGATGGGAATCTAAAACAATATTATATAAATATTTAATCCTGCCCACATGTAATACAGCGAAAATTACACATATTTATTTGTATCGACGGAGGAAGACACTTGTATAGTCTTTAAGAATGAATCATTACACATTATATTACACAAGCACAGTTTAATAAACATCCATCCATTTTCTAACTGCTTTAACCAAAACAGAGTCTCGGGGAAGCTGAGGCCCACCTTGGCAGGCAATGGGCGCAAGGCAAGGTATACCCGGGACAGGGTGCCAGTCCATCGCAGGGCAGACAGACACAGACACAAACACACACTCACACCAGGGCCAATGCAAACATGGGGAGAACATACAAACTCCATGCAGACAGCACCCCAGAAATTGATCCTAGTGCCCCAGAGCTGCAAGACAGCAATGCTAACCACTGTGCTACTCTGCTGCCCAGCTTAATACACAATATTTATTAGTGTCTAGAGGAGGGAGACAATACTTTTGCCTGATACAACAGATCTATTTAAATAGGGGCTAAAGTTCAAAGGGGAGAAAAAGCACAATTGGCAGTTCCATCACGGTATGAGATTGCTTTACATTATCAGAATCTAGAAACTTTGAAAGCCTCAAAATGCCAGGACACACTACTGACTAAAATTGTATCTTGTGGTCATTTCATGTTTCACATTTCAGATTCACCATGAACCCAAGCACACAATCAAGTCAACAGCAGAGTTCCGAAAGAAAACAGGGTTACAAAGTCGTGGAAAAACTCCCCAAAACCTCCCAATGTGAACGGTCCTCCATTTTTTTTAATAAATCAAAGCAATGTGGTCATTTTTTTAGAAGCCTCCACACACAATATCCCCTGTACTCCTGGATAACTCCCAACCTGTTTATAAAAGGTTAGAACATTCATCGTCTCTCAGCAGCTGGAAATCACAGAAATCAAAGTCTATTTACCTTATACAAGGCAGAGATCGTAGAAAAACAAACTTTTAAAAATGAATTGAACAAAAATCAACAGTCACAAGGAGCGCAACACTGAAACTGCCTGCTTTTTTTCAAGGGCACAAGCTGTCACAGTTTAAATTAGATGTTGGGCAACAAGCTGTCTCAGACTCAGATGGCCTGAGGCATCTCTCCTGGAGCTTCTGCCCTTCCCAGGCTGTGTGACAGGGAAGAGACTCCCCCTCCTCTGCAGAGCCGGGAGCAGTCTCATTACCCACCACGAGCAGGGCTGTCCCCACGGCTTCGAATGATAAGGAATGCAGCCAGAACTCTCCAGTGACTTTTGAGAGCATTTTCATTTTGTACTGCCACCCCCCACCCCCAATGTGACAACGGTCCGCTCCTCAGCTAACAACAAACACAGTCACACACTGGTTTGTCTCCCCTAATGCTTTTATGTAAGAGGACCTGGATGCGTGTAAGAACAGCACCTTCGCTGCTTGAAACTGTTTAGGTTTTACACTATAAACACGCACAGCGAAACAGCCCACGGCTACACACAGCAAACATTAACGTGTTTTCTGATCGCTTCAATATGTCAGTATTTTATTCAGGGGTTAAGCTGCTGAGAGAGTCATGCAAACACAAAGCATAGCAAACAGAAATTAAGACTGCAGCTGCTGTCTCACGTGCAGCTAGGAGTGCGGCTGTAAGTATCCAAAAATGAAAAAAAGACAATCTCCTTGAACCTTCAGCAGCCTTAAAGAAAAGATTTTATGCAGAAGAAACAACGTGGGAGAAAAAAAAACAAACTATAAGATACAGATATGAGCAAATGAGCAAATTTGGACAATTGTGGCTTAAGCTTCTTAGTCTAAGCACAGCTAATAGTTCCTTTTCATATGCAAAATGAAGAAATAAGTATAAAATCTTCAAACAAAGCAATTTTTCCCAGCTCTTGGACATTGTGATTCGCAAGCAGCAATTCCTGCATAGTATACTTACCAGCCTTCTCCTAGCTCTAGATCCTTCCTCTATCTCTGCCGCACACTACACACCACAAGGCTCTCATCCCTTCGTTACATTAGACTGCAGATTCTGCTCCTCCGGCACGGCAAAGACAAAACCACGCGTCCGATTCCAGCAGTCACATGGAGCTGTGCGCTACCTTATCCCTCCCAGCTCCCATTAGCTTTCCCTTTCTCTCCAGCACAAGGCAGATATCCAATTATAATCATTCCTTTTGAATCTCTTAATCAAATTTGTTAACTAAAATGCAGGTATTTAAAGGAAATAAAAATGACAACCCCCTTGGCCTTCCTCTCTGACCCAAACTCCATGAGAAAAAGATTCAGTCTTAACATTTGGCCACTTTTCCTCTGATATTAAACAGTTTATGCAAAGACGTGACCTCTTTTGTCATTAGTTAGGAGCCAAACGAATGCTTCATTACCTCTAAATGTTTTCCTAGGACTATTCGTCAAATGAAGCAGAGAGAAGTCATTCGAACAGAACGGCTTGCTCTCGCTCCCCTGCGCGATTGCTGCTCGGAGGAAGGCAGTGCTGGGGCACTTCGAGCCTGGAGCTGACGAGCTCCTGAGGTGATGTCAGCAAAGAAACCCTCTTTCTCATTCCCCCCCCCCCCCTCCATCTTGTTTATTCCTGGTGTGACCTCACTGTGAGGATTCCCTTTATCACTGCACTGCTCTGGAAGGGCACTGAGTTTCAAAATGGGGACTGCCGAGCTCTTTAAACTCACAGCTCCACATATGCATTTAACCCCTCCATCCTCTCTTCCTGTGCTGCCTGCCAGCTATCGTCAGTAGGGGCACCCAATCTATACAAAAGCCACAATAGCTGTCAGAAGGTATGGTTTCCGTTCGGCCACTTACACCCAACAAAGAACACAAACGCACACAGACACCTCCTGTCCTTTCGAGAGAGTGCTCTTTTGTGTGCGTCGGTGTGCATTGGTGATCGACAGGGGTGCTTAGTGCATGCAAATGTCTCCGCTAGCGATTAAAAACTAGTGCTGGCTTTTGTTATTAAGCTGCTACCATGAAACCCAAACCCGGAGCGATAAAATATTTTCATTTTACATTGTCCATCCTATTTTTTGACTGTTACCCCACTGTTGCAAGCCACCGATATACTTTTTATCTTCGAGAGCTGGGGCGGGAACTTTAATTAATAATGCAGAACGCCAACATTCATATCCTGAATATTATATGATAACGTCACACAAAAAGGTTAAAATAATAAAAACAGAAAACAGAAGACAATGGGCCTCCATAATGTCTTATGACTGTTTAATCAACAGTGGAACATTTAGCAAAAGTCCTTCTGACAAACTGCAACGTAATGATGAGCTGGTAGGTTAAATAGAACAATAATAAACTGAGTGGTTGGCACAGCGCCTTCATTTCCGATTGTGAAAGTACGCCATTCCCCAAAAAAAGAATGAACAAAAACAGGGTGGAGAGCATGCAAATTAAAAGGTCCGCAATATCAAAATAAGATGTTTTAAAAAGACTGATGCCTGAAACAATCCCCAATTGTCCAGGAAATTGTGACACCTACAGTAACATGTCTTATCCCCCTAACAATGAACAAACCATGTTATCACCACACAAGAATCAACACAGAAAGCATGAAAGCCGTAATTGTTGTGAGAAGGTGGCACTGCTGCCAACAAATATGCACAATTAAATGAGAGAAGAATAAGAGGAGAAAGCAATATAGTGTTGCCACCTAATTCTACTGAATGTTATCAAAGAGGAAATAAAATGTCTATGGATCTCAAAAGGAAGCTGGTCAACCACTCTCTAGATCTTTTGAGCCCAAAGTTATTTGTGAGATTATACAGGTAGTTCTCAATTTAATTAGCACATGTGATCCTGAAACATCTGTGTATTTCAAAAATGTGTAAATAAGAAAGTAATTCTCCATAAGAATACATGTAAATTACTCTACACACTTATTCCAACAAGATATTTATAAAATTATTCTAAATGCTTATTAATCGCACTTCTGTCTTTAATTCTTTAACACCCAGTGAGCCATTTATATGCAATTTATTAAAGTAAAAATAACTTTCAAAATAATTTGTCATGCTTTTAGCAGATTAAGTGTAGCTTGTTTTGTATAATCCTTTTATTTTTTCAATGTTAGTTTTTAATTTCTTTCCCTGTTACCTTTTAAATGACTTTTAACAGTTTTATTTACAAAGTCTTTGCATAGAATTTTGTTTTCCCTGCAGTACAAACAGAAGGTACAGCCTGAGACAAAGGAGCCATTTTATTGACTGAATTACTTAGTGGGAGACAATGGGAGATGAATGGTGTTGGGAAGATCACTGAGACAATGACAGCTCAGCTGTCTACGGTACCCAAGTGATTCTATTCATCCTGGCTCACATCGGGTGTGCACAGCGTTTGTCTTGAACACTCTGTCAAGCTGCCTGGAGCTGACTAGTCCCAAGCGTGTTAAATGGAGAACTGATTCATCCTAAATTAAAAAAAAAGGTAAATAGTTCTGAGGCATGTTAGCATGTACAGCCTCTGAGCCTTTCAATCACCGACAAAAAAGAGCTAAGAAGTAAAAGTGCAGTGCCACACACACTCAACCTTAGCTCTTTCTTTGAATACAAACAGTACAAACAGGCAGAGACTGTGTAAAAGTTGCCCAGATATAGATGATGATATTATAAGCTGAGAGGTGAATGATCAGTCTATGAGTCTTGCTCAGTAATAAGGTTGTTATCGTAATTCTCCTTCTCTGTCTCCGCTGACAAAGTAGCATCTGGTGTGGGGGCATCTGTCATCTTTTAGATGACAGACTCCAAGCTTTCTCATTGACAGACAGAAAGACCAGCAAGTAATTCTGATCCGGAGTGACTGGATTTTAAAATTTAGAAAAACAGGCTCTGTTTTGATCTTAATGAACATTTTTTCTTTTTTATGGTCTTTACAGAGAAAGATTAACATTTACGTACAATTTTAATGTATTTAAATGGTGTAGGGAGATCCATTAATCTTCCAGTATGTTTTTGGACTGTGGGAGGAAACTGGAGCACATGGAGGAAAACAATGCGAACACAGAACATACAAACTCCACACAGATAGCACCCCAGCTAACCCAGGTTTGGAATTCAACACAGTGTTCCAGCAATGCTACATGCTCTTCCACTTTGCCAATCAGGTATAGTGAGAAATATTTTTCTCCAATTTACTGTCACCAGAGACAGCATTTTCATGCTGCATAAGGCCTTTCTTTGCTAATAATTATCTTCCCTTAAAATGAATGGTATCTCTTCAGATTGTACTCATGGAGAGACCCAGGTAGTGAGGTCTGTGCTCTATAAAAGGCTGTTCCCAGGTACTCACACCTACTGTTAATATTCAAAATGTATAATCTGCATGTAATAATTGTGTGTTTTTGTCCATAGTTTTGTAAAAGAGAGATGCTTACATCTTTGCTGTTTTTTTACTCTGAAACTATGCTGTGCCAAGAACATAGAACCCATACACTCAAAATTAACTAGACTAAATTAACCCATAATTTAACTATACTAAATTAACCCATACACTCAGAATTAACCCCTAACTAGAGGGGTATTTTATCCTATAACATGTATATATTGGCCTGCTAGTAAAGCTGATAACAGAACCTGATTTTAAATCTTTATCTTATTTAATTTAAATTATTTACACACTCTTTTTTTATTAAAAATGGTGTCAGAGCCAGACCCAGGCCACAATTTGTAACACTATACAATTACTATCACAAAAACAAATAACTGTACAACAGGATATTGACCCATGGTTTAGAAAAACATCTGCCCCATCGCTCTTTGTACAATATGAAGTATTGCATAATTGAACATAATAATCCCTTTGCTCACATTTTCCACCATCACATGCTTACTGGCCAGGTGCCTTTTTGCCATTATTGTGCTGATGGACACCTTGGCCATTTCTCATCAGATTTCCATGATTCTGTGTTAAACACAGTCAAACCCATTTAGTTAAATATGTTCTGCATTGTTGTGCTCAGAGATGTACGCTGAATGAGTTAATGAGTTTCAGCATTTATTGGCTTAATCAAATTACAGAAGGAAGCAGTGAGCTCTAGCTTGTGAGCTCAGCATGTAACTCTGGCAATAAAATCTCCTTATATGTTGAACTAGACCATTAGAGCTGGCTTCATACTGAAATGACATTTCTTAAGCATAGCAGAAGTTTCTAACTGAAGGTGGCTCTGCTTCACTGCAGACTGATGTAGTGATGAAACATTGTTACTGAAAAGCCACCTGCTATAATGAATGTGTTTAAAACAGCAAAATGAACTTAGTTCAGGTGGGGAAATAGTCAGCAGGTGTTGGCTGCAAAAGAACAAGGTTAATTCCACCCTGGAAAACAGAAAGAATAAACACAACGTTTCGGCTGCAGGGTCTTCTTCAAGTGACAATAGTTATTAAACTAATAAATCAATTCATGATCTTCTTGACTGAAAAGAAAGCGTTAGACGAGCACAGTACAGACTGCACCCTGAAAGTACCTACAGTATTGCAGTGGAAGGTATACCAAAATTTACGATATGAAAATATTTTCACTATGAATTCTACAATTTGTCAGCTATGTAGTATATTAGTATACTAATACAATGACAGGTATTTTGACCCAAAGTGAATGAATACTTATGTAATCAGTTATTTTGTATTTTATATTTATAATTAAGCTCTCAACTGGCTACCCACTGAAGCTAAGCAGGGTTGAGCCTGGTCAGTACCTGGAGGGGAGACCTCCTGGGAAACTATGGTTGCTGCTGGAAGTGGTGTTAGTGGGACCAGCGGGGGGGGCCCACTCTGTGGTCTGTGTGAGTCCTAACGGCCCAGTCTCCTCATGGCAGAGACACTGTGCGCCGTCTTTCGGATGAGACGTTAAACCGAGGTCCTGACTCTCAGTGGTCATTAAAGATCCCCGGGCATTTCTCGATAAGAGTACGGAGTTATCCCGGTGTCCGGGCCAAATTTACCCCCTCGGCCTTTACAGTGGCCTCCAGATTGTCCCCATGTATGACCGGCTTGCACTTGCCCTGTGATGGACTGGTGCCCTGTCCAGGGTGAACCCTGCCCTGTGCTCGTTGCTTGCCAGGTAGGCTCCGGCTTCCCGCGACACCGTGTGATATAAAGCGCTTTGGCAAATGACATAACATGACATATTTATAATTAATTTAGGAGGATATGTAGAAAAAAAAGGTATGTGGTTTCTGGCTGTACTTCAATCCAGCCCATAGAGATCTCTCACTACCCATACAAGTACTTTGCAGGGTCATTCCTACATAAATGCTTGCTGACACCTCAGAGACCAGTGTCCTCGTGGATATAATGAACAGAAACTCCTTCTATCTGGGATGGATGCCAACTCTGGTTGTATGTACTGAAGGTTGCCAGTGCGCAATGTTATGCCTTTAGACAGTGGGAACAGTCGCCTGGGGACAAGTCAATTTTATTTAATTTCAAATTCAGAGATAGGCACAGTGCCCACAACTATTATCCCCACTGTTACACTGCTAAAGCAAGGAAGTGATTCTATACCTTTCTATGCAGCCCACTGGATAAACATAAAAATATATAAGGTATTGTTGTTTTTGTTTAGGAATAAAAATACATTACTTTGTTTGAAACTATTACAAAAAAGCAGAGTAGTCAAAGCAGAAGATGCGTGAACACAAAGGAATTGTTCCTTGGAGCAATTACTATCCAAATACTACTAACTACCAAACTAGTTGGACTGCAAGGTCTCCTCTTGTATGTAATCTTTTTATGTACTAAGTAAAGGAATGTTTCTTACCAAAAGTTCTCTGTGCTCTACCACAATTTGGAAAAGTAGTTAAACATGACTACTGCACCCATGAATGCACCAGGGAGTAATAGAGACATGTACTATACATCACAGAGTCTATTTTCAACACTGTTCATCAAAAAAGCAAAAGGAGTTTGCCAGGATAACATGCAAGGCATTTTACTTCCTTTTACTTCCTTACACAATGTGCCCACTTATTATCACCCAAAGCATTACAATGCTTAACTGAAAACATGTTGCATGAGTTTCACAGTGTCCTCCCAATCTCTCTCTCATCCTAGCGTTAATCCCGCATCAGCAGGGTCCGCTTGTCAGCACACCAGTCTCCATTTGGTGGTTTGAACCAAATCTTTGAGCTGACGTTGCCATGAAATGCGACCGAGAATACTCCAACCGCGTCGCGCATCGCTCCTCCTGCCGCCGGGGGGGGGGGAAGGAGAACAAAGTAATGTAGCCACTCCATAGATGGGGATTATTAGGAGGCCATGATTGGTAAGGGCCAATGGGAAATTTGGCCAGGACGCCGGGGTTACACCCCTACTCTTTTCGAGAAACACCCTGGGATTTTTAATCACCACAGAGAGTCAGGACCTGGGTTTTACGTCTCATCCGAAAGACGGCGCTTGTTTACAGTATAGCGTCCCCGTCACTATACTGGGGCATGAGGACCCACATGGACTGCAGGGTGAGCGCCCCCTGCTGGCCTCACTAACACCTCTTCCAGCATCAACCTTAGTTTTTCCCAGGAAGTCTCCCATCCAGGTACTGACCAGGCTCATACCTGCTTAGCGTCAGTGGGTTGCCAATTGTAAGTTGACTTTTGACTTTGAAATGTCATTTCAGTAAACTATAAGCACAATTATCTTACTTCAAAATTGGACTCAAAATGCCATACACCAGGGTGGCACGGTGGCACAAATGCCTCGTAGTGCTGGATTGAGCTCCTGCAGCAATATCTGTGTAGAGTTTGTGAGAAACCGAGTGTTCCGGTTTCATTCCACAGTCCAAAGACATGCTGGTATGTTAATTGGCTTCAGTGAAAATTGGTCCTGGCACGAGTGTGTGTGTCTGTGTGTGCCCTGAGATGGACTGGACTTCCAACCAGGGTATATCTTGCCTTCCACCCATTGCTTGCCAGAACAGGCTCTGGCTCCCCTGCGATCCTGAATTGGATAATGCGGTTAGAAAATGGATGGATGTCCTACCCTGTCCCCCTGATTAAATACCATTACTTACATATCGATGTCTTATTTTTTCATATCCCACCCTATTTGCGCATATCTCTATAAACGTTCTAGAGTAGCCCAGGGATGCAGAAGTGTTGACTGGCTGTCAAGTGTTACATCATTTGCACGCAATTTCAGGAACTGGTGCTACAGTAAGTGCCAGAGCGCAGACTCAGTGCTGACATGAACTCCTGATAATTGTGACACGAAAGAAACCACGTCTTGGTGAGATGAGTTTACAGCCCTTTTCTTGCTTTACTTTTTCAAACCTAACAGAATCAGCTGGATATTGTTATGAACAAAATGTTTGTTCTAAACATATGTATTTTATACAATTTTACTGATTTCTTCCTCAAAAACAACTGGTTGGCATGACGTCTCCTTAGGTACTTTCAATGCCTATCATTAATACTAAGCCCAATGTTGTGACGTGAAGTATTATTTTTTGTCTTTGTGTACTGAAAATGAGATACACAAGCCATGACTATACATTCAAAACATTTCAAATGCAAGAATAAAAGTAGTTTTTTGGCCACCAAATCATCAGACACCTAAAGGCAAGTTCAGGATATCCTTTCAATCTGTATCAAATCCTGGATTAGCAAAGTTTAAGGGGGATTTGTGTCGTAGCATTAGGCCAAGACAGGACCTGAGAGCCTTCAGAATGTTCAGAATGTCCGGCGCACCACTAGTCACAGCTGGGAGGACCGGAGCCAAAAAAAAGTAAGTACCTCACTCACGGTACAACAGCAGTGTCTGCAGCAGGGATTCGAACACACAGCCCGTCAGTTTTGAGGCTAAAGGTTGGGCGCACTGCACTACGCCAGCCTCATCTAAAGATAAAATTCGGCTAAAATTCCAAAAGTAAGTTTGAGGGCAAGAAAATGTTTTGCTTTCTATGCTGTTTTCTCTTCGGTAAGAGGTAGGAGGTACACAGCAGTTGCTATGGCTACAGACGTGCAGTGAGGTCTGGTGGTAGCACTAGTAAACTGACATCTACAGTATGTTATGTTTTCCTAGGGTGGTTTGTAGTGTATGAACAGTGTGCTCATAGATCAATAACGCCGTCTTCGCCACCCTATTCATGAGGAGATTCTCAGTGGGTGAACACAGCTCTAGTCCCTGCACAGCTGACAAGAGTCAATGCCCACACTAAACATTTCAAACTATGCTCACTCAAACAAAAAGGACAGTTACTATATATAGAGTCAGAATCCCTTCAGTGCTTTATTACTGCACTTCAATGTCTTAATTTAGCAGGCCAGGAAATAACCCATCTCTTTTAAGACAGCTGGCATGCCCAGTGTCCACTGCACCGAGCTGTTTTTGTCATCTCTTATATTATTAGACTACACAACGTGTGGAAGGAAACAACAAACAGACATTTCTTCTTAAATATTTTCTCTGGATGTGCCAGGAGCATGCCAGAATTAAATTTACCTGTGTTCTCAAACGATAAAAATTACAATTAATAAACACAGGCTTGTCATTAATTTCTCGTCTCTTACCTACTGAGCCTTTGAGAATTGCAACTGTAACTGTAACTATATAGTTAATACACCACTCTTAGGGGATAGATCAGCAACATGAAAATAAATGACTGCTAGCAAGTTATTATTATTGATGTTGACATTAATAATAATTATGTAGGTCCCGGTACAGTACATAGTGACTTCAAAAATGTAAGCCTGTTTGCTTTATAGGACTAAGCAATAATAAAAATGACTATGAATTTTGCTGTGATGTGTTTGTAATATTTTAGCTAGAATGCAAATATCAATGGCAATATCAACAGTAATGAAAAGAGAAAGGGTCTATAAAGGGCCTATCTGATCTGTGAGAAAAGGCTAAATTACACTGCCAGTGTACAATTGTTACAAGACTGTGAAAGTTAACAATGGACCAGAGGCACACAGGATTGTCCCTGTGCTTGTAGGCTTGGAGGGACTCAGCCTAGAACAATCACTTACAGTGAGTGGAAGAGGCTCCATGTCTGCAGAGGCAAGAAGAACTCCAGAGACTTGAGGGGACATTTTAATAAGCACAAACCCCTCACCCATACGTTAACCTGAGTCGCGGTGCTATTTTGTAAAACATCACTCGGTGTTCCTTGTTGCATGTGCTGCCAGGACCTGCTCCAGGTCAGCACTGCACTAACATAGGACTACCTAAACCAGCAGCCATGTCACCCTGCAACTCACAACTGGCAACCCACTGAAGCTCAGCAGGTGTGAGCCTGGTCAGTACCTGGATGGGAGACTTCCTGGGAAAAACTAAGGTTGCTGCTGGAAGAAGTGTTAGTGGGGCCAGCAGGGGGTGCTCACCCTGCGGTCCATGTGGGTCCTTATGCCCCAGTATAGTGACGGGGACACTATACTGTAAACAGGCGCTGTCCTTCGGATGAGATGTAAAACCGAGGTCCTGACTCTCTGTGGCCATTAAAAAAATCCCAGGGTGTTTCTCGAAAAGACTAGGGGTGTAACCCCGGCGTCCTGGCCAAATTTCCAAATGGCCCTTACCAATCATGGCCTCCTAATAATCCCCATCTATGAATTGGCTACATTGCTCTCCTCCCCACTAATAGCTGATGTGTGGTGAGCGTTCTGGCGCACTATGGCTGCCGTCGCATCATCCAGGTGGATGCTGCACATTGGTGGTGGTGGAGGGGAGTCCCCATTACCTGTAAAGCGCTTTGAGTGGAGTGTCCAGAAAAGCGCTATATAAGTGTAAGCAATTATAATTAATAAACCCCCTGGTGTCAAACCTGGACATCAAATGCAAACTCATCTGCAGCTACTGAAAGCTGCTATTTTTCTGGAGCGAAGCGAGATACACTAGGCATTCATCTTAACACTCATTCAATTATAACTAATGAGCTACTGTACATGCACCGCATAAATATCGTTTGCCAGTTTCATATACAGTATTCAACTAAATTCTGAAAACAATCTTCAGTAAAGACGAGTCGCTTTGGATCAACATGTTGTGTCATTAATTTTCTAAATGAGTGTAAGTTAATTACAAGCAGTCACAAATTACTGTAGTTTCACAACCCTCAATAACAAGGCATAACCATTAAAGTTAATCACTGCATTTAGCTTGCTTGAGCTATGGAAGTGCTTTACAATAACAAATGTGGACACGCATGCATTAATAAATACATGTTAAAGCTAACAGACTGTGAAATCTTGAAAGCTTTGCATTTTTTAGTAGCTGTTTTGCATTATTGTCTTATATGGTACAATTCCAGAAGGCAAACTTACACATTCATTACAGAAGAGGAACAAAAACATTCTATTTGTGAAATGTATGTGTTTAGTGTTTAAAGTGCTGACACATCTCATCGGTCATAAATATATTTATTTTAAAAATCGTATGAGCCCAAGGTCAAAATAAAATAAATTGTGAATTATGTTTTTAAATCAATAAAGGTACTATTCTTGAATTTTGTCTAAAAATACATCCTGAAGACAGGAGTCTAAAAGTATTGATATGGCCAGACCATCACATCTAATGTACAGGGCTAAGAGCAGACAGAATAACAAGGTCTGTGCTCATGGATAATATGATGTTCTCTGATCCAGATAGTAAGATCTTGTCAGACCCTATGGAGAAACCATAAAGGGCAGTCTACTGTTGCTCTTCACAAGAGACTCCATATTTCAGAGCTCATGGTAAGCTGAGCAGAAAACTTTACCAAGAAGGACTAATTGGGCTGCCTTATACTGGACTGGAGAAGCAGAAGTAAACTACCCCAATCAAGTTACAACAGATGTGTCTGCAGCAGAGACTTACTGTAGACGCACAGCCTGTCAGTTACGTTTTGCTTTTGCTTTGTTTTGCTTAGTTTTTCCAAAACTAAAAAGTTTGAGTGCAAAAATTGTTTTTTTCTTTCTATGCTACATTCTTTTTTATGTCTGTCTTGCTAGACTTGCTCTTTATACATTTTCACAGTTACTTTCAACACCTTCGGAAGTAAATATTGTTCTTGACAAGAATGTTCTAAATATCACCCTATAACATTACACTGGTATAACAGAAGCTTATGTGCTGTATAATCCCAGTGCAATCTCACTTCACCTCCTGTCTTTCATGCCCGGTAAAGTACATCTGGAGATTCACTCCTGCTCTTTTAACCTTAGTGACACAGACCTGCTTCCTGTGGTAAATGTTTGACAAGTTATCATTTCTTGAATAGCGAGATATCACAGAAACTAATTCTCTAAGGTGAAACAACAACAACAGTGACTCTGAAAGAAACACATAATAAGATCTGTTAGTAGTCAGAAGTTAGAAATAAAGCATGAATAATACAGTATAAAGCACAGAATGATATGGTTTTTCTGAACATTAACATAAAAACAGCTGAGATCCTTGAATACATAATATTAAACTGAATAAAGGCAGATATTCAGAAGATTCACAGGTCAATGCAAAAGTTATTATTTTTTGCCTTCCACTATGTGGCTATGTGCTTCCCACCTCCCAGTAGAGAATGACATTCACACTGTTTTCTACACTGTACAAGGTGAATATAGACTGCTGGGTAAACAGAGTCATATAAACATTGCCAGTCTGCACAGTCCCACTCTAACTTCTTACAGCTGCTTCCTTTTAATCCTTCACGCCTTTATCATTCTAGCCCGAATGGTCAAGTAATTTATCTTAGTGGCAGCCTACCGTGAAGCTGTTGTTGACATTTTTTGTGCTTGATTCAGCAACACTGGCATCTGACAGATCGACTTCGTCAAAAATGAGAGACTGCAAATGAGAGAAAAAAGCACGTGCTGGGTAAGCAAACACAGGCAGAACTACTGTAGCATTTTGGCAGTGTACTTACATTTGGCTGGTACTTCCACATTGCTGATCGGGGAATTGGGGAAGGGTTAAAAAGGAAAAGGCCAGATAATCCTTGTCGCGCATTTGCTCACTTTTGAAATCATACATTGACTGTCGAGCCAACGAGAAAAGAGGCCCAATACAGTACGTGCACAACAGACAGGACACAGCTTCTTCAAGCTTAACATTGGATTCCTTGCAAGAGTTACATAAATTAAGAATTTGTAATATTATTAAGCTACAGTATGTCAGTTACGTACACAATGAAGAGAACTGAAAGGGCAGATTCCATATCGAGGCAGCATTTGCAGCTATAATACAGATAACAACTACTAACAGAATTAGTACAGAACTCAAATTCTTTCCTGTAACATACAATATAAAGAGCCAGTGCCTTTCTGATTTTGTTTTAATGTAAAAAAAATGCTATGGTTTCCATTACCTTCTCTCCTTGTAGGATACACCTAGGGAGATCTATAATATACACTTCACATACCTCTGTTTCCAGTGAGCTGTCGCTTGGCACCTTGCTCATTTAATATTTACTTTTTGGAAAATACTGAGCACTGATAAATACTTATTTTAGCCCAATGTAAACATGCTGAAAGCTGTTTCTGGCATACACTGAGATACTTTTAAAAACACTGCTAAATTAAAAGATGTGAATGCATTACTACAATAATCGTGTTTCACTTGTTTTGCATCCTGAAACAGGATTTGTTGTGTGTTGAGGCATTGTCACTAAATAATGCAACTTTGGGACTTCTTAAAAAACGACGACACAAACGTAACTAGTAAATTTCCAGATGTTTGCCATTCCTCATTATCTATTACCAGGCCCCTACAGCTTTCTTTAGCTAATTTCGGCTCCATAAGAATGATTAATTAACACTGATTTGAGCAATGGTTAATGTGTTGTGTTTCTAGTGTTAAATATTGTGTTTACGTATAACAGATGAGTTTTTAACCATTTGAATGCACCTAAAATAATTTAAAATCAGGTGCACATTAATTTTGTTTTGTTTCCTTGCTGAAGAAAGGATACTGTCTGCAGCCATAGAAAGAGGTCAGAGAAAAGCAGCTTCACAAAACATGAGTACATTTGTACTGCTAGGAGTGGTGTCATGTGGTTATTATCTAACAAAGTTTGGTCACCATTTAAAGATTAATCACATTTTTTGTGTGAATAGGTTTACAAAGAAATCTCAGAAAATAAACTGAAACAAAATAAATAAAACAGATACATTTTCAAAATAGACATTTAGGAAAGACAGAGGGCCGAGAGAATGTTCTCTTAGAAATTTTATTTGTAACTTTTGGTTGCATTGCTTGAACTTGCAGATCATTCTGTATCTAACAGCAATTCTGACAGCTTGCTTACAAGGATAGGCTAATACATTGCTTTTTGTGAAAGACGTAACAGTAACTAGTTCTTTCCAGCAATTGCGGCTGCCTTATTTAAATTGTATTTGCTTATTTAAGAAAATAAGAATACAGATGTGGGCTTTGACTGAAGACTTTAGGAGAAGCAACTGAAAGTAATGTGCACCTGTGTCCACGTGAAGCTGTAAAAAGGTTTAGGCCATGTTTGAAGAAACAAGATTTTAAACTGGGTTTCAACTGATGCAGGGCAGGGCTGGGCAAGTCAATAACACAGCTTTCATTTGCAGGTGGATCAGCTCCCAGAAAGATATGACATGGAGAATACAAACAAAATGTCAGCAGCAGCATCGCAGTGCTGAGTCACTACAGAGAGGTCTTCTTCATTAATGGCATGCAATCTAATAGGTTTCAAAAAGCAAATGAATACATGTTGACACCAGAGGGCTTACCCTGGCATCCTACTTTTGGTGATCCTCTCTCATTCTCCGCTACAGCAGAAGAACGAGTAATGATCTTGAAAGCAATGACTGCAACATTTCCTTTGCACTGCAATCAACTGTATGTCATAATAACCGAATTCTTCAGCAGTAAGCAAACAGAATCCTGGCAAACAGGAGGTGTCCCCTGTTTAACCAGTCCGTTGGAGATAGAGGGGGCTACAACTCTTTAAGAGGCTGCTGATAACCCCAGCTGTCATCGGAGGGGGGTACTGTAATGTGTTACACTGTTCTCTAGCTACTATACTGTATGTCTCCATTCGGTGGCCTGAGAATTGCTGAGGCTAGTGTATATGGTTAAGAGCCCAAGTCAAAGAGCTAGGTCTGCTGCTAGATAGCAGCACTCGCAGTTGCATTCGCCATCTAAATCATTAAAGGGGTTAGAATAATTATTTTCATATTTTCGGGTTAGAAAGAATTGGCATTGATGAGTGCATTTCACACCACGATGAAAGTAAAAATGTACATAGCAACGATAAAAACTATGTTTATAGACATAAACAGACAAACTTTCCAGGTATGCGCAGTACGATATTGCTGAACATTGTCTGCAATTCAGAATGAGGCAATACAACTTCCGGTAACGTGTTGCAAGCCTTAATACACTGTAAGCAAAGGCCTGTGTATCAATCTCTTCTAATCCAATAGAAATATTGCTCTCAATCTTGAGATGGTTTTGCTGACAAACACTTGTCAGCAAAACCATCTCAAATACTATACTTGTTAAACATCTATACTAAACATCTCAAATACAAATACTTGTTAACTCTGCATGCAGATCACGTTGGAATATTTCAGCGGTGAAGTGTCTGCGGCACAACTTTTCTTATTCACTCATACATCGCATTACGTTAATCACTGCAGTGAGTAGAAAGGGTTGGTTTTACGTCACCATTCGTGACTGTGGCGAGACCTGCAGTTTGCTACAACATGGCGACCGTACAGTATGTTCACAAAGTTCACAATTTTGTGCTTGATTTGGAATTTGTCCAATTTTCTGATACCGACAATTTATTTTCTATCCTGTCTGAGAAATTGGGACTGCAGTTCCCCTTTAACAAAGCAAAAAAAGCTGCTGCAAAAATGATATCTAGCCCATGAGTGCAGAGATGGAGAAAGCGCTACATCTCCATGGATGCTACATATTGGTCTGAAGTTAACTTACAGACCTCTTGCTGAGGCAAGATGATATGAAACATATAGTCATGTTTAACTGTCATCAGAGCTTCGACAGGTGTCTCTGTACATGAAGCATCAGGCCTCGCCTTCTAATCACAAAACCCCAAGCACAGTACTTGAAAGCCGACTTCCATTGGATACAAGCAGGAAGCCTCTGGTAAACAAACAGCTGTCAAGTAGTATCTACAGTAGATTGCAATTTGAGCCTGGCAGTTAGGTAAATGTTTTGATCTAAATCCAAAGGTTGTACAACCTGCGTTGTTATCAGAAGAGTCTAAGCAAAACAGTCTGCAATAATATACAGTATAAAGCTTATAAGAACAGGTAGAGTATCAGAAGTACAGGGAGAAACCTTACCTTGGCATCCTTGGCATAATAAAGTGTTCTTCCTCGCAGCTTAAAATACCTCTTCTTCCAGCGCTGGAATGAGCTAGTCTGTTTCAGTAGTATTCCTTCCTTGATACTAGTCTGGAAAAAAAAAATCCAGTTCTGTAAACCTTTTTCAAGCAATATTTTTGTGTGTATCTTGTAAAAAACATTGTACAGTAGGTTCACACAATTTATTAGTACTCTTTTGCTTTGACAAAAAATCAGGAGATCTCATCAATGTAAAGGGAAATGCTGTCCTAAATGTTTTAGATTTACAATACAGGAAACTAGCTGGTACCTTACAAACAAAGCACCTTCAAATGATTATCTCTGCTACTCTTCCATACAGCTGCAAAATTACAGGTGCCCATCTCCTTAGAAAAACTGAAAACAAAGGGGCCATTAGCAAAATGACATAAGCATAGGTCAAGCTTTCCTTTTGATGAAATGAGAAATATATTTTTGATTTAAAAGAGAAACATTGAAAATTTGCATAAATTTGCGTCCCTTAAAATAAACTGTCACTATTTTAACATGTACAGCTTAGTACTGCTTTCCTCTAACAAATGGGAGAGAATATTGTGTGTTCATGTGTTTTGCACTGAAAAAAAGCTGATTTTCTTTTCTACATGGAAACAAGTAAAAGTTAATTCCACGCTGAAAGGTAAAAAAAGTAGAAAGAAGAAACATGATGTTTCGGTTGCTGAGCCTTGCTGAGTGTGAATATCTAAAAGGTCAGGTGTGACGCCTGAAGATGGCCCAACAGGTGAAACATGGTGTTTCTTAACATTTGAACGGGTTTTTGATATTTTCATGTTTTCATGTGCTTTGTGCTTTTTTACAAGTCACACTTGAAGATTTCCACAGATGATAATTAGACAAAAAGCTTGGCTATCATACACTGTGCTCTTGGACTAGGCTGAAAACCTAAGAACACTACATTCTACTACAAACAGACATCCACAGCCACAAAGTTGCACACACACTAACGCATACACGCATACACATATGTATGCTCACACTCAAACACATACACACAATGTTGTGGCTGGCTGTAGGAAACCTGTTATCAGCTGTAATCTAATTTATATCAGCCAGCCACTCCCCTGTGTTTATCTTACAAGAAACACTGCCAAGCTTAAATTCACTCTGACGACAAACTACAATTTTATAGTTTGGGGACAGGAGACAAGGTAAGTGACTGAAAAGAAAGGAAGCATATAATAGGACAATCTATAATTGCCTTGGAATGGCATAAATGGAGGAATATTCTACATCTCCTCTACAGAATGGCCCAGTGCAGAATCTATTTTGCACTGTACTGAAAAATGCTTTTTCTCGGGTTTAAGAGGTTACGCCACCCAGTGAAGCCTGTGTAAGAGGTCTTGTTTCCCCAGACAGACCACTTCAACGGTGAACAGCTGGCAAAAGAAGAAGCAAACAAGCACAATGAAGAAAAGGGATTTCTAACTGAAACAATGCTTCACAGCTACAGGGCCTGGGGTCTGTTGTGTTAGTTCTTTTAAGATGTTTAATTTGGCTTGGAACAGGGCAAGATGACCAATCAGAGGAGTTCACTTGGGAAAAAATGCTTTGTCTTTTTGTGTGTTTATGAAAGCCAAATTCAAGAAAGTGTACAGACCATGAAGATTGTACAGGTAGGAACCATGATGTAAATAATGCAAATTAAGAATCCTAATATTAGTATAATGGTGTAGTTGTTCTCCCTTTATAAAAACATTGAGGCTTTACATGGAAATAGGATATCCCAAGTTTAAGTCAATTTTAAGAGCAGCTGTAAGAGCAATATATTAAGTTACAAAGCTGTAGTCAGATGGGAAAACCATGCATTAAGAATAGAAAAACACTGGAGTTTCTGTCCACACTTGAAAATGCCATCAAAGCAACTTAGTGCAGCTGCAGTGGAAAAAAAAACTTGTTCTTTTCTTATTTTACTTCAAGACAATGAGAAACATTCTGAACCAACCCTCAATATCCAGGCTACTTATATGAGACAACCTAAAATGTTCTTGAGCAGCACTGCTGTAACCTAGCCTACCCTGAGGCCTGGGACTTTTAAAACACCTCTGACCATCTTCTGACTTTGAATTTGTTTTCCACCTAATTTGCAAATAAAGTCACCACCATTTTTGATGTGGCAAAAAAAAACCCAACGCATTCAGGTTTTGTTCAGACTCATTCCGATAATTTCCCATGATAGCAGCCCTTACTGAAAAGTCAAACAATCTGAACACTTGCAATAATAAATAAGGAACACAAACTGGAAGTTGCCACAGTTTTTCCCTTCCATTCATCTAAAAATATAGCATGAACATGGAAAAGCTCCTTAAAACAACAGGAATTCAGAGGCATATATTGGGGTTATTTTTAGCATAGGAAATATGCACTCTGAAAGAAGAATTACAAACAGAAACACAAGCTTCGATCAGACTTCCTGGTCTGCAGCTGTATCAACTTAAACAGAAAGAAAATACATTGCTGAGGCCAGATGAATTAACACACTGCTAAGACATCCTGCAAAACCCTATTCAAAATGCACTATATTACTTGTGCTTCAACAAAGGAAAAACAGCAAGCTGGGCTTTGTCAGAGGTTCCACAATCAAACGGTTCTTCATTTATCACACTTTTTAATTCTTCATACGTAAAAGAAAAATAGATTCACTTTGTTAATTTTACATTGCTTAGGTCTGCGGGTTTTACCACAAATTGATAAATTGATAAAGGAAACCAGCAGAACCAGAAAGAGAATGGAATATACAGGGAAAGAACTTTTTTTAATCCATAAAGAAATCTTCAGTATTTTTTAAGAACTAATAAATAACCAGAGAAGCACAGTGGCGCAGTGGTTAGCATTGCTGCCGGGAGTCGCTGGGACCCTGGGCTGCTATCTGTGTGAAGTTCGTATCTTCTCCCCGTGTTCGTATGGATTTCCTTCCGGGTGCTCCAGTTTCTTCCCACAATTCCCTTCTTCCCTCCTTTCCCACAATTGGCTTCTGGGAAAGCTGGCCCTGGAGTGAGTGTGTTTGTGTCTGTGTGTGCCACGAATGGACTGCCGTGTCTCCAGAGGGCATCCTGCCTTGCGTCCATTGCTTGCCAGGACAGGATCCGGCTCCCCCACGACCCTAAACTGAATGAAGCAGTTAGAAAACGGATGGATGAAAATAACCGCAAATATCTACGGAGCACATTTATTTGACTGGCATCGGGGCTACATTTAAACAGACGCCTCTACCATAGTTGTCCGGATTGTAAAACCAAACTTGCAAGTTCTATCATGAAATCTGAAATTCATATGAAAGAATCCATCTACCTTCTTCTTTATAAGGGCCTTTACTTAACTGGTTGTGTTATTTACCCATTTGCCCCTACTGTATTCAGTACGCCCATCTACTGTCTCCTCTCATTGTGTATTCTCATTGTGCATATCTTGGGAATTTGTTGTTGTCGTTCTGTAAAGCGCTTTGTTGTCATTCTTTAAAGGCGCTATATAAAATAAAGGTTTATTATCATTATGATTATCACTATTATTATTACACTCATTTTCTATTCTTTTTATCCAATAAGGGGTTATGGTGGAGCCAAAGTCTATTTTATGCAAGAAAAGGGCACAAGGCAGGATACACCCTGGATGGGACACCAGTCCATGGCAGGGCAGACACACAGACACAAACACATACACTCACACCAGGAACGATTTTTCCGTAAGCCAATTCATTAGGTCTTTGGTCTGTGAAAAGAAACCAGAGCACATGGAGAAAACCCCTGCAAACTTTTGATCAGGAGGTTCTGGTAACTACTCACAAATTTAAGTGCACTGTTAAGTTTCACAACATCAGGTTTATTAAAGGGGAAATGCAACACTATTTTTATATTTCAGGGTTAGAAAGAATCAGCATCGATGAGTGCATTTTAAACCAAAATAAAACTAAAATGAACACAGTAACTTGTAAAACCTCCAATTTACCTTAAAAAATAGATAAAAGTTCCAGGTATGCGCAGCACCATATTCTGCGATTCAGAACGAGGCAAAAAAACTTACATTTCTCTTAATCCAGTAGGAATATTGCTCTCAACTTCAAGACGGTTTTGCTGATAGATGGAACTTAACTTGTTAACTCTGCATGCCGATCACATTGGAAACTTTCTGTAGTGGAATAGCCGCTATACAAAGTGTTCTTAATTTGCTCCTACACTGCACTACATTAGTCATTACAGTGACTGGCGAGCAGGAAGGACTAGAAAGCATCACATCACAATTTGTGGGAACTCTCGCCTGGCGAGACCAGGGGTTTGCGACAAAGTGGTGACTTACAGTATTTCACAAAGTTCACCATTTTGTGCTTAATTTGAAATTTGTCAATTTTTTCTATACCGTCAATGAATTTATTCTGTTACCGAGATTTAAGAAGCAGTCTGGAAAGAATTGGGACTGCAGTTCCCCTTTTATTCAGATTTTCTTCCCAAATTCATCTTAAGTTTTCAACAAGACTTGAGGATTGCATGCTTTATAAGTCCACCCTTCATGGCATTTTACACTGTGTATCTTGCACCATGTTAACAAGTCTAACTTCCAAGTCAAATCACACTCTGCATCATGAAATCTCACAGGTATGAATATCATGACAGATGGAGGGTCACAGGCCTGCCAGTTCATCTACTTTCTTTCAAGCTTCACTGACAATCCTATGGAAATAGGCTGATTCATCATTTTTTAGAGATGCTCAATGGAGGAGGGAAGAGTAGTCCTGCTACATTTTTTCACAATCATTATCACTTTTAACCCTTTTATAAACAGTACTTTAGTAGAGTCTGTTTCAATGCAATCATTTTTCTGAGCTTTTATTCAATCTAAAATTGAGAAAAAATTGGAGTCAGGCTACATCTTGTAATTTCACTCATGAGATTGATTTATGTACTCTCAAACTTAGTGCATTTCACCTTACAGAGATTCATGCTGCCTCTCCTTAAAAGTATTGCTTAAAATCATACATTCTTTGGATCCTGTTCCCACTACCTTGCTGTGTTCATATTTTTCAGTTCTCTGTCCCATTGTAATGGATCTTGAATTGTTTCCTCAGCCCTTAAAAAAATTATTATCCCTCAGTTAAAAAGCTAGAATTTAAGCAACTGCCTTCACAGTAATTTTCAGACAATATCTAACTTGCACAGTACAGAAACAGCTCCTGTTAGGGTTAGTAATGATCTGATGACTAATCCGAGCAGCTGATGACTACTGAATCTGGATTTGTATCCACTGTGTTTATTCATCCAGTGCTGCCTTTGAAAATGTTTATCATACTGTCTTGCTGAAAAGATTAGAAAGGATTGCTGGCATTACTGGAACTACTTTGTTGTGGTTTAAATCTCATCTAACTGAAAGAAAAGAATTTGTTCAAATCAAGGCACTGAAGCTTCTCCACAAAGTTAGCCATAAATGGTGTTCAACAAGGTCCAGATCTTGGTCCCATTCATTTTTGTATCTATATGTTACTACTGGGTCAGAATATTTGTTAGATATGGCACAAGCTTTCATTTCTAAGCCAATGACATTCACAATTATGTTTGCATGAAACTTGACATTTATCAGGCACTTGTTACACTGCGTAGATGACATTACAACCTGTAGACAACAAATATGTTTGCATCTGAACTTTGACAAGATCAAAGTTATGCTGAATAGCAATCCTTATCAACTTAGCTAACGTGTGAACCTGATTCATGATTCATGGGTCCTGTATCATCTCCAAAACTCATACTCATAAATTTTGGTGTCATCTTTGATCCATGCCTTGTATCAGGAGCTCTTGTTCACAATGATAAAACTTTGTCCTTTGTCAGCCTTGTACCATCGCTCATATCCATTTGCATCTCTCTCAATCGAATGCAGAAAAGCTACTGCATGATTTTGCCTTTTCAGGCTTGACTATGACATTGCAGCACTTACTAGTGTATCCCCACATGTTCCTTACATGTTTAAAACTTAGCGGTGTGGATTTTAACTAAAAATACAATTAAATTAATCTAGCTTCCTTGCACTGACTCCTTGAGGATTTCAGAATAAAAATAAAAAAAATACAGTAGTTCTGCTCTCTCCTTTAAAGGCTTGAATGGTTTGGATCCTGAGTACATCAGTGAACTGTTAATTTCCTGTGTTTGCCCTCTCTGGACTCTGACCTTCTTTCAGTTCCCAAAATGAGGCTCCAAACACTGGAAAACTATGCTTTCTGTTCTGTTGCTCCAAGAAATAATCTTTTTGCTCATATCAGATCTTCCAAGTCAGTCAGTACTTTCAAACCTCGTTTTAAAACTCACTTTGATTTTGTAGCTTTCAGTTCTCATTAATCTACTTATCTTTTGCATCCATGTCTGATGTATTGTAAAGCACCATGTAAAGAGGTGATGTCTCAGGAAAGGCATTTATTCTTTTTTTTTCATTTTCATTATAATGATCCAAAGGACAGTTCTTGTAAGATGGACATTAGACACTTAGTCTTTCACTTGCCATCTGCAAACTAAAAAATAAAAATTGTGCCCCAGTTTGATGGCCCAGTTCTGCTGATCGCCGCTGCGCTGTTGCCAACTGGGACAAATACCCCGGCTTATTTATAGAACATTTCTTTCAAAATCGGGAGAGGGAGGACAGCTCTGTGCTAGATAGATTAAAACTGGCCAGCCCCCTCTCAGCCTCCTGTCTCTCCACAATGCACAGGGATGAGAGGCAATGAGCAGAGCAGCTGCTGGCTTGGGATTACAACACAAAGAACAAGTTCCTTGAGAAAGTGAATGAAAAAAAGCAGGCCTCCATGTTGTCCCTAAGGACATCCAAACTCTTTCAAGTAGAACTAATGCCATATGTTTGTATAACTGGGCAGTATACAGTAGTTGTAAGTAAAGAATTAGCTAATGACTTCTACAGTATGAGTCACTTTTGATACGAAACATCTTGAAGGTGCTGGGTAATATACAGTACAGATGCAGAGAGCTCCAGTTTGATCAGCTAAGGGTGATTAGCTACATCACGAAATCTTGCTCTAACGGTGGGTGGTATATTCCTCTTGGATAATGTAACCCATACAGACAAGCTGGAGGACATAAAACCAAGGTTAGGTAGATAGTTTTTGTAGGGCAGGGTTTTTCAGTTGATTATGTAACTGATATATATTTTACTTTTTTACAAGCTTGTCAAAAAGATATCATTTTTATTCTTCTTCTTCTTCTAGGAGACTATAGTTGGGAAAGTTGCCCTGAAGTCGTCTGCTGAAGCAAAATATCTGAAAGTCATTCTTTTTTCCTAATAAAATACTTCATTGATATTCAGTTCATCTTATCTAAAGGTTTTCGGTGCAGTATTGAGGTTTCATGATAAAACCTTCCTTAATGAATTACAGCTAGAAAAGTAGGTACAGTGCAATTAATTATTGTATCCACACAGCTGGAGACCACACGGTCTTCTTTAAGTCATTTGATTAGGTCTCCACCCACAGAATTTATTGGAAAACTTGGAGTAATATCCACAGTAATCTATGAAGCCTTCACAGATGTACTGAGTTCACATTTCAAGGGTCTTTTTCAGGTTTCTCTTCTCCACTTGAGGTGTCTGCTTAGAGAATGGCCCAAGAAGGAGAAAGACCTCACCCCAGCCTTTGAACACTGACAACTAATATACCCAGATTCAAATTAACTATGGTAATAGCTACCATCACACATGGGCACATCCCTTTGATATCTCCCAACAACAGGGAGATAGTTGGCTAAATACTCTATTATGCTACAGCTTCTGCCTCTTGACATATTGTACAATGCATTGCAACAGAGATAACATCTTAATTCATCTCAAACACCTTGACCTCTGGGAGATTCACTTTTACTGAAGTGCTTGACTGCAATCACTTCTCCCACTATAGAGGTTTGGCGTGCTGTTGGCCTTCTCAAACACTGATTAGATTGGCTATTCTGATGCCTTCAATGCCTAGTAAAAGAAGCCAGCCAGAGCAACTAATCGAATTCTATTCATTGCAAGAAGAGCAATGCAATGTTACTAATAGGATTCTATTCAATATGAGAACAGCACTGTCATGTTGCAATACTTAGCCTATCATTCATATCTCTTCCCTTTTCTCTCAAGCTTAATGTTTCCCAAAAAATAATTTATTTTTCAATTGCTTTCCTCTTCACTTCTGAAGCCTGTAATTGAATATGCCCGATGCTTTGCACAAAGCCGATCACCAGATTTCACAACATCTGACACATGCTCTTCATACTTTCCACCAAAACAGCTGGACATCAGAACTCCTTTACCATGTCAGGTGTGAGATACATTCTAGTGTAGTCTCATTATCATACCCAGGCCCATTAATGCCCAGGCTATTAATTCATGTTTTTCTGAATTCACATAACAGCTTCAAATCTGGAATTATCCATCTTTAAAGTGTGAAGAAGAATCCCGCCTACTACAGTATGTTAGCACTCTGTTTCTTGTATGCTCACTCCTCCATTTTAAATATTATTGTTTATACTGTTTGGCACAGCTAATAAATCAGTTACAACACAAACAAGTGGGCAAGATGTGATTTCAATATGCCATCCATATCCAGATTCATCCAAGTTCCTGTCCACACAACGGAACACAGCAAATTTGTTTAGACTATTTTTTCTTTCTCTTCTATTTTTTACTGAAACTGGGTTGAAAGAAGCGTAGTTCTGCAAAAACCACTACCTGCATTTCCAGTGTCCTTGTTATCTCGGTCAAAGCACTGCAAAGGCAGGTACCAGTTTGTCATGAATTATTCCTCAGTAACCAAAGGCTCTGAATCATATTTTTAGCATCAGCAGACCTGCACAACTGATAGTGAAGAGGTAATGGAACAGAACCCGCTGCTCTCCGCAGTGGCAAGATGTTACTTGGGAATGCTAAAAAAATGCAAATTACCCCCTCAAAGTTCAATTAAATCAGTAATCTAGTCCTAGGTGTTCCATTGAACAGGCTAATAATTTAACATTGCAAACTGAGTACACAAGTGAGATTAAATCAAACTCGAGGTTTATTCTGAGGTTATTAAAGGAATACTCAAATGTTACTATGACTAGTCGTGAAATGTTACATGTCAAGTCATGAAATTTTTATCAGATATTGTCTACAGTCTGACTCCACATACTAATCGTATCAGAACTACAAGACAGGTATCTTTCTTTTCTAGGGTGGATATCTCTGGAGGTTTAATATATTTTATGCAGGCTGATGAAAATTATCTTCCTAATCATACCATAAATGGTATGTTTTCTGAGGAGACATAAAATTGTTATTATTTGAAAAACATCTTCTTTGAAGATAAAATACAAACAATGAGAGAGCACTCAATACAACAGACAGACCTACTCTAAAATTGCTGATGAAACTGTGTAGAAAATCTGCTCTAGGGGAGATCTAACATCTATTTCCACTAAATCAGACTGTGTATGGTAATACAGGATGGCTGTTATTAATACTGTACATCCCCAATTCCAGTTTTTCTACACTGTCAGGCAGTTTTACTTAATTACTGACCCTCTGAGAACAAGCCTGTGGAGGGAACTAACCTGGGAGCTAAAAATAGCTTTTCAACAGCTGACAGGCTATGTGCTGTATTAGAAACAATCAGTCTTTCTATGAGGCAGGCATGGCTTCACAGACAAAGACAACTAATCTTCTTACAGACCATGTTATCAACTTCTATTTCAAACACAGAGGAGGTTTCACTCAGGCCACACTTCTTTTTCTGATCCAATGTAAACTGCAGTGTGGACTTGTTGGAAAACCGATCATTAACTGTCATTTCACTATGAGGGAAAAACACAGTTTCACATTATCAAGTGTTTGGAAAAAGGACTGTCAGCTGCCAGCAATGATGTGACATGGGTATGACATTGTATTGATACAGATACTAACATTTTCAGTATAATTTTGGCATTAGAGCAGCAAAAAACAAACATTATAATATCTCTGCGTTTCTTTATGTTTTTACCAAACGTATTTCGGAACAATTCCAAATAGCATATCCTGGGCATTTTAATCAATCACCAAAGAGCAAAAGGCACAAATGCAAAAAGTAAAGACAAAATGCAAGATTTGTCCTATCTAAATCATTAAAAATACTGGACTAGATTAAGCTAAGAATTTGTAAGTAACCCATAAAACACTGTGATATTGTTAGGGCTGGTAGATAAAACATTACTAAAGAAAGCGATCCTCCAATTCTTCAATTACTAACCCTGATATTTTAAAAAACTAGACAGCTGATAACCAGCCAACAGCTGACAATCTCTTAAGAACAGCCACCACTCTCTTAAAATCTATACAGACAAAGATAACACTTTTTGTACTTTTTTATAATTATTTCTTTTTAGAATATTCTTATATAGAATATTATTTCCGTCTGCATGCTGACAGTGTTTGTAACTGAAAGTGGAAGCCTGCGACAATGCATTGCGAGAATATTAAAGCTTTAAGAAGTGATGGCCTTTATCTGCAAATTTCAAAGCATCTGGACTGACAGGATCACAGGCTCCTCTGATGGCTTCATTCCCTCTTATTCAGAGGGATCATGGGAATTAATTTTATAGCTGACGGAATCAGACAATAAAATAATTCACTGGTAGGCTTCTGCAATAAATAAAAAAAAAAATATCAGCACTTCTTCGGCCAGTGGCAATATTTAAAAAAAGACCATCCATTTTTTGCTGATGGTCTGATACATCAGGTAGCCGATGAATGCTACCGATGATCGTGTTTTGTTTGAATCAAAAGACTCAATGAAATACCACTCAGCCCTTCCTAACTGCGCACTGATTCTATTGTGAAAAGGTAAAATCCCATGCAGGATGTTCCTCAAGCAATTTCTGAGCTAGAGCAACAAAGAGCCCAGTGAATCCTGAGCTCAAAGGGCTCCAGCTGAGTCAAAGTGAGAACGTTGACGGGGCTCCTGAGAAGGTGCCACTGGAACAGGCACTTGTTTGAAGGCACTTGGGCAGAGCGGTTGCTCTGTAGTGAAGGATCTGCGCTTGTGGCTGGAAGGTTGCCGGCTCAAATCCCGTGGCCGGCAGAGGAATCCTACTCCGTTGGGCCCCTGAGCAAGGCCCTTAACCCCAGCTGCTCCAGGGGCGCCATATAAATGGCTGACCCTGCGCTCTAACCCCAAGCTTCTCTCCCTGCTGTGTGTCTCATGGGGAGCAAGCTGGGGTATGTGAAAAGAGAAATTCCTAAAACAAGAAATTGTTTATGGCCAATAAAGTGATGTTCTGGGAACGCGTGAAGCTCTACGATCCAGAGATTGCGGGTTCGAGCCCGGGTCATGTGACTGGTCCCTAGGTTCCCCAAAGAGAATGGTGCGCAGCTGGCTCAGTGCTGCCGGGTGCAAGGTTGGGATTGGCTCCCAGGAAACTGGCCACCCCTGTGCTTTCCCAGATGCCCCCTGACTTGCAGTGACATCAGCAGGGAAGTTCCTATCCTCCAATCAGAGCTGAGCCCTCTGTACGTCACCAAGGAGCTAACAGAATGTCAGGATGAAAGGCTCGATGGAGGGAGGAGCCTGTTTGAATGTCCTCATTCTCCCCACGTCATGTGATTGACAATTCCATTTCGACGGGAATGCTACAAAATAACGGGTGATTCTAAATTAAAAAAATGCTCGTACTCTGCCTCAAGGTCAACACAACAGCGTTGAAATCTACGACCAAAAACACAGCAGGCCAAGAACACTCACTAAAGGCACGTCACTGAGAAACTGGATTTGCGTTTACTTTTTTATGATAACTGCACCATTTGAAGGGCCGTCTCTGGGCAGCAGAGTTCATGAGCAAACCCATGCCAACCGAATCAATCAGTAATGTGTATAGACGGGCGGAGCAGAGTCAGACAGAACCTCTGGAAAAACATTCTAATAAGGGTGCACGGCTGGCTTCTAATGAGGCTTAACCTGATCATCTTTGAAGTCCATATCAGCTACCTTCAAAGATTCTTTTTGATTCCGGGTGCAGTAGAAAAAAAAAAACAGAACCACCCTTTCCCCTGAAAAAATGTTGGTTCCATTAATTAAACTCACAGAATACTTCAGAGATGCCAACTAAATTGGATTTGTAATGAACATCACATAAAGTGATCTCTTTGATATCTCAAATGCAATTTCAACGGGAAAGCAGCAGCATCTCATAGATGTACTGCAGTTTAAGTACATCAACAGAGGGGACTCCAAAACAGGTTTCCTAGGAGAAGAAGTGATCTGCTTTAATTGAATCAAATGACAAGAAAATTAGGGTATAGATTTAACAGCAATTTATCTATGAACTTTAAAATATCACTTTAACAAAACTTTGCAGGAAAGCTGGCAGCTGTGTATTGAAACAGCTGTTGGCTGTGCAGTACTATAAACCCAAAAGTCTCACTGAACGTGGCTGGGCAATTATATCTTGTCAGCTCTAACCAGATAATCTTAACCACTCCATGGACATACAGCTATTGTTTCACACAGCAGCAGTGCAGAAGGCTATAATTACTGCGGTCGGCTGGGGGGTGGTGGGTACTGACAGGCAGTTTGATGCTCTGCTGCCGCAACCAGGAGGTGGTTGTTACATCATTAAACGTTAAGAGTCTTTTTCACTGTACTGCCATATTCATAGGGCCAGCGTTACGAATATAAGAAAAAGAGAGGTAGGAGGCTATTTAGTGCATTTGGGCCAGTTGCTAGTTAACTTATTGATCCCAGGATTTCATACAGTGGATTCTTGAAGGAAGCCAGGGTACGGGCTTCAACCACACAGCTGGGTGGCTTGTTTCATACTCCCACAACTCTTTGAGTAAAGAGGTGCCTTCCGTCCTCTGTTTGAAATGCACTTCCACACGTAGTGTGCACTTGTGTCCTCTGGTTTGTGTTTCACTGTTCATTCGCGGCGATTGGTAATTGTGTAAGTGGTTGACTTTGCCTGTGCCTTTGAGGATTTTGAATACTTGAATACTTGTATCAGGTTTGGTCTTTTAGCCAGCTGGCACATAGGACATTCTCTTTTGTGATTTCGTGAGTGAGATTTACAGGTATAAGAGTGCAATGGGGGCAAGTTAAAATATGAAACTAAAGTCTTATACACAGAGAAAAAAAATTATTACTACACATACGAAGTGAAACAATAAGGAGATAAAAGTGCCGTTGAGACTCTCTTTTGGTGAACCACACTAAACTAACTCCTCTTGTGATACATAAGGAAACGTTCAAGCCTACATTAATTATTTAATTCCTTTGAAAGAAAAATATCACACTTCTGCTACCTACCTAGCAGTTTACTCTCTTCAGACAACAAGGTTAATGCTTTTTGGTTACATTTCTTTCTTTACAGCCACAGAGGGGCTTTTTTTCAGAAACAAATCCTGAAACAATCATAAAAACTGTATTTTTTAGACATGTACTCAGTCACTGTTTTTCTATGTCATCTAAAAGCTCTTATACCTATGGCTATACAGTATATTAGACCATCAGCTGCACTGTATAATGTGACTGGAATGTACTGCTGACATTTGCAGACGATCACTTAGGGTCTCTGCCAAGATGAACGGACAAATCTATGGCTTTGTTACATATTTTCAGCTCATTTAAAATCCCATATTTCTGACATCGTGCACTTAATTGTGAACTGGTATGTTTTTGTTACCATACAGACATCCACCATATGGCCAGTGCATCACTCACAACAAGCGTACCACCATAAAAATGCACAAATGCACAATGATCAGTATTGTCATTTTATCGCAGATTTTTTTAACTAGGCATAACTTCCACTTGGACCAGAATCTTTTTTTGTTTCAAAAAATTGAAAATGAAAAAAATACGATGTTCCTATACCCAGCAATGAAAACAAGATCAGATGCTATCATTCCCTCCTAAGCAGCAAGAAATAAGACTATCCAGCTGTTCACAAGGAGACTGACCAAAGGGTTAATGCTATGGCACAGATGAAACTCCACCGAAGTAGTCCTGAGACACGTTTTTTCATTCCATTCAAATACCATGCATTACGTTTAGTGTCTATTAAGACATCTAAATGGTATATCGCTTGAAATCAATCTCATTTCCCATCACAAAATGAATTTATGGCACAAATGCTTGAATATCTACATTACGTAAATCTGAATCTATCTGCAGTATCCACACAGCCTGAAGCTGCGTCATCCTTTCCCTCAAAGTAAACAACAGCTGGGAGATGAGATATCTTTATTTGCACAGATCCCTTACTGTACATCTTTATTCTGCAGGGTGGTAAAAATGAAGATGAACCAAGAGAGCACATCAATAAGCAAAATAAAAACATTAAAACAAAAAACCAACCATGAAGGATAATAGGAACATTAAAAACGGACAATACAACAGTATTACTACTGTTACAACTTACTACTGTATATTGGAGAAAAGATTCCCTATTGCATATGATGCACAGATGTCAGGCTATTTGAATGCTTAAGACATAAATTTTATATAGGTCGACACATGCAGATATGTGTCCTCACATACAGACATAGGTACCCATACTGTATAGATATTAGTAAAACTTCAGATATACTGTATCATCCTTGGTGTAGTTGTCAGTCCTCATATAGATGGGTTTGTGCACAAGAATAGTGAAAAAGAATATTGAAAAAATTATCCAGCACCAGAATAAAAGTCAACACAGCTGATCGCATGTATCAGGTGGAAGACTGTTTTTTAATCACTAAAAACACAGTTAATTACTTTTTGACCGTTAAATCTGTCTTCATAATAATCTTTCTGTAATAATTTTGCAGGGTTTTTAATTCTAAATAAAGGCGTTCATCCATCCTTTTTTTATCCAATACAGGGTCTTTAGGATACACCCTGGAATAGACATCAGTCCATCACAAGCAGAATACATGATCAACATTAGTTATTAGCCTATCTGGGACTGAAGAAATCATGTAAATTAGTAAAGAAAACTGATATGGTATCATTGTTCATTTATGCTGAAAGGAAAAGAAAAGAGACACAACGTTTAGTCTGTGGAGCCTTCTTCAGGTGTCAGGTGTGTGACACATCCTTTCAGCACGGAATAAACCTTTCCCTCTTCCTTTGCAACCTACTGTATGCAGCTACCTCCTTGAACATCATCATTAATACTACTAGAAAACTATATTTGCAACAGATTTGTCCGAATAAACGACAGAATATCAATGCCAATACCAGTCTTGCTAGCTGTGAGACAGTTACAAATGGGATTTTGTTTGTAAAGAAAATCATAATGAAATTCCGCCCCTGTCTAGGTGTGGCACTGAAACGTTCAACTTGTTTGACTGGTACAGTCATGAAAATGCTTCTATAGAAAGCATATCAAGTGTTGCACATGGCCTCTCCTTGTCACCATGTGGTCTAAACGCCAGTGTAATGGGATTAATGTCTATTGCAGAACAGGTCTAGCTGCAGCTCTTACCAACATGAAGAAACAGCAGGCTCCGAGTGAAAATGTAAATAAGAGTTCCGCGTAGAGCTATTAATTTTTCCCTTTAAAGCTAAATGCACAGGTCTGTTTATGGAAAGTTTATACCTCATCAAACAGACATAAATTCAAACTGAAAAAAATAAAGGTTTAATGTATATGTAATGCTTATCCACCAGAAATCTAAAGGATAAACTTTGTTGCTCTAGGGCTCGACTTCAGACGCTGGAATTAAAAAAAAGAATAAATTGTAGCTTAAGCAAAGAGCAGGGAAAATATATGTACCATCTACATATTTGCATATATTGTTTCTTTAGTATATACTGTACAATGTTACAAAAACAGCATACAGATGGCGTAGTCATCTAAGCAATCTCTTGTTGACATTGTCCAGACATTTTTGCTATATCACTGGCAAGTGGCAAACAGATATGTTTAAATTCTTAAAGCCATTTGGAAGCACATGTGATATGTGAACTGTTTATTTAGTCAAGTCTGCTCCATAGTCATGGAATTGTAAATGGGCAGTCTGAACTAAATCCAAGCTCCAGGCAAGGGTGCCCTTTAGTTACTGTAGATAGTCTCATTTAGTCTCTTATCTCAGAAGGAATAAACACGTACTGTATGCTTTCTAATCTAAAATTGTCTGTATGAAGCGGTTAATCTAATCTTCAAAGCATGGTGCACTTCAGTCTTGCCAGGTGTGGTCTTACTTTCCTTGCTACCACAAGACACCAAGTTGGACAATTACACGCTGGGGCTTTAAAACCTAACTATAAGCAGCTTAAGAGGCAATAGCATTAAGATTACACAGGTTAAAAAATGATATTATTCTCTAATTAAAGTCAAAAAGTGCCAACTGATTAAGTGGCAATGAAGTTAAGATTATACTGGTCAAAATGATGTTATTCCCTAATTAAAGTAAACATGCTAACTGAACAACAAATTAGCTGAGAAGGAAAACATTACTGCAGTTGATAAAGGAAAACCTTAGCTTGATTAATTCGATAAGGCAGAGATTGTACCTGAGGTGGGAATTAATGGGCATACTTTCCACATGCATTAAAGAAAACACACACAAGAGGAGTTTTCAGATTTCACACAGAGACACCAAGATTTAAACAAGGGAAACTTTGGGATTACATTGATCAACAAAGAAAGAACGATACTGTACATACAGAAAATCGCAGTTTCAGTGTGAGGAGGCAAGGACATGTGGCTGTAGCACGACAGAGACTGGAGCATGTGAGGCAGAATCCAATCATCACTCTATTAAGAGCATCCAATTGATGTATTAGGAAGTGTAACTCAGAATATCCACTTATTCAGCAGCAAAGCAGTCCAAGTTAATTCAATCACAGCAGCTATGAGACACGGCTGTTTTCCATTGACCGATTTTATCACTTGTCTACCTTATCTCTGCACCTGGACTGCTCTGCTGTGTCCTGTATGTCCTGATTGAAGCTGACAGCTGTGGTACACTTATCATTTCCCTGTGACAACTAAGCTGATTTTATTCTTTTTTTATTTTCATACTGTTTCTGATGTCCGTTATTCTTTGCAACGGCTTCTTCACGTTGAAAGGGGCAAGGACACCAGCTAACGGAGGAGACCTTTCTGCATTTGACCCCATTTTGACTAGAAAAGAAACCACCTAAGAATAGAAAAAGAGAGGTGGGGAAATATGGTCGTCAGGTTCCAGAAGATGGGCCATTCCATGCCGACAGCTATTAGATACAGTCAACAATTCAAGGTGAGGAAACATCAAGTAGCTGAGTGAAGTAAGAACCCAGCTTCATGCAAAAGCGGCTGTGTTAAAAGACGTTCATCAAGCAGCCATTTGAGGGTTCATTAGTCAGAGCTGTTGAATGCAGTTTTGGTCAGCATAGTATTAAATAGCTGATTCTACAGCTGGGACCTTTACTATCTATCCATCTGCAATATGGCAAATTGGTACCTGGAATATCAACTTTATGCCGGGTCTCTGTGTGTCCTCAGCCAGGCTCACAGCATTCCCAAGTTTTCTTAATGACTTTCACTGATCTTTTACTTTACTAGGTTTGGAGTTTTTTAGAGCATATCTGTAAGCCTCCAACAAAACTAAATCAGTATTTGAATTCAGACGGTCTGTTGAATACTATAACTCAGGTGTCTTGCTGCCTGTAATAATGCTGATATTTATCATTAAAACATAGTACGGGCACGGGTTTCCCAGAAGTCAATTAACCTACCAGTTTGTCGTTGGACAGGAGGGAGAAAACTGGATCCCCTGGAGGAAATCCACCCAAACAGAAAACACAACAAATAATTGAAATAATTCAGTAATAATGTGATATTTTAGTTAGGATAGGTTACATTGTTATTTTGAATGTTGTTGAACTCACTCTTACCACAAGGCCTCTAATATGATGCATTGTTCCATGTCTGATTAGTCTGCTAATAACATCATCAGAGTTTTCAACTTTGACGACTTAATCTCATTCCTACAAATGAATATTTTAGATAATTCTGTAATCTTATACTTTGAATGCATTATACTAGGAAAACCACATCTTAATTGTCTCTAAGTGGTCTAGATATAAAATGATTTATTTAATGGTAATTGCATCATTAACAAATGTTTTGTTTGCTCTGCCTCATATGTTCCAGAAAGGAAGTCAATGCTGACAAGACTATTGATTTCACATCAGTATCCCACTGCCAGCCATGTTCCATTCACTTTATCTAAGCTGTAATAAATTCATTTCTAATTGTAGGATTTCCACATTTTCAAAGGGCTTACCTCTAAAGGTTTAATATTAGTAACTGGTTGCAATCAAAGCATAGCTTATACTAACCTGTTTCATTTTTAACCCACTTTCACAGTTGTTCAGAAAGAACATACTTTCCTATAGGTCTTTTACATATACTCTTAAAACCCAAAGCCAACAGCTCAGTAATGACAGATAATACCACAGGTTAACAACTAAGGCACACAGATTCAAGTTTAATTCCTCCCACTTCTGTCTATAAGAAAAGCATATTTGTGAAACAGTATTATGAACTGCTGCTTTTATTCTTTTCTAAGCATTTTTATTATTTTCTAATGAAAAAAATCAGAAAGATTCAGAGAAATGCAGAAACAGATCCAACAAGCAGCAATGATCAACTGCATTTCCCATATTACACCCTAACTCCCACACACTTCCTCTTATTGCTTAACCTGTTATATTCAGTTCTTAAACTTTTATATTCAACGCCTTTTAAAGGTCTGTTTGTCTTTGCTTGAGAAGCAAAAAAGTCAAATGTCAGGACTTGCAAAGAACTTGCAAAGGAAAAAATAAGAACACGAACACAATCTTTAGTGAATTTCTTTAGGAATCTTAACCAATATCTTTTAATTCCCGTGATTTTTCCAGATCATCAATTCTATATCAATTATACCTCAATTATAATGACCTCCTACTGCAACTCTATAAATTAGCTACTGTATGTAACTATTCATGAAGATAGGAATTCAAGTATGTATTAGAATTGTATTACTTTAACACATTACACCTTTCATCATCTCACTGCAAGCCTTAAAATGACATGGGAAAGGCAACTATCTGTTTATTGTATGTCAAAAACAATTTAAGCAACATGCCAGTTAGAAACATAGTGCAGAATATTTGTATTCGTGCTTGTCACGGGCACTCTACTGGAAGACACACTAGTTACCACGACAACCGGCAAAGCCTTAACTACACCTGCCAGTCAGCTGGCTGCCATGACAACACACACAGGCAGGAGGTCTGTTCCACCTGTGCAATTAACCTTCACACCTGTATCATGAAGAATAGGCCATTTAAGATCTGCCTTGGCATTACTCTGTGCTCTGTCTTAAGAGTTTCATTCTCTAGTCTTGTTACGTTATGGATTCTCAATGCTTGCTTCGTTCCGACCACACCTTGTGGATTATCCATCTTTTGACCTCTTGGACTCCCGAATTTGCTTTGCTGTGATATCACCTTTTGGAATTACCCTTGCACAGCACTTCAGTGTCCACTCAGCTACGTTTTTTTTTGGATTGTGTCGTTTGTTTGCCCGCTTGCTTGCCTGGGTTCACCTCACCGCCAAGTCAAGTAAGAGCTGTGGTAGTACAGTGCTAAAATGTGACAAGAGCTGTTCTTTAATAATAATAATAATAATAATTAATAATTGCTTACACTTATATAGCGCTTTTCTGGACACTCCACTCAAAGCGCTTTACAGGTAACAGGGACTCCCCTCCACCACCACCAGTGTGCAGCCCCACCTGGATGATGCGACGGCAGCCATAGTGCGCCAGAACGCTCACCACACATCAGCTATCAGTGGGGAGGAGAGCAGAGTAATGAAGCCAATTCTTGTTTAATATGTAACAAGAGCTGCTATGTTTCAAAGAAAGTTAAAATTACACTCTTAACAGAAAAATAGGAGCAACATTTGTTTAAAGAGTAACACAACGCTGCCAAAAACTTATCAGAATACATATTCCAAATCTAGCATCTAAGAAGGAATCATTTTACTTCTCCTGAGCCTTTTCACGGTCTAACTGATATTGTGGGGATAAAAGTTAAACTTAAAAAAGCTAAAAAGGTGTTAGTAGTGGGATTGTTACTTTATTCTCCTGACGTTATTTTCAAACACCTGTGAAAACTAACACGGTTGCAAAGGCTTCTAGGAAGATGCCGACATGTCTCGTGGTTTTGCTACCATGTGTCACAAACAGTTCTTTCCGGGCCCTATGCAGACGACACAATCCGGAGTAGTGAGGAAACACTGGGAGAAAAGTCATGCAGGAGACGGGAATGGAGACAGGGGGCGTGTCCTTGGTGTGCAGGTGTCCAGGGGGAGTGAGTCCGGGGCAAACAATCCAGGAAGAAATCCAAACGAGGAATCCAAAACACAAGCATAAACCCATGACCAGGCGATCCATCCAGGAGATTAAAAATGGGAACCGGGTCGGGACCGGTGGGGGGAACAGGAACAGAAAGTTCATGAACCGGGAGTCAATGTAGAGCCCCGATTATCGTCTGCATCTGGCTTTTAAGGGGGAACTGAAGAGGGGCTGGAATAAGGAACAGGTGCGGGTAATGGGGCAGAACGAGGAAGGGCTGGAGCGCCCTGAAGAGGAGAGGTAGCGATCGTGACACCATGTTGAGTGATATATTTCTAACAGAATGTTGTTGGCTCATGCATACCCGCACAGGAATAGGAGACTATGGGAAATTTAGTCCACACCTGAATAAAGACCGGTCATATGATTTTATCACTTATTTATGAACCCTTCTGGTCAAATGAAAATTGAGCTTGTAACTCTATAATGGGAACCAATATATTCTCTAGATGGGACCTTGCCTCGGACCTCTGGCCTTTCCTAAAGTTCAGAGTCAAATACGTCTTACAGCTCCTTACAGACTGTTCAAAGGGCCATGGTTATTCTTGAACACACATAGGAAGCCATACATATTCCACCTAAAAATATCCTTGCCCATGAAAAGAGACATGGCCTCTTGGCCAACAATAATTGTTGCTTGTAGCAACAGTATATTTTATTTTATATTTGAATTCAGAGCGCCTTCAAGAAATCTCTTAAATCCGAGTCTTGCAATGCATGCTACCTCGTTACCACTGAAACTTGTATTATGGTGGTTAGCACGATTATTACTGCACCCAGTAAAATCCTAATAAAAAGCGCTCTATGAATTAACTAGCACAATATCAGAGGCAATGTGTGTGTGGAGACAGAGCGCCAGGGAGAGGAAGGTGGCAGTGGATGCACTCGGAAATCTTCAACAGCCCGCTGAATCTGTTAATGGCATTAAAAATACCAGCCTGGAAACAGAAGGAGGCCTTGGAAATTAATAACTGAAACCAGACAAAGGAAAATAGGGACTGCATCAAATTTGCACTTGCCCTGCAGTTTTCCTCGACTGTTTATCCGAAATATTGTGAAATGATCCAGTGAGTTTCTTCGGCGGCAAGGAATTATGAGCATAGCTGAGCAAATTGAAAAAAGGTTAAAAGTTCAACGCTGTAGATCCTGCCAGAAAGCATGCGCTGCAAATTACATATAGGACTGAAGAGCGGAGCAAGTCTTCATGAAATAAAGCAATTAGAAAGCTTTTATTCTGAGCCTTTTTCATCCTGACTGAGACACAGGCTAGTCTCCACATAATTCAAGACTGAGCTAATTAGTGTTTATTGTAAAAGACATGCCTCAATAATGCCGCATATCCTTTCATGACAGGGTGCTTTTTTCAGTCTGCCTCGACTGCATTGTTTTAAAATACTTTCACTGTTTTACAAGATTTTTGATTCTTTACATCAGTATGTGTATCTGTTTTTAGTATACATCTGAACTCCGGCCTCAGAGGTTAACGTACTGAACAGTCCCAAGTAACTGTTTGATTAGAAATGCAAATTTCAAACACAGAAAGAAATTCAAACTGTAAGGAGAAGCAAGTTACGGCAAATATTTAAAAAATGTAAAGTAATATTCAGTGCCCTTCACAAGTATTGAGACAGTGAAATCGAAATGGTTATTTCGCATTTACAGTCAAGCAATTTGTGTGGTGTGGCTTGGGCATGCAAGGACACCACTGAAACTGGCCCACTGCGCTTTCTGATAATGATGTTTTTGTTCCAATATGATCAAAAGCATTTGTGGCTTTACTTCAAAATAAAAATAAAAACAACTGTACATTCATATTAATCTCAGGATCATAATTACAAACAGCTTGAATTTAGGAGGACACTGTATGAACACGAGGTTTTAAAAATAAGGCAGGGGTGGGGAAACAAGGCTTATGGCCTTAAAATAAAACCTTCATTTTTATTTTCACTAGTAATTATGCTTCCAGCGCATCAAGATGTTTATTAAGTGCAGAAACAACATGTTCACCAGATATCATTAAAACAGAAAAGGTTTAAAAAAGTCACCACTACTTTTTTTTTTTAAATAGACGCAAACGTTAATGAAATACTTCCCGAAGTGCTGCTGTCCGGGATTCTTTTTGCGAGCCCATTAGCTAGATGAAGATATTGCTGATCGTTGCCATGGAGTCGGCAACTCATAAAAAAAAGTGTCACTGCACCCCTGCGGTTAAACACACACGATAGCTGGACTGCTCAGCAGCGCTAGTGAGCCCTGAGCTGAGCAAGGCGCTGCCCTTACGTTACAAACTGGTGTGGACTGTCCTCAACAAAAGGTGAACTATAACAACAGGCCTGGCCTGTACGTCACTTTGGTGGATGACTAAACGTACACACTTTGATTTACAGTACATGAAAACTGAACCACAGCCCTTTGTTGTCAAGAAAGTCTGGCCCCTCTATGACATAATTGGAAAAGGGATGCCTCTGTCATGATCCATTCTGTCCATTTTCTAACTGTTTCTTCCCATTCAGGGGTGTGGGGGAGCCGGAGCCCATCCCGGACAAGAAACGGGCGCAAGGCAGGGTACACCCTGGATGAGACGCCATTCCATCATATACACACAGACACACACACACACCTGGACCAGTTTTCCCAGAAGCCAATCAACCCAGCCTTTGGGTTCTGGTGGGAGGAAATCGGAGCACACATATAGAACATACAAAATCCACACAGGGAGAATCCTAGAATTCCAGGTCTGGAATGGAACTGAACCCACAGAGTCCCGGCGATGCGAGGCAGCAACGCTAACCACAGTGCCACCGTAACACCCTTCTGTTGTAATGTGTTAACCAAATCCTTACATTGAACTAGTCTGTGCATGATTAACCACAGGCCTAAAGCCACTCCTGTACAAGAGTAAAACATTTCAGCAGCCTCCCTTTCTGGTTTGCTGTTCTCTTCCTGCTGCACTGCGATATGCAGAGATGCCCCTACAGTACGGACAGATGGTGTGGAAACTAGCTGGGGGGGTGGGTGTTGGCAAGATTTATTTCACACTATCACACAGGACTGAATACTAGAACCTCACTCATCCAAGGTAAAGACAATTTTGTTTGTTCAAAAATTCAGGTTGGAGATGCACATACAGTAAATGGTTTCTTTTGGTGCCTATTAATGACTGTTCCTCTATAAAGACCAAGCAGAAAAACTCAGAAGACTCTCATTCTCACACAGCAGATGCAAGCAGGACCTCTTTGAGAGTTGCTGCATGCAGGAATATCAGGTACAGTATGTGGTAAAAGAACAATCATGTTATTCAACAGAAAAAGGACAGAGTAGCTTCTTACTCAAAGCCTTAGCACATTTCCCAATTTCAATATTTTTAGACAAACTCCAAACAACATTTATATGAAATGTTATGCACTTCATTCCTCAGAAGCACAAATTACACCAATTTACTGTACACCTCTTTGGTATGCTTCACCACTGAAACTATCTTGTCTAACAACAGCTGAAAATCAGCACCTTGTGTAATTAAATAAAACAGAGCTCATATTTCACATTTAAACTATAAGTAACTTAACTTTCAGAAACTTTCAATATTGAACTTGCTGCAACAGTCGGTAATACAGATAAATTAGGGTTTTAATATTCTCAGCACATGAAACGTGTAAAATTACCACAATGGTCTTGTGTAAGTCTTTTTCTCTGCGTCTGTGTTGTAAGTCTTCTTAAGGCAAAATACTGAAGGAAGTATTGTGTAACTGTAAAAAACAGTAAAATTCAAATGCTTTTAAAACATTTTCCAAACAATGGATAGCAAATTGCAAACCAATATTCCATATTTTGTTTTTGATACATAGCTGTTTATTGGACAGCCTGAAGACAGGTGACGTTACTGCTCTTTGTCACTGTTATTTACTCCTGTGGTTTTACTTAATCACTAATTAGCATTAGAAAAGCAAGCACTCCCCCCACCTTTTCAAGAACAAGAGCTGCAAGTCTCCAAATATAGTCTTTGTTAAATAATACAGTAGGAGTGTAAAGCACAAGTGAATAATTGAGTGGATCTTTCCTTGTTGGACAATGGAAACTTATTTATAGCTTTGTAGTTAAAGTAGAGCAGGCCTAGCAGTATGTCTAGTTGAGACTGATATCATTTAAATTGGATTTACGTCCTCCGCATAAACCCTTGATTTATTTTGTCCCTGTAAATTATGTTTAAAAATGTATATACTTAATTTCTGTAAGTCACTCGTGGTCATAAAACTCTTTTTTACTCTCACACTCCATTACAACTGTCTTGTTCCTGGAAAATATGTATGGGTAAATGGATCAGTGATGCCACTTTTCATTTCTCCATATATCACACTCACCCATGAGGATTACAAGGTACCCACTCACAAAACAAGAATATTATATGCTGTTCCTTTAAAAGCTATTGTTTGAAATGTATGCTCCACGATGCATAAAAATCACATTTCATAAAATAAAGGCAATTACAAAACCCCGAAAACAAAGTGGATGCAGGAAATAGAACAATAACAAAAAAGCTTTCTTGCAAAGTATGTCTTTGCACTCGATGTTAAAGCAACTGATGTTGCAGGGTCCCTAAGCTATGTTTTGCTTGGTTTTCTAGAGCTATAAGATAAAGCAACCTGAAAGGGGACATCACTCACAGATTGCAGACAGTGGACATACACAGTAAACCAGAACCAGTGATTCTGGTGAGAGGACAGATAACATACCAGATAGATACTGAGGACCCACACTGTGTAGAGCCTTAAATGGAAGCAGAAGGATATTGAAATCAAATCAACAGGAAGCCAATGCAAGGACTCTGAGACAGGAGTAACGTGATCACTGGCATGAGACCTAGTCAGGATTCTAGCTGCAGAATACCTTGTAAGTCCCTAAGCACAGTTTTAGAGGATCCAGTAAGAGAGCATCACGATAAAGTGACTTGTTCAACACGTTTAGAATTGCGTTTAGGATGGCTGATACAGCAGTTGAAGGTATGGCAAATCAGGCGAAAATTTACACACTACGAAAAAGTCAGAAATATTCCAGGAATCTAAACAAAAATGCAATAGTTCTATCCATTATATACATGCTCTGCCACGCTAAGCTCTGTATAAAAACATACATAATGAAGACGTGAAACAGCGTCAATATTAGTGACACTAGACAAAACCTAACATTAAAGTGTGCTTCTCTTCTCGTAACTGACTAAATGTTCACACCTCAGAAAGTAAAGTGAGGCGTGAGCTTCTGCTGCTATTTTAAAAACAAGCATTGTTTATTATGACCCCACGTCTACATTTGGCTCCACTTGCAGCCTTTCGCAGCTCGGTGTCCTTGACGGGGTTGTCATGGTGCAGGAGAGGCCCAGCACAGCCTAAGGAGGGTAAACGTGAGCCGCCATCAAAGCCGATTCTCCACTAGGAGCAAAGTACACATTGACGACAAGGTCCAGTGGGACCCCATCGAAAAACAGGGCACGCCTGCGTCACGTGTGGAACAGCGAGAGTTGACAACCTAATACAGGGCCGGCAAAACATGTCTGAGAAAGGCAGCCGTGTCAAACGATTGCAGATCTTCCCCCATCATGGCTCTAGGATCTGTTCAATGGAGATCTGTACAACACGAATGGGTAGTGGAAATAGTAAGAGTGACAACCATAGTGTTCCTAAGATGACCCGCGTGACTTTAGGAAATATGAAAAAACATGACCACTCTTCCTAAAGACACTGCTTAATCCAACAGTTGCAGATGAAAGCAAACTTCAGAAACTAAGATCAGCTACTACACTGCCTAATCCAACAGTTGCAGAAGAAAGCAAACTTCAAAAACTCAGATCAGCTGCTACAGACCTTTCCAAAATCGTTTACTTTTCTCAACCTCTGAAATTAAACAAGAAACGTTTTTTTTTCTGCAAGGCTGCTGAAAGAGCCCCGTTTTTGAAACTGATACCATGGGAGTCTTCAAGAAACAAAGGGATCGGGTCAATCAGATACCAACAACCATCCATCCCGATTCTGGTCGATTTATCCAATACAGTGTGGCGAGGGAGCCAGAGCCTATACCAGCAAGCAACAGGCACAAGGCAGGACACACAAAAAAAAACACATACACACTCACACCAATTTAACAGAAACCAAATAACACACCGTATGTCTTTGGACTGTGGGAGGCAACTGGAGCACCCAGAGGGGGCCCACACAAACACGGGGACAACATACAAACTCCATGTAGACAGCACCCCAGAAATTGAACCCATGGCCCCAGCACTGCAAGGCAGCAATGCTGATCAGTGTGCCGCTGTGCCACCCTGCTGGTTGGTTAAATGGGCAAAATAGTCTACCCTAGTTTCATTGTCTAGCGAAATGGAAGATTATTGTAAAGAGGTGGGAAGTAACAGTTACAGCTCTGGACTTCAGACTGGAGGACTGTGAGTTCAAGTTCCAGGTCAGACACTCCTGTTGTACCCTTGAGAAAAGTGCTTCACTCACATTAAGCGAAGAGACTGCCCCGCTCTACAAATGGGTAATATCATTACCATCATTGAAATTGAGGATTTTTATATTTCTAAATTAAATTACTAAAGTCCCTAAAAGGGACTAAAAATCATTATAAAATATTTTAGCAGAAAAAAATTCTGCTAAAATGTGCCATCGAATATTCTCCTATATCAGGAGTGTTTAATAGCCTTATCCAATGGACAAAGAAAAACGCACCAGAACACCACACTTTCCAAAAAGTCCACACAAAGTACCGATAACTGTGCCATGGCACAAGCTTATTATACCAGTGATAATCTGCTTCCATATCATAGTTTTTACAACAGGGACTTCCAATTGATTTTTTCTGATCTTCCGAAGATGTCTACACATACAAAGAAAAGACCGTTTACATTTGTTACATGAAAAAGCCTTAAGTCAAAGACACACTTCTTCTCTGTTGGTCATCGGGTACAGCTCCTGGAAATGTCAGCCTGGAAGTCCTTTATTGCATCAATCAATCAGCCACACAGAGTCAATATTCCAGTTTTCCACAAGAACAGCTGCTCTATCCCTGCAGAGCCTCCCGGATTACTATACACTCCTAAATCGCATTGATAATCACATGCAATATAGGGATTACGCCTGGTATCTCATTTACTGAACTGTAGTAACAAGACATTGCACAGGTACCCACACACTCCACATTTCAAGGTAAATACCGTTCATTTCAAAGTTATCGTAGCTGGCCCTTATTACATTTGCATTATGCAACGCTACACACAAACACACCTTTCTCTAGTGCCAGTTCTGACTTATATATTTTCAAAGCAAAGGAATTAATTGGATTTACCTTTCTTCCTGGCAATAGAAGCCTTATTTGCAAATCATGCTATATTCATCTACTGTACATAAATAGTGTGACCTCCAATCATTTGACATATATAGTGTCTATATCGTATTTTTAAAAAGTGGAAATAAATACTTTAAGTGTCCAAAGTCTAAATATCCTGATCCTTTTAAATTTACGGTCAACTTTCATTATTGTACTAATTGCGTTTCTTTAAATCAAACACTTCTAAATCTGTTTGTATACAATTAATATGAATCCATATTTCATCTATAAGGATTTTTTAAAAGTTTCTTACAGTTTTCTTACAGACGTGTTGCTTGGTACTATGAAACACTACTTTACAGTACTCATTTGTTGCAAAAACATCTTATTGCACTTTATTTGTCCAATTTCTATTTATTTGCACTGTGATCCAAAGCTCTACACGGGTTGATTGTTAAACCACAGTACGGTCTTTTAAAGGTTTTCATTTGTATTTAATTTCTGAGAGGCTTCAGTAATGTCTGTAAGCATCCTATAACTTAAGATAACTCACTGAAAACAACATTTTTGTAACGAAATTTCAAAAATAACAGATTAGATTCACTGTACCCGTAAGTAAAAAAGAAATCCCACCGTATTTATGTACTATTATTTCTGTTTATATCTAATGTTTTTACAATTAAAAACTATTCTAATATTTATCGTACTATTCCGCCCTTTTTATTTATAAACGGAAATCGCCAAACCTTAAAACTTTAGATCAGGGTGCGACAATTAAAAGACCTTTAAATTAAAAAAAATAACGATTTAGTCCTGTAATCCCTTCTCACACTGCTTGCAAAAAGCTGTTTCAACACTGCATTCAACAGTTTATCTTGGGAAACAAGTTATCCTTTACAATAATACCCACTTCACACACACAAAAAAAAACAGTCCAGATGTAAATTTACATAAGAATTTTATTCGGCTTCCCTCGTCCATCAGATTTATGAACAGTACTGTTCCTTACCTTACTTCTAATCTGGCCGGAGGTGGACACTTTCCTGATGAGTTTCTGGGGCCCTTCTTGTTCTCCTTCGCTATCCGACGACTCGTCTACCGGTCCAGGTCCCCCGACCGCCCCAATTCCATGATGCTGCATCCCGGTGCCGGCAATCCCCGCAGCGGCAGGCGCTCCCTTCTCTGACTCCTGGTGGGTAGAAGAAGCACACCACTCGGGGTTAGCCTTAGTGCGGCCAGCCGCTCCCTTCCTCTCCGGGACGCGAGAGCTGGACAGCGGCTGAAAAGCGGCTCTCTTCGCCGCCATCTTTCACTACCTTCTGTCACAGAGAGTCAACCCCCCCCCCTCCTCCCTCCCCCTTTTTACCTATTTGAAAACACTGAAACAACAATGGACCGTATGGGAAATTGCCATATTTGTTTGTTATGCATTTACTCCGCAAAGCTTGCTCTCAGATGTGTTTATTTTACAGTCTACACAGACTGTCGCTGCTGTCTCTCCCACCAAGTCGAAGACTGGAGGAAATCTCTGTAGCAGACCCTAGTGGTTGTACGAAAAGAAGAGTGTATCGGGACGGGCTACTACTGTACAGTAGTTCGATCTTTAATTTCCACTCAGAAGAGAGGGAAACAAAAGTCGCTCGAAGAAAAAAAAAAGTTGCACGAACTTGCGTTTGGTAAACTCTCGGTAGGCAGACGTACGAGGCTGAAATCTGTCGTAACGTTTGTTATGCTCCATAAATTTGGATTGTTTTCGTAAACTTATTAATACGCATAAAAATAATTAATAGGTCATGTTATCCAAAGCTGACTTTTACGGTTACACTACAAAAAGCAACGTTTGGTTTCAATTTTTAAATGTATCCTTGAAAGGTAAATGATCTGATATATTGTTCACAGAAGATACAATAAATAACTTACACAATAAATAACATACTGTAAATGCTATATCAAACTACAGCATCGCTACAAATGAATGTATTGTTTTACTGCAATAACTAAGAGGTGAATCCCACAAAGATATCTACAAAACATCTGTAGATATTTTCTTCGACGTCTTTTATAATTAATAAGTCATTCTGCTTTGTAAATTATTTTTTCTTCTTTCGTTTAATGTCTTCTTTTGCATGTTAGAATAGAATCTATCACTTTGTGTAGTTGTATTGATTCACATTCTTTGTCTTTTTAAGGTACTTTTAGTTTTAGAGATGTTTATTCGCCTCAATAGTTTTATTTTTGTGAAACGTTGCGATATTCAGCTGCTTTAAATTAGGAATTTTTGTTTGGCTTGTTTTCCAACAACTGCATCCTGTTCAGTCCTTCAGAAGCATCAGAACCACCACTATGGCAGAAATACGGTCTCTTTTTAGATAAGGCTTTTAAAAAAGTATATAAGTTTAGAACTTTAAACAGAATACTGGACAAACGTGGATTTGCTGATCGCCTTGTTAAAAGTTAAAAGATAATAGACAAAAAGTTATTTCATACAGTACGTGTCACATTGATAATTATTATCATGCAAAACCCGAGATTCTTTGCTCATTACAAAACGTTCGTGCATTTACAGGACCGATTTCGAACGCAAACTGTGTGTGAAAAAAGTATGATAACGACGGGGGCAATTGATTCTCGCCATTTATTCATCGGTTTTAACCAGCTGGTACTACGCTTATAGCACAGAAACAGCGAGGCAGATCACATACACAGTGCTTGTGATGTTCCCGAGGCTGAATTTTCAAAAATAATCTGCATTCTTTTTTTAAAAAACAAAAAAACTAAAACTAGGAACACCATCCAAGTGGAATGGGCTGTCTTTTTTTCCCCCCAACACATAATGACCTACAGTATGTGCGTTGTACTTTTAAAGTTAGTGAAGTTGCTACAGCAGTGTTAATAATAAGGAATTGCTTACACATTTGCACACAAACACACTTTTGAAGAGATGCATTGGGGGTATAAATTACTACCGGGCAAATAATGCACAAAGACCCACTGTATATTAAATCAAAATATGAGCGTTGGAAATGCAAAAGCAGTGAAATAACGCGTGCACAACTAAACAATACTAACGTTTTTGGGTAGGATTGGAAATAGTAAATAATTGAAAATGAAGAAAACCGCGACCTCGGTGTGGAAGTAAAACATTTCACGGTTTAAAAATGTCTCAGTCAGACGACCGGTAAATTCGGAAAACAACCCCACCCTCATCAAATACTGTACAAGTCCTATTTAGTCGGTTTGTTCAATATATACTGTATTGGTGCATGCTGAATTTCCTCTTTTTCGAGATTCCCCAATAGCAGACCGTTCCAGTAAATCTCCAGCACACTCATCGGGATCATGGTACTGTATGGACACACGAGTCTCGATAGCAGCAAGAACAATAGTACTACCAGCAGGACGTTCTGGCTATGAAACGCCCAGGCGCTTTTTGGTCTACATCTGGGAGTAAAACACTCCTTCATTTATTAATGTCATTAGATCGGAGCTTCTATTTCTAATGCAAGACAGGGATTTCACGGCCAAACATTTCACAGCACAATAATTCTTTAAATACCGATGGATAAGAAGAATTTACATCATTCTTATTTTACGGCATTCAAAATGTAGATTTAAGTCATGACAACCACCCGTTTGAAAACCTGTTCAGCAATGAAAGTCAGCTGTGTTACACAATAGCGTACGACAAGACCAAATTCTGCACCCATCACCTGTGTGCTACCGCAGTCCTGCAGTGTACAACAGTCCTGCTATCACTACTGTCCATCAGCAAAAAGGTTAAAAACTCAAATCTCGCCATCGTTTGAGTTTCGGAGACCGGTGCTCCCTGAGTTTTTATAATGATAACAACCTTTATTGGAATATAGTGTCTTTCACAGGACATCACCGCAGCACGTGCGCCGAGACTGCGCTTTGCTCACTGTAAGACCCATCTTTCACTTTGGTTTGCAAATTTTCTTCCATCACAAAAGTAAACTCAGACCTATGACATGAAGAAGCATTTCGCTCTCGGAAATCAAAGCAGTTTCTAGCGAAATAAGGTTGCAAAATATTTACCTTTTTAAAAAAAAAGCATACATATTTATTATATTTAACAGCGAAAAACAAGAGAAACGGATACAATCGAGTGATCCAATCTAAAGCCAGTGAATTTCAAGTCTTCCCCAAAAGTGAAGAGAAAAACACCTACCAGTTCTTCCCAGACAAGACTGCGAGTGTAATGGTAGACATCATCCATAATCTCTCATCCAATTTATAAGACTCCTTGGGAAAAAGTGCAGGGAGTTAGGGAATATTTACTGTTGCTCTCAATCTGGGAAATTGTGCATTCGATTTGTGTTCCTCGGCCCCTTATTTATTTCGCTTTCCCTCTCGGTGGCCTCGTTGACTTCTCTCCCCTCCGCTACGCTCTTCCTAAGGCTCCGCCACGTGATAAATGTCAACCCCTATAAGGAGCACATCCAAGAGAGGATGTCGATGACGTCACCTGCTGGTAGAATCCCTCTCTGAAAACAAGGGTACCGTAAATCTCGTTCTTACTTCCTTGCTAGATTCATACATGCTTGTTTTAAAGCCCTTTAATTGCCCCCATTTGTATACGATGACGGCTCTGACTGGGATAATTATTAAAAATGTTAAGATGTTACTCTGCTCTGTCACATTGTAACATTTACTCCGTGACAAGGGGAGAAATGCGATAGTCCCGTACACAGCAATTTAAAACTTTTTTTTGTAATAAAATACTTATGATGACTATATTTTGCATTCAACGCATTTTTAAGAAAAAAAAAACCCCAACAGCAACTGGGACTATTTGTTAGCTGTAGTTACATGTGTACCAGTGACGCCACAGGCTTGAGCAGAACTGTGGTTTTGAATCAATAACATTATTGTAATTCTAATTTTGGTTTAATAGGCATTAATAGTACAACGATTATGCTGGTTTGTTCAATTTCTTTTTTTGCGTTATATCAAATTTCTATTTCTTTTGGATGAGCAGTGACAAAAAAACCCACTGGATTTTCTTGAGTATAATAAAGAGCAGCGTTTGAAGACATGACACGAATAAGAGTCAAATTAACATTTAAAAATAGATTTGGAAGAACCAATAATTTAAACTAGTACATTTAAAGCCTTTCCTATGTTACAGTGTTAGAACAGCAGATGTACTAACATTTACATCAAACATCTTTGAAATGAAAAGCATCTTTTAAACTTATAAAAAAAATAAGTTAAAATATTGGTGGAAAGATAAACCAATATAAATTATAGACATTGTGGCATATTATTTTGTTCTAAAGATGAGAAATATTGCCTGATATTTTACTGTAGATACCTCCACATTGGTAATTCACTGTAGTTCTCTCTTTTGAAACTATGTGCTTAAACATACTTGCCTTCCAGATTCAATTAAATATGAATAACACAATATACACTATTCATTGTATATAATCTTTTTTGGATTGCTAAGGTCAGAGACAATGTTGTGACGTTGGATGGCCAAGCAATGTATTGTCAGACCTGCATTTCAAATGTGTAATTCCTATTATATAACAGATAATCATACCCTTTTAATACAAAATGAAGTATCCTAGCAACAAGTTCAAGACACCAGAAAAGAACTGCTTTGTAGTTCATATTTTGCAGTATCATGATTCTGATTTCCTTTGTTATTAATATAATGTGTACCTTGTACAGAACACATGTTTCAATTTTTTTAAGTCTTTCTATTTTGAAATAAAAAAGGCTAATTCAACATAAAATGTGTTTCTTTGGTTATCTTATTTAGTACATGTATGTGCATATGTACCTAAACATTTACTCTCTTAAACCCCCCTCTTAATTTTCCTATTACATTTTCCTTGGGCTTAATATGTGGAGAAATGTGAATGCATGAATAATAGTTTAATATGTTTATTACAATCCACTGCCCACAGCCATTACACTCTTAAGTGAAGTAATGATAGTGTGATCTAAACAAAAACATGGTATCAAAACAAATCATTCTGCTTGTTTAAAAAGTTATAGGCAGGGATCTGTCAATTAAAAAGGCCAATGTGATAAGAAAATATGAAGTTCTGTTAAAGATCTATAGGAGCATCTACAGAAGGAAGTCATTCTAGCATGCACATAAGGACATTCAAATCTTACAAACTATCAAAATATACTAGAAGTGATATAATACTTATGGAATTGTAATCATAATATAGTCTATGTAGAATCTAAGGCAAAGTTGACAATTTCTGGGATGCAGGCTATTAAGGAATGAGACAAGGTTAAAGAGAAGCCAAATGGGACAGAATAGATGTGGAATTAATACACAATAAATTGCAACAGTTGAAAGATATTCTGATGGAAACATAAAACATATTCATCACATAAGTTAGTAAATTGATGTCAAGTAAGCACTGGCCCAAAGAACCAAATAAATCAATGAATAATATAAGAAGAAAGAAAACACTTTCTAAAACATTAAAAAACTGGAAGATCCAGTTATAGAAAAGGAATATCATGAACTACAACACAGGTTATAATATATATTAAAAAGGTTAAGAAAGACTAAAAGGAATATTGCAATAGAGGCTTAAACAGAAAAAAAAATCCTTCGGTGTCTCCAAGGGGAAAATGGGAGATGTATAGGTGATAAAAAGGAAATGGCTGATGTATTTGGTGTTTGAACAAGTATTTCAGTCATATGTTTAGAAAGGATGAAATGGACAAAATGCTTTAGCCTGAGCAAACACAAACATCTATATAGTATAATATTAGTGTAGAACTGTTACACATACTAGAAGCACATTAGACACATCTCCAGAGCTTAATTGTATTCTATGAAATGTACTTAGTGGATACAAGAAGTATTCTTAGGCCAATAAGAAAACATTTTCAGCAGTCTCTAAGAATAGGGGTAATTGCCATTAATTGAAATGATATTACATTGCTAATGTAAATGTAAAATGTGAGAAATCCAAATCAATTAATGCAAGAGAAGTCTTAAAAAACTTATATGACATGAAAAGGTATGGAAATGATAGATCAGAATGATCATAAAGAGGAGGATCATCTGCATAACAATACATTTCTAGGGGACAGTGAAGGTTGGTTTTGCTTTACTTACATGTTAGGTTTCTTTGAACAAGCTTCAGTGGTATTGGATACAAAGGCCATATTATTTGGTTTATTCAGACTTTCAGAAAGCTTTTTATAATGTTCCTCATAAAAGATTAATTCTTAAACTGCAGGCATTTGGTATTCAAGTTAATGTACTGTATGTACTTGGATTAAGAATTCGTTAATAGGAAACAGAGGTTACCGAAGTGAATGCTCAGATCGGGGGTGATGTGTCTAGTAGAATCTCACAGGGATCTGTTTTAGGACCAATGATCTTCCTGGTTTATACAGTATCAATGAGCTACGTGCTGGTATGGTTGGAAAAATAGTCACACCCACTCATTTTCTAACCGCTTCTGCTTCTTCCAATTCAGGGAATTGCAGAAATTATCAACAAAATATGATACTAAAAACTACTTTTCCAGACCTGAAGAAATGTGCTACTCTAACAGGCTGAAAGAACAGAATCTTTAATCTTGAAAATTGGCTGCAAGAAGACCCAATTTAGGTATTCAGACTTCACAAAGACATGGACATCTTCAGAAAGAGCAGTGAAGTTCAAACAAGTAGAAGCTTCAAGAATGTGCATTTAGAACTGAGAATTTCTAGAATTTAGATTTTTTTACACTGGGGGTCACTGGAGCAAGCCATGTTGTTGAAGATAATACCGTGGTTTATTTCAGTAAATGGCTGAGTGAGGTTCTCAGATTACTAAACTACTAAAAGGAAAATGTGCTGGACAAACCAAAAAAGCCTTTTCTGATTTGTTACTATTCTTGTGTTAGTAACAAACTGAAAAAAATAACAAAAGGAAAAATAGAATTTTAGTTCTGTATGTCTTCCTTTTTTATTTCTAACTTTACCATTTATAAATAGTAAACTATTAGGCTTTTATTTTCTTTTTTAATGTATTTATTACAAACTTAAAGTATACTGTACTCTCTACATAAATATATATATATAGCCTTAGTTATTCCTTTAATCAGACTGTTACAAAATAAAAATACTTTTTGTCTCTGATATCAGCGTCGGTGCTTACAATATGAAGAATTGTTGTAGGCGTGTTTTATTATTGTCTTAAAAGTTTGAAGATACTAAAAAGATATATCAGCAGCAGTAGTTCCTAAGAGACACGTAGCTAATATACAGTATAGCTTGAAATTCAGTTAAGGATGTCCTTTCCAACTAAGATCCTCATGCCGATCGTAATAGTCTTTGAAACTAAATAATCTGACAGCGTTTCAAAAACACTTCATTGGCGGAAAAGAAAATAATCAGTAACAAGTTTCTTGCCGGAACATTTGTTTGAACACATCTGTACGACATGTATTATCTTCCCCCTTAACATCGTACAGTTGACAACCAGTAGTAGATATGAAATTATTATGACTTACTTACATTATAAATATACATTATAATTTAACACATAAAACGACGGGGACTTGTGAAATCAATATTTTCAAAGGAATGCAGTCACAGGTTTTGTACAGCGGCACTGTAGCTGCTATAGCCGCCAGAAGAATAAGGAATATTTTAGGAGTTGCTCTAGGAAGGGGAGACTGGACATGGAAAAGACAGGAGGTCAAATTAATAAACACATCTGCAGGTAAATTATTTATTTTTGGTTGTCAATATGTACCTAGTAAGGTATCTTGTTTGCTTACCTCTGACAAAAAGATATTGATGCGATTTTTTGCGATGTGCCGATTTATTACTACTCGGGATCGGAAAGTAGTAGATAGTGGGTGTAATACAGGTGTGCTCCCCATGCAAAGATAAAGGAGCACGTTTCGGTTTGCGAACCATCTCCTGTACTCATAATTTCTGATTGTGTTTGTAAATCACCAAGCATACTTTATAGGTATCACACATTATTGTTACATATCACTGTGACGGTACACTTTCGTGAGTTGCCTTCATTACCCCAGGAATTTTAATTGATTAGAATAACGAGTAATTTCAGAAGGTACGATGGTGTAGCTTGTTGCTGTATTAGTGTTCTCACACCAATATTGTGTATTCGTATCATGCACTTGTAGGTTTCTCTGGAATACTGTTTTCAAAGGAAAGTTACTGTGATAAATTGCGGACCCATATTTTTACAGAGCTTTAATGAGAACCAATAGCACAAACATTTTATGACTGAAGATCCAATCCGGAGTTTCTAAAACCAGTTCTTGTATGATTGAGAAGCTGAATAACATTATAGTTTGAATAATATTGGGTTTGTATTGGGATGTAGTGGGGGCAGCACGGTGGCTCAGTGATGAGCCTTGCTGTCTCGCACAGCTGTGGCCCTTGGGTCGATTCCTGGAGTGCTGTCTGAGTGGAGTTTGTATGTTCCCCCCATGTTTGCGTGGGTTTCCTCTGGGTGCTCTGGTTTCCTGCCACAGACCAAAGACATACTTCTAGAAATACTGGCCCTAGAGGCCAGTGTGTGTGTGTGTGTGTGTGTGTGTGTGTGTGTGTGTGCGCCTTGGATGGTCTGGCGTTCCATCCAGGGTGTGCCCTGTACCTTGTGCCCATTGCTAGCTGGATGGGCTCTGGCACCCCTGTGTCTGCAGCTCTTCACTGGATTAAGGGGTTAGAAGATGGATGGAATATAATGAGACCATAATTACATGCTTTTAAGATTTATTTAATAATAATAGATAACAGTTGTTGTGAAAACACACGCAAATACAATAATAAAGGTCCTTAGATCGTTTTGATACCATTGCAAATTACTTACATTAACATAAATTATTCTTTACAAGCTCTTTCTCTAATCCTTTGCTTTCTGGTCACTGAAGTAGAGTAAAGAGCAGAGGAGTTGATTGCCTTATCTACGTGGACATTGGAATTATTATTCGTACTGTTCTCTCAGGACAAGCAAATAGTGATAGTATGTACAGTCAGTAAACAACCAGAACAATAAATATGTGGTAGTAGACCACCCTTTGTTGTGTGTCTTTATCATGCACGGTAGTATTGCTGTACCATACAGTGATACCACCAGTGAGGATGCTTTCTTTGGTGCCGCTGTAATAGTTAATGAGTAAACATGCTCATCTTGGTTTTTCAAGATGGCGCCATTCCATGGCTATATCACGAGTGTAGCTCTCTCTCAGTGAGGGACTGAAGGATGTGTTTGTTCTGAATTTGAAGATAAAATGTTTACAAACAGGATAGGTTTTCCCGGTTGTCTTGTCTTCTTGGGAGGTAGAATTATCTGCTGGTGTATATCTGTCCAAGCACACACACTAACATACCCTTAGTGGTCATTGTGAACCAGAGCCTAACTCAGCAGGAAGAACTACTTACTGAGCAGGATGCCATAGATCATCTTAAGACACACACTCCCTGGGGGTAATTAAGAGATGCCAGTTCGCCTGGATATCGAGCCTTTCATCAATGGGGGAAAAGGGAGCACCTGGAGAATTCCCAGAGGAACACAAGGCAATGTGTCAGATCGAATATGCAAATTTCACACAGAAGAAATCCCAGTCTAGAATTGAACCCAGGACCCTAGAGCTGGGTTCAGAGTGCGGTATTGTGGTTGAGCCATGTATATGTTAATTAAAAAGTACTTTTGTTTGCACTCATATGATGGAATTCTTATGAAAAAAATTCAATAAAAAGAAAAACAACATTTCTGCAATGCAACTGGCTTCCAGTCTTTGTTTGTATTCCACTATGGTAAAATAAGAGCTTTTGTATCAATTTACTTTTTGTATTTTCAGGTGATACAGTTAAAATTGGTGAAATTTCATACCGATTGAAAACGCCAAAGAATCCAGAACTTGTTCCTGTTAATCACAGTAAGTAAAACTAGTTAAAAATAACAACACACTACAGTAAATTAAACAAATACGGAAAATGTTAATTCAGTTAAATAGTTTTGCTTAGAACTTTGTGTTTTGCTCTTTCTCGTACGAAGGTTTCACCTGAATACACATTATAACTATATATACTATATAACTAACTACAGCTGTGTGCCGGCTGAACAATTTGGGGAACTTGAATATATCTGTTTAAAGTGGATATTGTTTAAATTGCTTTTTCTTGGAAATCTGAATTTCTAACCTTTAGAAGCCTTAAGCCTAAAGTTCTGGATATTGAATATCAGATATTTTAAGACATAATTATATTTAAACCTGCAAGATTTGGATAAAAGCAGAATTTAGACTCATCAAGCATTGATTATGAACCAAAATGTGATTTTGTTTACCAGAGGCATTTTCTTCTATTGGAAAAATGCCATCAAACTCAGGGTTATGATTTACAATTGGTAGGTGAGTAAACGTTTTGATTTGTATCCAGTCCTTTGTCTTAAATTTTGCTGTTAAATCTGACCTTAAAGAACTGACATGTAAGCAATGTTAATGTTCAATTTTCAAGGCATAGGTATAAAGTTAGTAGTTACTGCAACCTTGAAAGATTGACAGATTACTTTTTTGGAAGACTTGCAGTTTAAATTAAATAACAGGCTCTTTTTGAACTCTTCGTAAAAATGTACCATAAGCAGTTGTTCGTCAATAAAATACCCAGATTGTCACTGTATGCTGTTGGTCACATGGCGCTGCTTGAATGTTTTTGCTAAATAGAACTTTTGTAATTTTGAGTTACAGACATGCTGTCCTTGTTGATATTATGCAAGAATTTGTTAGTGCTCTAGGCGGTCATGACTCACATACAGTATAACTGACTTTTTTTGGTGTGAATTACCATTCTATTTTTAAATTAACAGGTCATTATTAATACACATAATGTATGAAAAAATCTGTTTATTACATTTTCAGATTTGAGATGTAATACCAAATGTGCTTTTTGGTAATGCAGAGTTGTTACATTTGTCACTTACCTAAATTCTAATTCTGTTTGCACTTACCATTGGTCATACAGAATACCTGCAATTCGGAGCCTTACGTCTGTACACCAGCCTATGTGACAAGAGTGCTCAGCTGAATTATAATTATACAGAGGACAGGCTGTCTTCACTGGGACACTGATAAATTCCTGTCTGCCTCCCCAGTGAGTGAGTCTTTGCCACAGACTGTGGCCCAGCATCTCCGATGGATCATGCAGAAAGACCTACTGGGACAGGATGTCTTTTTAATTGGCCCCCCAGGCCCACTGCGACGTTCTATTGCCATGCAGTACTTGGTAAGATCGTCAGTTTATGTTGATCATGCAGTGTAAACGTCTGAATTGTGATGCCAGATGAAACGCCAACAGATATGGTGGAAGAGCAAATTAACCCTTCATTAATAAATTAAATTCCAATAATAAACAAGCATGCCTGATTTTCAACTTCTATCCATCCATCCGTTTTCTAACCACGTTAGCCAATACAGGGTGAGGGGGGAGCTGGAGCCTATTCAAGGAAGCAACAGACGCAAGGCAGGATACACCATGGATGGGACACCAGTCCATCACAGGGCACACACGGACATCAACACATAAGCCAGGGCCAATTTTCCCCAAGAACGTTGACCTGTCAGCATGTCGTTGGACTGTGGGAGGAAAGCGGAGCATCCAGAGGAAACCCACACAAACACAGGGAGAACATTCATACTGTAACACATGTTGATAGCAGGTCCGGAATTGAATCCAGTGCACCAAAGCTGCAGGGCAGCAATGCTAACCACTATGGCAACATGTTGTCTGGATTTTCAGCAAAGAGACAGAATGTTTTGGGACAGTTTTAATATACTGTGAAAGTGTTTTTATTATTTAATTTATATTGATGCACCCAACATCCAACACTTGGTGTTAATGATCAAATATTTCAAACACATATACAGCATATACAAGATGATAAAAATGCAACCAGTAAATTAGCTATAGGAATCCAAGGCTAGTAATGAGTATATCCTCCCTAAGCATTAATACAATCCTGGCAGCACTTACATAGAATTCATCATTTACTTGATAGACTGCTATGGTTCCACCATTCTCCCTGTACAGCCATGGCCAGCTGCCGAAAGTTGGATGATTGGGGTTGTCTCACAACCATTTTTTTTGACAGATGTGCTATTGCACACACAGAATGAGAAGAAACTGACCATGGCAAGATGTCTCCATAATTTTCTTTATCTACTTGAAGTTGTGCCATTGTAATCCTAGCACAAAGACAAGCCGGCTAAATTAATTGGTGTCCCTGTATGTCCTATAAAATCCACAGTGCAGTCCTGCTTTGTTCCCAGTTCTCTTTCGGGAAAACTAGACATTTATTTTTAAATTATTGAAGGTGGGACATGAATTTAAAACAATTAAGTAGTGGATAGAGAACAATATGCATCATCATTCTGAATATACGTTTTTCTTGCCTTTAATTTGAAAATGAAAAGATTGTGATATAATATGAATAACATCTTGAAATATTCTGCTTGGAAATGATCTTACACTGTTTCATTCATTATCAGCACAGGGCAGTACAAAGCCAAATTTTTGTTGAACCAGTTTACTGCCTGAAGTGCTAAACTGGAAACAAATGTCGGAGTATTAGTATTTCCTGTCTCTAAGTCAAAGGCATTAGAGTGTAGTGTGTAGGCGACACTGAGTAGCTCTAGTGCTCTTGTAGATTACCCATGTGCAGGATGTAGGTTTATTTGCTGGTGTGAGGTGCAGAGCTGACGGTAAACATGCCTCCAGGAGCTCACCCAGCGAGAGGTGGAGTACGTGGCGCTGTCCCGGGACACCACAGAAACGGACCTGAAGCAGCGCCGGGAGATCCGCGCTGGCACCGCCTTCTACATTGACCAGGCAAGTGGACCTCTTACGATGATCAGTCAGTCGATCAAGGTTTATTTATCAATGCACGAACAGTACAGCATACATCGGCGTTGTCGGCAATGAAGTGCTTTATCCGCGAGCTCGTTAAGAGGGATAGAAGAGTAGAAGGACAGACGTTTATAGGGATTACGATTCAATAATTGATATAATTGCAATTTACAGATTGTGAGAAAGTAACACGAGGTATTTAGCGCTGTTCATGTGTCCAGAGAGTGCGAAGTGACAGGAGGGCGAACTGTCAGTTCAAGTACAGTAGGTTGCCTATTTGCCAGCGGCCGTTTGGGTAATTGTAGCTGTGGTTGGCTGTTTAGCAGTCTTATTGCCTGGGGGGGAGAAGCTGTTTCGAAACCTGTTGGTCTTGGTCTGTATACAGTACTTCGGTATCGTTTTCCGGATGGTAGTAGAGAGAACAAGTTGTGGTTTTGGTGACTGGGGTCCCTGAGGATAGACCCGGCCTTCTGGAGGCATCTAACAGAGTAGATATCCTCGCTGTTCGGTAGCACGCAGCCGGCAGTGTTTTGAGCCATGACGCGCTTCACGCAGCTGGCTCTTTGTCAGGTGGGGCTGCACATTGGCATGGGTGGTGGAGGGGAGTCCCCCTTACCTGTAAAGCGCTTTGAGTGGAGTGTCCAGAAAAGCGCTGTATAAGTGTAAGGATGCATTTTATTTGCTGTAGCTCGTGGTAAGCCGTGCTGCAGCGTGATGGTTGGTCGAAGCCCAAACTCAGAAAAGGCGATGGATGGCAGGATCAGAAAATAAAAGTGGTATCTGCTGCAGGCAGAGAAGAAGGAGGACAGTCCGTGAGGAGCGTCTAAAACAATAAGCAATGTTCCCAGCCGAGAAAATAAAAAGGAGAGAGTCTGGCGAGCCGACCCTGGAAAAAAAAAAATCAATGAAAAAGTAGAAAGGAAAAGAGGGGAAATGCAAAAAGGAAACAGGGGAATGAACCAGCAGATTTTGTTTAAAGAGAACCAACCGCTTACGCGGAGGTTGGGGGAGCTCTAATCACAGAGCGACGATACACCCGTTCGGAGTAACTAAAAAGGACATCTAATTAGCCTGATTGAAAAAGGGTTGCCTTAAATGAAAGGCGTCCAGATATAGTTTGAGTTGCAGGTTTGAGAGCTCGTGTGAATGTTGCTGTTGTCAGGGGCAACAGCAGAACGCGACTCGGTCCCGGCTGACCGACTGCTCCACAGCAAATCACACCACTAGATTAAACACAAACCCCACACTGCAGCTGTGCAGAAAACCTGGAATCCCCTTTAAAATCAGAGTTTTGCGTCGTTTTTCCCTTTTCCCAATTTAAAGAAAAATTCTGTTGTTCTGCTATGCTGCGTTTATATCCTGGAATAACTATAGAACGGCGTAACTTTGTTTATGTATCTTCTCCACAGTTAATGCCGTTTCTCCTTCCAGCGCTGCTTCGGCATATTTCTTTGAAAACTGACTTTGTGTTCACTTCTCCTTCAGTGGTACACCTACTTGCCCCTACCGCATGGTGTAAAGTCTCGAACAGTCTTCACAAAGAAGACCAAAGTAAATTCCCTTGGAATGTTTGGAGGAGAAATAACTGCTCTCTACTAAAAGAAAGCGATCAAAGAAATCACAGTGGATCTCAGCTGTAAAAGCAAAAATATCACATAACCCATCTCAGGTTTCTAGTCCATTTATAGTCTTTTCATGATCAGAAACCAGTCTGCCACGAGTTTTAAAAAAATCTATGCTTTTTTTTTAGGAGAAAACCATTTGTGTTTTTGATAGTCGAGGTGATAAGGGAAATAACCACACCCAAGAATTAAGCGTAAAAGGATTGTGGAGTGTTTTAATCAATAAAATCCCAGGATGACAGGACGAGGACTCTAGGACCTCCGTGCAGAGTGAGGAGTGACCGAGGGACAGCTGCAGAGGTGGAGGTGGGATGCAAAAAGTTATGTATGCCAGGAAAATAAGAGGATTATGTGTTTATACATAGGATGGATGGATAGAGGATTATAGTATTTCTAACATTTAGGGGAATAAATGACATCAGGAGTTATTCTGCATTAGTGACAGCTGAGTCTGCTTGAACCTGGTTGGTGTCATTCCTCCTAACCTATGTTATAACCTCTATGAAGTGACTGGCAAATAAGAATTTGAAGGAACTAATGGGATTTGAGCTCCGCTAAGTGGTGCCTTTTAAATACCTTTTGCTGTTCAAGTGAAATATGGAGGGCTATACAGTGCCTCGATTGCTCTGTGTTTCAGTTATCAGTTGGGTTGAGCTTTTAAGCGACTATAGAACATAAGAAAGGTTATAGCGAAGGTGAAAGCAGAGGCCATTTGGCCCATAAAGCCTGTTTGGTTGCAGGTAGCTAATTGATCCAAAGATCACCCAGCTGTTTCTTGAAAGAAGCAAGTAGAGGTTTTAGCAGCATGGCAGGCCAGCTTCTTCCAGACTCCCACAACCTCTCCCCAGGCTGCTCTCTCAGCGTGTGCATAAGCATAACAGTAGTGTGTAAAGAATTCTTTCTTAATTAAAAGAATGGAATAAATGTATATACAAATATTCACCCGCTCGACCATAGGATAACAATTCCTTAGTTTCTAGAAAACGATTGTATCAATGTTTGGTTCAGTTCAGTTTATTTGCCATCTGCACAAGCGCGAAGAATTGCTTATGTTTAACGTTTAAGATTTAAATGTTAAGTGTTTAAGGTCCTAATAGATTTTGACAAAGTGTGGTCTTAGAAAACCACGATGTTGAAAATGTTCTGGAAATGTTGTTTTCACTTTAAACCTCCCTCAAGAGTTATTTGGACTTTACACTGATTTCTAAAAAATGTAGAAAGTGTTGTCCCGACGCAAAAGCTGTGTAAGTTGTCCTGCTGTTTGTACAGCCTATATTTAGCTTTCATAAGGGGCTGGCTGGGATTTATGTTCTTCATTTGACCCTGTAATTATTTTTCAGTTTGTGTGTTCATACCATGTAGAAACCAGCCTTATTATTGAAACACAAAGAAACATTCCTGACTCTTACGCAGATAAATAATTGGGTTATGCATTCTTTAGTTTCAGGACCAAGGTAAATATTTCCACAAGGTTTGTGGTCTCCTATGAAAATATTGAGCAATTATCTCATAAATTCAGAACATTGTTGATTCTGTTCTTTTGTCTGTCAAAAATGTGTCTTCAGTTCGGTTATTTTTGTGTGGTTTTATTTAAATGTTTTTTTTACTTATGTTTTTTTCTTTTGTTTTTATATAACCATGTTTCTGTTATTACTGTAAAGTAGAGGGCAATACAATGCCTTCTCCAGATTATTTGTATCCCTTATGAAACAGGAACAACAACGACACATTAAATAACATTTGTTCAAATAATGTCAATGAATAATGTCTCTTTTGCTCATATGTCAAATGTTACACTGTAATATTAATAGCTTTTCACTGACAAAGTAATATTTGACATTAATTAAATCCAGAAAAAACAAGGGGCACACTTGTCTTTACCAATGTAGTTAGGATTTTTTCAATTCTCCTCTGATGTTATTACAGTATACAGACAAGATGCCTAGCGTGCTTTGTGTTTCTGGCACTTATAAGGGGTGATTTTTACTATGTCTCCAAGCAGTACTGCTTTAGGTCCTGTAGATCCTTTGGTTTCTGTTTGTGAACTGCCATCCTGAGTATGAGCTACAATTATTCCATTGAATTGAGGGTTTGGGAATTGAGATGGTCAGTCAAGAACATTTATTTAGAATGCACTTAACCACTTCTTTGTTAATTTGGATGTATGTTTGGATCATTGTCAGGCTGGAATGTCCAGTTTTAGCCAAACATTAGCGTTATGGCACAGGGAAGCTGGTGTTTAGTCAGAATGTTCTGGTACATGTTTCAGTTCACAATAACTCGGACCTCATTAGGGTTCTAATAGAAAAACTACCCCCAAAATATAATAGACCATATTTTACAGAGGGTGTCAGAGCTTAGTCAACATGAGCTTCACTTTTCTACGATGACATGCATAAAGCTGAGGATATGTCATAAAGTTCTATTTACATTTCATCTGACCATAAGGTTCCATTTGACCATGGTTCCACTTGTCATTGATATGTAGTCAGGCAAATTTGAGCTGCCCTTTTTGTGGTTCGTCTTCATTCAGAGACCTCTTCATTGTAATCATGAAAGCCATATTCTTGCAGGTAGTTTTAAACACTTTATAACCTCAAGATATCACATTGTGCTGGAGATCGCCAACAGTTGCCCTTGAATTTCTAGTTACCTTCTGAACCATTTGTCTCACAGTGGCAAGAACATTTGTGTCCTCTTCCTTGAAGGGTTGCCACTATACTTTTCATTGATTTTCTAACTGCTTTATCCAGTATAGGGCCGTGAGAAAGCCAGCACGAGGCAGGATACACCCTGGACAGGACACCAGTCCATCTCAGGGCAGACACACAGACACACACTAGGGACAGTTTACCCAAAAGTCAGTTAACCTACTAGTATGTCTTTAGACTGTAGGAGGAAACCAGAGCATCTGGAGGAAACCCACATGAACATGAAACTCCATGCAGATAGCACCCCAGGAATTGAACCCAAGACTCTAGAGCTGCAAGACAGCAGTGCTAACCACTGCGCCATCATCCTGCCCTGCCACTATACCAGTAGCCTTGAATTTCCTAATAAAGAACAATAATATAATAATCTTTGACCTTAACCATGATGATGCACGTTACCACTGAATCTCTTCGATGCTACTTCTTTTATACACCAGGAAAGCAGGAATCCATCAGAAGCCTCTATATATTTTGGAGGTTTTTATTGTGCTGTTAAAGAGTAGAGTGTTATTGAAAATTTGTTTGCATAGGAATACTTGGAGGTGTGAATAAATTGTCTGTAATTCAGTTGATGACAAATATGTCATTTGCAGTGTATAATTCTGATTACAATATACTGTAACATCGTGGCTTGAAGCAAGACACATTATCCATTCTGTAACTCATTTTTTTATGTGAGGGTTATGGTTTCTATTTCACAGTGAAATCTGGTGAGCATTGTAACTACTTAATCTTATTAAGGCTTCAATGACATTTTGTCAAGATGAGGGATTTATTTTTCATACATTTCTTTATTTTCTACACAAATATTCACATGGAGGTATAGGTGGTGGAAATACTGAAATACTACTAAGACAGGACAATCCCCAAACATTGATTTTATTGAGATTTCTTTAAAAAAAAAACGTTTTTTAAAATTAATTTGCAAAATAGTGCAGGTTTTGCAGGCTTCTTATGGTGGGATTTGTTTCTTTTGAAGTAAATGTTTACACATATAGTTCCATTTGTTATGATCTATTAAATGTATTAAAATCTTTTTTTAAATGTGTTGTTTCACACACTGATTGAAGCCTGTTTGTGAGTGCACCTGTATTAAAGAATGTTGACTTGATCCTGCCCTAATTACATTGACAGTTGCATGCTTTGTTTCTTTTTGAATCAATTACCATCAAGTTGAGGTATTATTTTTTTAATGTGCTTTAATTGAATGCATATCTTGAAATTTTAAACTTTTATTCTTAAAATATCACAGCAGGTTCTCAGCAAGGCTTCTTGCTCAAATTATATCAGTATCTGAAAGATAATTGCACAATGGAATTGAAATCGTGACTTGTGATTGAGTGTTTGTGATCTGAAAGGGGTCTTAAAATATATCTGAACGTACATAAAAGTGACTTCCTTTTTTAGAGATTTTTTAGAATATGAAAATATGAGAATCACTTGTAAAAACTGTGGTTGTTGCTGTTTGAACTAAAAAACATTTTGCCCCGTGCAAGGGGTTGGGATGTGAGTTGTTATAAAGAATTATTGTTTCTTTTCTCATTTATCAAACATTGTTGCCAGCTTTAGGTTTGCTATAACTCTCACAGTAATAAAAGGAAAGCATTAATGATGTCTTATTTTTCAAGCCTAAAGGGCTCTCTTCTTTTCCGTGGAACAGAGTAGTATTTCAGTGACCAGGCTAACTTTGAACCATGTGTTTGCACATGGGATGAATACTGTTGTTGTACTGCCTACACTGTGCACTTGTATAAGGTGCAAGTGTAGCTAACCTGAACTCAAGAAAAAAAAATCACTTTGCTTAGGCTGTTCAGTTGATATTTTGGTGATTGTTTATTTCTCGAGTAGCTCTTTTTATTTGTTGGAAATGAGTTATTTTTTCTCCTCTTCTCGGTGTTTGGAATCCTCCCTATCTAATCATCTCAGTAGTATGTCTGCAACCCTTGTACCGGCATGGTAGGGATGAGAAGTTTTGGGTTTCCTCTACGCACTGGACGATCTCCCCAGCAGTGCCCACAGCAGGGTTACCATCAGCAGGAAGAGCAGGAAGAGCCCTGATTGACAGTGAGCAAGGTCACAGCTCCCTGGAAAAGTCCAAGATGGGTCACTGTGTAGCAAGCTGAGGTGTTCCCTGGTCTGCTTGTTTACTGGATGGGACATGAGCCACCATTTGTGCCATCCTAGTCTCAGCCAACTTGCAACATATCCTCATCCAGAAGGCAGAGTCTGACTGCAGGATTCGGCATGCATTCTAGGAAAACACCTTCGTTGCTTGGGTCACTCAGGATCCCCTCGTCTTTTTAATTCCATCTTATCTCAAGACCAAAAAGCACTTATTTTCATGAGTATTAAATCAGCATTGAATTTTGTCATGACAAACAATAAAACTGGAACCGTTTCAGGATCAACATAAAAACACTGTTGGGACTGAACTCCCTTACGGAGCTACTTGTCTCACGATAGTGCAGTGTGATATATACTGAAAATGTGCAACTTGGATATTTCCTCAAGTTTAATGAAGTCTCATGGGTGGATTGTTTCAACCCTTTAAAAGCGAACATCTTTACAATTGCAAGTCTGCTTTCTCTGCAAGTTGAAAGATATGGCTGACGGCTGTACTGAAGTGATTTTCTTTGTAGAATCCCACCTCACAAGTGAAGCGCTGGCCAGGGTTAATACAGCTCTTCTGATGTTAAATTGCATTTTAGAGTCCTGACTACAGAAAGACCACACTGGATAGTGTGGTCTTTCTTAAATCTGGTCTGAATTAGATGTACAATTAGAAAAAAAAGAAAAATTAATCAAATACTGTACAATTGAATGACTACCTCAGTGTAGAATTTAGAACCTCATACTTTAAAACCTCAGAAACTGTTGTCTCTTTAATGGAGTCCCGAAATATGGAGACAAGCTACTGTACATACTACTTACTACTAAGGTTTTAGAATCAACATCTGCTGTAGTCATTGCTGAATAGTTATGGAAAGGATGACACATAGAATACCTACTCGATACTGTGTGCTTTGGCCTGGCTGATGTTTTTCATTGTCAAATGCACAAAACATTTGTATCTTGATGATTTCTTTAATAACTTGAACAACTGAAATATGCCAAATTAGGAAAAGAATGGAAAAATTAAACCACTTAAATCAGGCATGCTGTCTTTTCAACCATATTTCTGTTTGGTTCCTTAAAATAATACTTAATCTTGGCATAATTTTTTGTTTCCATGGAAACAACTCTGGTATATTGTTGGAGCAGTTACAAGTTTTTTTAATGTAATTGTTAATTAATTAAAAGCAAGACTTATGCTGTTTAGCTTTTAGTATTATCTGCAATGCCTGGTGCTAAGGATTGTAATTATAGCCTTATTAGTCTATTAAAGAATTCTGTTTTTTTGCAGGATACTTAGGACATAATATAAAAATGTTTATTTAATTCTGAAAAAATAAATGCTCTTATATAGATTCAGTTGTGTTTTCCTTTGACTTTGAGCTATGTACAGATTAGTTCTACTACCTTTTGACACTTATTTTTGCCTTTTAAAGTGCTGTTCGTATTTTATATGTACCTCAAATCCTTTTTGCGAGGCTGTAACAATAAATCAATTGAGTAGTAATAAAACATGACATTATAACATTAGCAGTGTGTAGATTTAAAAGAATCTGCAGGTCTAGTACATTTTTGTCAACAATGAAATCATACATTTTGTCTGTGAATTTATACCTGGAATTACTATGTAGGTGTAAACTTTGCATTTTTTTCTGAGAGGCTCTGCAATATTTTTGTGTCTGTTTATGATTTAGTTTGTACTGTGATCTTAACTTTTTTGTAGCTAAGGTATTTGATGTAATGGAAGAAAATTAAAAATGAGGTGTCTTACTGGTACAATGTGCTGTGTTCAATCACACATTGTATTCCTAAGTAGACAAGAAAGTGCTGAACACTTGTAACATCTGGAGAATTTCTCATTCCAATTCCAAATGTCACAGTCATAAAGCACTCTAAATTGCTTTAATCTGTTTCCACTGTTTGAGTTTCTTTCTGAAGCAAATCAGCATTGTCCATTCCAGATCATCTGACATTCTCCTTAATGCCGTAAAAGTGTTTTTGATCAGGGTTAATCCTTCACAAGTAGCAAGGCTGCTGAGAGATGAGGGCCTGTCAGATAACAGTGCCTCTTTAATACATATACTACGATTCCTTTTAGAGACTCGTTTTAGAAAGTCAAGACACATTTCTGAGTAGGAGAGCTATATTTTAACCTTTATGTGCAGTACATATCTTTGTAGCATTGTGATATCTATAAAACTATGAAAAAGGGGGAAAAATGGCAGAATCTATGCAGCATATTTCATTATCTATGAATTTGTGCTCTTAGATTATGACAGAAATTTTAACCAATCAAACAAAGTACTAATTGAATCTTTAAGCATAATTATGAATCTGTTCCATAGCTATTGAAGCTATATCCTGCCATTATTCTTCTGCTGTTGAATATTCTCATAATGGAATACATAACCATCAGATAACTGGGAAACGGGAATCATGTTTTTCAGCAAAAAAAGGCCGTTCTAAATTGAGAGAGTGTAGTTCAGAATGTAAAATTATTTGTTGTTCCAACTTTTTTGCATTATCTTGTCTGTGGAACTCTACAGGTCCCTACACTGTAATCTTTGGTACTCAAACTTTTATGCTTCTTTTGTTTGTGCATTTTCTCCTTTTTTACGGCATTCTGTTTGGTCTGAAGTGGAAACATCTGTTTGAAGAGATGATTTCTTGCATGGCCGATTTACACCGGCCAGCAAAAGCAAAACAGGCATCACAAAATGAATACTGAAAAAGAACAAAAAACACCCCTGACCCTTTAATCCTTCTATTAGCACACATAGGATAGCTTTCTGTGGTGACTTGCCATCAGCTGGCAGTTGAATGGAGGCCTTTGTGAGCAGGTAATGGAAATCACTTGTGTGGGAAAGGTAGGAGACTTTCTTTAGAAATGCTCACAAAGAGAGATCACATTGTTTGGCTGACTTTAATGTTGATCGTGATTCAGATCTTTTTTTAAAGGCTGGCTCTATAGTGCACTCTTAGCATTAAGGAAACAGAACATTGTTCATTGTTTTTGTTACAACTGAAAAAAAAATATTATCCCATATATTACTTTTATTTTCAAGGACAGCCTTGTTTGTCAACACAGGTGTAATTATGCTTAGAAGTCATCCTGTATCAGAACCTCACAGAGAGAGTATTGTGTTTTCGTGTTAATATTTATATTCTTAAAAAAATCTATGGGGAAAATATTTCTTTTTCTTCATAGATGCAAATAAGTATAGTTTCCTTTCAGGTCTAGTATGTATTTTTTCACTGGATACTGTGACTTCTGACTTTTTACCCTGTGTAATGTGTAATGTCTTGGCAGAATTTGTCAATTGGGAATGACAGTCCTCAAACCTGAATAAAAATCTTTACAATGCCTTACAGCTGCTGAAAGCGCCGAGCACATTCTTTATGCAGGTGTAACATGCTTGGTGCTTTTGAGATATCAGGAGAAAATTCTTAACAATGGTTTTGAAAGGCTTTTTGGATAAGAAACCCGTTCTTCTCAGCGAGACCCATGAAAAGCTTGCAAGGGGTTATACGGGCTGCCATGGCAACAGCAAGTGGGCGTCTTTGAGGCAAACCACTCCATTTCCCAAATTATTGTTAAATTATGTGACTTCGGACCGTGTGGGATTTTATATCCGAAATTAACATCAGCATGGCGAATCTGAGCCATCGTCTTTGTCCTGGCATGGCCTTTGGTATTGAAATTCTCAGGTGCTGGTAGTAAAGGAGTTTGATTAAGCTCTTAAAAGTAAATGGTGAGGTGATGTATGTCTCCCTGCTTTCCTTAGGCTCGTTGTGGATAAAGAAACACTAAACGTCACGCATGCCTACCTGAGCATAGACAACTGCTTATAACTGGAGTTTCAATTTAATGGCTGTCAAACGGAAGTCCAGCACTTAAAGGATTTTAATTAGTTTTAGAGAATTAAGATGACGTCATTTCACTTTTATTTTGCCTTTATGCATACTCTGAATGCACAGTGATGGAGCTGATGCAGAAACTTTTATTTCTGCACTTGCTGATAACCCAAAGTACAGTAGTTATAACCGTAGGGAAGGTATTGTGGATTAGACTGTTGTGTCCTGTTTTGCTAAATGGCTTGTATTTTAACTGAAGTTTAAAAGCAAAAAAACTTTCATTTCCAGTCCAACAGAATCCCCAGGAAATCAAATAGGACGTTCAGTGTAGTTTTTCCATTTTGGGATTGACAGATTTTTTTTTTCATTGAAATTCAGTATGGTGCTCAATGTGGTTTTTACAAGTTTTACCACTCCTGCGTCAGTCGCATTAAATGTAATTTTATGATTATAGCAGCAGTGATAATTTAGCAGAAGTAAAGTTTAGAGCGGAAGGATAATTTTATGAGATATATTCCCACAAAATCAAACATATATTTAAATGTAAACCAAATTGCACAGCTAGTTGTTTTGTGGTTGCTTGTGAATTTTTGAGTTTCCTTTCTCATCATGGTGGATGTAAAATACCTACAATGCTGTTTTTAAATATGCCCTTATGTTTTTTTATAACCCGTTACAAGTTCAGAGTTCTGCAAAAGTTCAGTTTTCTAATGACACAATAGGTGACATACAGGTGTTTCTCGGAAATCCTTAACCATTGTACTTTTCTGAAATCCAATGTTTTGAATAAACAGTGCACACGACTCCTTTTTATATAGTATATTTTGAATACAGTTTCACTGCATTTTACTTTAATACAATACACCACAACAGCTTCCTTGAAGGCATTTTTTAAGGTTCATATTGACTTTAAACTAGGTTAAAGAATCAAATTGCTAATAATTGTATGTTGTCTAAAATGAATATAGAAAGATATTGGTTCTAACAAGCAATAGTACATATTGTAATAAAGGCATGCAGTCTGTGAGAGACACACACTGAGACACAAAATGTGTTTCAGTTCCCAAATTGCAGCATTGATTCAGAGGATATTTTACACAGAAAAAAACACATGAAATGAAACGATTAATTTCTCAATTCTACAACTAAACTATACAAATTACACAACAAAAGATATCGAAATATAATTGCAGATGTGTAGAGGTCTTCTTGAATACAGCTTTGAATCGGGAAGGTTAACATCAATAAAAATTTAAATGATTAAAGTAAGTAGTAACAGTTCCTGGTGAAGATGGACAGTTTCTTGTACCGTTTGGATCCAACAACTCTTTTCAGCTTCTTGATGTGGCAAGTTTGCAAATAACCATCTATAACTAATTGTATGTCTTCTCTCATTTCCTTGGTGTTATGGGTCTGAGGCTTCATAGCATCTTTCTGCTGGTTTTGTTCAAGTTATCAGTTTGGTATTAAAGTGGCATTTTACAGTTTCCCTTAATAACAATTAGCATGCATGCAGAGCAAGAGTGTCACACTGATCATAATTTCTGAAAAGAACAAATGATGTTGGTATGATATTTTAAACTTTGTTTTAATGCTAGGTGAGTTTTTCCCTAGAAAGTGCTCTTTGATTTATTTCACCTTTTAGTGTCTGTCTTTCAGGCTTCTGCTCCTTATCACCCCAGGGTCCTGTAGATTCTATTTGAGCTGGGTTCAATTACACGAGCCTAATTCTACTGATCATCTTCTAATTAGACCCTTTTTTTTTTAGAGAATTTTCTTTTTCTTTTGTGAGGCAACAATGCTAACCCCTGCTCCACCATGCTGCCTTTCACCCTTTTCCGGCCTTTGACAAAACCCACTCTATCCCCGATATAATTAGACTTTTTTTAATTGTTTTTTTTTCGATTTGAAAGCACTACATCTCAAGCTATGAAAATCGCTAACAAAATCTGGAAACGATAAAGTCTGATATCTTGAAGACAACTTGAAATCAAATGTTCTAATTCGATAATTCATAAAATTAAGTTATCAAAAGCAATATGACACTAACCATGCTATTTTGGAGAAAGATACGTTTTCTGTGCAGGTACACGTCTTTCAATCGTGTTTTAGTTTATATACTGTCCAGTATGAAATCTTTTGCCCATTGAGAAGATTTTGAGTGCTTGATGTCTTTCAGAAGCATGTTAAGTGCTGCTGGGCTGCATCATTTAGAGGCCTCTGTATTCAGGAGTTAGGCGAATGGTCCATGCTGACAAGTCGATGTTGGGTGCTGTCCGCAGTGTGCTGTCCGCGCCGCCACTCAGGGCAGGATCCTGGTACTGGAGGGGCTGGAAAAGGCAGAGCGCAACGTCCTCCCGGTTCTCAACAACCTGCTGGAAAACCGGGAGATGCAGCTGGAGGACGGACGGTTTCTCATGTCCGCACAGCGATACGACAAACTGCTCGAGGTGAACATGTTTGATGACTGCCTTCAGTTATCGCTTTCCCAGAGCCCAGGACCTGTGCTGGATATTTTGTTGAAAGACGCGTTGTTTGTTTTAAGCCCATAAGTTTGCAAACAAGACAAGGCCTTTCCACCGTCTATCTCGTTTGGTAATTGGTAGCTAATTGATCTGAGGTTCTCATCCAGCCATTTCTTGAAATAAATCAGCTTTGACAACGGGGCTTGATAGCTTGTATCAGACCATTACAAACTATAAAGATTTTACACATCGAGTCTCGTCAGTATGCATGCAGTGGTGATTAAGATTTGTACTCAGAAATTAAAATCTTTAGTTTGGACTACAATTCTAGTTTCTTAAATCTGGTTTATGCACTTTCGGAAATCCAGCCCATAATGAGTGTTTAACAAAAAATATTACTTATTATAATGAAAATCCTTTCCCACTCATATTAGACAGCTAGCTTTCGAAAAAAGAATGGGTGGTGGATGGACATGTGTTTTAAAAATGATTATTTGAACTGATAAATGGAAAAACATAATAGCAGACCACACGGACTAAATTGTCTCTTGTCAGCGGGGATTAACATGTTGGTTTTTTTGTCTCATTGTTGGGCCTGTTTGTCCAGGAGCACACGAAAGAGGAATTGGACGCCTGGAAAATTGTGCGTGTGAGTGAAGATTTCCGAGTGATAGCCCTGGGGCTGCCTGTGCCCCGGTACACAGGGAACCCGCTGGACCCCCCCCTCAGGTCACGTTTCCAAGCCAGGGACATCTACTACCTTCCTTTCACGGTGAGCCGTGCTACGGAGGCCCGCGTCCAGCCGGGGGTCTCGGTGTTTCATGTCGAGCTGTAGCTTTGACGTTTTTGATTTTTTCCAAAACTCTCATCAATGGCATCTTCCAATTGACTTCCACATCGATTTATGCCCTCGATGTAACTTTCAGAAAAAGAATAGGTGTATCGGCACGGTATATTTAATATGGCAGAAAAACATAAAAGTGTAAGACTATCAGTACTTGGTACAGCAAAAATAACTGAATGTTTTTCGGAAGAAACAGTGTTGAAAACTGTCCACACCTTGGAAGTCTGTATTTAGCTAATCTTCCTTTGCGTTTGCTGAAGTTGAAAAGGCACTTCATGCAGCCTTATAACAGGTTCAGAAAAGGCACGTCTCAGATGGGATTTTTCTTGTGTCCTGAAGTTGCCATTGGTAAATATTCAGAATTTTGGTCCTTGGGTGTGAGTTAGTCTCCCTAACCCACTTGGCTTGGCTCCAACTTTTTCATGCCTTTGCTGGATCCATTTTGAGTTACTGTCTATTCCTGGGGTCTTCTGACTTTAATTTTTCTTCTGCCTCTTCACTGCAAGCTCTTTCCTGAGATGGATCTGGCAAAATCTGTCTAAGATTTTACTTATTTTTGTCAAGCTGTTTTTACATACAGCATGGCCTGTATGTTTTGGATCATACAGTGAAGTGTCCTCCAGCAAGCATTTTCTTATTTTTTTCTGTTTCTATGAGCTTCAGAATTCATTCTGCTGCTGCAATCATTAGTTCATAGTTCATAAAAAAAAACGTGAATGAGCCAATTCCTTTGACAGTCTGATTCTGCATGCTGTTGATTGATCCTGAAGTTAATATAAATATTATAAATAAAATAAAGTCTTGTTTTATTATTATTTAGGACCAGTTGAAACTTCTGTATGCTGTTGGACCAAATGTTCCAGCTGAAAGGTAAAGGACAAAACTTGCTAGTATCATGAAATGCTAAGATTAAGCACTGCATACTGCACAGTGTTTTTATTTTACTGACTAAAGCAATAACCAGCATGTGGTAAGAATAGTAAACATTTTCCTACATGTTCCTTTCAGTGTTTTTTGTACACAAAGCAATAACAATTAAAAAACTGATTTATTTCATTCAGCAGCAATTTTTTAGTAAGACAGAAGAGGTCCTTATACAGAGAGAATGACTATTCATGATATTTAGGACTAAAAACATTTTGCTTTGAAAAAGGATGTTTTAAAACCCCTTTAATTAAAATAATTAAACGTCAAATATTGCATACACTTTAAACACATGAAGAAAAAAATGAAACATGGGAGAGAATCATATTATAACCAAATTGTAGATCCTATACTTTTCATTATCCTACACTGTACTTTTCAGTATTTTAACACAAAATGAATATTATATGACAGTTATCAAATGTTCAGGGACAAAGAGTTAGCTCCTATGCAGATATGCAGTTACACGTGAGAGAACAGAGCTGGATGTGGACAGTGACTGCATTATGTTTACTCTGCTCTGTTCATCCGTGGGAGGAACTAGCTGCACTACCTGCTCTTTTCTACCTAACAGAAACTTTCCACAACATAGCAAATGCGTTATGGGGTCTGTGGGAGGTTCTATGTAAATCAAATTTACGTAAAATACAGGTGTGTTAGTTTCACCTCTTACATCTTTAAAAAAGGCAGTCAACCACCATTGCTAGTCCTGGGAAATTGGTTGTTGATGGGCTTTCATGTTCCCCTCACAGAGTTTCTCAGCTCTTGTCGTTCGCCACCACGCTTTGCTCTCAGGAATCTGGCAGCCTGGGTCTGCCTGACTTCCCAGTGGACAACCTGCCTGCAGTGGTTAAAGTCCTGGTACGTACTGCATCTGAAGGGTAATGGATCCGCCTGGTGCTGAAGACATTTCCAGCGCAGCAAACCACACTCTGATCGGGTTGTTGTTGCATTTTGTATCAGTTATTACTGAGAACCTAAGGAAACAGGAAAGATGTGTGATGATGAGAACAGGCCACTCCTCCCCATCCCACCTGTACTGCTCATTTTCCTTAACGCTGAGCATTTCTAAGGGGTATTGTAAATCCGGCCAGAGGCTTGGTCAGAGGTTATCGTGATAATCCCCTCTGCAGCTGTGCTCTGGTGCCAACAGTATTAACAGGGGCTGCATGCCAACCAAACGTGGAGGTTACCTGGCTGGACTTGCAATGTCTGAAGCTGCTTTTGGTTTAGCCAAGTTAGTGGCATTCAATAAAGAAAACTGCCTCATGCCAAATTCTGAAAGATCCCAGGACCTCCTCCTCCGCATGTCCTGGTAATCCATTATATTCATTGATAATCCTTTATGATGTTAAAAATGTATCGTAGCGTTGGTGTAAAATGGGCTTTTCTCAATTTTCAAATTTCTAGCTGTTTGCATGTTCTGCTCACTGGATTTGTAAAATATTTTGAGGTAGTTGCTCATGAAGGTTTCAAAGCAAGAGGCAAGCTTGTGTTCCTAAAGAAAAATCTGGTGGCAACACTTTCACTTTCAAACGCTGCTGTCGAGACCAGTATAGATCTGCTACACTCACAATTTTAGTGTTTCTAGGAAAGTGTCTACTAGAAAAGATTGTTACACAGTTAACCATGATCAATCACCTCTTCACCTTAACATGTCTTACTAATATCTAAGAATATTTGATCCCTGTCACCAGTACTTAACAAACAGTAGTAAGGGGAAAATATATGTAAGGTAAGTTAATGAATATCTTCATCAGATGAATGTAACGATGAAAAGTAAGGAACTGGATACAGGTAAAAATGTTTTTGATTGTTTTCAAAGGTGGATGGTACAGGGATTCACCTGTCCTGCATTACTGTGAAACTGGCCATGTACATCTCTTTGTTTATTTTCAGTCATCCAATGGCATTTTTCAGGAAAAAAGGAAATTACATTTTGCACAAATATTTTGAAAATTCATCTTCACATAAGGGCGCAAAAATTGTGCTATTGATAGTAAGTGAAGAAGTTATTATTTAGAGCAATTAGTCATTAGAAAGACAGAGGTGGACATTTTCTGTACTTGGCAACATTAAGTTAATGAAGAGCCAGAGCTGGATCCTGGAAAGTAATTCATAATACGTTGCCCCGGTTTTAGTGCATGCCTTGCTTGGCCACATGGAGGTCACACTTACTGTATATACGAAGGACAAGGCGGAGCTGTAGACCTTGTGTTCTTTGAACCCCGTGATGTAATTTGTGCTGTTCACGCTGCAGTGAGTTATTTTCGCGTCTTTAATGTGTCCCTCAGGATTGCTGCCCTGCGCTGTCCTCCTACCAGCTCATCCAAAGGCTGTACCCGTATGAGTCGATACTGGGCAAGGAGGGCAAGACTGCAGTGGAAGACACCTTGAAAGTAAGGGCTTCACATATCCATGTAACAGACTGTGTGTTAACACTTACAGTACTGTCGCTGAGCCTGTGAAGCAGAGTTCTGGAGGAGACAATGTGTGGGATTCTCTGGTACTGTGGTCCAATATGTTTACTAATACTTAGAGCTTTCCTGGAGATTGACCTCATACGTCAACTGGGTGTTGAGCAGCAAGTTATTGTTGTTTTGTATGCAGGACATAACTGCAGTAACGCGAGTCATTAAATGTTTTCAAAATTTTGGACATGGTTTTTCAGTGGGTTGGTCTTTATTCCAGCGATTCTGTTATTTTTTTTAGTTCCTTGTAATTTGGTCCTTTTCATTACGTAAGAGGTATATAATATAATGACAGTATTGAGTTCTATGAAGACCTTTTAACCTGTTTGATTAATGGCATCAGCCATGTGAATAAATGTACAGTAATACTTTGCAGTAATACTTACGTTGTTTGATTTTTTTTAAGTTATCATTTATATTAACGCTAAGTCATCTTGGTTATTCATGTTGTATTTCCTCCTCTAGAGATTTGAACTTCTTGATTCGAGGAAGTACGCCTTCCCTGCAAGAGTGATTAAAGTGGAGGAGACAAACAGTGACCAGCTGAGGCAGGCATCTGTCACTGTCCAGATTGCTGAGAAAGAAATCACTTTTCAGGTAACTCTACAGGAATTCCACAATTAGTTTATGGTATAGTATATTTTGATTTCAAAGGCCTTTTGATAAGGTTCCTCATAAAATACTAATTTTCAAATTGTACTGTATGTTCTTAGTTTCTGTCAATTGTCTATGATGATCTTTATTAAGAATCTTCTGAAAATATAAGTTCACCATGACATACTGAATGTGCTGTGTCTGTCCATTACTGATGTTGCTTGTTCAAAGAACTATTAACAGGTTGGTTAGGAAAGACGTAACATTTCTAAATCCATGTTGACTGTGCCCTAGACTCATATTTCCATACAGGTTATTTTCTAGTTTAGTTCCAATAATTGTTTCCACATCCTTACATGTAATAGAAGTCAGACTTAGTCTAGAATTACTTGGTTCAGTTTTGTTATTCTTTTTACGCAGGGGCTCTACATTAGCAAGTTTCCACCCTTGCCTTGAGCGGCTGTTGAAAGACTTATGTCAATGTCTTATGAATAACATTTCTTGTTTCCTTAAGTACATTTAGTTGGATACCACCAAGCCCTAGAGATTTACCAGTCTTGAATCTTCTAGTACCTGAAACAATTCTGTCTCTTCTGTGTCGATACTATTTAATAAAGAATTCTATCCTTCTGCTGCCTGAAGCATCCTATAGCCTTCCACAGTGAACACCTGAGTACAACACTTACCCAGATACATTTTACTTCATCCTTTATGGTCCTTTTACTGTTGCAGTCATGGAAAAAAAGCATTTTATTATTTATTTAGCTTCCATTGCAATATTCCTTCCATGTCTGTCCTGGCCTTTTTCATATCCCTTTTTAAATGTGCTTGCAACTCTTAAAAAAGTGTCTTAACTCTACAGGTCCCAGCTGGAACCAGGGCTTTAGGGCTCCAGTCACGAAGCCTGAATTTTATTAGGACTCCCAGTCATGAGGGGCTGCTAACAGAGATGATGCTGTCCCACATGGTGAAAGATATGTGTCTGATTGGTGCAAAGGTAAGCACTGTCTGTTTTTCACTGGTGAGAACTCTCTCTGACATCCTGCTGGGACTTGCTGTGAGCTGCTGTTATTCTCAACATGTTTTGTTTAATTTATCAAAATCCCATGGAAAAAAAAAATCTGAATGTTTTTGTAAATTAAGCTTGGCTGTGTGCTTTCTACATTTTTTATCTTGTCACTATACTGCTATATACTCGTGGTGGTTATTTTGTCATCAGCAATAATTTAGAAGTTTATCATTGTCATCTACATCATGTCACGATCGCAAACCCCTCCTCTTAAGGGCGCTCTAGCCCTTCCGTGTTTTTCTCCCATTACCTGCACCTGTTCCCTATTCCCACTCCCCCTTAAAGCCAGACGCAGACTTCACTTCGCGTTCCTCATTGATTTCCGCATCGTGAGAGCCCGGGGTCCTGCTGCGTCTGGCTCCGTTATGGTTTTAACCTTCTGTTCCTGATCCCCTGCCCCGCCGGTCCCGACCCGGCTCATGGTTTTAACCCCTGGATGGATCTCCTGGCTTTGGACTCTTCTCTCCCATTTGGATTCCTCGTTTGGACTTTGGCTTTGTTTGTTCGCCTGGACTCACTTCCCCAGGACACCTGCTCACCTCGGACGTGCCCCCCTGTACCCTGACCCTTTCCTGCATGACTTTCTCCCTCGTGTATCTTCACTATTCCGGATCGCGTCGTCCGCATAGGGCCCGGACAGAACTGCTTCGTGACACATCATTGTTATTATTAGTATGTCTATGTTATCAATATTTTTAAGAATACAAAAGGAATAAAACATGTTTCTGCTGCAGTCCTGATTATCCATGCAGTACTTATACTTCACGATGGGTAGGAATTTCTGATGAATCTAAGACCCGCTTCAATGACTCATTGAGCTGAGCCGTAAGGCCCAGTGTTTGTCATTGACCTCTTGGCAGCTTCTTTAGAGTATGTACCCTGCTTGGCCTATTAAACTCACAAAATCACCAGTTCAGAAAGAGGAATGAAGTGTTTAGTTTGTACCACTATGTTTTGAATATAGAACAAGTTCTCATTTGTCCAGTTTTATTCTTATCCAGAACTGCAGAGATCTTGTAAGCGCAGGCTTTGTGAAGCTCTAAATCTGAAGCTTATGCCTGAATGCACAGATAGAATGAGGGTGTCTGGTGTTATACTAACAATATTACTCTTTTGCAGGGTTGTGGCAAATCTGTGATTGCTAAAGAGTTTGCTGAGATGTTAGGATATAACATTGAGCCCATAATGCTGTATCAGGTAATAAGCTCCCTTTTTTCTGAGTGTGCTAATGGACTGCATTGTTGCGTGATGGAAATAGTGTCAGGATAATAGAAGGCTTAGTTGAATCTGATTAGTTTTATTTTCGCTCCCACCCTGAACAGATACAGTATGACATACAAATATCTTATATAGTATAACAGTAAAGCGATCCTTCAATTTCTTGGTTTGAGCTACAGGGCTCTTCTACAGGTCCTAGGTCATTAGTGCACAATCCTTGACGTGTTTGTGGAAAACTGGAGAGCACAAAATAGGTCGCCATTTTTGTCTCAGCGGTTAGGTGGCATGTCTCCTGTTTTTACATTGGAGCGGTGGCTCTGTGGCTAAGGATCTGCGCCTGTGGCTGGAGGGTTGCCGGTTCAAATCCCGTAGCCGGCAGAGGAATCCTACTCCGTTGGGCCCCTGAATAAGGCCCTTAACCCCAACTGCTCCAGGGGCGCCGTACAATGACAGACTCTGCGCTCTGACCCCAGGCTCTCTCCCTGTCTGTGTGTCTCATGGAGAGCAAGCTGGGGTATGCGAAAAGACAATTCCTAATGCAAGAAATTGTAAAGGGTTAATAAAGTGATGTTATTATTATTATTATTTAACTGTAGTTAGGTTCTCTCTTATGGCTTGTGACTATTTCCTGTCTTACATGGCAATCTCCAGAGGACTAGTTGTTGTGATGTAATGCCCACATGTCATGTCTGCAACAAACAGTATACAAATGACTTTTAGGGAAAATGAGAATAAGTATAAATAACTGATTTAGACACACTCCAGCATCTCCGAGTGACAGATGAAGCATAAGGACCACTCAGCCGAAATTTTAACTGGCGCACAGCTCTCCAAGAACAGCTTTAATCCTCCTTTTCATTTTTTTGTTTTTTGTAAAGCTTACATTTTAAATGGGCTCCATGGTTTTGGGATTTCAGTCATTGATTATGCACAAAGCAGAGATTAAAGCTGAACAAGAGCATTGAGAAGCGTGTCAGCTTTAAATAATCTGTGTGGTTTCCCTCTATAGTCTCCTGTAGGTATTTGTTCTGCTTTATAATAAGAAATAAGGAAAATGGCAAAAGACTTTTAAAAATGACATCAGTGCCTTTTTTCTGTCAACTCACATCCAGTTTAGACTTTCCTGGAGAACCCAAATAAAGCAACAAATTTGATTCTTCTGTCTCCTAGAACAGCAGATTTCCAAAACCTGTTTTAATTAGCTGAGAATTCCTGCTCATAAGGCTGACCATTTATTAGTTACCATATGTAATTGATCATAAAATATTTGCTATAAGCTTCTTAACCCCTATAGGTCAGTAGAATCATATATGTAAGATTTGAAGTATATAATGTAAGAATATTTTTTAATAAATAAACTCAAATTGTAAACTTCTGTACCTCTGTGAGGATCAGTATTTTATTATATTATTGCTACATTTATAAAAGTACTATAGGAATTTCGAGTTGTAAAATCCACAGTGTTCACGTTGAAAGAATGTGAAGAATTCTTAGTGCTCTGATGTTTTAATATGTGGTGTCTTCAGAAACAGGAGGGAAAAGGAAGCTGTTGATCTATTATGTGGTAGCTATTTCTGGATGCTGCAGATCAAGGGTTACTGTATTCTGGGAATAGAAGAATGTTTAGAGGAATCTATCTAGGAAGCATAGTAAATGCCTTCTTTTGTGAATTTAGCATTGTTTTTTAAAGCCTTTTCAAAGTCTGCATGCCTTTTTCATGATCATATCGATTGGTTCATAAACTGAATGGCACAGATAAATAATTAAACATTAGGGTTTCACTGTGTACCACTGTCAGCAAGCCTTTCAGTACAGGGCAAGTAAGAGTGAGTGTAGCAGACTGTTTGTATTGAAACAGTAGCTGCATGGGCTGCCCCTGGCACGTCAGATGACTGATTTGCTCCCTGTTGTGAAAATATTCTTCCTTGTTGCTGCCGGCCTTCGGATGCTGACAGGATATGACCGCGCGGGACCTGCTCCAGCAGAGGTACACCCTGCCCAGCGGGGATACGGCCTGGAGGGCCTCTCCCCTGGTCACCGCTGCCCGGGAGGGGAAGCTTGTCCTGCTGGATGGCATCCACCGGGTCAACCTGGGGACCCTGACTGTTCTCTCCAGGTCAGCTCAACATCAGCTCAGCTCTTGTAATAACAATAATAATAATATTTGCTTACACTTATATAGCGCATTTCTGGACACTCCACTCAAAGCGCTTTACAGGTAATGGGGATCCCCTCCACCACCAATTTGCTGCCCCACCTGGATGACGTGATGGCAGCCATAGTGCGCCAAAACGCTCACCACACACCTGCTATCAGTGGGGAGGAGAGCAGAGTAATGAAGTCAGTTCAAGTCAGTTCTTAGATGGGGATTATTAGGAGGCCATGATTGGTAAGGGCCAATGGAAAATTTGGCCAGGACGCCGGAGTTACATCCCTACTCTTTTTTAATGACCACAGAGAGTCAGGGCCTCGGTTTTAAGTCTCATCCGAAGGACGGCGCCTGTTTACAGTATAGTTTTCCCATCACTATACTGGGACATTAGGACCCACCTGGACCGCAGGGTGAGCGCCCCCTGCTGGCCCCACTAACACCTCTTCCAGCAGCAACCTTAGTTTTTCCCAGGAGGTCTCCCATCCAGGTACTGACCAGGCTCACACCTGCTTAGCTTTAGTGGGTTGCCAGTTGTGAGTTGCAGGGTGATATGGCTGCTGTAGCCTTACTTATCTCGCATGGGCCACTGAGAGTCGATCACGTTACAATCTACATTTGGATCAGGTTTAACCAAGGACTGATTTTGGCACAAGTTACAGTTTTTGTGAGCCTCTTCTGGTACAGGTGTGAATGAATTGGTCTCTCAAAACTGTGCCGCCACAATGCACAGTTACTATATGTTTTTTTAAATTTAATGAGACAAGAATTCCAATTAGACTTCTGTTGTAATTGTGTGATTATTGCCTCTTGGGACATGGTGTATTTTTTTTTGTTCTGAAGTCTGAAAAGTTCTAAGATCTTCTTCTTACAAGTTTCCACATGTGTTTGTAATGACTGTAAGCGTTAATTGTTTTCTTTGCCTTTCAGATTGATCCATGACAGGGAGCTGGCTCTCTATGATGGAACCAGATTGCTGCAAGCAGACCGATACCAGTCACTTAAAAAGGAATTACAGTTGTCAGATGAGGAACTGCAAGAAAGGTAGTTCTTTTTTTGTCTGTCTCATTATGGCCACAGAAGATACCTTTAGGTATATTACACAGTCCTACCTCCTGTAACACTTGGAGTTACAAGAGTCAGAAAAATAAAGAAAAAATACATTTCTCAGGTGACCAACATTTTATAAGAAAGCTTATGGACTGCTTGCCCTGTGTTAATTGTGCACTGGTGTTGTAAATGTAAACCTGCGCATAGGGTATATAAGGGTTGGACAAAGAAGAAGTGAGCAAGAAAAAGAGCTAGGTTATCTTTTTCACAGACATATGAAATGAGACGGGTTTGTCACAATCTTGCGATCAAGAAAAGAAGGATTCTTGACAAAATTCTGTTGGTTTAAAAGGAATAAATTACTACACTAAAACGAAAAAAAAATCCTCCCTTTCCAGTTGTGCTGGGGAACTGTATATGTAGTACTCCACTAGAAACAGAAGGCTTTCTTTTGTTTCTTTATTTTTTGTGAAGGCTGAAGTAAAGGGATTATTTGTGGACCCAGAAAATCATGCTGATCAGAAAACAATAGCGTGTTAACTTCAATATTCAAAATACCAGTGTGCCATTGCATCAATATCACTAGATTAGAAGCAAAAAGAGGGCAGTTTAGACAACCAACGCCCCAGGGTTTCATAGTATATGCTACAGTTTGGATTACTTCATAGGTATGTATATTTCTAGGTTAATAAACACAAGAAGAATTACTTGATCTTTAGTAGTTGCTTTTTTGTAACACGTCACCATGTTTATATCAATGTACTTTCTTATGGTTTTTACAGCTCTAAGTATTATCATTAAAGCAAAATATTTATACAGTGAAGCAAAAAAAAATGTAAAGAACTAAGGTGACATTTTACATTTTCCAAGTTGTAAAACCCTCAGAAGTTACATAGCAACTCAGGAATGGGACTGGCTGTGTTGTGCACTCAGTGCCATACTGTAAAAGAATTGTCTTGCTTTTCCTTATTATATTACATTCCAGGTTGGTAGATGCTCTGTATTAACAATGTAAGCCTGTTTACTTCAAAAACATTTATTATGGAGGGCTCTTCTTTTGTTTTTCTTTATATTCGCTTAAAATATAAACTATTCCGGCACATTAGAGCACTAATGAACCTGTATGTACAGTACGTCTACCACTAGTAACAAGGAAGTTAATATAGAAGGATCCCTGGAGAAATCTCTAGAATGCACTGTGAGTGAGGTGATCGCAAAATAGATTTGGCTCTGTCATCATCGAAGATTTTGTTTTCTGAGATTGTTACATATTCTGTCACAAAGGAACTTGTTTGCCCTTACTGTGCAGTTAAGAACAGCTCAGCCGTTTCACTGGAAGGTGAGAAATGGTGAACTTTTTCAGACAGTAATTGGTGTTAGTCAAGTGGGAACATCTGAGTGTTGCTGCCTGCCTGATACTCATTATCACATTTATTTTTATTTTGGTAGATAAGCCACTTGATAAAATGTAGAGAAACCTGGTGAAACAGAAGCTATACGAACATAAAAAGGTCTAGTTATTTTTGTGAATATGTGAATACTCTGGAATCAGTTAATCACAAGATGTACAGTATGCAGCTGGCCATCCATTTGCAGTGTGCTTTACCAGTTGAGGGTTTACAGCAGGGGTTTACAGCAAGATGTATCTATTTAGTAGAAAAAAAATCACTTTCCTACATTATTAGGATAGGATGTTTAGGATATTCTTCTCCATTTCCATGAGCAAGGTTTTTATAAATCTGTGAGTACAGTGATGACTGGTGTATCGATTGCAGTGTATAGTGTATATACTTTTTTGATTTACCATAAAAGTTCAGTGTTGTTTATTGAACAAGACGATACTCTTGATTTTGGAAAGGAAAGTGTCTAGTGGAGCGTCAGAATGAAGTAGAACAAAACAGTAAATCATATTGTAACTTTCCGTTCCCCCTTCCCAAGGAGTTATGGACTGTGCCGTTGCCCTCTGACCTTAAGCGGCAGGTTCCACTCCCCCACTATACTATATATAAGGGGGGCCGCCCTTAGTGTTCACCCTCTTTCACCACATGGCGAACTAGGGGAAACTGTACTCTTCCTTTTTTTTCCACCTGCAGTTTCTCTTGCTCTCTCCTCATCTCCTCTTGGTGAATGGCACCTGCCTCTGTAACCAAGAAGGGCAATAAAGCCCTGTCTTTGTCAGCCTGCGATCCCATTCTCTGTCGAACCAGGCTGGGGCTGAATCGCCATGACATTTGTCTTGATAAATAACAAAATGATTCACTAATGCAGAAAGATTCTTTAGCTTGTCCATTGGGGTGTTTGAGTGGACAAAAACAATATGTGGAAAGGAGCTTCTTTTCCTTCCCTTGCGACAATACGTTGTGTGGAGGAGGTCACTTATCGTTTCTATAAAAGATAGTACATAACGGTGTCCATGCATTTTGACAGAACCTTCTTCAGAGTTCTGAAACCAATGTGTTATAAAAGAAGTGCTTAGTTATCCAAAGAAATGTTGTCATAGTGAGTTTTTCTAGAAGGTTCCATTCATTGGTTGCATCATTTTGAAACAAAATATCCATAATTATATACATAGAAAGACACCTTCAAACACCACATTTTAAACTGATTGGGTGTGTCCATTGATGTAAATATAATGGGAAATAAAGCACCCATAAAGGATTCATATTGCATTGAAAGAGAAAAGCATTTAATAAAAAAATATTTTTTCCATAAGTAAAATTACTGAAAGTATTATTAACACAAAAGCTGCAAGACATATACATTACCCACTGTTGAATATATAAAACACTTTTTCTAGGAGGTCCTGCTCATTGATTGATTGTAGATTACAGTTGTGCACTATTTTGTACAGATTGGGTTATATTACATTGCAGTATACTTGACCTGTTTGTTTGCTCTAGGTCATTGATATATTTCTACAAACTTCTGGCGTATACAACATGGTTGGAAAATAGATTATGATTTAAATGTATAATTTCAAGATGTGAGTACTTTACGGTATATAGTATATAAAAGTGTACAAATGTACCGTAAATATATCACAGAAGTACCACAACGTTTACTGTTGGTTACTGAACACAAATGAAACGAAAGAGAAAGGAATACCGTAAAAGAGCCTAGTGTATTGTAAATCAGTTTCCTGGGGCTGATATGTTAGAGGAGGAATGTCTGGGGCCCAGAAAACCCACTTCCTCCTACCCTGTGCTTAAGAAGACTTAAAGACATGGAACAGAGGTGAGATATTTCATGTTCATAGCAGAAATGTGTTACTGTGACATAAAGCTGGGAGCCCAATAACTTTCTGACTTCTGACTTCACTGTGTGAAGACTTCTGACTTCACATTTTTCAAATATGCAAGAGGTAGTACTACAGTACTTAGAAAATTATTACATAAAACATATTACTGTTGGACTCAACAGGAATTATGTCATCACAGTTCAGCCTTCCCTTTCAAACCCTGCTTTGCGTGTTGCTGGCTGCATGAAAACATTCCTTGTCATCTCTGGTTTCCTGTTTTTTCTTCTCAAGTAAAAATGTGTTTCTTGTCTCTTCAAGTGTCTACTTAGTGGGTCTCTGTAACTGTTTTCCCTAACATTCCACTGAAACAGGCTTCTTAAAACAAAACATTTTTCAAGGCCTTCAAATAGTACAGTTACCTCCCTTTAATCTGTAGGTCACATGAGCAGCACAGTTACTTTCTGTTTTTCAGTAGAGACTGTAATGGGCCTGTGATTATTAGGGGGTTCCCAAAGTCTAACTTGTTTGTATATTAATGTGACATTTGAAACCTATGCCCTTAAAACTGCACTTCTAAATTATTTCAGGAAGTGTCCGTTTTTTAGTGACAGTGTCAGTGGTAGATCAGGGTTGCTAGGCGACAGTAGATCCATTGTGCCTCACTGTAAACACCCTTGGAAATATCCCTGACAGTTCAGGGTTGTGGTAGTGGGTGGTTATGTTATCTGTCAAGGGATGTTCCTACATATTACATGCCGAGTCCAGCCTTAATAAAAATAGAAAATGCTGTCTGGAAAGATTAAGTGAAAATGGGTCTACTGGGCATGTCATTGTCATTTGATTACAGTGAATATGTTGGCAGAGGTCAGAAGGGCCAGAGTGACTGACATCAGAATGTAAAATTCATTTTGACAGTTTAACGAACTTCAATTGTGTCAGGATTTTATTACAGTCTGGACACAGCTTTTTTGAAAGTGCCATGTGAATCCTTCAGTCTTGACATCTACAGACTGGTAGTGTATAGTTTTGGGTCAGTACAAATTCACAGGATACTTGTACACACTGTTAGAAACATAAAAAATAAAAAGGAAAGATATACATACAATCAGGGATATGTAAATAAAAAAAAACTTCTTGTGTGATTTTGTGTATATCTGGTTCTTTTATGCTTCTCTGAGTTGTAGAGTTAAAAGAAGGAGTTACGAGAGAGTAATTATTTCCCTTCTTTTCAGTTTCTACTTACTGTCTCCCAACGTGACTAATAATGTCACGTGCTCTTGTTTGTGCTCGTATCCCACTCATTTCATTTTCTGTGTCTTCTTGTTATTCCAAACATGATTCCAAGCTTCTCTGGCTCATCTGTAATTTTGGTGTTGTTTCTGCTTTCAGGGTAATCAAAATGATGATTAAACGTTGGAATGAAAATCCTAATTTGTCTATTTGGTGAATGTTAATTGCTTAGCTGGGAATATTTAGTTGGAAGTTCAACCTAGAAACTGTGTTTTTTTTAATTAATGTGCCCTACTGGTGGTGTGTTTACAAAAGCAATTCAAATATTTGTAAAGCGTGAAAACAATCACACATTACACTTTTGGCAGGACTAATGTGGAAACATTTTGGAGTATAAATTCAAGCATGTGAAGTGTTTATTATATTACTGTAAGCATGCTGATAGTATAAAAACCATTATGGTTTTGCAGAGATTTTCTACTTTGACACTCTGTCTCATCATCACATTATTATTTTTATAGATGTATTAATATATTGTTAACGTATTCCAAGTTTCTTGTGGAAATCAACAAGTCTTTACTGAAGCTCAGTTCGTCCTTGCTGCATGTCTGCATTTTCATCAAACAGATGGGCAAGTTAGAGACAGCTCAGTCATTTTGCATGAGAAGGCTCTGGGCTGCGTTCTGGCTAGGGGTGGACAATTGTGGTTCTTGAAGACCCCCTCATTCTAGCTTAGCTCGTTATTGGTTTAATGCGAGCAGTTTTACCAGTTTCTCCCAGCGTCTTGGGTACTGCTGGTTTGAGGGAATGTAGAAAATTGACAGACACTGGCGGCCCTCCAGAATTAGGATTGCCCTCCTCTTGTATGAAGCTTTTTCCCTTTTATGAAAACACATGATCTGAAACAACACCCTTTTGTTTTTTGGGATTATTTTGAATGAAAAGCACTATGCAAAAGCAGTAAATAATAATAATTATTACCTAGGCCAGTAGAGGGAGATACTAGTGATACTAATGCAGATAATTCTCATAATAAACTCTAGAGGATGGAAGGGCTCCTGTAACTCTATGGAACTTGGTTATATATTAATACAAATCATATCTCTTGTCACCGCATGAAAATATTGGGTTGTTAAGGAACTCTGCTGTATGTTAAAACTGTATTTTTGCTGGGCCTCATGGCTGTTGTGTTCTAATTTAATTAACTGATGGGGAAAAAGATCAGTTTAAATGGAAACTCAGATTTTCCAGCTGCCCTGTTTAGGACATATTCCGCTTATCTCTCTTATTAAATTGGTTTTATTCACTTCCTGCAAGATGTTTCCCAATTCTAATCTTGAAAACCCATCCTGATTTTCCAAGACCGAAAAGCCAATTGCAAACGGACATCAAGGCCGGCTTTTTCTTCTTGCTGTTCAGGCACTGAAAAGGCCAAGCTAAATCAAAGAAATGAACAAGTAGAAAGTGCCGTTGCAATGAAACTGTCAAAATCTTTCCAAAAGAGAAACAGCCGCTGTGGGATTTTAAGATATTAAGAGTTGTTCCTTTTATTGTTCTTCCTAAGCCTCCTCACTAAACCTGTAGTCAAGTGCACAGCATGGTTTGCATTTAGCAAGTGCTGTGTCTTTGTCTGGATGTAATTTCTTGTGCTTGTGATTCTCGCCTGTTATTTGTCAGGTCTGTCTTTCCCATCCACCCCTCCTTCCGGATAGTGGCCTTGGCAGAGCCACCGGTAGTGGGCAGTGCCTCCCAGCAGTGGCTGGGTCCGGAGCTTCTGACCATGTTCTTGTTCCACCACGTCCAGCCCCTGGCCATGGCAGAAGAAGGGGAGGTCCTCAGAGGAATGGTGAGTGGCACCGTGCGACAGTGACTGCACAGCACCTTGCTGTGGGGTCACCCCAGACAGACGCAAGGTATACACCGAGTCACTCTGGCCTCCTGGCCTTCTAGCACCCCTAATCTTTTCGAGATGCGCCCTGCAATTTTAATGACCACAGAGAGTAAGGACCTTGGTTTTACGTCTCATCCGAGGGATGGCACCTTTTTTTACAGGATAGTGTCTCCATCACTATACCAGGGCATTAGGACCCACACAGACCACAGGGTGAGCGCCCCCTGCTGGCCCCAGTAACACCTCTCCCAGCAGCAACCTTAGTTTTTCCCAGGAGGTCTCTCATCCAGGTACTGGCCAAGCTCACATCTGCTTAGCTTTAGTGGGTCGTTAGTGGGTTCAGTGGGTTGTCTGTCTACTAGTTAATGTTTGATCCTTGTTCGTGTTTTCAGGGTTTGAAAAAGAGAGGAAAATGTGCTGAAATGATGGAAGTAAAAGAAGCTGTGACTTGGTAGCTTGCAACCTGATGCAGTTACAAAGCCAACTCCAAAAGATACAGTAAAAACTCAGTGAGCTGAGCTCCTGTCAAAATCATTTCTGGAGGAGTAATAGTGCAGGCTGGGATGATCGCACTCAGATGTCCTACTGCTATGGATCACTTGATCCAATGAACAAAATAATCACAGTAACACTACACACAGTAATTATGAGGAAATACATTCAGAAATTGTTAAAAAATGTGAATCTGAAGACTTCAGCCACTTCAAGCACTTATCATGGCTTTTTCTGTGATTCCACTGAAAAGCATGCTTCTCAATTCTCTAACCATACAAGAATGGATAGTTCCAAATCTGCCTGATTTTGTAGAGTCCAGTCAGTGTATGGGATTAATAAACATGCTAAGGAAAAATGCAGTTTCAAATGCCAAATAAATACACTGAGATACTTATTATAATTATTAGTTCTTTGTCACAGCAGATGTTGGGTTCTATTCATCAAAGCTGGATAAAATCATGCTTTGATTAAAAGCCCTCGTGGTGGTTGTGGTTGTTCTGTTATTGTTTTTTATAAAAAGGTTTGCAATCCCTGAGAATAAGACCAGCAGCTTTGAGGCAGTCATGCTTCTTGTGTCACACTCTCATTTCATAACACAAAGACCAGCCCTACAGCTTAACAAAACGATATCACAGAGAGCATTGGAATTGTTTTTCAGACACCAAATGTTCCAAAGGAGGCTGTGGAGCAACTGCTTCATTTCACCCACAGACTTCGGCAAACAAATGACCCCACGGTGAGTATCATAACAGCAGCATTTTCAGTTTCATGTGCTGCGATTTTACTGGTTGCATTGTATAAATATAATCTGCACAGTCTGTTTGAAATTAAAAGATGCAGAAATGTATTGTACTCTGTGCAGTTGTTCATGCAAAGACATATGAGTGCCAAAGCAAAAAAAAAAACAACAGAACTCTAAAGTAGTGCAGAGGTGAGAAAAGTGTGTAGACTGTATGGGGTGTCAATTGTAAGACTAGTATCCCATGACTCCTTTTCATGTCATCAAACAAGAGGTCAGTTAACATCTTCTTTTAATGTAGTTTGAGTTCAGACAAACTAGGTCTTACAATATATGGCACTATATAACTTATACATGCTAAGCTGCAGAAGCCTTTGTTAATATTGACAATTTTGTTTTGTTCTCTTGAACTATCTGCTTCTGAGTTTGAATCTGAAAAGCTGAATGATACAAATGCCCTTGTCCTCATGACCAATACATATATGTCTTTTACAAATAGTTTAATGCATAATGTTGCATTTGTTGGAGATATGAGAATACTTAAAGTGCCAAAGAAATAAATCGAAATGCTGGTACAGTGTGTTTCTATTTGGCAGTTTAATGTTTTAAATATAATATTTTAATAAAATATGATACTTTAAATGTTTAAACTGTTGTGTCAAATTAAAGAAAGGATGAATGCCTTTGGCTGGATGATTACTTCCCAGTCTATTTGTTGAGCTCTATTTAACTTTGATCCAGGGCCCTAAAATCAGTTATTTAAAACATCTATATGAAATATGAGTTAAAGCCACAGTTACAGTATATGATCTTATAATGGTTTTGGAATTTTTTTTAACAGATGCTTGTGTGTGAATCAAAGAAACACATTTTTATAGTTCTTAATTTTTGCAATTTCTATTGCAGGCACAGTCATTAGCCTCATCTTTATCAACAAGACAGTTGCTGAGAATCTGTCGCCGCCTGTCTCAATATCCAGAAGAGAGCATTTCTCACTCTATAAATAAAGCGTGCCTCTCCAGGTATTAACACATCTGCAGAGATGCGTGCTGGGCCCTATAATGGAACATGTGGATTATTAATATTGTGGCAGTGGAATCACCTAATCTGCGGTTCCAGTCTCAGTTTTACCATGATGATCATCAGTATAGTCTTCAGTGGTTGTGTAGGTAACAAATCAGCAGTGTATAGGTAGAAAGAACATGTTGAGACACTTTTAAAAAACAGTATTTCTTGGGTTTTTAAGACAGAGATGGGAAAACTGATACAGTCTAATTGGAGCATTCCACAGTTGAACCACAATAGAAAGCTCTATTGCCCAATATACAGGTTGGGATTTTGATATGGGGACTCACAGCAAGTCACATTTTAAAACACAGAGATGTTGAGATGTATTGAAAGGATCTTCATTGTTGAGTCCTTTTAAGGTCAGCAGAAGGATGTTGAAGTCAATGGGCTTACGCACAATCTGTGCAGCATTGATCATGTACTGTGCGAAGGGGAATCTGACCTGAATAACACAAAGCACATATAGCTTTAAGAAATGCATTTTCTAATCATGTTATGTCACAACCAAATGCATACAGAATAAATCTTACGTTATTCTTGATGTTTTTCTTGGATCGGCAGTTGTGTTTCATAATGCAAAAATTTGTGGATATCACCCTGCGAAGGTTAGGTGGATCCTAATGCGTGAGGGGATGGCATCTGTTAACACACCATAGCTGTAGGAATCATGATTGTACTGCTTGTTTTGTTTTTGGTGTTTCACAGATTCCTTCCAACCCTGGCAAGATCTGCACTACAAAAGAACTTGGTGACCTGTGGAATTGAGGACAGCTCAGAAAAGCTGTCAAAGCATGAACATGAGGATGCTAGTTGTAAGCCCGTTATAGATTTTAATCAGACTTTTAATTTTAAGGCTGAATAATAAATAATTTTATTATACATTATCTTTAGAATTGAACAATGATGATCTATTTCCAAGTAAATAAACTCTTTATTGATCATTGACACAGGGAGTTTTCGGCAGAAAACAACAACAGAAGTTGTTGTTTATATGAATACTGTAGAAGATCTTATATCACAACAGTGTTAAACCCTGAAAAACATTTTTTTTAATTATTTTGCATATTGGTAAGACCGCTCTCATTCCAATTTCCTGCACAAATAAGTGTGTTGTAGTTTGTTGCTGTTTTTGGTGTTCTGTGTCTCACAGCTTACTCTACCACAGAGCAGAGAACCCAGGCTGTACGCAGGGTGTTTAAAGTAAATGTGTTAGATGTCTCTCACAGAGATGCTATTGGTTTTACTGGTGATTTGTTGTCTGCAAAGGTCTGAAGTTCAGCCTTGCATTATGGCTGGGCTTTGCTTTTCAACACCTTTAATGTAATTCCTTCTGGGAATGCAATTGTAGGTGAAATAAAAGGTGGCACGCTGAGGATTGGAAGGGTCTCTGTTCCTGTCTATAATCCAGATGAGAAGATGAAGGTCCCTGATGTCCTCTTCTATGAAAACGCTCAGGTAATTCCATTAGCAGGCCTTTTTTTAATCGCAGAGGTATTATGTGCTGCTTGTGGTCCTCTGGTTCAGTTCTTGAAAGTGAAGATTGCTTTTGAAGCTTTTTAATAGACTAAAGAGATAGCATCACAGCCAGGGAATAATTTTAATCTTTTCACCAAGTCTGGGTGTTTAGTTCTGTGAGGGTTAGATCACCCCTCCTACTCCTTTTTAGCTTGTGGCTGCAAAACTGTACATACCCATTAAATCATTCAGTAAGAATAGCCCAGAATGGTTTCGTAGTCAAGCACTGTATTCAAAATCATATTTCATTATTAGGGATTTGGATTTTCTGTTGATTGAACAATTTCAATTGAAATACTAAGCCTCTTATTGGAATCTCCTCATCAAAATAGAATCAAGCTAGATTTGTTCAGTCCAGTGCCCCACAACTTAACCTATGAAGTGATTCCTTTCCTGCAGTGGCCTTTGTAATTCCTATTATCACAGTTAATCCTTCATAAAATGGATGTGCACTGAGATTCTTGCAATACCTTATAGAAGCAGAAGCACTGAAATTCTGGCCATCTGTGTATTTGTGTAAGTGTGATTGCAGGAATTCTCTCTTTCCTTGGTAAAGTTAGTGAGTGCAAGTTTCTGGGCTGTGGTCTATTTTTCTTAAGGGTCTGTGTTCCCTGGAATGAAACACTTGAGAATTCCTGTGGTGTTGAGTTAAGTTCAATTACAGTATTTAAGCAAGGTGTGTGGTATATACTGCAAGACATATCTATGTACTTTAGTGCATAGACATACTACAGTATATACTTTACTACTTTGAATGTGCATGGATTATACATTGCAGTTAGAATATTATGAAATGCTTTGAGAATGTTTTAACTCCCATGTTGTAAGTTTGTATGTCAGCTGAGTTGTCATTGCAGTATTTTTTAAAGATTTGCCCACTTGTACTTTTTATTTTTTTGTCCCATTTACCTTGCTAGGAATAATATATTGAAGAAATTGTATTTTTTACTGTTTGACAGAGGTGGCCATTATCAGTCAGGCGAGGTCTGAGACTTTGTGGCAGTTCATCTGGAGAAAGTGTGTTTAAGGAACAATTTGCTCATTGCTCATTACTGATAATGTTTAACACTCTGTGGCAATTTTAGCTGACATGTAAGAGAGAAGCAGGAACACTGTTCTGTTTACATTAATGGTTCATCTCACTAATTAAAGACAATCGCTAAAGATTTTCACTGACAACACAGTAGAGCTCAAATTTATAAATTTACATGAAATAGCTCCAGTAATGTACTGTATGTTTAGTTGATTTCCTATAAAAAGTGTTTGTCACGATCGCAAACCCCTCCTCTTAAGGGCGCTCCAGCCCTTCCTCGTTTGCCTCATTTCCCGCACCTGTTCCTTGTTCCTGCCCCATTTCAGTTCACCTTTAAAAGCCAGGCGCTCACTTCACTCGAGGCTCTGCATCTGATCTCCACATCGTGTGAGCCCGGGGCCTGGTTGCGCCTGGCTCCGTTATGGTTTTAAGTCTCTGTTCCTGTTCCTGTTCCGACCCAGTTCCTGGTTTTAATCCTTTTGTCCCAGGACCGCCTGGCTTTGGACTTTGCCCGATTCCCCTCTGGATTACTTTTGGATTGTTTGCCTCGGCCACACCTCCCCCGTGCACTAGCGCACTTTGGACACACCCCCCTGTTTTCATCCCCGTATCCCTGCATGACCTTTTTCCCCAGTGTTTCCTCACTATTCTGGATTGTGTCGTCCGCATAGGGTCTGGAAAGAACTGTTTCGTGACAGTGTTGAACAGAAACTAAATGAGAAACTACACATATCTTATGGCAATGTGTTTATTTTTTATCTTCAGTTTGATTGATGGAGTTTTCTTTTACCTACGTCCCCTGTTAGACAGGTGGATGAGGTAGGTTTCCAATCCTATGTAAATGCAATCAAAGAAACAAAGGAGAAATCTGGAAATAATAAAACCAAGTAGAATTAAACTACAGTTAACTCCAAGCTCAGTGAAAGTGGCTGAATACCTGGGTTACAGTATAGGTGAAAAGGTATAAGGTAAAGAACAGATTATTCTGTAGTATCCATCGAAGGCTGGTGGCATTTAAGCAGTTGTGGAGAAACAAAAAAAAAAGGGTTGAGTCTCACTTATACATACATATAATTATCCTTTAAATCTTTAACCTAAAACATGACCTTGCCTAACTTGAAAATCAGCTGTTGTACAGCTGCTGCTCAGGCCTAAGATTTGTATAAATGATTTTCTGACACTGAGATCATGTGACTCCTTGCAGATATAGTACTGGTACAGAATAAGATGACTTAATAAGAGCGATGTTGACATTTCAGAAATACTCTGATTTTAATTTATACTCTGGTCGCATTTTATTACTAAGATGGAATGATATAGGGATACAATATGCATCCATAAATTGTGCAGTTTGGAGAGCACAGATTACGTAATTGAACATCTTCATGGGACAAGTGAACAGATAACCTTCCTTGAAGGTAAAGATAAAGAAGGAGATTGTACTCTGATGCATTGCTTTGGAGACGGCAAGTTCTCAGAATGCAGCTATAAAAATCAGAAGTGGAGCACTTTATGATTCTGTACACAGATAAATCTGGTATACTGTGATATCTTGTAACTGTTAAGTTATATTTGAAATGAGATATATAGGTCAAGGTTTCTGGAGGAGTACTCTTGAGGATGAAGAAGAAAGTAGCGACCCAGATTTGACTCTTTCTGTCACTTCTTACTGTTGTTTTGCATCCAGGGGAACCTGAGAAGTCCTTGCATGCCCCACTTTCAGGTGACCTGGTTTCTTAAAGTAAAGAGCAGGGAGGAGCTGCAGTGCTCTTTGTGAGTGTTAATGAATGTGAAGAGAGACCTATAAAGGTTGCATTGGCTTTCTGTCACAAGCTGTACATTTCATTTCATGTGTTACCTGCAGCATAAAAAAACATCTTTTGACATTTCTGTTAGAAAAAGTCCAGATGAAATGTTACGTGCAGATGAGAAAATTAGTGATGCCATCTCCTAACCCAACTAATCTCCCAAAAAATAGTAAGAACAATCCGGACAGCATAAAAGATGTGATAACCCCATCCATCCATTTTCTAACCACTTTATGTAGTACAGTGTTGCAGGGGACCCAGAGACTATCCCTGCAAGCAATGGGCGCAAGGCAGGATACGCCCTGGATGGGACGCTGGTCCATCATAGAGGACACACACACACTCACACTCACACAGACACACACACACTCACTCCAGGACCAGTTTTCCCAGGAGCCAGTTGTCTTGCTAGTACTGTATGTCTTTGGACTGTGGGAGGAAATCAGAACACCACATCTCTGAAAATGTAGCAATTGTGCAATGCCAGATTGAGAAATTATTATTATTATTAAATATGTAAAGAGTAAATGGGACTTTTTTCTAGGTCAGTAATTGTTTGGTCAGGGAAAACGTTTTGTAGTTGTCAGTTTCCTGTTAACTTCAGAATGATTCTTTTTACATTAGCCTTTCAAGCACCACCCAAATGCAGCTGTTTTTTTGCTCGTAAGGTAATGTACTCTTTGTTGGTGTGCATTGGTAAATACATTAATGCTACATGCTATTTAAGACCTCAAATATGGAAAATAAAGAGTAGTTGCAGGCATATTTCCATATTGCACCTGCTGGTTATTTTGGTTTAAAATAATTTCACATTTCATCATAATATGTAGCTTTGAAGTTTATACTTACACATTGTATTATGCAAAAGAAAAACTATCTTTGCCAAATGCTGGGGAAGGTGTCCAAACTCACTTACCACCAAAGCTACTTAATTTAACAATACAGAACTTTTTTGTTTGTTAATGAATTTTCTTGTGAGATCTGGGTTTTCTTGTAGCAGTCTGGTGACATTTAAGTATGTGTTCAAATAATTGTTCCCATTGGTAGCCTTATCAGAAGCTTGACCTTATTATTTTCCCCTACAGTGTAAGTAAGTGCAGTATACAGTATGTTAGTATGGCTGTAGGTTTTATTATTTATTTCTAAATAAATATATATATTATATATATATAAATATATCAACCTTTGTAACTGATTTCAGGAAGAAAACAAGCCTTGATTACAGAATTACTTAAATTCTGGCTGATTTGATTCTACCCCTACAGCACATGCTGGTGATGGAGGATATGCTGAAGGACTTCCTGTTGGGAGAGCACCTACTGCTAGTGGGAAACCAGGTGAGAATTTCAAGTCTGTTACACGTCGGCTCAACTTGCCACTTCCCTCAGCTCTCCTGAGGGGTTTTTCCCATTGGCTCTGGCTGTCGCTAGAGCAGGACTGCAAGGGATCGTCCACACTCCCTTTGCAACACCAGACCCAGCTGGAGTTTCAGACAGTAGGATTAATTGTTGATGTGCATTGTGCAGTCCCCCCCACTGGGAGATTGCAGTCTGTTTTTGCAGGGGGGGATTTAAGAAAAGCAATGAAAATACGGCTAGATATTTAATTTCCTGGATCATGGCTTTTCATTCATACCATCTCACTGCACATTCCCACCTCTTCACCTTAAAACGGCCGGTTCATTTATTTGGATGATGGCTATTCCTTGCATAAGCAGACCCCTTTGTAAAATCAGTGGTGCTTAGATTACTCACAGATTGACTACCAGGGTTGCTTACTGGCATATTACAGTGCTCTTTTAACAATTCACCTTTTTTATAGGTATATAAATTTTGTTTTATATACCTTTTGTGGTCGTGTTTGGAAGATTTGGCAGTACACAGTTACCACCATGCCTTTTGGAAAACTCATGGCCGACAAATGGCTATGTGGATTTCAAGCATGATTTATTTCAAATACTCAAAGAGGATAATTGCACTTCTTCTGATAAGCAATCAGAGTATATTGTCAGTTTCAAAACAACACGGTAGTTATAATAATGCTACGCTGGTATCATTTAATTTATAATAATTTGTTTTACCTTAGTGTCTTTGTGAATCAATATCTGATATTAGTTTCGGGGGTGAGGGAAAATCTTTTCAGCAGGCTCTTTTCCCTCCACTGGCGGTTTATTCAACTTTGGTTTATTGTTTTTTTTTCTGAAGAACAGTATATGGTGGCGCCGCTGACAGTGGCCAGAGTAGAATCCAGTTCTTCCCCAGTTTCCTTTCGTAAGGCTGTTGAGCTAGTTTGCACCTCAGTCCTGACCTGGAAAGCCCAGGGCCCCTGACTTCGGACACCTCGCACACAGCTGGGGCAGCGGGTCCGCTGGACGATGTGTCGTGTCCTGCGGGCGCACCTCTCTCGTGGTCTGAGTCAGACCGGACGCTGGTCCTCCGGCGCCCCCCCGGAATTCGCCCCCTCCGTCATCAAGCCACCCACATCCTGTCACTTCTAGACTGATTTCACACGCGTTGCCCGGGCCCTCGGACCCTCAGGGGGCTGGAAACGGGGGCTCTGGAACTGTGCAATAGCTGTCGGATCACTTAACTGGGCTCCTGAAAATGTTTCAGCTCAGTAGATTGATGAAACAAAAGAACCCATTTGGAAATGAAAACAAACACGTGGAAGTAAAATCACAAGGATACCTAATTATCTCTCAAGGTAGTTGCTTTATTTTAGGTAGACTTGCTGCCATTTCAGAACTCCTTTCTGAGAGAAAACTGGTTTCAGAAACAATAACAATTAATAGGCCATTCAAGCTTTAAGTTTAGCTAAATATAAAATGTTTTCATAAAGCTTTCGTAACTGCATCAAATATTGAAATGGGAAAATGTTTAGCTTTCTTTTGTGGACCTACTTAATAATTCAGCATTATTCTTCTAACAGTGCTGCTCGTAAGTAGCGGGATGCTGTCTTTCAGAAAAAAATGTTGATTTCAAGTAAGCTTTGAGACCTAAAAAGGTCTGCAGACATGGAAGAGGATGAAAATAATAGAGGCTAAATGGGTCATCATCGTGACTGCTGATGATCCAAAGGCTCTGGCCCTTTAAAGGCTTTTGATCTTTGTTGACTTATAGAAGGCACGTTTTGTTCTTTGCTAGAAGAACAGCAAATTTGATACAGTCTGAAACGTTGTACATCATTGCCTCCTTCCCTCCTTCCTTTGTATTGAAGTTAAAGTTCAATTACGAATGAGAGAAGTTAAATTAAAATACTTTTGTCAGATGTATGAGAGCAGAGTGCACGTCACATTTTGTTTTGGCAAAATAGATAAGTAAGGAAACTGATTGCTAAACCCAGTAATAAAATACGATCAGACACCCCTCTCTAGTCAGAGTCTACATCTCCAGCTTAACTCTGGAGGTGTCTTCTAAACTAAAGCACTTTGATTGCTTGCCCCCTGAACCTAATTGATATTGATTATATTTTTATTTGCAGGGTGTAGGGAAAAACAAGATTGTGGACAGATTTCTACAACTCATGAACAGGCCACGTGAGTACCTGCAGCTTCACAGGTAAGTCAACAAGTTATTTTACATAAGCGGTTATGTAAAAATTGTCGAGGCCTCTTTGTTTTGTGTATCTTTCTTCTTGCATTGTTTCAAGTAAGAAATACCATGCTAACAGCATTAGGTAACTTCTGACTGAACTACATGGATGTAGGTAAGTCCAGAAGAATATGGTCATGTCTTAAAAACTACGGTATAAATGTCACTTTGGTAGGTCATTTAAACAGTTGCTTTCTGATAAGGAATGTCTTTTCATTTGGAATTTTCTGTTAGAATTTGTAAGGTGTTTCTGACAAATTGGACCTTAATTTGTTTAAACATTTAAGCTTCTGTATTATGGTGCCAGTGTCATCTTCTGTCATATTTTACACACCACATTCTTTTGTTATTTTTTAAGCTGTATGCTAGTGAATGGAAAAAAAAACATGAACTATCATGGAAACTGTGTGGCTCACTTACCAGACAGCACAGATTTATATGAGGCATTGCGAAAAAATGCTCTTATTTCAAAGCACCGCATGTATAAGACGGTTATAAATAGAATCCACAACTTGCAGCTGCAGTGTATTTTTTTCTTATTCAAAGCCTTTCTCCTTTTTCCAAGGGTAAACTAAATTATTTTTCCTCGTGATAAATTAGGGCACCTGTCAAGGGGACCAATAGGCATCAAAGTTCTAAAAATAATTTTCTCTTCTCATTTGATATAAATTAATGGCTATGGATTCAGAATAAATTGGACTGCTAAATATAGAAGGAAAATAGAAAAACTAAAAAAAAAAACTTTTAAAGGCAGTTGCATATACACTATATTTTATGCTACCGTGAAGGATATAGCTGTGGGCATTATGGTTGCCCTTTACAGAATGTTTAATCGCGACCTCTTGTCCAAACCAGCTGGCTGTAGAAATAGGTGTCTTTCTTTGACGATATACTGTAACTCTCAGACCATTTTCAGAGAGTAATCAAACCTCATCAGGGCCAAATTTCTTTCTTTTGAAGGCAGTGGATGGAAAGCTCTGTGCTGTTGAAAAACAATGCCCAACTCAAAATTCAGTCATTTTCAGCGTGCTTCTAAGTTTGGAATAGTGCACAAGCCTTCTTGATTGGCCTTGTCTTAAAGGAATGCAATTAACGAGGTGTTCAAATGGAAGATAAATCCAGTTTACAAAGATAGGCCGCAATAAAGGTTATGTTTATAGGAACTTTCATTAGAATCGATCGATTTAATATTTTACTTTACTATATTTTAGTTTTCTTCTATTTTGAAAATTAATATTTATTCTATGAGTTACTCATTATCTTCTAAGCTCACATGTTTTCTGAGGTGCTGGGATACTGTTTGTATTTGGAAACCCCTGCTTTTCTCTTCCTTAGTAAATTAAATTTATCTTTCCCTCTAACAGCTGTTTTGAAAAAGAAAATGAGCTCATCCATTGAACACAGAGCTGTACCTTTTTGGGAAATATAATTAATTTGTGATGAAAAGTTTAACTTTGTTAATTCATTTGTTAAAGTGTAAATTTCCTTCAAACACTCAGCTTACAGTACTTTTAAGCTGTACTTTAGAGCATAATCAGGACCCCAGTCCTTCAAACTGAACAAGAATTGGTTTATCAAAGGAAGGGTATTAAGATTTAGAAATCCAACACAAAAAAAACATAGGTGTTCTGGGACTGCTGTTGAGAACCGGGATTAAAGTGCATGTTTTCTGTCTTTACACCCACAGAATATAAGAAGGAGGTTTAGATGGTGCTATGATTGGACTAACAATTTTTCCATAAACTAATTGTATGCTGCTGCAATAACAAAAATGACACAGGCAGCATTTGTCGGCCGAAGTTTTGTTCAGTGTTGTTAAGGGGTCATCCTGTCACAGATGAGCCTTGAATGCATATGGTAAATTTCTCTGTAACCTGAGCTAGCTGGCCACTTTTCAAAAAGTATCTTTGGTGAGCTTTGACACAGTTTGAAGGCCAAATGATTTTTGCATTGAGGTTTGTGAAAGTTAGCTGACATTATCCAAAGTTTGGGTGAGCAATGAAACTGTGGAACCTGTAGACTAACCCACCTCTGGAACTGCGTTCCTGAAACTGAGGGTTTATTTTTCAGTACTCTGGCATAACTAAGAAGCATGAGCTTAATGACCTTTTGCATTTACATTGTAAAGTCTAGTTCACAAACAGTGAACAGTAAATGTTTGTCAAGCAAATGGTACTTACTGGTGTTATTTTTCATTTTCTTGAGCTTACCATTTATGTCTAACTAGTAATGTATATTTAATAGTAAAGGCACTTTTTCGAATGGAGGATAATTTGTTCCATGTGCCACATCTTGCTGCTAAAGAATACAACAGATGGATATGTAAGAAAGTTGTCAAGGCAGTTTTAACAGTTTATACAGCCTTTCGCATACAAATCCAGAGCCCAAACCGCTGTTCGCCTCTCAATACTTGCGTCTTCATATTGTCCCAGATGGGAAATTTGCTTCGCAAGCAAAAATAACATGTACACAATGCATAATACATTTAACACAACAGAAATCCATTAACAAAAGTGTTCATAAAATGTATAAGATTTAAAAACATGTCAGGAGCTTTAAATTATCCATCCATCTATTTTCTAAGCTCTTTATCATACAGGGTATGAGGGAGCCAGAGCCTATCCCAGCAGGTAACAGGCTCAAGGCAGGATACACCCTGGACAGGACGCCAGTCCATTGCAGGGCACGCACAGACACACATGCACACAGTCACCAGTGTTATTCTGAAGCCCGTTAACCTGTCAGTACGTTGTTGGACTGTGGGGAAAATCTGGAGCACTTGGAGGAAATCCTCACGAACCAGGGGGGAACAAACAAACTCCTCATAGACAGCACCCCAGAAATCCAAACCAGGGCCCCAGCGCTGCGTGGCAGCAACGCTCATCATTGCACCACCAGGCCACCCTCCCCATGGTCCAAAATAAATAGAAGAGCTGGGTTTTCAGTGAGTGAAACATGCATGATGAGAATAAAATATAGCAATCACTTGTGCAAATCAAGCAGATTAATACAGCAGCTATTGGAATAAAAGATAACTTAGTTATGTTGCACTTAAATCTAGTAGTCTTGTGGCAGGATGGGCGTGTACACCTCAGGTGAGGGCTGTGTCACACTGTGGACAATAATTAATAATTGCTTACACTTATATAGCGCTTTTCTGGACACTCCACTCAAAGCGCTTTACAGGTAATGGGGACTCCCCTCCACCACCAATGTGCAGCCCCACCTGGATGATGCGACGGCAGCCATAGTGCGCCAGAACGCTCACCACACATCGGCTATCAGTGGGGAGGATAGCAGTAGGATAGGATAGAGTAATGTAGCCAATTCATAGAGGGGGATTATTAGGAGGCCATGATTGGTAAGGGCCAATGGGAAATTTGGCCAGGACGCCGGGGTTACACCCCTACTCTTTTCGAGAAACGCCCTGGGATTTTTAATGACCACAGAGAGTCAGGACCTCGGTTTTACGTCTCATCCGAAGGACGGCGCCTGTTTACAGTATAGTGTCCCCGTCACTATACTGGGGCATTAGGACCCACATGGACCGCAGGGTGAGCGCCCCCTGCTGGCCCCACTAACACCTCTAAGTCACAATTTATGTAAAAGAAAAGTAGTTCAAAATGCCAATGCCAAAATCCTCACGTTTCATCTTTATATCTACTGTACAGTCATTTAGGTGCTAATGTATTTTTTAATTCCCCCCACCAAGGCTAGGTTTTACAGAAATACACTAGAGAGTAGTTTATGTGATCACTATGCCCCAGCTTTATGCTTGGCTGTTTATTAAGTGGCGGTTGGATATGAAGCTTTGGGTACAGTGTAATTTTCTGAGGTTCAATTGTGACAGGACTGTGGTCTTGCTAAGTGGCTCTTAGCCACAGCTACAAGTGGCTGTCGATTGGAGTGTGCCTAATGATGGCACTAGCATTTGTGCTGCTCTTAAAGTGAGAATTCTTGGAGTTATTTTTGACTCGGTGCTATGTTTTGAAGCCCTTGTAAAAAATCCCACCAAGGTGCCGTTCTTTCATTTACATATACTGAGAAGCATTAAAAATGCATGACATGACTGTTGAGACCAGTGGCTTTTGCTGCGTTTTTAATGCCTCTCAATACAACGCTGCCCAGTTAGTCTTTTTTGGGGCTTATGATGCTAAGAAAATAATGTATGCATGTATTTAATCACAAATTAGACTATTGCACTATTTTTTCTGTTTCTTATTGCTTTGTGTCACCTGTATTGTCTATATGGTTTTGTATTGTATTTTGCATTTGAAACAATGTTTAATAAATTATTATCATTATCATTATATTAATTTAATCATCACTAATGATAATGTAGATCTGGAACAGAATCACAGGCTAGGGTAATGTTCCATACCAATATCTATAAATGAATAGAACAAAATACACTGATAGATCGTATCTTTCTCAATTGTTTAATTGGTTAAATCCAGAGTTCAATATTCTGCCATTTTTATAACTAGTTTAAGTGTCAATGTAAGATGCCCTTGATAAATATTATCCAGCTGACCCAGTATGAGGGCTAATCACCTAAGGGATCTTCCTATTTTTAATTCTTCTGAGAAGTGCTTCAAAGTTTGAAGATTACAGAGCCTCAGTGGGAAAGACTGTGTCCATTAAAATTAAATAGGCTTGATTTCTATCAAGAACAAAGGAACTGATTCAGGGAATGTGTATAAGTCTGACAGGCATTGAGTGTATGAATTGAAAACATCCTGTTCCTTCACATTGCTCCTATTGATCTTATGTTTTAACTTTGATGGGGGTTTTTTCTCATTTTACCCTTTATAATATGTTTTTTTATGACCAGCTTAACTTTTGGGTGTTTTATTTCCATGTATTGCATCTTTGGAGAACAAGCAACGAGCAACATGAAACAATTAACAACATAACCATAGAGCAAATATAGCAAAAACATTTGAGGAATTATAGTTGCCAGTTCCTGTTTCAGTAGTGGACCAAGAGCTTGTGCATCAGCTGCAGAGTTGGAGCTTCTTCAGCTCAGTATGAATAAATTCACACTAGTTAACCAGGCTTTTGCTGGAACTAGGTCACACCAAAGGGGAAAAAATAATATTTTCTTTTCCTTTTTTTACAAGTTAACGCTGGCTACACTCAGTTTTGGTTTACTTATGTCCAGTCTTTGGTGCTCATTTCTATGGGTTTTTCAGCCAGGGCCCTGCTGGGTTTTTTTTCAGTTTCTCAATTCTGTATGTGTTTTGGATATGTTTTAATGTAGAATGGTGTTTGGGTTTTTTTTCCTAAAATTCAAACACAGGTCTTGTTAGTAAGAAACAGAAATAAAGAATGGTTTAGGAACCTAAAAGGGATTGATTTAAAAACAAAAAGAAAAACAAAATGGCAACTTCAGATTTTGTATCAGCAGAAACCTGAAAAATGTGAACCTCAAAAAGTGTTTTTAATGTGACCTGTGGAAGGACCAGATAGCTTTGTATTGTCAGCACTGTAATGATATAATAATATAAACAAGCAATGTAATAATATAATAAACAATTCACTTCCCTGCTGGAAGGACTGGTCAGAGAGTAAGGGCCAGGCAGCAGAAGAGGAACTCTACTGTGTTTGGACACCTCTCAAAATACCTAATCTCCAGACAGCTTCAGCATGGTGCCACATTCTCCTTTCTTCCCATTTCTAAGATTTGGTTTTCTCTGAAGACCAAAATATACTTGTGTTCTGTTCAGAAAATGAAGGAAATAGCTAGATTTCTGAAGCAGAGATCCCTTAAATTCAGAATGCAGTGCTAATGCAATGTGGCGTCTTGGAAAAGAAAACAGGATACAAAAAATAAATTAGTTGTGTTATTTAAATTGTTCTACTGCTATGTAGCTTCCACAATATAATAGGGTGGACTGGAGCAATCAGTGTAAAGTATGTCACTCAAAGTACAACAGCTGTGTCTGCAGCAGGGACCCACGACCAACCAATAATGACTCTTGAGACATACCCACTATGCTTTGCTTCACCAAACAGGTCATACAATGTTATGACAATGTCTTTTTTTATTTGGACCCATGCACAATAATTGATGCCTTAGATTATTTTCAAGTGATTTTTAAGTTAATGTTGGGGAAAATAAATAATAAACTGTGATATTTTTTTTTGTTGCCTCACAGGGATACTACTGTACAGAGTCTCACCTTGCAGCCCTCTGTTCAGGATGGCATAATCGTTTATGAAGACTCACCTCTGGTCAGTGCTAGTCTGTATGTATTATTCATTTAGTGAAAGAGACAGTTGTCAACAGTGGCTATCTGTTAGTGCGGGTTTTAGCTCTGAAGTTTTAGACCAGCCACTGTAAAGATTCATTTTTTACAGGGGGTGTCTGTTCTGTTATTATTCAAGGTAATTGCTTTACTGAGGTAATGTGAGAACAACTGTTAGGATGCCCAGTCATTTCAGCAGGCAGTTAAATGTGCTGTCACATTCAGAAATTGCAAGGAACGTCCCACATTTGTTATACAGATAATCAATAGGATGTGCTCCATTTCCTACAGCACTTATATACTGTGTGTATATACTGTACATAAGTAGAATTAATAAACTACTCAGCTCACAGATAACACCAAAGTAGGAGGATCCACTAACACTGTAAAGCAATATTCAAGATTTCCAAATATCTAACTAATAACATAATGGATTGAGGTGCAAAAGCTTATTTATTGTTGTGTGGACAGTTTTGCTCATAGTTGCCAGTAATTAGAAAAAAGTAAGCCGGAGTTTAGAAGGAAAAATCATCTTCAGGGGATATTGGTGTAATTTATGGATTTCTTCGGGTCTCTTTACTTAATCTTCGTAAGATCGGTGTCAAGGCAAATTAAAGTACAGAAAGAAAGTAGATGGCATGTCGAGTTTGATCCACATATCTGGGAGCAGATGGTCTTGCCCCCTGTGGAGAGAGCCCAAATGGATAGAGATGAGATGTCAAATCCGTGCCCATGGCAGTCAGAAACAAGACATTAAAAATTCATAAGTGATCTGAATCTCCCTGAATAACTATACCATTCCTACTCATGCCGCTAAAATTCATAAATTGTGGTAAGGAAACTAAAATTTGGTGATTTTTCACTAATGACTGTGGTGTGATTGCCAAAGTTTATAATTGCCATTGCTGTTTGGAAACTAAGGTGCTTTTTTAAAGAACTTCTGCTGTAAAGAAAGTGAAAACTCTAAAGTCTGTATCAGCTCCCAGTGTGACTCATTAATTAGTATCCAGCTGAAGCTCCTTAGGTATTAATAGGGTTGGCTTTGAAGCCTGTAGGTTGTCAGTTCTAATATTAATGCTCTTAACAGCAAGGTGGGATATCTGCAAGAATAAATATGATCATTATTTTCAAATTCATGTCTTATATTTTTAAATTTAGATCTTCTTACTAATATCTCTTTAATATCCACAGGTCTTTACCTTATTAAGGAATAAAAGACAATAAAAATGAAGCCAGTATTTCAGATTTTTCATTGTGAAAACTGTGCTTAACAAAGAATGTTTGTACATGAGGGGGGGATTACTTTTCTTTTATCACCAATGCAGCCAATTCCTAATAGTCATGGAGTGAAATTTGGTCAATTTTATTTACAAAATCAGACATGGGGAGGAGGAAAAAACTGTAAATCCTTTCAACATCAGCACAGACATTGTGAAGGTTTACAGATAACCTGTTGCTTAAATTCTCTAATCTCTGATTAGTGAAGACCTACTAACAGTGAAACAAAATCAGTGCATGAAGTATTTTCTTGACTTTTAGATAAGTGGAGTGACTGATAATCCCCACCATAACACACTTTTATTTTTCAAAGTTAGTTTTTTTTTTACATGAAGGAGCTCACTTAAGCCTTTGATTTTTATAAAATGTTTAAGACTGTATTTCTGTGCAGTTAAATGAATTGTCTGTATGGCTGTTTTAATACTTGTTGAAAACTGCATTAGCTTTCTCTCAAATTCAAATTTGTAGTGCATGTCTCCATTTTAGGAGGACAAAATATCAGGAGTCTTCACGTAGTGTGCTCAGTGTAGAATACTAGAGTATGGGACACACCTGATTTTCACAAACAGAGAATCTCTCAGGTAAATTTAATATTGCAGGTTTAATTTAAGTATCTTTTACAATGTGAGCTGCAGACAGGGTCTGTACTGCCCTTCCTGTAGTTGTGCCTTTTGAATAAAAAATAATAGGACCTGTGCAATATTTTATCAGTGTTTGGAAGATGCCCCTGTCATTGTGCAGTCTCTAACCATTTATCTGCGGTGTTGTCTCAGGTGAAAGCAGTGAAGATGGGACACATCTTGGTTATAGATGAAGCTGACAAGGCCCCCACCAATGTTACCTGTATTTTAAAGACTCTGGTGGAGAGTGGAGAGATGATTCTGGCTGATGGAAGAAGAATTGTTTCAGGTATGAAGCTGTGGTTGCTTCCTTAATATGAGGATTCGATACAGGAAAGCTGAAAATGTAAAAATGTCATCACCATGGAAACCGACACAAATGACTTTCCAGGAATATCTGAAAGTCCCGGTCATGAATCGTGTTTGTCTTTGTCTAGCGTGTAAATAAAAATCTTGGCATGCGCTCACCGGTGTCTTCACACATTGTAGATTCTTGTATCTAAAGCGAATTTATTCATACAAAAACTTGCTGGTTGTTTCAGATCACTCTGCAGCAGAAGGGAGGTCCAACATCATTGTGATGCACCCTGATTTCAGGATGCTGGTGCTGGCGAACAGGCCTGGCTTTCCTTTCCTGGGGAACGACTTCTTTGGGGCTCTAGGTAAAAGGCATCTCCTAGTGACTTCAAAGGCCTTGTACTGTTAAAGAACTTGTATTCATTTGGCACCGGGGGAAACTGAAAATCCAATTTTAATATAAATTATCAATATAATAACTAATATTAATTATATTACAAAACTGTGGTGTTTTTTTTTAATTCCACACTAAAAAGTAGCAAGAAGAAACACAATATTTCGGCTGTTGAGCCTTCTTCAAGCGTGAGTGAAGAGGTGAGGCCTAAACCTGAGGAAGGGTCAACAACTGGAACGTTTCTGTTTATTCTTTCTACTTTTCAAGGAGGAATTAACTTTTGCTTTTTCCTTTGCAGTCCGAATTTTAAGCGGGCGGCTGCGTCAGTTTGTTATTTTAGTTTTACGTTTTATACTTCTGTGACACGTGTCACCGATCTCTTACCCTAGGGGACATATTCAGCTGCCATGCAGTGGACAATCCCAAACCGCAGTCAGAGCTTGCCATGCTGAAGCAGTACGGGCCAGATGTCCCAGGTCCTGTCCTTCAGAAACTTGTTGCAGCATTTGGAGAGCTGCGGGCTATGGCTGACCAGGGAACTATCACTTACCCCTACTCCACCAGAGAAGTGGTGAATATCGTCAAACACCTGCAGGTATGAGACGGGCCTCATCACTTCTCAGCTTGATCCAGACACAGAGTTTGCGTCATCCTTTCTTCCTTTTCCCCCTCAGTCATTTTGTTGTTCGCTTGATTATGTGCTTCAGACCGTTGTTGGGTATAGTGTGAGGTTGCATCCAGTGAACCTACACCTGCTAAGTATAATTTAGTTATTTAAGTTGAGGTTTGATTTAAACACAGGTATATAGTACCTAAAAATTAAGCATGCTTGCACTTAGGAGACCTAGGGTTGTTCTTTGCAAGATATGATAAACATTTCAAATTAGTTCTTTTGGGTTCATCTGACTGTTAACATTCCCTTAATTCACTGTCTTGAATAAATTGAATTTTTATCTCTTCAGACCATTGAGTCTCGTGAAAGAATGAATTGAGCTTGTTCAGGTACAATTTGAAGTAGTTTATGTATTTTGTGTTCTTTTTGGTTGTATGTCTCAATAAACGAACATGTTTAGTAATACCAGATATTTTTTTCCAAGTTCCATTTGCTTATAATTCTTACTTTTTTGTGTACCTCTGTAATAGGATTTTTTAAATTTGCATCAAACGATATTTATTTGTAAAAGTAATGAATCTGGTCTCTAGAACCATCTTGGCTTGGAAGTATACTCATGGTTTGCCATGGTTTAGGTAATCATAAAGTGGAATATTAAGGTTTGTTTCAATACCTTATAATTTCTAGAGGTAATTCATACTGTATACTATAATTTCATAAATACTTTTGTCTTTGAGTCAGAACATTTTTTGCAATTCAGTTTTATTTTAAAAAAATCTGCATATACTTCTATGTATCCATTTATATAAGTGTACATACTGTGATGTACTGTAATTTTGTTTAAAACATTCATATACGTGTATTATTTTGACTTGCATTGCCCTGTCATTTTTATTTTGCATTAGGCAAGCAGAAGCGCAAATGCTTTGAACTTAACACATATGACTCATTATAGAGCTTTATATATACAGTAAAAGCAAGTCAGTTTCACTTACCAGCTTCTTAAGCTAGATGTTCCTTAAAAAACTGTCTTGGACAAGTGTGACATATGCAGTTCAAGATCCCATGAAGGTCTGTTCAACAACCTAGAAACAGTACACTTCAACATTTCATCTTGGCCTGTGCTCAATGTCCTAATTTTACTTTTTTGAAGATTACTTCACAGATAAGTAAGAGTAAAAGAACAAACCAGAAACTCTCACTTATCACTTCATGTGTTTGAGTTTCCTGTCAGATAATTTTGTATCAGAGTCATAAAAAGTAGGTTGCTGATGTATCCATATGGGAACTCATTAGAATTGCCCCTTTGCTTGAAATGATACTCGAGTCTCCTGATAAAACGACAGTTGTTTTGAATGTAATGGTGAACAAGGCTGCATAAGTTTTTTCTTATTCTGCCGATATGGATAGCGAGAAGAACAGACATTAGTTGTTGAACGTGTAGGTTACTCTGCAGTTAATAATGACAGGTAATTGTGTGTGATTAAAAGGAATGAGAGGGACTATGGAGGCACTTTTTTTGGTAGATTATTTAACGTATCTTTAATACAATGTGGTATTTGTTTTTGCTTAAATTTAATAAGTTACGTAACACTCTTCACTATAATGAACACCTTGATGTCTCTCTGGACATACATGAAAGGCAGCTAGACGGCGACTGTTAAAATCAAGTAGAGTTATTGATTAGGCTTTAATGTCTTTGAGCCGTGTGTTTGAACATAAAACAGACATTGCAAGACGAGTCATAACCACAGGAACAAATCGATACACACGGAGAGTACATAAGCTAATGGAGAATGGCAGGTCCTAGACTAATTGGGTTTCAGAAGTCAATGATGGGACATTGATTTGTGTATTTTCTTTTTTCTAGAGCAGTGGAAATCATTCTTAACATAATGGTGCTCTGGCAGTTTTCATTAAGAGGCGCTTGAGTTAACTGACAAGAAAGCAGAGAAGGAAACAGAAGCTGTTGTATGTAGGCAAAGGCACAGAGATTGCAGTTTTGCTCAGACGTTTGTTGGAATTTACAAGTCCCAGATGAACTCTTGAGAATGATGCAGCCCATGGTTTATAGGGTATAAAGTGCAACAATTGAAAATTATTTTGTAGAAGTGGCATTCAACATTCTTTTTTGGGTAGATTATTGTTGTAGGCATTTCTTGCAATCTAGATTATTGAACCCAAAATGCAGCCACATGTTATACACTTCCATATTTGGACATTTTGTAAATACAGTGTATGCATAGACATATAGTACAAAAGCAGTGTCACATATTTGGATTAAATACCAGAGGCATCACTTAAACATGACGGGACAGTACATGTTGCAACATGAAGAGACAACAACCTCAAAATCTGTTTACAGTTGTTCTGTAAAAAGTAAAGTGGACGTTATATTTGTCTGCTTCCTTTGTTTAGTGTTTCATGTGCATCTGTGTAATGTGCACCTGGTGTTTTCGAAAGAGATTATGAGTACAGTTGGCCCGTGATTATTCAAGTCGCAAAGTCTGTTACGGGTTTTCATAGGTCAGGATTAATAAGGGTTGAAGCCTAACAGGAACACTCTAAGGTTTTGTGAAAAAAGAGATGGCAACATCTGTTTACAGTAAACTATCACTACCTGGATGTTATCCAGTGTAAATGTGATGAAGACATAGATCATTTTAAGAGCCCCCATCATCTGTAGAGACCCCACAATATTAGGGGTCCTTGTCTGGGCCATGTATCACGTAGTCATAACAACTATTCCTATTTGGTGTTCTTCTGTAAGTGATGCCCTTCCACTATGTTAGGATATACTATATACACACCTGTTGGTTTGTGTGTGGCTAACAGCAGCAGTAAGTAGGTCATGCACCTAATCCAAGTGTGGTAAAGTAGATCATCATAGTTTTTACTGCACAGAATCTGATAAATGGATTTTTAAAAGTCAAATGTTAATATGTAAAATAAATCATCATAACATACTAAATGCATTGAGGATAGTAAAGATCAAAACATTTTTAAAGGTCTGAAATGCTAAAAAAAATCCAAAATATTTTTTTAAATCTATTTTTGATTATGTTATATTACCATATAAAGAAAAATATTGCATAACAATACATTTTTTCAAAGGCAGACGGGCTACAGAAAATCTAAGGTATAAATTTTGACACGGTATGTAATGTTCTGTTAGTTATATAATGCATTGGTTTAATGAGTTTGGTTTCCAGCTGTGTTAATTTTTCCCAGTAGTTTGTCAGACCTCTTGTAATATCTCTTGTTATATTGTGTTCAATTGTTTTTATGACATGAACTGTTACTTACAACTATTTCTGTGGCCACGGTTTAATTTCATTCTCTTTGCAGAAATTCCCAGATGAAGGACTTGCAAATGTGGTGCGGAACGTCTTTGACTTTGATTCTTACAACAAAGAGACGTGTGAGATTCTCATCACAACACTGCATAAACATGGCATCCCCATTGGAGCGAAGCCCACCAGTGTGCATCTGGCCAAGGAGTAAGGACATAGGGCAGTTAAGAATAGAAGAGTGAGAGCAAGGTTACAAATAAAAGGAGACTAATTCACCCATCTAGCCCATTTGGAAATAAGTAGCTATTTCTCATCCATTTCCTGATAGAAGCCAGATTATGGACTTCAATAACATGAAGGGGGAACCTGTTCCACATTCCCACCACCCTTGTTGTAAAGGCATACCACTTGTTCTCAGTTTCTGTAGACCTTTATACTAGAGATGTGGGTCTGTGCCGTTGCTAATATATGTTGAGTACACAGTCCAGCTGCTAATATCATCGTGGTGTAACTTGAATGGGATGTATTCCCACAAAGGACTTTTGGTTCTTCATAATTGTGACAGTAAATAATATTATCTCCGGTGTACTGATATGATGTAAAATTAACTTTGTCACCATATTTGTTATTTTAAGAACAAAACTATCATCTTAATGGGATCACAGGAAAGTTGAAACTGTGCATAATTCTGTAGCCGAGAGGATTTATCATTTAAAATGTTTCCCCAAGGCATAACAGCTTATGTGCTGTCCCTCCTTATAAATGAATTAGTGTGTTATCTGGCTGTGACTAGTTATTGACTAAAAGTGACAGCTTAAGAAATCATTGCAAATGATCCCTGACAGCAACACAGAGCAGCCCATCAGTATAATTTCTGGCACAGTTCTGCAACAAACTTCTTATGAACTTTTGTTGTTTTTTTAAAATGACCTCCTTTAAAAGTTTTCTATGAGTTATTAGTGCGTTATTTGATTATTTACTGTATTGTTAAGTGTTATATTATTCTAATTCACATTTCCTATATGTTTTATATAGTACTGTACATGATTATTTTAGTTCAGTGCAAATGGAAACTAATTTAACTAATGTAGATAGAAAGCCCAAAAAGGACTTTTACATGTAATGCTGATATATAATAACAATGCAGTATTTTGTTTAATTGAGCACTACAATGTGACAGAAGTAAATATGCATGCAAATGCTCTTACAGCACTGAAACAGGTGTTGGATTTAAAATATGGAGAAATTAAAAAATAACTGTGGTCTACACACCTAACCTGCTTTGAAATGAAGTAATCTTTTCTTCTTTTTGATTTGCAAAGAGATGTAGACCTGTTTAACTCATAAATCACGAGTCAATATGATTGCATTTCATTGTACATTTTTTAATAAAGGAAAATATTTGTTTCTTCAGTCTTGCGTTTTTCTTGAAACCAAAAAAGCTTGTAGAACCTGAGTTGTAATTGATGCTCAAGGATATTTTAATTTGAGCACTAAACAAGGAAGAAATAAGTATTTTCCTTCCGTGGTAAGAATAAAAGTGAATGTTAAGACTGCGTTGTTGCTGTATATTAGATGCTAAAATTTAAAAGATGCTAAGATAACGTCCTACGTGTTTTTAATTGCATTGTTTTTATTTTCTACAATAGAGGCAATTACTGTGCCTTTAGCACATAAACTGTTGCTTTTAAAGAGCTGGTCTGAGAATATCCTGTGGGGTTTTGGTTGAAGTTCTAAGGCAAATGAGGAAGGAATGTTGAAACCTTCCTCTTGAGTATTGTGAAATGAAATAAACTGTTTTGTCTTCAGGAAATAAGTTTAAAAGTATGCCAGTCTTAAGTATTATCTCAAGTAAAATTAAATCTGTTTTTCATAGCCTTCTTTTCTCTTTCCATATTGTGCCCTTTCGTGTTGTGTTCATCTGAAATTTGTTTAAACATTTGCAATTTAAATGAATTATTTTTTAGATAGTTTATTCTCAAAAAGAAACTGATAAAAAAAACTCCATAGATTCTTTGTCAAACTGGGAAGATAGGGGAAATAATTTTGGTTTATGCTTAACAGTTATTGTGTTAGTGACTCCACAACATTGATTTGGCCAGTTCAATCAATAACAATTTTCAGCAGACACCGTTCCAATTTTTTATATGCTCATTTTTGCCTTTTTGCGAGACTTGAAACACACCATCAGCCATGATGAAGTGAAAAGTCTGTGTGGAATTATTATTTTGTTCCTTTGTAACACCCATGGTCTCCACCTATGAAAACACAAAACTCTGGAACACTCTACTTTCCTTTAAACCTGGAGGAAAAAGCCAAATCAGAGCTGTTTTGGGGAAGACAAAATATTTCTTATTCAATTGCTTTATTTATTTGTATTTTATTGGCAAATTTCCCCAACTGTACTATTTTAAGGTATTTTCATTCTGTAATCATGCTGCTCCCTAATTGTCCAATCTCGTAACTTGAGTGTTATACAACATAATTATGTTTTTTTTTTGCGCAATTGGCGAGGAATTGTATTGCTCCATAATGTAAGATGGCACAATGACACAGCACTGCTCTGCTCTCTTGAGCTTGTCCCTGTACAGCATCATCAAAACTTGATGAGTATTTAGTGGCTTTTGTTCTGATTTTAGACAGAGCTTGTACTAACAGAACATCTGTGGGCTGTTTCACAGGTTACCTTTACCAGAGTGCAGGCTTGCAGGATACTGGACCACAAACTCTTTTGGAAATGCCCGTCGCAAGCTGTTGTGCCCTACTGAGTCTCACCAAATAGAAGTAAAGGTAGTATTCCAACTTGTTTTTTTTTAAATAAAAACACTGCACATACCTATTTTAATATTTTCTGTGAAATATATTTTAATATGTACCTCCCCAGTGTCAGTTCATCGAGATGTCTTTTTGTTTCGGAAAAGCAGAAGTTGTCCTTTCCGTCTTCCATAGGGCCCTGTGTTCCTATGGGTTCAGGGCTATCCTTTAGAAAGGCAGGAGGCGAGAGCCCTGAGTTTCACAGAAGAGCAGAGCCACTGGCAGATCCCCATGAACGACGTCAACATCGTCTGTGATGTCGTCACGGCAGGAGGTAGGACAGCAAGGCCTATATCATCGCCTACCAATATCATCAGTATCATTGCTAATTACCCAGAGCTGTAGATTAGACCTCCAGCACATCAGCTTGCCTCACCACAGTTTTATTTATAATTTAGTTTTGTTATCATTCTGCTCCTTAATTGTCCAATCTCAGAACTTGAGTGTTGGACAACAGAAATAGGTATTTCCGTGCAGTTGCCTAGGGAGTGTATTACTCCATAGTGTAAAATGGCACAATTACAGAGAACTGTTATTGTTAGGATTTTAGGGTTATGGGACAGGATTCACTATAGTTGGCTGTCTGTCTTGTCTGTATGTAATCATCAACATAGTCTTCTCTTTCTTCATGGGTAGATGACGGCTTCCCCAAGACTCCTTCACTTATCCATTTTCCAGTTGCCTGTTCCTGTTGCCTCAAAACAGTTCAGAAAGCCTGGCCACTCCCTCTCAACCACCCCGTTTCTGCTTTTCACTCATGAAATGCTACATTTGAAAAGACCGTGTGCTTGCATTAGGCTTATGGAACAGATTATTAATCTTTAAAAATCAAGAGTCCCATTTTTGCAATGGTAAATAAAAAAAAAAACATTTTGTATTATTGCACCAAAACGTACCTTTCTCTGCTTGCCCTCCAGATACCATCTACGTTGCTACCTGCAACCCCGTCTCCCTGTACTCTATGAAGAAGCATGGTGACACTATAAACAACATAGACCTCTATGATGTCTTCCCCAGGAGTGGTGTCTGGCAGCCCTTCATAACCATTGCTGCCCTTGGTGGCCCACTGCAGGGTCAAGTAGTCTTGCACGAGGAGCAGGTATGGAAACTGTAAGACAATGATGTGATTTTTTTTATTGCCCATAATTCCTGTCTACCAACCATTCATGGAGAATCTACAGTGAGGATTAAAGACGTGTGTGCTTCTCATGACCACTGTATTTATGGTGTGCAAGCCTCATTTAAAAACCACTAAATACTCGTTTACATCTGTCCAGGTTGTGTTCTTCATATCTTTGTTTGGAATTCCTTCAAAGCCTGTTTTTTTTTCAGTGCTGTTTTTTAGTGCTTCTTGACAGCAGCTTCTCTTTACACCTAATAGCCATAAAGCCTCTCAACCACTTGGCAGTGTGATATACGAGAAATGACACAACATGTTAAACTGAGAACTGGGGAAGGTGATTCTCATTGTGACAAAAACAAAAGTTGTCCAGTGAAACCAATTTATTAATAATAATAATAATTGAGGTAATTGAGCTTTGTGTTGAAGCTATCTGACCAAGGTGGCCTGTGCTCTTAAAAATGCTTGTTGATAATCACTATTGTTATTATTTATCCAAGAAGCTTCTACTGTATACAGGTGTTGTGATGTGTTCTTCTCCTATAGGAAGATGAATTTCCATTGCACACTAGACTATTCAAGGACTGATGCACTAAAAAAACTGGACTTCCCATTCATATTCCAAAGTGAAAGGTCACACTCCTGGGTTCACAATGTCTGCCAGTGCTGACAACATTTCACAAAACAAAGCAGCAGAATATCTGTATGGGCACTTTTTAAACACCCCCCCCCCACACACACACACATACAAACACTTATGAGAGTGACTGCACATAAAGTTGGATCGTTTTATTTTTAAGACAGACAGTATGTACTGCAGTTAATTGTAAGTGTATGTTAATATGACTCATTATTCCAAACACTTATAAACACAATACCATATTTAACCACTTCATCACTACTGTTAAATGGCTTGTTTCCAACCTGAGATGGAGTACCACGGCCTTTTGCATTCTGCAGCAATAAAACACACTTTATGAAGCAAGGAGTAGGTGTTAGTCCTGCAACAAGCAGTGTTTTAAACCCATTAAGCGATATCCTGCCAGCACAGAGTTGTTTCCCAGTGATGAGCCTTGAGGAATGTGTACTTGGAAGAAAACAGGAAATTTGAAAGAATGGTTTTGCAAGAACGTTTCATAAATATTCTGTTTTTTATTTCCTTTCCCTTTTCTTATACTCATGTAAGTTTTTCCTAGAAGAAAATATATTGGAAGAAGATGTTGTTTATCCCTCATTATCTGTTTTATAGTACTTAGCGTTAGTTTACCTAATAAGGCTCCAAAAAATAGCAGTGCAAAGGGGAAAAAAATAATTGAAAGAGCTTTTGCAGCACCAGCTGTTGCAAATTAGATAAGACCACAGTCCTTAGGAAGAGGAAACTTCTAAAAATACCAGTTTAAAAAAGGAAAATAAGTAAGATTACTTATTACGTCTGTCCAAAGCATGGAATTCCAGACATCATAACTAGGTCATCCAAGGGTCACTCTTCTCCCAGTCAAGTACAAAACACACTAGAACCTCTGAACACAGAGGTTCACATCCCAGATGGATTGCCAGAACTACCCAGGATTTGTACAGCAGTGACGCAAACCTACTATAAATAACACAGACAGTGTACGCCATATGTCATTTAGGGCATAAGGAAGCCATTAACATCAAACAGGGGTGAGGCTCAGTGGATTTGTTCACATTTCTTGTTAAAAGTAAATTTAAAGATTAGACACGTCATGAATGAAGGTTAGCTTAAGGGAGGCTTTGCTATTTCTTTAACCAAAACACTGACCTCTGTTCCCCAAATTTCATGTTCCTAAGTTTAAGATTACAGATGTAGGTTTAGGGTAAGAATAACAATGGTCCTTGTTTTCGATTTTTTTTAGCTATAGCCTTTTCCAGATAGTAATTATTTACCCAGACCAACGTCATTCCCACTGGAGCTGAAGTGTTCCTCTGGTTTCTGGAGTAAAACTGGCTGATGGCTCAGCTAGAAGTTTTCTTTTTTGGGAACAGTTGTTCATTCAAGCCCAGCTTGGCCATAATCTGCTATTTGTCAGCTCTCTAAAATCTTTTGGCATGAATTGCCTGACACTACAAAACACAGCTGGAAGATTGTTTAAGAACGCGTGAATTTTACTTATTTTTACCACTTTGGTAGGTACTGTAAGTACAGGAAATCTTCAGTTGCTCAGAACTATTAAAACCATGCTGATAACACTACGTTGTGTTACACTTCTGCTCTGATTACACTTAGTTGGCAGTATTGAGGGTCTTCCAAACACTAACACTAGTATTTTTACAGGCTAAAATAGTGTGGATCTCACTGTGTCACAGTTACTGAATTAGTGCCTTGTGTAAATTCCAGTGGGTGGCATGGTCATGCAGTGGTTAGCATTGCTGCCTCACAGCGCTGGGGTCCTGGGTTCAGTTCCTGGGTGCTATGTGCATGGTGTTTGTATGTTCTGCCCGTGTTCACCTGGGTTTCCTCCCACAGTCCAAAGACATGTTTGCAGGTTAATTGAGTGTGTCCTACGATGGACTGGTGTCCTGTACGGGGTGTACTCTGCCTTGGGCCCATTGCTTGCCAAGGTAGCCTCTGGCTCCCCTGCCACCCTGAATTGGATGAAGCGGTTATAAAATGGATGAATGTTAGCACCAAGTCAAGACCAGCTGAGATGCATCTTCTTGAGTTATTGTGTTTCATCGAATTCCAATCGCTGTCATTTAGCAAAGTACAAGGTATGGGCCACTAGTGGCACAGAACAGCACTTCAATTAAATCCTTACTCATTCGTGCCAGGGCTAGGCTTTCTACATTGATTGAGAACATTAGTGGACCTGGCGGCTGAAATATTATTGTATTTTCTTATTTTTGCTGTCAGAATGTAGATCTTTACATAAATGCAAGCAAAGCAATTTGTCGTCTATTAGTTGTCATAGTAACTTCAGTATTTTCCAGGTCTGTTTCTCTGCTTTCTGTAGAGACAATTATTTCTAACCTCGTAACCCCATAATCTGAAATATTGCCATAAAATAGGTAAACCATTTTCAAGCAAAAATCAAGTTCAAGTTCACATTTATTGGTCATTCTAGCAATATACGAGTATAAAGTGAGGCCCACCACCGTCATGTCGTTGGCAAACTTGATGATACAGTTTGAGCTGTGGCAGTACAGTCATGAGTCATCAAAATAGGTAGTCTATGCCAGTTCAGCTTGCTTCAGTGCCAAAATGAAGATCTCAAGTTCCATGCAAAAAACTCTTTTTCCACAGAGTAACACTGTGCTGCATTTGGACCTTGTCAGTGGAGCTGTGCGGCGGCTCATTCTCTCTGAGGAAGGGGAGGAACCAGCCAGGAAGTCGTCCTCTTGGTGGAGCAGCAAAGATGTCCAGGTGAACCGGTTTCTTTCCTGAGAAGAGACACCTACACTGGGCAGCACATCAATCATGCATCATACAAGACAGCTGTAATTACGAATACTAAATAAAAGCAAGCCTCAGTTACAATTTTGTAGCTGATAAGTGCTCCCATGTTTATATCCTTCCTTTTTCGGTAAACCACCACATTTATAAGTGTGATTGTGGCCGACTCAGCTGGCTGTTTAATGAAAACAATGCTTTTAAATAGAAAACTGCAAGCACATTTGCACACTGATGACCCAGTCTAAGCATTGACTAAAATCACAAGATAGGCCTAATAAAATTAATTAAAAAAACTAAATTGCTATCCATACCTGAACTAAAATGGTTGTTTTTTTATTGCTTTAAACCAGAAAAGGTGCCATCTTAAAAACTCAAAATCTCAAAATTTGAATAATTCAGAAAAAAAGTACATTCATCGCTCATTAAATAAACAATTTGCTTACTAGTACTCATTGAAGCAAGCAATACATATGCAGAGCTGGTTTTGTTACACCAGTTAACTCCCCTGCTAATACGAGCTCCAAGCTTGTGGCTCTTCCATTTTTATTTTCCACTCCTCTTGGCTGTGTTGTCTTTTATTGTCTTAACATAAATTGTAATCGTATTATGCTTGTTATGATGTACAACAATATTTTTTTTTATATTTTTCTGTTTTTTAAATGCATTTACATAGTAAAAAGATTTAGTAACTGTATTTTTCTCTAATGAGCCTAAACCAATGCTTCTGTATTTTTTAACACACTGAAGAATGTGTTATGTGGACAGATATCACAAGAACCTGAGCTAGCTCTCGTGATTGCAGATAGTGAACCTGCTTCAGTACTTCACAACATGATAGCATTTTTAATCACTCAGATGTCACAGCTTAGAGCTTTCAATCGAATATTGGTTCATTTATCATTATTAAATCTTCTCCTATTGTGTCTGTGCCATCATGTGTGAATATTAGTACATAGGCATGTCTTTCTTATAGCCAGCAGCCATGTCACCCTGCAACTTACAATTGGCAGCCCACTGAAGCTAAGCAGGTGTGAGCCTGGTCAGTACCTGGATGGGAGACCTCCTGGGAAAAACTAAGGTTGCTGCTGGAAGAGGTGTTAGTGAGGCCAGCAGGGGGCGCTCACCCTGCGGTCCATGTGGGTCCTAATGCCCCAGTATAGTGACGGGGACACTATACTGTAAACAAGCACCGTCTTTCGGATGAGACGTAAAATAGATTGTCTGTGGTCATTAAAAATCCCAGGGCGTTTCTCGAAAAGAGTAGGGGTGTAACCCCGGCGTCCTGGCCAAATTTCCCATTGGCCCTTACCAATCATGGCCTCCTAATAATCCCCATCTATGAATTGGCTACATTACTTTGTTCTACTCCCCCACTCCCGGCGGAGCAACGCGCCAGTTGGAGTATTCTCGGTTGCATTTAATGGCAACGTCAGCTCAAAGATTTGGTTCAAACCTCCAAATGGAGACGGGTGTGCTGACAAGCAGACCCTGCTGATGCGGGATTAACGCTAGGATGAGAGAGGCATGTCTTTCTTATACTGTAGCTCACAAGGGACTGTCCTCTATCAACATTAGGATCAGTACCGCACCTGTTGTCTTACTGTTGTCTTTATTATGATTTTTTAACTCATTCTTCTTACTTCAGAAGAAAAATTTAATTTTCGTGAACTGTTCTCGAACCCGGATCTGTATCAAGCTGTGATCTTTGTTTTTTTTTCTTCCAGAAGGGTTCTTTTAAAATGTGCAGAGAGTTTTCCCACAACAACTGGCTGCTGTTCTACAGAGAAGAGGGGTAAGGCATAGCGGCTGTTGCCTTACTGTATGTGTTTCTTGTAGTGAAAACTGCGGTACCATAAACGGAGTCTCATTAAGGAAGAATATGTCTTGTTTTCAGAAGCCAGCTGGATGTGCTGGATGTGTTAGAAGGAACATCTCACACCATCTCTCTGCCAATCAATCTGAGGTCTGTTTTCCTTGTGGCCGAGGATCGCTGGCTCCTTGTGGAGAGCAAGACCAACAAGTATGTTTCCAGTCCTATAAAGTGAGAATACTGATCCTGAAGGATATTTCCAGTCTGTGTGTTCCCATGTAGCTGTAATGGCTTTCAATATCAGCAATTAAACATTGATGCTGCAGGCATGAGTCTGAAGGTCCTAAACTATTTAGATTGAGCTGTTATGTGGAAATACACAGCAAAAATCAATAAAACTATTAACCAGAATTTAAGAAGTTAATGATCCTTTCTTGATAAAACCTAATAAACAATATTCATTGATCCTAGTATTTTGTACTCTAGTGTTCTAGGAATGTTGCAACATGTGAATCAATTTTAAAATCCATGCATTATTTAATAAAAACATGTATTCACTGGGTAGTGAAAGCTGGAGGAAACAAAGATTCTCCATGGTACCAAGCAGATTTTGTTAACCTAACATTTTTATTAATTCACCTAACATTTTTTTTTATTCATAAGATGCATATTTTCCAAGGAGGGTACAAATATCCTCTTCTGTATTTTTAGTTATTCCTCTGCAATATATCTGGGTGAATTGTTACCAAAACCAATTTAAAACTTATTCTCTGTAATTGTATAAAGAAAAAGAGTCACCTGATTTATGAGAAAGTTAAAATCTCCAAAAGAAAACGTGCTTTAAAATGCTAGCACATATAAGACCTGGTTGTTTTCTGTCATTTCTGTCACTGTTAACCTTTTTGTTTTAGAATTTCTTTGCTTCTTGTTTCATCATCTTCACTTTATTTTCAAAACAGGAGGTCTGGCACTAAGTTCATGTAAATAACATATAAAAAACTGTACACCACAAAAATGCTATTTTTTTCAATATTCAGGAAAGCATGACTCAGTATGTTCTTGAAAGTAAATCTTTATGAATTCTGAAGAATTTAATTATTATCACGGTAAAGATGACGTCATGCTTATGTTAATAACTTACACTCAGAATTTTATAAACTTAAGTTGGACTGGTATAGGTCCAGTAACTGATTATGCATTTCTTTGTAGAAAGTTCTTGCTAACCAAGCCTGTACAGATGGGAGCAGAGGACTCTGGCATATGCCAGCTTCACGCCATTACTGAGGATGCAGTCAGCACTGGCTTTGGAGTGACAGCAGGTAATGGAATCATCAGAGCGTCAAATTACTGTATTACTGTAACTAAGTGCAGCAGGGCTTCTTGCACTGAGTATGTTATAGACGGGACATCATCGCCTTGAACCCCAAGCCGTGTAAAATTTTGCTGCTCCAGTATTTTACTAATATTGTATTATTTATGTCATGGCTGGGTGTAAACAAAGTGTCGTGATACACGGTTTTGGTTTATACCCATAAAACAGAGGCTCTAAGATAAAAGGAAATTGTGAGTGGTGCGAGTAAGAACAGAGGACATCTGAGAGTGGCTGACCAAGATCTATGTTTTATCGTTCTTATTCATTTTGTTATTTCCTGTCAGTATAAGGTGACTGTACTTTTAGGCAAAGTCAGAACATTGAAATTATTGATGTACTGTATACAAAAATTTAAACATGATTGAGCTGGTTACAAGTATATATGTGCATGGTGCTAATGTTTTATATCAGGAAAGGGTAGAGAAGAGCTACACGTGTAACATAAGGTCCTTCTTTTCCAGTATTCCTCAGGTCATCATCCTAGTGCATAACGACTGTGTTTCCTTCAAAGAAACCTTGCTTGCTTAAGAAAAGCAACTGTATGGATATTATTATACCTGTAAGAACATTCTAGCGTTACTCTGAGTTGAAAACAAGAAATGAAAGTAGGCCATCAGCCTGTCATCTCTCTCATTTGGATTACTCCTATTTTACATATCCCAAGATGTCATTCGGCTGGTTCCTAATGGATCACAGTTTCCACTTAAACTTTGTTGTGTAAGAAGTGCCAATCATGCTTCAGATTGAGCTGTACAAATGAAGGTTTATCAGGTACTCCTTTAATCATCATCACCATCTGCTTTCTAACCGTTTTTTCCAGTACAGAGTCTCAGCAAGCAACAGGCACAAGGCAGAGTCACCCCTGGATGGGTCCACAAACACAGACACACACCAACTCACACCTAGGACCCATTTTCCCAGTAGCCAAATAACCTACCAGTATGTCATTGGAATGTGGGAGGAAGTTGGAGCACCTGGTAGTGAAAGCTTATGGTTAGTTTTAGGTATAGGGTAAGGGTTAGGTCTGGGGTGGTATGAACTGTACAAATACTTTATTAACAGTAGAAAATGTAATTCTACAGAACTTAAATTTGTTATTAAATTGACAATTAATAGAATATCAGTTAACCCCTTGTTTATACACAGTTATCTAAAGAATTACCAATGTGCCTCAGGTTTTTCAGTCTTAAATGTTCATTTTCTTAATTTTCATGTGTATTCTTGGATCTTTTTGTTGCTGTTGAATGTAGCTCAGAGTCAGTGCATTACTTTAAAACAACTTCTTGAGGACAGAACCCCTCCAGGCTTCTATTTAAACTCTCTCTGCCACAGAGACTGCAAGCTTACCTACAGGAGACAAAAGAGTTCACCGGTGCTATCTATACTCTCTAACTTTATTTCTGATTTCTTACTTTCTTCCACTCCTCTGTGATCTTAGACACAGACTCCCAGCCCTCTCCTATTGCTGCTAATATACACCAGATTACTGCTCTAGAGGCATGGCCAATTATCCATAGAGCCAATCATACAGTATACATATACAGTATGCTCTCTTCCATGTGTGAAAATTAATTACCCAATTTATCAATTTGAACCAGGTGTGTCTAATTTTCACTCACAGAAGGTGGCTTTAAACAAAGTCCATACTTTTACCATTACATAATGAATAAATAGAACTAAAAAAAGGGTTGAGTAAGGAGAGACACCTCCATTAACCTGTCTGTAAAGAATGGCCCTTTAAGGCATAGAATCTTTGTTGTTGCTCTTCTTTGATCTGAATCCAAAGCAGTAATTTTTGTCTTATTTGTTAACAAAATTGCACACAAAGTCTTGTATCTTAAAAATGCATTACATGCGTGTAATCTTAACACAGATTTCTTTGAATTACGGCAGATCTGTTAAAAGAGGGATAGAATATTTTTGTAGTGCAGTTCACATTCCCTGTGCCCCTTTTTTGGGAAGTAAACTAAAAAAATAAGATGTAAGATAAAGAGGCTATTCCAGCCTTCAGTCATCTCCATGCTTCATTAGCGCAAAATTTATCTACGTTTATTTTGTCTGCCTAAAAGAGAAAAGTGACTTTGTTGATCTTATGTACTGTTTACAGTCACAAGGAATGCTGTTTATAAAAGATAAAAATCTACAAGGTCTAGCAGCTGAATATCCATATAACAAATGCAATCCTCACAGAACTTGCTCTTCACATGTTTAAAATAATGCAAACTCCTGAGATTTGTGTGTTTTCACCTCAGCTGGTGGTCCAAAACCAGCATTGCTATGTACAAGCATGGAACATCTTACCATGTCTTCCTTCCTGAGACTGTACACTTAGCACTTGATCGACCTTATCATGACGAAAATCCCAATGTACTGTATGGTCATCTCATTAATTCAAGACATGCACTGCATGTGCTTTCATGCAGGTGTTGAGATGTCAGCACCACAGGAAGTGTCAAAGGATCAGTTGTCACCAGAGAACCTGAGTGCAGCCCTGGGACAGAAGATTGTGTCTCCGAATAGGATACTCTCTGACATGAACACCTTCGCCACTGTAGTCGTAGGCTTCCCAGACCTCATGGTGAGTGACAGGGAAAACAATAGGCAAGGCTGTGTGCACAGGACTGCCCAGAGCTTCTCTTAAGCCTCATTTTGCATGTTTCAATGGAATCAATGTAATTTAGTGAGTAAGTATACTACACCATATTAAGCATTTCTTTTTTAAATTTGACCTAGAGCTGAAAATGGCTGAAGTATTTGGTCTTGTGCTATGTAGGATTTAACTAGTACCAATGTACAGCATATGGTTGATTATTTTATCCAAACCATCTTTTATCTGCAACCATTTATACAGCTGGGTATTTTAGTGGAGCAGTTCTGGTGAAGTGTTTTGCTCAAGGGTACTACAGACGTTTCTCTCCTGGAATTCAGACCCACAAACTTCCTGTTATGAGTCCAGAGCCCTAAGCACTGCTCAACGCTACTGTCCATCTTGTCCAGCAAAGAGAAGAAGCTTTTCACCTTGCTGCCATTGCTGATAACATAATAGCCATGAAAAGCTCACACACCTTTTTAGAGGACTCACTGAAGTGCTAGTGAAGTTCATACACTAGTAGTGTATTTTATAGACAATAATACTTTACATTTACATTTTATAATACTTTATGACACTGGCCTGTTGTGAGCACAGGTTTGGCTATGTGATCGGAGTAGGTTTAGACATCAATGGCTGTCTCAGCTCGCTGTATAATCCTTGATGCCTCCAGACATGCTTTTACATTGGTGATGGATGTGTGTCTTGGCTTAAAGCCTCTTGCACATTGGTGCAGAACTGGTAACATGCCAAAAGATAAAATGTTTGATGGTTGGAAAGGTCACAGAAGCTTGTCAGCACTTACGCCCCATTCTCCCCCTATGAGAACAGGGGTTGTAACAGTGAGTCGAGTCACAAGAACACCATTGGCAATTCCAAAAGGAGGTAGGTCTGTAATAAAACAAGTAATTGGCAATTCTATTTAAAAATATATAACTTGAGGAACAACTCTAAATTGTACAAAGGCAGAACAGATAACTTAGCAAGGATTTTAAAATGATTTATCTGTTTATTTTATCTACGATTAACACAGGTCCAGAATTTTTAATTTTTAACTTGGCATTTTCTGTCTCTTAGTAAAGGAGGTACCTACCAAATGGTTTATCTTTATCACAGTCTAAACACAGGAGACCAGCACAGGCCGAGCTGTGCATGCAAAATTTAACAGGTTGTCTGTTTTGGCTGAAGCTACCAGACAGAGACAGAAAGAGATCAAAGGCCGCAATGCATTTTTAAAATGTAGATGTACTACAAGAGTATCTTGTTCTCTCATCAAAGTTAAAGTCTTATCTCCCTGTCTGATGAGATAGCAAGAAATTTTAATGGGTTAGTTGGACCATGATGAGAAATAAGTTAACGTGACCTGTGATCCACTCCCTGTTCAAAGAGTCTTCCTCATAACTGACTACCTGGCAGCTGTATTTCATCTTCAGACCAGAGCTTCCATTATACAACTTGAGGAACTACTGTATATACAGTACCCAGAACTGGCATTTATTATTTGTTTTTTTGTACTAATATCCATGTCTATACACTATATACACTCTTCTTACCCACCTCTAACCACCTTCCCTGCCTCTCATCTTTCTGGCTGTTTTCCCTGTTCCTTTTTTACAAGCCTGCATCACATCTCTCTTACATAACTAACCTCCACCACTCTTCTCTTCTTTACTTTCCCTATCTCTCCTCTCCCCTTTCATAAAACCCTTGAACAGGTCGTATACCGCCAAGACTCTTAACTCTATCATCACTCAGTGCTTGATTCCTTCCCATCCGATGTTCACACAACACACTCTTCTCTGAATTACGGATTTCCTTCAAACAGTTCATGTTGTTTTCCTCTTATCTATCTTAATCATCCTGGGCCTTTCTGCTGGCTTTGACACTGTGGATCGCTCTGTCCTTCTGTCAATACTTCCAGAGCTGGAAATCTCTGGCACATCCTCCTGCTGTCTTTTTTACTACCTTACTGGGTCTCATTTTCTGCACCTCACTCACCCTCCCCTGGTGTCCCCCAGGGCTCTGGGCTGGGTCCCCTGCTGTTCTCTCTTTGCATCTGCTTTTTAGAGCCTCAGATCTTTTACCATAGCTTTTTATATTTTCTCCGTGAAGATGACACTTAGATCTTCTTCTCTTTCCCTCCCTCTGGATACACTTCCATCTTCTCAAAATGAGCCTCTCAAAGTCTGAAATCTTTCTCTGTTCTTTCAACCTCTCCACATCTGTTCATCATGACTCTACCACCCTCAACCCCTGCTCCAGAAGAGGAGGAATGATATAATCATTCCTGATCCCCATCTTCTACTCCCTTCCCATTTCTACTTTGGTCTACTCCTGTCGGTTCTTCATGAGCAAAATCTGTAGGATTCGTCCCCTTCTCACTAACACATCCACACAACTCCTAGTTCACTTCCTGGCTAGCCTCCCCAGGTTTCTGTTCACCCTCTTCCATTCATTCAGAATTCTGATTTGCTCTCCTGGTGTTTTCTCTAGCTCTGTGTGATCATTGTAGAATTCATGTTACTTTATTCTGTGATGAGTCTATACATGCTTCTGTTCATCTGGTCTGTCTGTACATTTGTGTCTAGCACACAGTCTGTCTGTACACACTCTGTGTGGGTATCTGTGTTCTGTGCATCTGTGTTTTGTACACAGTCTCTCTGTGCATCTGTGTTCTGTGCACAGTCTCTCTGTGCATCTGTGTTTTGTACACAGTCTCTCTGTGCATCTGTGTTTTGTACACAGTCTCTCTGTGCATCTGTGTTTTGTACATAGTCTGTGCATGCATAGCACATTTAGCCTGTTACTGCTGTCACTATGTCATGCATGAAATTCAAAATTGAACACTGATGAAATTTCCTTAATTTATCCAGTCTAAATGTAACTCTTACTGTTCTATAGGTTTGAAAGGAATTACTTGCTCCTATATTGTGAACTATGTTCCCTAATTTTTAGAACATTTCCAGACTCTGCAATGTAAAAGAACAGAGAATATGCACAATAGAGCATCCAAGGTCAAGGCAAGTGCTATTCAGTCTTGCCGCTGTTTACACTGTTTAAATACACACAGGAGCCAAGTTTACAAACACAGCTTGAGACAACACTGACCTCATGGATAAAACACACTGTGATACGTCATATTTTATGGATCCCTCTCTACTCTCCTCTAATTGTTTTTCTTTTCACTGTTGGGTCACCACACAAACAATCTGAGAGATGCAGGCCCCCAAACTGGAATGCGGTAACCATAGCCACCGCAGGATATCAATATTTAATGCACAACCTGGCTGAGCTACAAAAGTGCAAAAGCCCAAAAAAGGATTGCTGCTCAATGGAGAAAAAAAAACATCCCTTAAATTGTCTCTCAACTTTGTGAATTTGTATTTTAAATCCAGCCAGGGATTTCACTTCTCGTTAAAAAGGCCAGACAATGAATTAGCGGGTGATCTTTTGTTTTTCCAGCTCATGAACTCTCGTTCACTAGGAGCTCATTACTTTAAATGAAGAAATAATCCCTAGAATAGACAGGACCCAGATCAAAGTAAGACAGAATGTAGACAAAACACAATAACAGGGGCTAAACATAGATCATACACAGATTCTCTACAGAACAGAGGTAACAAAAATTGTACACAAATCACACATGGACTACCTGTATGTATTAACACAGATGTAACACAGTAAGCATATAGTAACAAGGACTGTACTAAGATCACACACAGTATACAGAATACAGTAACAGGGACAAAATACAGATCACACACAGACTCTCTACAGAACGCAGTAACAACAATTGTATACAGATCACAGACTGTACAGAACACAGTTCTAAGGACAGACTGTGTACAGAACAAAGCTTTGTGTATTTAGACTTCATTATGTGGATTCAGAATTTACTATGTTCTGCATGTGCATTGCTCTAAAGAGGATATAACTGACATCCATTAACATTTAGGTCTAGTAGTCTAGTACTCTTTCTGTCATTTAAAATGATCCTAGTGTTGACCTTGGCTTGTCTTTTCATCTGTCCCACTTGACGTCGAAAGGGTTTTAGAGCAGAAGTGTCAACATGTAAACTTGATAAAGTTCTCAAAAGAAAGAGAGGGGAAGGTGTCTTCAATATCCAGTCACATGAGAAGTAACAATGAAGCTCCCTGAAAGACAAACTCTAGACAAAACGCCAAGTTGAAAGAAGCAGCCCAGTTTTGTGCTGAAATTCTTCGGTCCTTCTTTCTTTGCAGTCTCCCAGTGAGGTATATAGCTGGAAAAGGACGTCCTCTCTGGGTGGGGGCAGCTCTGCTGACACCTTCTTCAGCGGGGCCCGGAGGACAGGCGCAGCAAAACGGGCCAACTGTGTCAGCCTGCTGGGCGCCAATCAGATTGTCAGGGCCCTTCCTCCCGCTGACGTGCCCCTGAAAGACATCTACCCCAAAGGTCAGAGCTGCAGGCACAAGAGACCCTCATTTTTTCACAGCACAGCACAGCTCAGCTTTACTAGTGTTTAACTGCATATCGAGTCTCCAAGCTTTGAGGCAAGATTACAGCTTTCTACTCTATCCATCTGCATATTATCCTGCCTATGTCAGTTTGTTAGACACACTAATGGTAGCCACACACTTTGACGGGGTCTTTCAATAGTCTGTCTTAACTGAGAGGTGATTCACATGATATTGAAGTGGAAATGCACTGCAATTGCTTATATAAATTACGCCAACAACTTGTAGTCAAATGTCTATGTAGTATTCTCTGTGGGAACAGAGTAGTAGTAGAGTAGTATTGTCGATGGCATGAGGTGGCACAGAAATCAATCCTGGCTATGACAAGACTTTATACAGTAGCTGAGAGTGACACTGTAAGTAGCTTTTTAGCTTTTACCCAGTTGTCCATTTGAACTTTCAACACGTGCTGAATCACACAAAGTGGGTGTTTGGTTTTCCAGTTTCTTTGCAGATTTTCTAAGCGTGTAAGGAAATCTCTCACTCATGCAAGCTGCCAAAATTAAAGAGACCGTGACAATAAATTTGCCTGGCACTTGTTTCTGTTGAGAGCTAAAGCTGTTTATACAAACATTGATAACACATGCTCAGTCTCAATATTTCTTTGGCGGTGGCTGGAATCCATGGAATATGATGTTTTAATGACATTGAGAAAAAGAAAATCTCTGAAAGCTAGGTGAATTTACTCATCTGAACAAAGGCTACTGTATCACAGTGGTCTGAACCAGCAGATTTTAGCTACTTTTTTTAGGTTTTTCCAAAGCCCACAAAGGCAGTGTAAAGTGTTTGCATCAGCTGTGTAAATCGACTTGTCTGACCAAAGTTTTGTTTGAAGGTGAAAAATATGGGTTTGAACCTCAAGGGCAGATTTGTCCTAGGAGATACTTTTTTTCATCATTCTCCCTGTCAGAGATATTTCTCAGTTACTTTGTGTTTTTTTATGTGCCTGATGCAGGAAATTGTGGTATGTGCCTTTTTCTCTTCCCGTCTTGACTAGTGCGATACTGAAGTGGTAGATGAGACCAGGAGCATCTTACAATATGATCAACCTCTGCAGCCAGAATATTAACCACAACTTGTTCACATAATCACAGTACTTATAAATACTTGAATACATAGTATTTGAATTGACTTATGATTCTGAATTAATGTGAAAATTATTGAAAAGAATTGAAAGCCTGAATGGCTCAAGTAGTATGAGACCCTATTATGACTTTGTGTCCCTAATATGACACATACTAGGGACACAAGTCTGGTTCCTTAGGTTTTTTAACTTCTTATTTAAAAAGGTGTTCTCTAAGTTGTATGTTTAGTTTTTATGCTATGCGCTTACAATTTAATGCATATTTAAGCATATAACCAAGCCCACTCCTAGCGCATAGCTTAATGTGCTGCTCTCCCTTAAATGGTTATTAAAGTACTAATGCTTTAGTACTTTAAGTTAGCTTAACATTGATCAACTAAAACAAACAAAAGTAATCACAAACTTATAAAAATCAGCTAAAATCATGAATCACTCCTCAGTGTCCAGCAGATGCCTGCACTTTCTCTCTCTGCCCCCATGATTAGCACACCCCACTGTAATGAAAAGGGCAGTAAAACTGGCAAAGAGCCTGCCATTCCCCTGGAGTGTTCATTGAGATACAAAAACAAGACCACAATGAGATGCAAACGCTGGGTAGTGGATATTTGGACAGGGGGCAGGGATAGGCTCACTCACTAGCTAGATTAGTCTTCTTATCCTATTCATTTGTGCAGCAAATTTTAAAATTGCGCTTAACAACCCTCAGCTTGGTTTCAACGTGCTCTGATCTCCTTCCATCCAAGACCAAATCCCATGTAAGAGAATTCGCAACTCAGACATGTTCAAACCCTCATGTATTTTGTTTTCAGCTCTTTTAAATAAGTATATTGTACAGCCAATTGAAAGATGCTTCAGAAAATAATATTTCTTATATTCGTTTCTAGTTAGTTGTATTAGTTTTATAGTTGATCTCCTTACGTTAATTAATTGGTTAAGTCAATTAATTTAAATCAGTAAATGTTTTGATGAACTCTGCTTTGGGCACATACTGTACACATGAAGCTCTGCACACACTCTCAATTATTTTTTTACTACCCTGAACCTGGTAAACTTTGGCTAACACATCTTCATTTTGTTCTTGTTATTTTTTTAAAGATATTACACCTCCCCAGGTTGCTGCTTATCTGGAAGTAACAGATTTTAATTCGAAGAACGTCAAGTACATTCCTGTTCCAAGGTAAAACACGCATCTTTCCTTGTGTTTTCTAGAGGTAAAATGTTCACCATAAGTTTTTTTCTTTCTTATTGCTCTCCTTACGTCCTTCAAATTCCAGTATCTACAGAAAGAGAGCTTCGTATTCTCTTGGCAATTTAGTATTGTTTGCATTTCCTTATAGCACAAAAGGTGAACAGGTCTCAAATTAAGCAGTTAGGAAATTTAAATAGAAGTAGCCAGCATTTTATTGTTGAAGTTTTAGACTTGCTTTGATACTGTATGTGTGATGTACCACACTCCTGTGAATTAAGAACCAAACAGTGTAGTTTGTAGCATTAGGTGTACCCCAGTTGATTTTTAATCATTGTTTTGATAACCATAGTGCTAATTTCCAAAGCTTATTTCTTTATTCAAGCAAAAGTTATAAAGCCTTGGTTTTGGAAAGGACAGTGATGCTGGTATTCTTAATGGAAGGCCTTGTTTAAAATGCATAGCTAATACAGCACCATTCAAAAGCTTTCATATCCTTGCACAGTTTTCACTTCTTGTTGCTTTGAACAAGTCATCAGCAGTAGATGTTCTTCTACCCCCAGTGTTGAAGATGAGCATTTCAGTTCTGACCACTGTGTCAGCTCTGCTCTCAATAGCACATTTACACTTCACTAAACAGATCCCTTGTCGCTGCAAGCTCTTTTGAAAACAGGCACCTTCTGCATTCTGTGTGACTGCAACATGTTTATGGGGTAGATGTGCAGTTTTTAAATAATTAACATCACAGTAACTGAATAAAATATTTGAAATATAGACAAAAAATGGGCTGCCACACCGGAGTCATGCCATTTCACTGTATATAGTAGTAGCAGTTGCATCACAGGCTTGTTTTCTAGACTTAAAACCTTCTATTTTGGAAGAGCCTTTACTTAACTTTTTGTGTTATTTACACCTTTGTTCCTACTGTATTCAGTACCCCCATCTACTGTCTCCTCTCATTGTTTATTTTCATTGTATATCTTATGTATTTTTGTTGTTGTTGTTCTGTAAAGCACTTTGAGAAGCAACCTTTAAAGGTGCTATATAAAATAAAGTTTTTTGTTATAATTATTTTCTGTAGAGATATTCTGGTATACATCTGGCTTTTAACTGCCAAAACAGTGGGCAGAAGTTTGCATGTACCGTACACATGTGGCGAAATTTCACGGCTACACACTCTCCTCTGAGCTCTGTCAGGCTTGTCACTTTTTTAGCGACAGCAGAAATTTGAAAGAAGGACACCGTTAAAACTAGCACCACATAAATGAGTCTGACACAAGTGTGGCCAGAAGCAGAGCATATATGGTATTATCTTTCCATTAGCTGACTGCTTAGGATCAAATTCCAGTAGTATTTGCCTCCTCATATTCCAGTGGGAAGACCAAACCCGGTGTGTGGTTGAATGTGGTATTGAAGCTACCAGGAACCTCCTCTCGAATTCCTGCTGCACTCCTAGCTGGTGTTTACCATTGTGTCCCCTTTCCTAACAATTTACAGATTACCCTTCAGAAATATTATTATACACTTGACATTTCTGAGATCTATCTAGATTAATACCTTTTCTGTTTGGTGAAAGGAAGTATCATGATGTGGTCATTACTCCGATATCATACTGGTGTCCTAATGCTTTGAATTGTGCCTGCTTGCAGGTCCATGACTCTCTCACCCTACACTAGCTGGCTCTCCAAGGTCTCTGACACAGACATCCTGCTGGCATCGCTGGGCAGCGCAGGCGTAGTCACAGTGGACATGGGCGGGTATGTAAGGCTGTGGGAAACTGGACTGGACAGCCTGCAGCGCTCCCTGCTCGAGTGGAGGAATATGATTGGCGCAGAGGACGGCAGGCCTGTGCAGGTAAGATCTGATAAAACGCAGAAAATAATAAAATGATGTAGTGCAAATAAAATCACAAGAATTCCTTGGCTTTCCTGGATAGAGAGACTTTCCATCTTGAAGGATCCCAAAGAACATTATGTCTACCAGGGGATCCATTTCATCCACCAATGAAGTACAGCACCCACTTCAAGATGCAGGGTAGCCATTATACACCGGGAGCCCCATCACACCGCAGATCAAGTTAAGATGTGCTTCCCAAATTGAATTCAAGCAGATCTGTAGGTTGATCAGGTCATGTAAGCCTGCAACGGTATTTATCCGGGGCACCAGGGATAATAATTCTACTCTTATCAGCAGTGCCCTTGAGTTCTTTAATTACCAAGTAGTCAGGACCTTAGTTTAATGTGTCTTCTGAAGTGTGGAACCTCCTACATCACAGCGTCCCTTTTCAGAACACTAGGCAGTGCTTTGTATATTCTGTTCCAAAGGGAAGAGTGACACCTAGTGGTTCAATCACATGGTATTTACAGCAGCAAACTGGGTTTCCTTGAAGATCTCCCATCCCACTACTGAGGCCCAGCCTTGTTTAGCTTCTGAAATCTGATGAGTTCACACTATGAGGTGGCCATGCTGCTTTTTGTTTTTCACATAGAGACATGGGTGTAATCTTCACACTGTACAGTCATTGCACAGTTATTAATGTTGCTCAGATATATATTTAATGTTTGAGAAATATAATTATATATATAACTTAATATTATATTAATATGTTAATATTAATATACAAACTTAAACATATGTGTTTCTTCATGGCTGTTGGAATCACTAGAGCACTAGAGGAAAACTGCATCAGGATAGTTCAGCATCCTAGGTTTGATCTCCCCCTACAGGTTAATAAGAATCAATTCTTGAAGTGAAGGGTGGCATACAGGTATATGATTTATAACTGATGTTGGTTATAAGTTACTGGGCTACATACAGTATATCCTACTGGGGTAAAGCTAGAAACATCAGTGGGTTCTCAGGATGAAATAGGCTTCTATAGCCAGACATTTCTGTCTTTAGACACAGTGGGAATTAGAAAACAAAGGCACTCAGCAGTTCACAGAGCACTTAATACCGATACCACAAAGGATGTCTTTTTGTTAGTGGAGATTCATAAAAAACCTCTGTATGCCATCCTGCACAGATTCCTCAGATTCAACACCTCAGGTAAGCCCACCGGTAGATGACCCAGGTCTTCTTTGGTGATGAACCAAGGTTTTGTATGGACCACCCTGAGTTACAGACTGACAGGGAGCGTTGTGCGTGATCACAGAACGGTCTGCTAATTGACGAGAAGACCCATGTGTGCTGGTCTGGGCTCGAATCTCTCTTTGCTGTAGAATGTCCTATGTGGTGATTGCTGGCCGCCCAACTGCATAGCGCTGCTCTCCCTGTGAGCTCATCCTGATAGGGCACTCCAGCTGAACAGTGCAGGTCCCCCTGCCGCTTGTGTCAAAATCAGTATCATCTGAAGGATGGCGCCTGTTTACAGTATAGTGTCGCCGTCACTATACTGGGGCATTAGGACCCACATGGACCGCAGGGTGAGCGCCCCCTGCTGGCTCCACTAACACCTCTTCCAGCAGCAACCTTAGATTTTCCCAGGAGGTCTCCCATCCAGGTACTGACCAGGCTCATACCTGCTGAGCTTCAGTGGGTTACCAGTTGTGAGTTGCAGAGTGATATGGCGGCTGCTACATATCGTATTTGAATACTTTGGCCAGCAGCCATATCACCCTGCAACTCACAACTGGCAACCCACTGAAGCTTAGCAGGTGTGAGCCTGGTCAGTACCTGGATGGGAGACCTCCTGGGAAAAACTAAGGTTGCTGCTGGAAGAGGTGTTAGTGGGGCCAGCAGGGGGCACTCACCCTGTGGTCCATGTGGGTCCTAATGCCCCAGTATAGTGACGGGGACACTATACTGTAAACAGGCGCCATCCTTCGGATGAGATGTAAAACCGAGGTCCTGACTCTCTGTGGTCATTAAAAATCCCAGGGCGTTTCTCGAAAAGAGTAGGGGTGTAACCCCGGTGTCCTGGCCAAATTTCCCATTGGCCCTTACCAATCATGGCCTCCTAATAATCCCCATCTATGAATTGGTTTCATTACTCTGCTCTCCTTCCCACTAATAGCTGATGTGTGGTGAGCGTTCTGGCGCACTATGGCTGCCGTCGCATCATCCAGGTGGGGCTGCACATTGGTGGTGGTGGAGGGGAGTCCCCATTACCTGTAAAGCGCTTTGAGTGGAGTGCCCAGAAAAGTGCTATATAAGTGTAAGCAATTATTATTATTATTATTATTATTATTATTATTATTATTATTACTTTGTAATGCTTCATGGCACTAGTGGTTAGGGATTTGTGACTGGAAGGTTTTGGCTTCAAATAACAGATGAGACGCTGCTGCAGTACCTTTGAGTAAGGTCCTTTGCCCAGATTGCTGCAGGAGAATACCCAGCTGTATAAATGTAAGCCACTTTATATAAAAATGTTAGGCAAATACGTCGGTAGAAATATAAATCCAGAGCATTGGCTAAACACACTGGCATGCAAAAGGATGTACAGTATCATACAGTATCGGTTTTTTAGCATTTTTTGAGGAGGAAAAAAAAATTAAGAATCTAAGGGTTTGAAGGACAAACTGGAACATTACAACATTACAAAATTCACTATAGCAAAAAGCAATAAGGTAAACTGTTTAAATGTAAATATATATACCAAATATTTTTGTTGAAGGCGTCTTCAGAGGGTCAGATAAAGCCAAGATTGTCTAGCGACTTCTCTAGGTATTAGAAGGTGATAGGTAACTTATTGTCTAGCGAAGGACAGTACAAAGGCAGAGAGTGGAAATCATCTCCACCTGCTCATATGTTGTTTACAAATTCACATTTCACCAAGGGGACAACCTTAAAGGCAAAGGAGTGTCTGAATTCATGAAGAAAAACAAAACAGCTGTTCTGGATTGGCCTTCTCATCTGTTGGCCTTGGAATCAGTTGGTGATGCAGATAAACCTAAAGAAAGCAGTAGCAAAAGCATCACCCATGCAGTTCAGCAGAGCTAAAGGAAGTATGGAAACAGAATGGGCAGTAATTCCTCTCGCCCTGTGTCCAGAGCTGAACGCACAGCACTGGAGCTGAGTGGAAGCACTAATACCTCTACATGCAGATTGAAAAGGTGCATAATACAGGAGCAGCTGTTTTTCTTTCCTTGCTAAATGTAGTTTTGTTCATGTGAAGTTTGGATTCACAAAAGCTTTTTTCATATTTTATTGAAAAAAATGAGCATCACTTTCATGAGTTAAAATAAAGTTTAGTTCTGTTCAGCTGCCATGTATTCCTGTACAGAATGTGAATAGATTTTGTCTGATAATTACATACCTGCGAATTGGGCTAGAATGGCCTTCTCTTGATTGAAACTTTTCTTGTGTTCTCTGTAGGCCAGGGCTACATAGTAATTTACTATAGTCAGCACCTTAGTAATTATAATTCTCTGAATTAGTTTAATTTCCATGGTAGTAAGCCCTGGTCTCTCTTAGTGTGGCAATCCTGGGCAGTAAGTAGCAAAGTATAACAGCTCAGAAAAACCCATGCTTTCTCATATTTGGTGTAACACACAAACCAGAATACCACAAAAAAGTATTGCAATCTAACCGTACAGTATAATTTACACCCACAATGAATAATAAATAAATTGTGTACCCTGATATTGAATGCACAAGAGAGTAAAGGAATTTTGAGTTGAGGTTAATAATTAGGGGGTAATAACTCTCACATTATTCCAACGACTAGATGCACAAGTAGCTTGTAATGTCTCTCTGTCTGGCTCCAGCAGTGGTATGAAACAGTCCCCCCCAAAATTTGCTGTTTTGTAAGAATTTGCTATGATATTGTCACAAAGTATGGGCTACTGTACAACAGTTAACAGTTTAAGGTATAAAAGTTCACAATATCAGATGCCCATTGGGTAGTCCTCAGTCATTGAGGTGTCTGTTGGGCTCTTGAACTTGTTTCTGTATTGTAAGTAGTCTTATATCAAAAGAATAGAGCAGGATTATTTTATTTACTGTACCTCTGATGGGGTTTTTTTTACCACATGGTCAGGTTAAAGAAGTTGCCGCAGACTCTCAGTTCATTACACTGCCACATGGTGGCTCATTTGAGACATTATTTCCTAACTCTGGGAAGAATGTTAAGGAACTCGGCTGTTTAGGTGGTGCGAAAATGATATTCTGTCTCGGTATTGGCGCTGACCACACTGTAAAGTGAACTGTCGCCGTATCAGGACACAGAAGGGCTCGGCTTCCGTTGTTAGCTGTGTGAAGAACAGCTCGCTTTAGTGCTTTGGGAGCGTTTCGCTGAGCCTGGCCGAACAAGGGTCCAGAAAGAATTCCTCCAGAACTCCAGCTGGCAGAGGCTCCCAGACAGGTGCTGAACACACGCGCTCTAGAAAATGGAAGCTTTACCGATTTTTTTAGTGTAGTACATTTCCAGCATAACACAAAATTCACAATACAAATAGAAAAGAGAATGCATTTAATCAGCAATAAGTACATGAATTCAGGGACCATGTAGAAATATGGAGTTTGTTTTATTCAAGCATTTAGTGTATCTTTGAAAGAGGTGTACCTCTTGGTGTGCGTTAACCATTTGCGTCCATTTTTTAATCTGTGAAACACAGCTCAGGCAGGATCAGTAAAGGTTACTTGAGAAACTGGTAAAGCAGCAAAGCAGCAATGGAGTTGTGCCAGAATTCACCTCGTCAGGTGGAGTTGACAGTGTGTGAGGTCACCTGTGTGCTGCGTGCTAATGGCCGAACATTCCTGGACACGCTGTGCGCCTGGCAGCAAAAGACAGCTCTTTGTAGGAACCGCAGGAAAGAAGGTTGTACTAAAAGGAATATCAAGCCGTGGTAAATCAGCTTTACTAATATGTATGCTGTGAATCCTTTGATGTTGAAAACATCTTACTTACCACCCAGCACCACTTTCCTCACACTGACAGGTTTTGAAGTGCAACAGTAAAGGTCTGTGATTACACTTGTGCTGACAAGCCACCTACCACTGCGATACAATCTCCTTCCAGCCCTTCTTTACTCCTGGCAGATACACGTATTTAGGCTATTTTTTTCCCACTTGACATGCAGAGGATCTTGGGAGTCTAGACATGCACTGCCTACTGGACGGCAGTGGTAACAACACCCCCACTGTACTCAGCATTGTATGAATCACCAGCTGTCCCCGGTTTCGTGTTTTAAGCCTCCCATGTCCATCAGTCAATACCACAACCCGACCAATCACTATCACTACCAATATTTTCTGAAACCGAGGACATGCTGCCCACTTAAAGACCCCAGCCCAGTGGAACCTGAGAATCCCCATCAAAGTCTGCAAGCAGCAAAGACCTGATCTGAGCTAGTAGCAAAAAATCAAAATCCAGGCTGTAATCAATTAAAAGAAAGATGTGTGTTGGTAGGGCTGTATGACTCAGCTGTGACTCTTAACAAGTGATTTTTTTGGTTGATTCAGTTGGGAACTCCTCCAGGTATTTAAAAGCTATCAATGTTGCTGCATAGGATAACTATTGCCATGCTTTAGGCATAAGTGGAAGATTTAGAATGAAGTATTTAATAACATACACTGTATTACATTTAACAGTGGAACGTTTTACATTCAATGCACTTTGTGGGCTGCAGTGAATGGCCAGAAGAATAAGGAAATATCACAGTGCACTCATTAAGTAAAAGCTCGTTGGTTTTCCTTTGTGTTGATAGTTTCTGGGACTGTGGCCACTGTAGTTTAAATGTCTTTCCCATGCAACAGAAATTCTGCTTCCAGATTGCAGTTTCCCACCATTAACTGCATGCTTGAACTCACCCAGTCCGGCCAGCCCAGTTCCATGTCTGCAATCGGTTTTCCAGCCCAGCAGTAGATCAAACGAGAGACAACATTGCAGCAAATAACAGTGCAACGCAATTACTGTAATAATTATGTACAGTAACAGTGGTAAACTGCAAAACTACACAGCCAATTATTTTATTTCCTCTGAAAAATGTGTGATTGTACCTAAAAAAAAAGACTTGTAAAAGCTGACTCCCAGTTTGCTTATGAGTAGTTTTGTTGAGGGATAAAAGTGTTTTGTCAAGTCAAGTGTTTGTTGGTCCAGGTTATGGAGTAACGCACAATTTCACAGTGCAAAACCTAGTGAAACTGAAAACGACATCTCAAACAGTGATTAGTTGCACATAGAGACAAGTACTACGTAGGTAGTGGAATGGTTGTTTGATTTACAATGAAATGGACTTTTGTGTTTCTTTTTCTTTTAGAACCAGGCACTTTGAAAGTGCGTACAGTATCATGGACGCTGTACTTCTCCAGATATTTTGTGTAACAGAGTTAGAGAGTAGCACCTACTCCACGTCACTTTCTCACTGAAAGAGAAGGTGACTTAGGCTTTCAAGCCACGGTGAAGCTTGACATGGGTACAGACAGGATAAGAAACCAGGATATCCTGGATTATGACTAGGAGTTCAAATGTCTGTCCTGTCTGGTGTCTAGGACGCAGAGAAACAATTTATGTAAAAGCAGCTCTAATAGGAAAAGAAAGATTTAGGGCATCTCAGAAATAATAATATTCTGCTTTTGCCTAGCTATGAAAAATTCAAATAATATAAGTTTAGTGAAAAGGGATGTCTTACTGTTCTTTCTCTTCATTTTATTTTGTAATCATAATCAAGGTAGTGACACTATTATTATCTTAAAAATGAATATTAAAGACTTTTAAAATAATTTTACTATCATTTACTGATATTTATCACTGGCTGTTAAAATTAACCTTGGAAATATCTGAAGAATTTGATTTAATTATTGTCATGCAATTATAAAAAAAAATAATTAAAAACATCCACACTTTTAATGTTTTAATGTTGAGGTAAAGTTTTTGTCCTTGAAAAGTGAACGAAGACAGTGCTTATGAGAAGAGAACCTCAAGGGTTACTGTTCAGAGTAATATTGTCTTTACTTGCCGACAATACGAGTGGGATTTTAGGACAGTGAGAGAAACACGTCTTCCCAAGAGTGCACTGCGAAAACATGCTGAACATTTATATTCTTTTTACACATGCCTGACATCCCTTACTGTACCACCTAACACAGTACCTGTTATCTGTTTCCAAACAGTGACTGAAAACAGAAATATGAATATAAAGGGGTTAGTCAAAACGCTGTCGCCAACTTTGACAGTTTACAGTATTTCAAATTAATTACATGGGTTTCATGATAACAGAGAACACAAAATTATTTCTCCACAGGTGACACCATTGTGGATACAGTGCGACTGAAGTGCCATCTGTGGAGGAAAAAACAAAACTTGAGTAAATAATTGGCATTTATAGAAAACATTTTGACTAGCCCTGTACTTAAGAGGAATCATTCTGAACTGTTTTGTATAAGTAGATGCTTCAAGTTTCATTGTTTGAGTAATAATACCCTTGTCTTTTGGGTGTTACCTCTCCTGTTCAGAATAACTAATAAGCCAAGAAAAATGCTGCGGTAAGATATCTTCTAAGAATGGTTGCATTTCTCTGATTCTTTAATATGGTCTTTTAAAATATTTCCGCTTTTTGTCATTGGGAGTTGTTTTGTATTCCCCTGTCATAAAACAAATCTCAGTAGCACATCACAGCTTAGATTGTATCACTATGCTTCAGTACAAATCTTGTAACTAGAATTATTACCTTTCCCTAATTATTAGCCTTTTCTACTCTGTGGCAAATCAGTAACTAGAAAGTTATTGGACACATTCCAGCTAGGGTCTCCAGTGGTGTTTATTTGCCCCATGATCCCATGTTTTCAGTGTGCTTCACTACCCCCATAATTTCCCCATGTGTCTGTCAATAAAACTGGCTACCTTTATATTGAATGAACAGAAGGAAAGCATGAGTCATCTATTCTTTTACATTTCATTTCCTGATGTCTCATGCCTAATAAAACAAAATCAATATTCAGGACAGATGAGTTCGAGGTATTATAGATTTATTGTCAGACCTAGGGCTGATAAAGTGACTAGCATTTTAGTAAGGTTTTTATGCAGTATTAGATGATTGGAAGAAGTGGCTCTGACTAGTTTATGAATAGAAAGAGAGAGAGGAAGACCTTTTTGGGTTTGAACACAGGAGGGAATTTGTGCATATGCACTGCAATCCCTACATATCCAACAGAATGTGCTGAAATAACCTTCTGATTTTGAGCACTATTACTTAATTAGCTTATGATTGCACTGAGCTGGTACTGTGCTTGTAACAAGTAAAAGAAAGCCCTGAATCCAGATGTAAGATTAAACTAATGAAATGCCAACAAGATAAGTATGAACTCTGCGTTACTGCTTTGTGTGTAGGAGGAGCACTTGGAACTCTACCGCTGATCTTATGAATTAGCCCTTTGTGAGATCATACCTTGAACGCATCTGTCCTGAAGCTGTCATTAGAAATTGGTAGCTCTCCTTTTAATTAAGTGACAGTTCATGGTGAATGCTTGTTTTTTTTTTCTTTTTCCCTGCTTACGGCAGAGATTTGGAATCTAACCTTTTGCTCCAACACTAACAAGCTAAAATAACTCACTGAATCAATTTTTTCTAAAATACTGCACCTGTGTCACTACCTGTGTCAGGTAGTGAAGGCAGTGTTTCTAACTGACAATTACAATAATATTACAGCATTATACACTGTATTGAAGAGTATTACAGCTAGAAACAGTAGGCAATCATATAATTAAAAGGCTAAAACAAAGCTAAAGACCTTGTCACTAAATATTGTGAAATACCACAATATGTTTCAGTACTTTTTTTAAATAGGCGTCTTTAATATAAGTCAAAGGGAAATAACTCTTTTGACATTTTGATTTGTTCAGAAGACTGGGGGAAGTCAACACTTTAGAAATCGCTGCAGTGTCCCTGCTAAAGTGGAAAAAATACAAAGAGGAAACAGCATTTTTGATATTTGGTGTCATCATAACATTCAATTCCAACCCCCTCCCACCATACTGCGCCAAAGTTGAAATTGCTCTACCAGATCTTCAGTATTGTTTTTCTTTCTCTGTGTAACAAAAATAATTTTTGGGGATGTCTGTAGGCTCAGGGTGATGAAGCAGTGCATTATCCCTATGATTTCTGATTATGACAAGCAGTGCATCATCCCTATGATTTCTGATTAAGACAAGCAGTGCATTATCCCTATGATTTCTGATTATGATAAGAGCCTAGCTTTTTTCAATATGTGAACTGCAAATTGGTATTGTGACATTTTTAGATCAGCCTCATTAATGTGAAGTTCATCTTCTATTTATCATAGCATTTATTAATTAAGATGATGGAACACAAATCTGAAAAAAATATTTAACCATCAGAACGGGTAAATAATGACACAACAAACCCTGATTGATTGAGGGGATACAGGCTGAGAAATAGAAGATCCTAATCATTTTGATAGGAAAGGCAAGATAAAAAATTGTAAAGCCGCTATGCTTGTAACACGCCATTCTGGAACATTCTGTCTGCTGTCTGCAGATGAGTTACCGAGATTACACAAGCAAGATTTTATTCTTATCTGGTGAAATTGACGCCTAAAACACTGCTAAGTACATAGTACTCACACTACTGCGGATGATGTGACACTTTTTTTCCAGCTTCCTGACTTGGATCATATGATTTAATGTACTCCCCCTATCCAGTTTTACTTATGTTTTAAAAAGAGGAATTAAAAAACATCACTAATTGTGTGCAGTTTATCATTTATTAAAAAATACAGTTACAATACAATATGAGTTTTGTTTTCTTTACAAGTAGCATAAATTACTTTTACATAAATTATAATGCATTCCAATTTCTATTTTTCTTAGTAGTTCATAATTGTTTTTAAATATTAGTAGTAATAACTTTAAACTACATTAACCGTAGAATGTGTGTTTTTAAAAACAGATTTATCTAAAATATCTTAATTCATGTACACTAGAAAAATCACTGAAGCAGCTAAATCAATACAGACAGCAGCTTTTGCTTTTCTAGCTGAATTATGGCTGTAGACAATGCCTCTTCTGAACACGTGTATTTTTAATTGCTAGTTAGCTGTCCACGTATATGAACCGACTGGGTGCAGAATGCTCCTTGCATTCCTAAGAGTTTAAAGGATTTATTCCTCTTGAAGGTTTGATGATTGACATTATTACTGTTACAATCACATGTGTTTTTTCCAGAGACATTGAACAAGTTTGCTTTTCATCTACATGTTTTCTGATAGAGAGTCTTGACTTAGAGTACAAATGACAAGGACCTCTTGTATTCACTTCAGGAGATTAAGCATGCTCACCTTATTGCAAGCTGTAACATTATGGAGCTGCAGTCAAAGGGTTACTTGCTTCAACTTTTTTTTTGTTTTGGGGAGCCGGAAATCAATGGTCTTGGAGTAGGAGATTAAAATGATGGGTACCACTGCTCCCCACTACAAAATAAGTTGTACATAGGTAAAACGCATTGGCTGGAAAGCACCAATTCACAAAAAAAGGTGTCAGAATTGAACCAAGTAATTGTAGAACAGTAAATCTTCCTTAAGGTTATGGAAACAATAATTAGAACTAAGCTAGAGGATCATCTGTATGGCAATGTTTTTAGGGTCTTGTCTGTGTTGATTTAGAAAAGGTACTGTACAGTAGGTCTTGTGTCACTAACCTGTTTGAGTTTTTTGAACAGGCAACTGCAGTAATGGATACAAACCACATATAATATGAAGGCTTCTGTTAAATTTCCATATAAGAGATACATTCTCAAATTACAGACAGTAGGGATTCACAGGAATGCATGCATTTGTATTCAGAACTTATAATATGATAGAAAGCAGAGCACTGTATAAGGGATTCATGCTGAAATTTGGGTGGTGCCTTGCAAGGGTGTCTTGTGGTGATAAGTATTAGTATCACTGCTATACATCTATCCATTTTCTAACCGTTTCTTCCAATTCAGGGTCGCAAGAGAGCCAAGGCTATCCCAGCAAGCACAGGGCGCACACACAGACACCCAGAGACAAACGAGGACCGCCACACACTCACACCTAGGGTCAATTTTCCTTTAAGCCAATTAACCTGCCAGTTTTTAGACTATGGGAGGAAACGGAGCACCCGGAGGAAACCCGCGCAAACACAGGGAGAACATACCGTACAAACTCCACACAGGTCCAAAACTGAAGCCAGGGCTCCACAGCGCCACTGTGCCGCCCACTGCTATGGTATAGTTAGTGAACTAGTTATGTTTGCTGATGATAATAAAATAGGAGGATTAGGAAACAGCGCAAAATGCAAGACTGGGCATACACCTGGAAAATTACATTTAACATAGACAAGTGCAGGGTGTTACATGCAGGACTCAAAATGTTTATTCAAGAATATGTTTGTTTTAAGAAACCTTTGCTGATTCAAGAGTCTCTCTGGTTTATGTTAATCCTATTTCTTCATTTTGAACTTTATCTGTGTAATAACAGTAAGACAACAACATAATATGTTAAGACAGCTGACACTGTAATTCAAACACACAGTAAGGCTGATTATATGGTACTGGAGTTCTGTCATAATTGTGACACAAACCACAAAAGTTGCAGCGTATTTCCTATTTTTTTCTGAAATAGGTTATATTCATTTATAACTGAACAGCCCTGCTGGTCTCTTTCAGTTGGCCAGGGGGCTAATTTGCTCCTGTGCTGAATAATTTATAGAGATTATTCTACATTAGAAATTCTGGAGTAACCTGAGTTTTTTTTATCCGTGTATTGGTTGGAAAGGTTTAGCGTGGTAGCTCATATGTCACAGAAATTTGTTGACACTTGTGTAACTGAAATGCATTAAGTTGTAGGATTTGCAGACTTCTTGTGCAACCCTACACCCTATCTGAATAGCATGTGATTCTGTAAAACTAGCAAGATTTAAAAACAATTTTGCTGTAATATGTTTAGAAATCTCCGTCATTAATAAGTGCATTATTATTTTAATGTACATTTCATAGAACAAATTAGCAAATTGAGTTTGTAAACTAAATTTAATGAAGCTGTTTCTCAAAATATACTGTGTTATCCTTTTAGGATGAGCAAACTAACCTTTATCACTGTAAGCTACAGTTTGTATTGTCTGGTCCCAAAGGGGCTCTACTAGCTGTATTCAGTGCATTACTGACAAAAGATATCTTGAAAATAAATGATAGAAGAAAAGTTTTATTTTTGAAAATACTTTGGGAAGAGAAACCCATAAACCTTAGGTTGACACCTGATGTCCTCATGTATGGCAGGTTGACCCTTGAAGTTTCTTACCCCCAGTGTAAAGTATCTTCCTAAAACCCAGAAACCAAAATCCCTTAAAGATATAAAAATAATTAACTGCTGACAAAAATTCTGTGGTGACAATAGGAGTTAACCCCTGCAAAGCAAGGGCTTAAACATTAAGCCAGTTGTACAGAATCCTAGCCAACAGGAGAAAGTTTACTGGAATCCTTTCTGTCTAAGCAGCCAGCCTGTTTATTGCAACTTTGTTTTTAAGAAGTTGTATACTGGGGTGCGAAACAAAGGCTGCTACCTTAATCCTCTTAGAGGTATGGAATGGTTACCAGTGAGGGAGACATCACACTCATTGGAATGTTAAATTGGATGTGCTACACGTTCCAAAACTGCACATTGGGTCTGGCTTCTTTGCACATTTGCAGTATGTTTTTCTTGCCAGTTCTGCAGAGGGTCACTGAAGGATCTCTAGACCTACTGTAGACCTACCGCCAACATATGATTATACTGTCTGTTCAACAGCGGAGATGATTATGCCTTATACTGTACTTGCAGTACTGACAGACAAGGGTATATACCATTGATATTTTTTGCACATTACGTTTACTATTTTATAATATTGATGTGATTTGTTATTTTTTTTATTACATAAGGACTGTTGAGCATATGGAACTGTTACAGTGCCTTTTTATTTGCCCCTTGAGTTTATGTTTACGTCACGCTTTAAAATTATGCAATGCTAAGTTGGGATTCTTTTCAGTGTAAGGCATACAGTAACATGTGTGACCTGTTGAACCACTCATGATTTTCCTTTGCCAAATCTTTTATATTATTGAAGTAAAGAGAGATTGTTTTTTTTCTTTCAAAACGTTAATAAAATAAAAGTGTGAAAAATCTGCACCAGTAAAAATAAAGCCGTGACCCCACAAGTGATTCAGGCTGTTTAGAGAAGAGAGTGAAGTATATTCAGTCTCCTTTCAGTGCTGTTAAGAAGGACAGTGTCACCGATGATAGTCAGGCACTGAGTCATATAGCTCTGTAAATGTTTCCCTGTGCAGTTCAGGTCAGGACCAGAGGCTCTCGCCACGTCATGTATTTTTCTCCAGTGACAAGTGGGACTGATGTGCTGTACCAAATTAAAAGCAACTGTGTGACACGTTTGTGACATTATGTCATATATGCCGTAATGTGAAACCCAAATCTTTAGAGTTAACCCTGCCTGTCTAGCTACTTTTAAGGTTGTTCTATCTTAAACGGTTCAACAAACACAGAGCAAGACTTCCAAAACTTGAATGTAGGATTAAAAATATGCATGCAGTGTGTTTGAACCAGCTGTCTATGTATTTTTCCAGTGATAAACATCATCTGTTGTGTAGAGGTATATGACAACTTTCTAATGCTGTAACATCATGTTGCTTTTTCGACTTCTTTATTTATGTATTGTTTGGATAGTAAGACTGCAGAATTTGCTGGTACACTACTCAGGAGCCAGTGTCAGAATCACCAGATAACATTTGGATCTCTGCAAAATGGACACGATTACCAGATGAGGTCAAGTTCAGTAACCATGGCTTTATGTTCAAATGTCAAATACGATTTGACAGTATTCCAGTCAGATTCATTGGGAAACCTAAGCAGTCGAAATTGTTAAGTCTACATTTCAGACATTTTTAGGGAGTTGTGAAAATAATTAATACTTACATTCGGATGGATGCAAACAAAATAATATGTTTTTAAATCCCCCAGAGTAACTGTGCCAAACATATTAACTGCTCTTCAAAAGTCATTATATATACTGTACAATTTTAGTTACCACATTACAAAACAAAAATTGCTACTTTGAAATCAGTCTAAGCGACTGAAAATTACACAGACTAAAGCTGAATCTTATTAGTCTCCAGCACAGAAGACTACGGGGGGATCTGGTTCAAAGATTTTCAGTCCTTGTTGGCATTGACATATTTAAGCAATTCGACTATGGGCATGAAGCAGGGACACAAATGGCATAAAAAGGGAACTATGGGGATGAACCTTTAAAACTAAGGAGACACTTTCTTTTACACAGCGGGTTGTGGGAGACTGGAACAAGCTGCCTAACCAAACTGTCAAAGCTGGCGCCCCAACTTCTTTCAGGAAGTGGCTGGATGAGATCCTCAGATCAGTTGTATCCTAGCAACCAAACAAGCTAGGAGGACCAAAAGGCCTCATTTCTAAGCTTTCTTATGTTCCTGGCAGCAGCAGTTTTATTAAAGCTTGCACCATTGTTGTATATTATTTTGTCAATTGTCAAATGTCAATTGTTATCAATACAGCTTTGATTAGGTGCCTCAAGCCTGAAGGCAAACTATAAATGATCAGCCACTACAATGTTTTTTAGTAGCTAATCCGTCCCTTCTGAGTCTGAGCTAGAATATTGTTTTAACCTTTGCTCCAAAAGTCACATTAGACTATTGTACTTTCTTTTGCACATATTGCAGAAGTAACATGTACTCCCCCCACCTTGCAATGACATATTGTCACGATTTCACCAGCTCTGTCCAGCTCTGGTGGAGTGCCCTCGTGCTGAGAACGCTACAGACACCTGTCTCCAGTTTAGTTACTGCTTTTGCTTAAGACTCTTAAGCAGAAGAGTCCATGTGCAAGGTATCGTAATCATGGATAAAGCTTTTTTTTTACTTGAGGTTAAACATAAGGCTTTGAAGCCAAATTCCCATTTGATATTAAAACATAGCTTTAGGAATTTATTGTAATCCGGAGATAAAAAATATTAGGATTCATTGAGAAAGATGAAAAATGCCACATACTGTATATAGGAACATAAAGAACTCTAGGATTGTGCAATACACATTTTTTAATTTCCTGTTTTATCTTGTTCTTTGCTTTTTTAGCACCTAATACTACAAGATGGGGACAGAATAACATGGGTCATGTTTTTTTAGGATATAGACTGCTTGTGAACTGATAATAAATTTAAATGTAAACAAGAGGAATACTGGCAAACTCATGCAGTATATTGTTGCCCTCCTCTCCAAGAGAGGGGTGGGTTAGAACCATAACTGCCAAACTGATGCAAACAGCGATTGTGAAAAGCTTGCTCCTTGAGATATGCCCACATATGACTTAGCATAAAAATATCAGGGAAAAAGTAATGTTAGGTGCTCCTGTCATAAACAAAAAAAGCTCATGTGAATATCTGCTGAGAGCAGGTAACACCGCCAGCAAAGGCACAGGTACGTTTTAAGTTTTATTGTGCCTTCCACCACAGAGACAGAATAGTTTCATTTTGCTATGGTCATCAGGGAAATGACTGACAATGATTTACCTTTGGTTTGTTACTTGCGACAGGTTAACAACGAGAGTTTTGTCTTTTGTTATTTAAAAAAAATCCAAGACATTAAATTATTCATGGCCATCTCTGAAAACAAAGTGTTCCAAGTTGCATTCTGCTTAGTTACCCCAACAGTGACAACACCTTATTTTGCAATTTAACCAAAACATTTATGAGGGAAGGCCCTCTTAAAGCGCTGAAGATGTTGCTAATTTTCTAGTCCTTGTAAATAAACTTTTTGAGACAGAAGGGCTCAACAATTTATTTCTGGATTGTTGCATTTATACAGTATATTTTGTAGAAATGGTCCGTGATCAGTATGGCTTACCTGTCTATATATTTGCTGACTATAATTATCATCACCATTATAGTCTAAGAAGAGAAGGTAAAGTATTTTTTTTAAGAAAAATTAAGAATGCACCCCCAAAGTTGTTGAGGCACTGCCCAAAAACACTCTGATAATATTACCTAATATGTCTCCATGCTTTTCCCCTGGGTGCTCTGGCTTTCTCCCAAAACATAAGATAAGATCTCTTTACTGGCCATATACAATTTCTTGCAGTAGGAATTTGTCTTTTCACATACCCCAACTTCCTCTTCATGAGACACACAGACAGGGAGAGAAGCTTGGGGTCAGAGCACAAGGTCAGCCATTTATACAGCACCCCTAGAGCATTTTGGGGTTAAGGGCCTTGCTCAGGGGCCCAACGGAGTAGGATTTCTCTGCCGGCTGCGGGATTTGAACTGGCAACCTTCCAGCCACAGGTGGAGATCCATAACATCCTGGTAGATTAATTGGATTCTGGGAAAATCGGCCCTAGTGTGTGCGTGTCTGTGCTTTTGTGTCTGCCCTGCGAGGGACTGGTGTCTTGTCCAGGGTGCGCCCTGCAGAGCCCCCGTTGCTTACCAGGGTTGTCTCCAGCTCCCCCACAACCCCAAATTGGAAGAAAGGGTCAGAAAATGGATGGATAGATAATATTACATATCAAGTAATAGGATGAACTGAATGCACACTCTCTCTGCTCCATTTGAACTGGTATTTTTTATTAGAACTTGTCAACACAAGCCTTTGTCAGGATCTTATAGTTTGAGAGTGAACAGAGTGTAAGAAAGTAAAGTGTATCATCCAATCTGTGCCCGACTGTGTGAGACTAAAGAAACTGTCATGTGATTTCTTGTTAAAAGTGTCACTATAACTTTCCATTAATTGGGCTAAGGCTTCTTTTGTTCACACCGTGATTGTAACGCCTTAGACATGTAACTTGAACTACTGATTGACAGACAAGGACATCTTCCAAGCATGGCATGGAGTTCTCTCTCTCCTCAAAATGAAACCAATTTGTAAGGATCAGTTTTCTGAAGTAGCATCTTCACAGCTCCGTGTTTATACTTGTTATCTGGATCAAAGTCTTTGTAATATTAAAAGTGAGCATTCATAGCAAGAGGCAGTAAAATATTAATCAATTAAATTTTATGCACATGAGTGCAGCCTTAAAAGGAGATCATGAGTCATCATAAAGTACGGTATTTGCTGTGGCACTAAATCTATTTGTGTTGTTTCACTTAGCAATACTATTTTTACAGTACTATGTTTGCAGTATATATAGCTATAAGGTACAGCTAGCAAATTAAATTAGCACTTTCAGGTCATGAAATAGGCCAATTAATTGAGGACTGAAGAATTACAGCTTTTAAAGGCAGATCTTCACATACTAACATACTACCTCCAAAATATATTTATAGCCACAAAAAAATATAAAGCTCCTTGTTTTCCCTGAAATGTATTCACTTTTTTTTTATTCCCAAGCCTGAATGGAGAGATTTAATTCTGATGGCAATGCACAACTGAGTACAAGACAACGTATCATAACCCACACATCCCACATCCTACTTACTAGGGTCTCTGGCACGGCTATGGTTTGGAAAATTTGAATCAGTCATCAATAGCTGCAGGCTGTCCCAGCCGTCAGTGATAAAGTATCATTATGTAACAAAGAAAGACTCAACTCAATGGTTCATTAAGGGCTGAAAACATTCTTTGTGTTGCCTGTGTACATGTGGAGTTTGTTTACGAGTTGAAGTGTTGGTGCAGGTACATGAGACCACAATTCCCTGGGTAACTTCAGTAGACAGCTTAACTGCCCTGAGAACATTCACTGCCAAATCCAAAAATTTAGCCTTCGGGTAAATAACTCACAGCTTATCTCACTATTTTTTTTTATCACTTGCGCCTTCTGTACTTTAGTTTCTGTGCAAATACTTGATGTTCAATACCAGTAAAATCACTTTCTGTGCAAAATACCTTTAAATAAATGTATAAATGTTTATTAAAATAAATTTGAGTGGTTAGAAAACTGTAGTAGTAGGAGCATATCGTACTATATCTTACATGAGTTTTCTAACTCGTGTAACTCTTGTAATTGTAATAAAAGTATAGTATAAACAAACGTACAGTATAGTATAGTAAAAAATGCATTATAGTAAAGTATAGTATAGATGCAATTGTGAGAAACTGTATTCTTTAAATCAGCTACAATTGTAAGCCCCTGCATAAGTATTGTTTTATTTGTGTTTTTTAATATATTTTAGATTGTGAAAATGAAAAGTTAATTAAATGGATACATAAAGATGCTGCGCATACGATCTCTTTCAGAATTATTCACCCCCTGCATAGGTTTGCTGCTATCTGACCATGCCATCATGGCACTTTCAAATATTTAGAATTTACACACTACTCCAAAACAAACTAAAAATGAGAAGATTCTAAACTTCGTATGTATTCAGCTCCATTGGAAAAGGAGCTCTAAATCACTTCAGGTGCGGAAGAATAGTTTGAAAGATCACACAAATTAATGACAGGTCTCAACGTCTGTGTAATTCAAGTGGTTTAGCTTTAATGACGTCAGCGTAAACTGTAAATTCCCTCTAACAGAGATTGAATTTCAAGCCACAACTCACATAGCAGTGCAAAAAAAAAACAATCATGAAGACCAAGAAGCTTTTGAAACAAGTCGAGGATGAAGAAGGAGAGAGGCACAGTTGAGATGAAGGTTACTTATCCCTTTAAGTATGGTGACTGAAGTCAATCAGGAAAGGGGAACTGCAAGGCTATTTTTACATTTGGGGTTATAATGAATTGACAATAATGAGTGCATTTCAAACTACAATGAAAATGCTAAGTACATGATAACATGTACCTCCAATTTACAGCACAAAAGAGTCAAAGTTTCATTGCATAAGTAGCATGCCATCATTGTCTGCGATTCAGAATGAGTTAACAAAACCTCTGGTGATGCAAAAGAGGCCCTATGACATGGTAAACATGCTTTAGACCAAGCAAATTTTGCTACTGTATTATTTTTAAAATATTTTCATGAAACCGACATACTGTATACAAGACAGCATTTTGTAGATACTTTAGAAGTATTGTGATGTAAAGTAACCCTGCCAATGAACTAAGATACACCCATATTCAAGTGAAGTTCTGCAAAAGTGCCCTTTCATTTACATTGGTGGTTATTTTATGATAAAACACACCTGAAAGAAAAATTCTATCAGGACTTATATATTTGCAGGACCACCTCCTGTGCCATCGCATGAACAGCTGATTTGAATGAATACAATTGAATTGAATTCCACAAAAAGACTTTGAGACAGTTTTGCCTATACAGTAAATACGACTTCCTTGTAATACTGCCTACTCATGTTTTAACATTTCTTAGGTGAAATATCTGCTGCACAACCTGTACTTCTACCATCATATATCATGTAGAATCTCATCAAGAAACTTATAAACAAGACCAACATCAGTGCCCATGTTTATTACCCTCTGTATTAAAATGTAAAATTTTATGATACTGTCAATTAATGTATTTTATTTTGTTACTGAGATTATATGCATCATACTGTACCACCCAGATCAGGGCACTCTTCAAAACTGAGCAGAAAGGTAAGCAGGAAACTTGTTAGGGATGAAGCCAACAGTGGCATTGAAAAATCTGCACAGTTTTACTGTCTGAAACTTTTACTATATCCCAGTTCCTACACAAACTTCATCTCTGTAAGTGACTGGTAAGAAAGAAGCCAGTTACTGACTCATCTTAAATATGGCATATGCATGCATCATATTTCACCTGTATGCAAGTCTAATGCTGTACATCATCCAACTTTCAAGCATTGCAGTGGCAATGTTATGTGCAGTGCTGTTGCTTCTCAACAGCAGGGACTGTGTGATGAGAAGCATCTGGAGTGATGACTTATAGGGAAATGCTAGGGATAGGGAAATCTTCTAGAGTCACCCAAGAACCTAAAACTGGGTTTAAAATTCACATCTGGGCAGGATAAGGCCCTGAAGCGCAGGTCAGAGCCACACTTGAGAGGATTGAGAACAAGAGAAGTAATATGCTACAGTTATCTAGACTTAAATTCGGTCAGCAGGACTTCCCAACAAACTTGTCAAAGTCTTTGAGAGGAAGAAAGGGTAAAGATTATACTATCCCACTATTCAAAGCTGGTAGAGACCTATCCAAAAATATTTAGAACAGTAATAGCTGTCAAAAGTGCTTCCACAAAATATTGACTTAAGCAAGCAGTAAATTTAATTTTGTATATCTTTGAAGATTTATGTCACATTCAACCTCCCTTCACATACAGTACAAGAGTGTTCAGTTTAATCATTGCAGTTTAAAACATAAGCAGTACCTTTGGAAAATAACTAAATCTTTTTCTTTAAATGTATTTACAGTATATAGCAGGTATTACCTGTGATATTATTGGTTGGGGATGAATACTTTACAAGGTATATACAGCATATCATAGGAGCATCTGGGTCATCATTTAAAACACAAGATGAGCACCCTCATTTTCATGAACAAAACAGTTTATATTCATTTGTAAACCCCAAAAAGTTCATTCTCTTGCAAAGGCCATAACGTAAACATGGATTGATACACACAATCAAGATGCTCAAGCCTTGGTTGTGTCACCAGCAGATTCTGACCAGGATTCCTTAGGCAACGTTGCACAACAGTCACGTTTCCACCAGGACCAGGGTCTGGACTAGTCCAGCAACGTCGGCAACTCCCCCCCAGTTCTTCCAGATCCTGCTCTTGCAGGATTGGGATGACGTCATCTCAAATTTTCAATAAAAACTATATACAGAGAATGTTAAAATACGTCCGACTTATCGGGGTTTGATTTCCTGTTTCAGATTACAGTTCAGCGGGACAGTGGCTTAGATGTGAGTTCTCCTAAACATGGCAAGACAGACCCTGACAACATGCCACATGTTGGTGGAAATATGTGGGCAGGGGGAACAGGTTAGTAGTCCCTTCTAAGCTTTTGAATTTTTATTCCTCGTGTGATCTAAAATGTAGGAAATTTTAACATGCAGCCTAAAATTGCGATTGTGTCTTTTCCTGTCCATGAAATTGACATTTTTTTAGCATAACTAATAGAAGCACACCACTTAATTAATGAGCAAGGAAACATTATGAAGATAGTTAGATTGATGGGTATCTACACTGCTTATGTTATTGAAGTAAGTTTTCTGGATGATCACTGTTGTACAGTAAAAAGACTGTTTTGTACTGTCTCAAAACTGTTTGGTTGTTCTAACATTCTCTCAGTAAAAACAAAATAAAAAGTGTCCCTGACAGCCTTGGCATCCTACACTGACAGGCTAAAGAAACTGAACCTCTATATTCTTGAGCAGAGAAGACTACAAGGGGACCCGATACAGGCGTTCAAAATCCTCCAAGGCACTGACGGACTCGACTCAGCAGCTTTCTTCAGAGTGACCTGTGAAGCACGAACCACAGGACACAAGTGGAAACTGCGTGGAACTGTACTTAAAACCAAAAACAGGAGGCACTTATTTACCCAAAAGGCTTCTGGTGTCTGGAACAGGCTTCCCAGCCTTGTTGTTACCCTTTGTCTTATTCCCAGAAGCAGCTTGTTGCGATCTGGTGGGGACAAATAGCCTCCGCTTGTTTGGAACTGTTCTTATGGTCTCTTTGCTTTTTTCCTTGTCCTGCAGGAGGCAGAGACACAGCTGGTCTGGGTGGAAAGGGAGGCCCCTACCGTCTGGACGCTGGGCACAAGGTTCATCAAGTGTCCCAGGTGGAGAAGGATGCCGTTCCCGAGGAGGTGAAAAGAGCAGCCAGAGAAATGGCGGAGAAGGCCTTCAAAGAGAGGTACTGTTTGTGGAGAAGGCACATTTCCCACACGTGAGTGCCAAAATCCACAGAGCTTCACAGCTTGCACATGTGTCTTTCTTTCCCCCAGCACTGACGTGAATACAGTTCAAACTCAGACTCGGCACGCTGGCGCAGTGGAGAGCACTGCTGCCTCTCCGCGCTGAGGCCCAGGGTTCAATTCCTGGGGTGCTTTCTACAGCATCTGGAGTTTGTATGTTCTCCCTGTGTTCGCTTGGGTTTCTTTAATTTCTCCCGTTTCTGTCCTGCACCAGGTTAGGCAGTTTTGGATACAAACCTTTCCATTTGAAAAAGGAGAAAATAATGTTAGAGGTCTTGTACAATAAGGCGCAATCACAAACAATAAAATAAAATGCTTCTTGATAACTTACATTTATTAATTTTTTTGTTAATGCCAAATGCCTTCCGTATGTCAGGACATATTCATTTGGCTCAACACAGATCTTTCATCGCATAACAGTAATTCATTGAAAATATTACCATGTGGCATGTCAGTTCTAATATAGGTGTGTACCAAGTAGCGCTTTAAGAGATACGCATAGTGTAGATTCGAGTGAACTAACGTACACAACACTTAAAGAGTACAGTGAGTGTTAGCATAATGAAACTCACAGTTCATTGTTTATTCATGTGGGTACAATTCAAAGTTTAGTTATGTATTGCAGTGTATACATTAGATGTTTCATATTAATGTTAGGTGTTATGAGATCTTTGTTGAGCCAAATGTGCATGTCCTGATGAAGACTTTTGGTGCAGAAATGTTACCAGATCATAATAAATGAGTATGGAGCAGAGACTTTGCGCCCTGCTCATTTTATTGTTTTTGGAACACCTCTCTTATAGAAATGGTTAAAATATAAAAATGGCTACAAACAAGAGGGGCCCGTTCATCCCATCTAAACAGACAAGATTCAAGAAGCGAAACAGGGACTGTCTTGTCTCCGGAACAGGACTGTTTAACCGAACCACTATGAACTTTGTATTGTTATTAAGGAAACTGAAAGACTGACAGTGAAAAACGTTTTTTCACACCATCTTGCTAGTTCATTTGTTTTGCAGCATTAAACTTGTTGTAAATTATTCCAACAATACAATTGTGTTTTCCCAAACCTGAACACAATATGCTATACACAATGTTTTTCCTTCTCTCAGTGAAATATGAGGGGCTTAAAGAACAGATACGTCTTTAATGTATCGAAGTGGCCAGCAAATTATGATGGCCGGAGGGAACTTTGTTACCTTTTATTCAAGTCACTTATGTGTGTTGTCATCCCAAGTATGTGTGACAATATGAGTTATGAATGATGTCATTCATGCTGATAGATTTTCAAGCCCTGGATTGTAAAAGAGTCTGAAAGCAGCCTCATTTCAGAGCGATGAAGGCCGCCTCTGTTCTCTGAACAGGCCGGGCCTCTCAGTTCTTTGACAAGCTTCCTGTACACAGAGCGCAGGCTGTTTCCTGCATAGCACAGCACCCGCACTGAGCTCCAACACTGCTTCCATTAACAGTGCTCCATGAGAAGAATTTCCACACATCCTGCTGTTTCAAACCACTGTCACCTGCGTTATTTACAGGAACAAAAACAACTTTTTTCCACACCGTCACATCACAAACATCAGCTGTGCCGATTTGCAAAATTAAATTTAATTAGGCCATTTTCTACACAGCTTAGTAGGTTTCTCAAATAAGGCTTTCCTTACTTAAAAAAAGCACATTCGTAAAATTACTTTAATAAAATTATTCAGTAATAGTTCATGCATGTGGGTCATTAAGTGCCTTTTGTCACTTTCATGGGATTTCTGAATAATCAAACCATGATAGGGGACAGTGACAGAGACATTTTTGAGGAAATCTGATCTTATCTTCATTTTGAGGTTTCTTGCTCAGGGCGGACTGAAAGGTTTTCAAAAGCAGTCGAGAACACAAGATGTACATGTGATCTTAAAAGATATGACTTAATAACCTATAAGAAAATATGTTTTTTTTTAATGTATTGCTTTGCCTGGATACTGACCTTCTTAAGTAGCTGATATAGGATGTTTAAATATTTACTGTTTTTGGAAAAGAAAAAAAAAGCAGGAGGAAAGATAAGATAAGACCAACCAAAGAGTTGGCAAAGAAGATAACCTTCAGAAGTACTGTACCTCAGGAACATTCCACACAGTGAGGCATACCTAGGTATTATTCATCTCTTACTCAATATAAAACTTATAAAACCTTCCAAAGTTACTCAGTCTCATTTGACTTGTATGATTGTGTTATTATTTGTTTTACAGTTTTATAATTGTGTGGTAGTTTTAGCACATATTTGGACATGACTCCAGTCAGGATTTTAATGTTAATTTTTCTGATACAGTCTTATAAAACCTGATTAAAAAAAATAATCATTGTATAATTCTATTATACTTCTTTATAGACTACTATATGAGTTGAGTTGAATACTTCCAGAATTCATAGCATCCTTCTTGAATGTGCTCGCCACAGGGATACAAAGTGTTGAAAGCGTTGTGGTCCAGTGGCCGGTCTGGAGTTATTGAGAATGCTCCCTGGGCTTTGCCCGTTGTTCTGAAAGCCAGACCAAGCTCTTTCTTCAGCAGGTGGGCCTATGGAAACAGCTGGAACCCACTGAAAACCTAGAAGCGGCCTGTTTTGTCTACAGTCAGAAAAAAAGAGAAAAATGCTTGGCTGCATTGTTGAGGAATCAAAATAGTACATCATCTGCTTTGCGAAGATGAACGTTGTGAAATCTCTGATGTCTGTTCTGAGTAGGCACAGTCTGAATTGTTATATCATGAGGGATGACTCACAGAATAATCTGATCAGAGCAGACTGTATGAAATTTGAATCAACAAAACAAGCAAAGCAAGACATTTCCCGTATTATATGCTGACTTACTTGGCTTTCACCTATATTATATACAGTAGCCGTGCCCCTGTTTGGCAACTTTTGGCATGTATCACTTTTTTAAAAGCAGATTTCATTTGAATCATTTGAAGTGCTTTTGAATACAGAGCAGGAGCAGACTAAGCTTTCATAATGCTATTGTCTTGAATGGTACAGTGTAAGGCAGCAAATTCTCAGAATTTAAAGGAAAGTTCATTGGACGTTTTGTCGTTATCCTAGAACTGAAAAAAAAAGCTTCACTTTGTCAACAAAAAAATGTTATTTTAATCTTGCAGTGGAGGTTTGAAGGATTAGACAACTGTACTCCTTAGGAAGAATTCCTGTCTTTACTTGTGTGGTTTGTAGATGTTGTGGGTGAGTATTAGTGACATAATGGAGGTATTATTTCTCTAATTGGAAGAGGCATGCCATGTACTTTATTGTTTATTGCTCAGGCTGTCAAAGTGACAGTCACAACACGAGCTGTGCAAAGAAAGAATGATGAGGGGGAGCAGTTGTATACACAGTGGACCGGTTACCAGGCTGGCTGAGGTTCAGCAATGAATCATTCGCTTCTTGTGCAAGCAGTGGCTTATTTACCTTTGGAAGTACAGCGCAGAACACCTGCAGATGAATGCAGCCACAGATCTTTACAGGGCTTGAAACATTTCTTTAACCATGGAGAAGCCTCTTATAAAAGTGTATCCACCAATATAGTGCACGCATCATTTTGTACCCAAAGATTTACCCCTGTCCTCTGTGTAACATTCTTGTTTACTGATCTTTCAGATTAAAGGAAATTGAGATGAGTGAATATGACGCAGCCACTTACGAAAGATTTTCTGGAGCTGTCAGACAACAAGTCCAGTCTCTACGAATCATCCTGGACAGTCTCCAGGTAATTCCGTCTGGATGCAGTAGCTGTTGTGCTTTTCATTTAAACCTGCTTCAGTTGCAAAATGTGTACTCTGTTCAATATTCAGTAATAGAAGTTCAGATTTGTAACCTGGACTGTTCTTATTCATTGACAAAACTCAGCAGCTTCCTGTAAAAGTCACAGTTTGTGTTGGCGCTGGTCATGTTGTGCTCGTCTTTGTTGTTTGTTGTTGTGTGGATTTTTCACATGCATCTACTTGTCATTGAATAATGGTTGTGTGTGTGTCAGAATCCCGTGACAGATGTTAACGAATGAGCTTTGAAGGAACAGTGCTGTCCTCTTGAGGGGAAGGCTACAGAACTGGGACACCGGAGCTGAATCACACTGGAGTAAAGAGGAGGTCACCCTCCAGGTGTTTTATTGTTTACATTGGAGTGGTCTGAAAGGCGATTACCTGACATTGTATGCAACTGCCAGGTCTCCCAAGTAGGATTAAACTCTGAGATATGGGTGGGGATTTTATGGGAAAACAGGAGTTAGAATCAATCAGCCTTTAGAGAAGAAGGAACACTTGACTGATTCTCAATAGATTTCGGCCTGAGGGCCCCCAGTTTGGGTATAGCATTACTTACGAGCTTGAATATACCTTAAATCTTAAATTGTAAAAAGTTGAACACGGTTTATATTGCTTAGGTATTTAAATCAATGTATATCTAATTTTCAGCTGAAAAATGTTATTAAAGTAAGTACGCCGGTATACTTTGGGGAACAATGGCTTTCTGTTCTACAGACCTGCTTGGTGGCAACCAGGTAGGGAAGCACACATGACTGATGGCACTGTGCTCTATGTGTGGTCCAGCTCACTGCACTGCTTTGGCAGGATAGAGTTAAAAAGAATAAAGCACCTCTGCATTTTTCTCTGGGAGACATTGAAAGGTAGCTTTGATTTAATGTGTCTAGGGTACAGAAGCACCACACTTCAGAAAGCTAAAACATAAGGTGAAGCTTATGTGATTCGCATTTTTGTCCCAAAGTGTTGGGGTGTTGGATTTTTACTCACGCCTCTTGTTTCAAACACACATTAAGCAGTACCGTCAAATCTCCCTCTCACACTTGCCCAGTACGAGCTGACATCACTTCACCCCAACACTTGGGCCACCTCTCCTCAGTTTTCAAAACAGATAAGAGATTCAAAGGGAAAAATGTTTTCAGGGAATTTTCCTTTGCTAGACCCCTTGTAGCCATGGGGTGTCAAATGATGTAGTTAGAAAAATGCTGCTTTTTGACATTTTTGGAAAAACAGACTTTAATTATGGAGGAGTGCAGAAAAGATATCAAGGAGTTATTTTCAAAGACTGAAAGAGCTTACAGCATTTACATTTATCGGCGGTCTTAAAGATTTGAAGTAATTTTCATCTAAGTGTCTTTAGATGAGGCTCCTGTGTCACAAATTGTCAAACTCAGTCATGGGAATTTGTCAGAGTAAAAGCAGTGGAAGAATAAGTACCGTGTTTCCATGGCTGTTTTGTTTTTGTTCATGTTCTTGTTTTGTTAAAAAAAAATGTAGTTCCATTTGCCAGCAATGTGTGAACAATTTGAGATGGAATGAAAAAGAGAGACAGCCCTGTAATTTACATGTATGCGGTGTCAGGTGTTTCGATTTTATTAAGTTTGTTGGAGAATGTTAAGCATGGCCTAATGTTTTGAGACGCATTTGAGCAGGAGACTGAAAACTGGATAGCCCAGCTCTGCTGGCTGTCTCCTAAGGGTGCGATTTTAAGCCCACTGGAGTTAGAAGAAGAAGGTGCAACTGCAGCCAGAGTAGGTTTTGCCTTTCACTGAACAGGTTGGGTTTGGATGGGGGTTGGTCATGGGAGTCTGGCTGCAGAATAGAGGACCTGGTGTTACTCTTTGATAAACACCTGATGTGTAAGCCGACAGATTGCTATGAGGACAGAATTGAACCACGGAACCATAAGTGGAGAAAGATGCAAAAACCATTGATACATCTGAAATCCTTGTTATGTGAGCATTTTCTTACAACAACAAACTTCCATACATGCAGCAGGTGGGTTGCACTGAATAAACAGGGCTTTAAGTATTGCTTTTGAACAACAGCATATTATTTTTAAGAGAGTAAAGTAGATTTTCTTTAGTTTACTGCAGAAAGTGAAGTTGCTTTGGTACATTATTCTTCCTGCAAATTCACCTAATCTCATCTAGTGCCTTCCTGCTCATTAATATCACTTTCACACAACCTTTTTTTATTTTTTTTTGTGTTTGTTTTAATAACGTTCTTGTAGGACTTTACTTTCTCTTTTAGGCTCCATGTTTGTAATTTGTTTTGTCAGTTTGATAAAATAAAATTGAAAAAATTCCATTCTGTTCCAAAATCATCTTCTTAAAAAGATGAAATATTCAGTAGACATGAAGCAAATCAACAAAAGTTCAAGAGAAAAAGTGGTCGAATGGCAAGATATTACACTTTTGATTTCCCTGTGTTCTGATTTACAGGTTATGATCAAAAAGTAGTAAACACAAACCTTTCACAATACTTTCAGTGTGTATAAGAGCCTTTAGGCATCTTTACTGGCTATGGTATTGACTGCAGTTGAATTCTATTATATAAAAAGTTTTTTAAAAAGTATTTTTTAAAACAGTGCTATGGAATTTGATTTTTAGTTAGTGAATTTGACTATCATTTGTGCATGTCGCTCAAATGAACTGAAAAAAAAAGTCTTAATTCAATTAAATATCCTGGAATCTACTGTAGAGCTCGTCCTCCCTGCTCACACAGTTTATTGAACTTCTGTTGAATTGATGATTCCCAGGCAAAGTGCCTGAACAGGACTCCAACATTCTCCCTGTTGTGCAGTATTGTCACTTTGATTGAATACAGTACAATGTGCGTGTGGCGACATGTTAAAGACACTGTTCCTAAAGGCATCAGTATGGAAGGTGATTTGGTTCATTCAAACAAGGTTAAACAGCCTTACAGTATGTAAGCGTTTCTAATCAGTCACCAGTCTCATGTTTACATTTCCTTTTCCCTGAGAACTATGCCAAGGCAGGGTGTGAAGAACAAGTATGGTTTTCTGGCACAAGGTTGTCCTCACCAAAGCTATGATTACCTGAGATGACGCTCTGCAGTGTTGTCACATGTTCCTGGCAAACTAAACAATACTGCTGACAGTGAAACACAAACCAGAGGACACAAGTGGAAGCTATGTGGAAGTGCATTTCAAAGCAAGAACATGTGGCACGTCTTTCTGGAAAAGTGTTTTGGGAGTGTGAGGCAAGCTACCCAGCCGTATCGTCCAAGCTGATAACTTGACATCTTTCAAGAAACAGCTGGATGAAATCCTTAGGCCAATTAACCGCTAATTTCCAAATGGGCAATGGAGTCCAAACAGACTTTCTCGTTCATAACCTTTCTTATGTTCTCCTGAGAAAAAACTCACAGAAGAGCTGTGAGTCTTTTAGGAATTTACATATCTTCTTTTATTTAGTTGGAGCAACAGTAGTAAAAGAGCTACAGAACTGAATATTAACTTTGGTTCCCCTAAGGTTTTGTTTATTATAATCACTTGTCTTCTACCTTTGTATTCCTGATTCACTGGGTTTCATTTTTCAAATTATTGTACTGCATGTTTATCAAGTCTTCCTAGTGTTACTTTTTAATGATTATTTAAAGTATTAATTGCAGTTTTACTGTATGTCACATGCCATCACAATTATCCAAAAGCACTTTACTTACAGGAGGAGATCCACTTTATCCACCACATACAGCAGCCATAGTGTACCAGTAGCAGAATAGGTGGATCAGATTGATAAGTAGTGTTAGTTCAACCTCATTTTCCAAACCCAGAGTGAAATTTAGCCAAGATACTGTGATTAGCACCCCAATTCTTACAAGATCTTTAATGACCAAGTAGTCTTATCCAAAGCGTGCCAACTACAGTACAGTACCCTCTGTCACTATTGTGGACCATTGAGTTTGTGGGAAAAGTGCCACATCCTAGTCTACCAACACCACCTACAGCAGAACCTTGTCTTCCTTGGGGGTCTCCTGTTTCAGTACTGACCAGACTTAGCCCTGTTCTGCTTCTGGAATCTGAGAATATCAGACTAGAAGCTGGTAAAGCTCCTTGCTGTCAAGTGTTTTATGTGGTAACATTTGCTACTGTATGCAGCTCTTATTCCCAGGCTCGCAAATTGTATTGCTTTACTTTGAGCAGTAAAACCTTTCCCCCGTTGCTCTCTTACACAATACCTTGACAGTTTTGAACTAAAATTCAAATAACCATTAAAATAACCAAGTTTCATTTTTGGTTAGTATAAAGTGTGTAATTATACAGTAAATTATATATTTTTTCATATTACCTCAGGAACACGTAATCAGTGCTGCTTAGGAGCTCAGTGGCTTGAGTGATGGCCCATCTGCTGCCAGCACTAGGTTTACATTAATCCCATCTGTTTTAATTTCTTGCTGGCTTTCAGACAACTTCTTTGTTAGTATAAATCTCGTTGAAATGAATGTAGTGAAAGGCAAAGGTAGTATAATTAGTGACCATTTAACCAGATTAGTACAAGAGTCCGTTCCTGGAATAGCCTGAGGCAGGAGTCCTCTCTGGAGAAAACAGTAAATGTTTCTTTTTTATGGTCTATAGGCCAAAGGAAAAGAAAGGCAGTGGCTAAAGAACCAGGCCCTGGGAGAACTAGACGATGCCAAAATCATCGATGGTTTGACAGGGGAAAAAGCCATCTACAAGCGCCGGGGAGAGCTGGAGCCAGAGGTGAGCTCGAGTTGGAGGAAATGAGCACTGAAGAAGAGCTTTGTCTCTTCTGTAATGTAAAAGTTGAGCTGTGTCAAAATATGTTTCATCTTTATACAGAGTTCATCACCTTTCATTTTCCTGTACTGTGTTAAATCTGGTCTTCCTGGGTATATTTGCCTATTTTTCAATGATATACTATTGATCACACCATGATCATGAATGAGTACTAACCTGAATTCCACAGATAGATGAAAGTAAGTTTTAAAATATTGCTTCTTACTCTGGACAAGAGGAGCAGCAGATCTTTGGACAGCTTTCACAGATGAAAATCCATAACAGGCCCCGGTAATACCCTAAATTAAACTATGGAAGTGGTCTTATTTAGTGTATGTGCTGTAGTTGTAACATAAAACTGAAAAGGTCAAGACCATTTGAATTCAAAATAGTGAAATCAATAACAAAAAGAAACATGCTTTGCCATAGCAATGTGTATGGTAACATTTCATTTTAAATGGAAGTTCTTGATTTGATCCGACCTTTCATAGACTTTATGTAGACCTAAACTTACTTAAATGCAGTATAAGTCCTACGTTTGAAACAAAGTGACATCTGGATATGAATTATTGTGACTCCAAAGAGTGACATTTCCTGTGCTTTGAGTACAAGGAATGGATTCATAAAGCTTATTTTGACACATCTTTTGAGTGGTAGAGAAGCCCAAATCGGTCTCTTGTTGCATTGATTCAGATTACAGTGCTGAACAACAATTCATTAAATATCATCTGTCAGCAGGACACCGTATTTGGAGTGTATTTTACCATGGAGACCTAGTTAATGTTCCAGTAAAGTTTTCTAAATATTTTGTACTGCTGTTGTGATTTAGCTCACCTATGGAGTGCATTCACAGTAAAAGGACTATTTTTGTATAGTGATATGTTTTAGTATTTAGACTGATTTAATGGAACTCTTAACAAAAATAGGATTTTCATAGAAAGATGTAAATTGTAAAATATACATTTAAAATGTGAAATGTTAAATAAAAGCTTATTAGTACTTATATTGTATTATTAATTTGTATTTGGATATGATAGGTTGTTACAAATGCTACATTTTCTCCGTGCTATGTTTCTTGAAAACTGTTCAATTTCCCATTACATTATTTCTCTAAGAAATGTGTCAAAGATTTTCTTACATGGCAAATTTCTGTTAATTACATACAGTGCAAAATTACTGCATTGTTAAAGCTCAGCAAGAAATGACAGAGTTTGTGGTGTACCCAATTTTCCTCATTTGGAGCGTTGTTAGAGAGAATGTTCCCATGTACTACCAGCAGTGCATCTGGAATCTTTTTTACACAGATTTTGTGCGTCATACGACACTAAATTCTAGTTATTTGTTTAATAAATCAGACAGTAGAAGAGAGGATCAAGACGTATTTGAATGTTTTTCAGACCTTATTAGACATTATTATTATTATTATTATTATTATTATTATTATTATTATTAAGTTTTAAGAAGGAATATTAAATGCTTTTTGGAATTTGTGGAGTTTAAAGAAAAAATTGCTTAAACCACTAGATATTTTATTCTTTGAGAATTTTAAAGTCACCTTGGTTTGATATAGCTGGCTTATCACTATTTATTAGAGAGGAGAATTATAGGTACCTGTTATAGCAGTTCAGTTCTCCTCTAGCATTAAATGCTGCTGCTTTGATTTTACTTGATGTTCTCAATTGTCAGCAGCAACTAACAGTAGTTGAGATGTTGATGCACCTCTGCATACGATGTAGGGTTAGTAGCAATGTAATATCTTCTTGCAGTCTGAATTGCCCTTCCAGGTAGTGGTTTACTATTTTCTAAACAGCTCTTGTAAAGTTTTTGAGGTTGTGCAGGATGATGCATTAGCCAGGTTTGCTGCTGCCTTCAGCAATGAACAATATCATGTGTACCAATGATCGAGATCCTCCTGGCTGTGACTTACCTCAGCCTTCTTTTGCTCAGCCCTGATCTTTTTACTTTAGCACTGATCAATGGACTGGGTCTGCTACCGTTTTGCAGTCTTTCACAAGTCCCGGGAATCGCAGGATAATTTGTGTACATTGGTCATTCCCTCTTCTTTAGGCAGGATGTCCAAGTCTAAAGTAATATTAGTAATACTTTGGTAGGAGAATGTATATAATAATAAAGTTTATATATATGCAGTATATACTGTAATACAGTATGTGTTGAAAATGCCCTTGACAGAACCCTGTTTATGCATATGTGGAGCAGAAGAAAACTGGTAGAACTTATTAGAAAAAAAAGCATTTCTCTATAATTTGTTACATCTCTGCCTTTTATCATTTCATTTGTGTGTGTCAGCTGGGAACCCCCCAGCAGAAGCCGAAGCGCCTCCGGCTGCTGGTGGACATATCTGGAAGCATGTACCGTTTCAACGGGGTGGACGGGAGGCTGGAGAGGACCATGGAGGCCGTGTGCATGGTGATAGAGGCCCTGGAGAGCTACGAGCACAAGTTCAAGGTGGGTCAGATGTGAAGACCATGGACCAAAACCTCAATTCTCCAACTGACAGTTACTAACTCTCTCTCTGAAGGCTGGTTACTCAACCACTTGGAGAGGAGAAGTGTAATTTCTAAAAGGTTTTGTTGTTAGCAACAGGGAAATAATATAGCTATCAAAGCCGAAAACCAAACAAGGAACGTTTTCCCGCGGTTTAACCTACTTACTGTATTAATCTGTCTTAGAATATTTTTTTTGTCAGGAGTGATGTTTTGAGCTTCGTTTGCTGATGAATTTTTACAATATGATTGCTGATTACTACACAGTGGGAATTAGAATAAGCTATAAAGTCCGACAGTTTAGTCTTGTTTTAGTTTGTTTATTGATACCAAATGTGGTGGACCACATTATTCATTGTTGGCGACTGTTGTGTTGATACAGATGTGCAGTAAAATAAAAGTAGATTTGATTTAAAAGCAGTGGGCTTTGTAGAAGATGTGTCATACAAGCAAATCAAAGTAGTTTGCTATATTTATGAAACTCTTAGTATTTTATTTCTACTTCTGAAAAAGAGACTGATGTTGAGGTCATAACATGGACAATGTAGATAGGTTTACCTTTTGATAACTGTAAACTAATCTGAAACATTTCAGAGGTACGGCCCTTTATTTACTTATTAACTGTCTTTCTGTTTATGAAGTACACCAAATTTACAGTTAATCCTAATTATTTAATTTGAATTTTGTTTAGTAAGTCTGTGTCATTTGTATAGTGAAGTCTTCTAGATAAATGCTAATACCTTCTCTCAATTTGTACTCAATTAAATGGCTGACAGATGCTATAACAATGCTTTAACTTTTTTTGGCTTCCAACTTTTAGTTTTTAATAGTTCCGATAGCCTCAGCCCTTCCAGTTTACCAAAATAATACTTTGTATTTTCCTTGAATCACAGTAGCCATGACAATCCAGTGTTTTCACTTTCGTTGCATCACGCAGCGTGGTCCGGTCTGGGATGATACAGTACCAAGAGAGCTCCCGCCCAGGCATTGTGCCGTGCAGTGATGTGCTGTGAAGCAGCCTTGGGAGAGATGGCTGTGTGTTTCTGAGTGTTGCCGTGGAGACAGCCTGTGGTGAAAGAGGGGGCTGACTGAGACTAGCCGCTGAGCAACACTGGCAGGCAGGGCCCAGACCAGAGCAGCCGCTGGTCTCCTGACGTCACCTCTCACAGCTGGGCCTTGGAGAGAGGAACAAGTGACTTAGCCAGAGACAAGTCCAGTTGGCCAGCTCGTTTGTTGGACAAAGGCTCTAGCATTTCCTGACAGGATATTTTGTATTGTGGCATCTGTAAAGGTGATACAGTCGATTACAAATACAGCCTACGCAGCTCGAGGACTCAAAACATTATTTCAAAATCAAACAATATTTCAGAAATCCAAAATATTTGTATAGAAAGTTAAAAAAAACATTTTAACAAAGTATTTTAAAAAAATAATAATGAAAAACCCACAATATTTAACATGGAGAATGTGTAAGATACATGTCTCATTAATTTTTTTAATGTACATATCAGGGGTATTGTACATGCAAGTTTCTTTTCGCTTCTCACAAAATATCTTTTTGACTGCTTTGATTCATGGCACAATTGCCACAACAAATTTATTTTTATATTGTGTGCTAAAGCATGTTGGAAACGTTCGTCTCCACCGCACCTTAGACCGGATAACTTGAGCATGACAGGCGTGATACACAAGAGCCCCAGAGCTGCCTATGACTCATTGTAAAGTCTGGCTTGAGGACACCGTACCAGTCGCCAAGTCAAGCTGCTGCCTGCGAAGAGACGGCGGCTGCCAGTGACCTTGAACAGCCTTATCAGACATGGCTGGGGTTTCTCTATGCAGTAACCTTACAGATTTGTTCGTACGTAAAAAAGAATTCAAGCACCAAAGCTAAATTTTCTTTCCGGAATAGAGGGACACCTGTGGTCTCTGCTATTTTTATGCCAGCCTACAAACATAACACTCATCAAAATCTGTGATCGCATTAATTTACTGGCTCTTACCTGCTAACAGGGAAGCGAGCTTTAAATAAAAAGTGTCTCCTGTCTTGAGTTTCTGCACGATGCTGAGTGTACTGTGAAATATGCTAAAGTGTAATCTTTCAAATGTGGTCTTGTTGAGAGATGTGTGACTAATTAAGTTTGGGAGACAGCACTCACAGGCTGGGCTGATTTAAGGATTAATTTTCCTAATGCAGTTAAAATGCTCTCGATGTTACTGTCAGAGTGCTAAGACACTGACCTAGCTAAAACCCTGGCTGTGTAGGGCCTGATGTGGTTTGACCTTTAACGGTCATCTAATTGTTATTAGGCGACTGTATGCCCACAGTCAGGGAATCAGAGACAAGGGGTATTCAGAAGGTTTGGCTCTGTTAGAGCAAGCTGTCCCCTGTTTTTTTAGCATTGATAGTATAAGCAAAGAATTTTATACTGTTTGAGTCATATAAATTGTAATCCTATGTTGTATTTCATGTCTAATTTTGAGCAATACGTTTGGAACATCAGCTCTTCTCTTGATGACAGACCATGTTCTTGTTTCGTACTTTTTCCAGTATGATATTGTTGGACATTCGGGCGATGGCTTCAACATCGAGCTGGTCAAGTGTGACAAGATTCCAAAGAACGACAAACAGAGATTAAAGGTTCTCAAGGTAAATCTACAGCCGATTTCTTCAAAGACTAATTCTTAAGGCGAACTAGTCTGCTATGCTGAAAAAGATGACCTTTAGTTTTCAGCAACAGAAACTATAGAGAATACAGTCGCATTTTTCCCAGCTGCACACAGAGCTTGTCACATTCTGTACATGCTTCATTGTGTCTTGTGCACATATTCTGCAGTACTTCAGATTAATAGAAATTACAGTCTCAAAAGGACATTCTGATCTATGGAATGTATCACTATTCTATTTAACACAATTGCAGCTTTAAAGTAATATAACTCAAAAATGAAAAGTAACCTTTCAGTGGGATTCTAAGATGTTTTCACAACATTATTTGGTTAGTGAAAGAATTCTTTTCAGCATAGATAACCAATATGATGTGTTAATGTTATTTATTTCCTCGGCTAAAATATGAACAAACTCCAAAGATTACAAAACCAAAACGAAAAAAAAACATTCTTATCAGAAAGGATATGCCTTGTAACTTTCAAAGTAAAGGATTAGGAAATAAGAGAGGGTTGTAGTGTTTATAATATTATTTTTAGGGCAAAAACTACAACTTGACACGTAATCAATGAAAAAGCTATCTTTAACACATTAAAGAATTTATCCCATTTGTATTTCATAATCCATATTCACTCCAGACGATGCATGCCCACTCCCAGTTCTGCATGAGTGGGGACTACACTCTGGAAGGGACGGAGCACGCTGTGAAAGAGATTGCCAGGGAGGAGGCCGACGAGCACTTTGTGGTGGTCCTCAGTGACGCCAACCTGGAGAGATATGGGATAAGTCCGGATCGGTTCGCACAGGCGCTTACCTGCAACCCGCAAGTCCACGCCTTTGCCATCTTCATAGGCTCCCTGGGAGATCAGGCAGAAAGGCAAGTCCGCATCGCGCCAGCTGAGCTGAGCTGCACAGCCTGTCACGTAAATCCTAAGAATCGTACTCCTTACTTCCGTTTTTCTTTGCTCGAGTAAGACTTGCCACGGGTCTTTTAGTTGCTGCAAATCACACTTTAAGACCTGTTTTAGTAAGTGTGCATTTTCGCTGTTGTCAAATTCACATTATATTTACACAAACCTTGCTAGGTGATTATTCCTCGTTAATCTGCGAGGAGGCACTTAACCCCAATTTGGCACCAGCTGTGTCTTAAAATAGAAGGCGTTTTGTTCTTCCAAAAAGTAGGGCATTTTTTCAGATGCTGAAAAATGCAATAATTAAGTCATTTTTGTGCAGTTCACAGAGATCAGATCCTGACTGGTAAGCAGTATGTTCTTGTGTTTTCTTTTTATTGCACAGATGTCCACTGAATATTTTAAACACAAATAAAGCATTAGGTTCCATGTTGTTAAGCAGAACTGTCTGGAAGTACACCTCTCATGGCGAATAAGTTCAAGCAGAGGCTCCATTAACTCTTGCCTTTTCATGGACACTGTGATTTAAGGACGTACTTTTTTATACGTTCCTCTCTGCCGAACAAGTGACAGTAATGAATGCGGCTTATAGAAACTGAGTAATTGTGTGTCTGAAAGGGGTCTCAGTGACACCGGGCTTTCAGGCACTTTCCCCACGGCTGCTTTCCCAAGGCCTTTCATCACACAAAGGCCTTTGCATGAATGATGTGCATTGTCCACCTACCGAAGAGCAAAAACTTTCTGTTTCCCCGCCCCCCGCCCAGTTACGGGCTGCATCATTTGCAATTTTAATGTTGGGGGCACTTCTTCTCCTTCTACCCGCAGGCTCCAGAGAACCCTGCCAGCCGGACGATCGTTTGTTGCCATGGATACCAAGCAGATCCCACACATCCTGCAGCAGATCTTCACTTCCACCATGTTGTCAAGTGCCTGAGGATGTGTACTGGTGATCAGTGGTGACGCGGCTGCCCTGTCGCTCAGGCGACCGCACAGGCTACGACAGCACCTGCACTTTCATTGGCTGTGTCTGTACCCCTAACATCGCAGGCGTGATTTGATCCAGTCAAAGCACATCAAGTCCTACTCAGCCAGGGCTTTAGTTAGGTCAGAGTGTCTTAGCACTGCTGACAGTAACATTAAGAGAATTTTTCTATAGGCCTTTGGTGACTGTTAGCAAAGGATGTTTTCCATTCATCACTGTGTAGAATCTGCTGTTCAGAATAACACCACACCCCTGTGCCAGTGTCACATGTTGGTAATTTCAAAAATTGCTTCAGATTAATTCACTTAAACAATGAGAACTGACAACAGCCAATTAACTCTTGTCAGATTACCATTTCAATTAGCCTTTCAATGTAGTCTTAGCTGCAGGTACAATGGGGCACTACCTGAAGACAATTGCAATATTTCTGTATTATTTTAATGTAGTAAAAGTAAATTATGCTTTGCTCACAGCGACAGAAAATTGGTCTTACAATTGCACAATTTAATCTCCAATGGCTCACACCCTTTAGCTGCTATAACCTATTCTCTGACATTTACAAAAGTACAGCCAAATGTCGTGGTGGACATTTGTTTAAAAATACTAGTAGGAAATAAACAGTGTAGCATCAATGAAAAAATCTAACTCTTTGAACATACAGTATGTATCTAAGTTATAAACAATAGCAAACCAATTATGCAATTATCTCTAGGCAACCTCTTTCTGTTCCTAAATATTTTTTAAAGTGCTTTGGTCTTGAGTGTCTCCCAGTGGACTCCTAGATTGGAGTGTCTGATGTACCGTAAGAATTAGGGTGACATCCCACAGCAACGCCCTGTATCTCCCAAAAGTTCAGCACTGATATTGTTAGTTTCAGTTCTTTTTTTGACTCACGCAGTATATTAATAACACTTTTTCAAAAGCATTTTAAATTAAGTACTTGTTTCATAGACAAAAGTATGAAAAAAAAATACTTTTTAAAAACAAATTCACGTAAAGACTATCCAATTCAACTTGAAAATGTGTTCCCTTAAGATTTACTGTAGAATTAAGATTCTCAGCCAAGACCACTCTGTCCTGAATGTTTTAAAACTAAGTCGGGCAGCCCAGTGCACTTTTAAAGAAGTTTCAGTAGTGATTCACTCTGTTACACAGTATATACACATATCAGTCACACAAAACTTCTTCTCAGTAAGCAGTTCTGTTTCTGAACTTCCTGTCTCTTTGCCCTTTGACGCTGTGGAACTGGACAGCGAGCAGTGACACAGTTGCATTGGAATGCTGGGACAGTGACCCCACATTCCCTACCTGCCAACACATGCTTGCATGAGACCTGAAGACCACGGACCCCAGCTCTGTAGATTTCTCTCTTTTGTGCCCCATCTGTGTAAGTGCTAGATCTTTTCCTGTATGTCTTCAGTGCCTTATGCCAAATATTTTGACCTCGGCATCTTAAAGAAATCAGCTTTAATCTGCAAACCCCCCACTATCAACACAAGCCAGACTATTAGATAAAGCATCGAAAGAGCTCAAAGGAAGTCCCGCAAGGCTCCAGGAATTCCTACAGAAATGTCCCGTTGTTGGTGGAGCCCACATTTGGTTAGGTGTCATCATCGGCTTTCATGCATCTTCTCGTAATTTGGATGTCGGAGATAAAGGAGGGAGGTTTTATTTTGTAATTTGCCTGATTTACAGAAGAAACAGAACACACCCTTTGCTGCTCTATGCTCTGCTCCATCCTTTGTTTATCAAGATCAATCTGACAGCGAGGGCCTAGAGAGTCCCCATTCATACAGCAGCACATTTACTGGAGCAGTCTGAGTGTGGAGTACACTGACAGTGTCTCACTTAGGATCTGGACCCACGACCCTCCAGTCCCAAGTCCTGAGCATTTCTCCACATTTTACTGTATACCAAGCTCCAGTGAAAGTACTGAGTGCTGCAGTTTTGTCTTTTCTGCAGAAGTACAGTATGCGCCGTCACTGGGTGCAGGGAAAACATGGCATTTTGATTAGTCCTTGGTTGATGTCTTGTAATTGAAGGCATGCCTTAAGAAATTCAGTAAATAATGAAAAGTTTAATAGATCTGAGAACAAGCCTTCTGTTATCTTTTTAAAAATAAAACTACTGTTATTTTTTATTTACTCCTCAGTTCTAATTACAATAATTATTTGTCTGAGAGCACTTACAAGAACTGTTTAAATTATTTAATAAAATAGCCTTGACCACTGTTTGTTTCTTATTAATCATTTTTTGACTTTTAATGTATCATTGCCATCAAGAAGAATAAATGTATTATTTATTTATTCACAGAATGCAAATGTGTAGTGTATTAAGTCCGACCTTGAGGAGGCCAAGACGGTATACTGTATTTATATTAATACACTTTGTTTCTTAATAGACCACAATAAGTGAAAAAGAGTATTAAGTTGTTCTTCAGTAGATAATTCTGCACATTGCAATAAGATGTGTGTTTTCCTATTCGGTAACGTTTTCCATTAGTTACAAGGGAACTGGATGCATCAAGCAGATGTACTGTTTTATGTCTGTCAAACTCAGTCAAAACTTTGGGATTCAAACAGGCATATTGCCAGAAATACTTAGTTACACAGTACATAAATGTATGAATGAGATTGATTTTAAGTTGCAAAAATTTGCAGGTGCAAACCTTTGCAAGTGTTCTCACCATTAACATCAAGAGTCAGCAGTAACTTTAATTGTCAGTTTTTGTATTTGCACTCTTAACATCTTAACCATCTGTATTTTCCTACACACATTAAAGCAGGAATTTTGCCATTTCAAAAGCTATGAAACACATAAGAACATAACCTTCAACATTCCCATATCTGTCGACTCGAGACTTGTACAATGGTGTATTGTAATGCATTCACAACCATCCCATTCGTCAAAGTAAAATGTAGATATAATTTGAGGAAGATCCCAGTTAAAGTTTAAGCTCCAGTAGTCCGAGATTATTTTTAAGACTACAACTAGGACATCCAGTAAGAGTAAATCTTCCATTCCTCTTTTTTGTACCATAGTTCCTCCTTGGTCATTAGTGTTTATAATATGGAATCACAGTAAAGATGATGAAAGTGGACAAAGAGGTCACAAGTGAAGCATCTGACTTAAGAACCTTATGCCTTACAAGCCATTTCCAGTCATTAAATACTTTAAATTAGAAAGGTCATAAGGTACTGTATGTCACATGTCATAGTCATATATACAATTACGTAGTAGGTGCTTCTTCTTTTTAAGCTAAACTTCAGTGTTTGATGTACAGTATCATTGAAAATGATGTGCAGATCACATCCTAAGGTTTACAGACCAAAACTGACCACTCTGCCCATCAAGCCTGTTTGGCAATTAGAATCTAACTGACCCAAGAATCTTATCCAACCATTTCTTGAAAGGAACCAGGGTTCTGGCTTCAACAATATGTCTGGGTAGCTTGTTCTAAACCCTCATGATCATTTACATAAAGAAGGTCTTCCTGCTCTCAGTTTTAAATGCACTTTCAAGTAGCGTCCCCTAAATGTCATCCACATTTTTTGAAGCAATGACTGCTGACATTTGTAACAGTATACGGCTTGAATAGCAAACGTGCAAAACTAAAAGCACCCGACGTCTACAGTGATCAGAACAATCAGGAATAACTAGTTTCAAACCTTGTGAGTGTCGCATGTCCGAGTTTAGCTTGGGATGAATCAGGAACACCAATGTTGGTCTCAGCATTCAGGAGAATTGCCAACATGCCTAGCTTCTAATATTGGGCATGGTCTCTTTCTGAGTGATGAATAGATGAAGCTACATGTCCTCTGCATCTCACATCCTTGACATTACAGGGAAAATGGACAATTTAAATGAGAAAAGAATTCAAAAGATTTGTGTACTTTGCTAGAACCAATGTAGTTGGTGAACCTGCTGCTGGAAAGATTGACATTGCTCATATATTTTATAAAATATTTTTAAATTAAGCTCGATCTGAAATTTAAAAAGTACAGTCCTAAAACGGCTTCTACGTCCTTTTCATGTAATTAAAAATAAACCCAACCACTCTTTCTAACTACATGTCAGCTGCATAAAATTAAAGCCACAGAAAGCTCTAATTATTTTTGGTGCATTTTTAAAACAAATGTTGCAAGTAAAGATTCATTTCACATCGAAAAATAGAAAAGAAAAACACGTTTAAGCTGTAGAGCCTTCTTCAAGTGACATACCTGAAAAATGCGATGCTATGCTGATTTTGAGAGTAACATTAGCCTTTTACTTTTTCCGATTTTTAAAACACGTCTATGAGATTAACAGGATTTACTGTGCAATTTACAGTTCCGGATCATGTCTGAGAGTTTAAGAGGTGAGTTATTCTAAGTACCTCTAATGCCTTCACCACTATAGGACAATTAAGTATTGAGCAACCATGAGTAATTCCTTTTCTTTCACACTTGGACTGTTTTCAATTTCACTATCCATTCCTGCACCGATGTACTGCAGGTGATGTAGGATGTCTAGACATTCTGCATATTTCTTTTTGTTGTAACTGGTTATGTTTTTTGTTTATTGGCTTCTGGCTTCTCCTTGTGGTAGGTCCAGGCCTTTGTATTGTATCCTGAAAGAGAAAGTGTCATGGCATTTTGCATTGTGCATTAATTGAGAAGAGCCTGCCATAAGTGAAGTTGTAATTGTTATGTATCACAACTCGGTTGCATACTTTAGGGGTAAATTGAGTTATTACAGGCTAGCAATAAAATTACACAAGTGTTACCAGAACGTTGCAGACTGGTGTTTTAGTAAACGAATGTGCCTTTCATGAGTAGAACTGGGGCAGTGTTCTGCTGCTCCTGTTCAGTTTCTCTTCTGTTGGTTCACCTGTTTGTTACTCTAAAGGTACCAGTCAGAAGTGAATTTACAGTATGCTGTGAAATGTGGAATCAAGATTAAAAAAATGCATGAGATTTGTGCGGTAGTAAGAGGTGAATTTGAGAGAGGGAGCCAGGTTAAAATGAGACACACCTGGGCAAATGGTATCCGGAGGAAGTGAGATCCCACATGAGGGAGAAAAGCAGATAGGATAGGCTCTGTGGGGAACTGGCCACTTTCCTGGATAATTAATTAGCCCTGGAATGCCTCATTTTAAACTGGATTTTCTCCTTAGCAGGTGACTCTTTCTTAAAGTTGCCTCTCACTACCTCACAGGATTGTATCAAACCGTTCATCCATTTTCTAACTGCTACTTCCAATGTGGGATTGCGGGGGAGCTGGAGTCTATCCCAGGTACAGGATTGTCTGACAGAGATAATTAAAGCACATCCCTATGTACCCTTGAATGATTTGCACTCTGCCTCTGTTTATTCCAATCATCTCACAGTGGGGTGATTATTCATGGGTGTGAAATCATTAGATCAGTTCACAGTTCAAAATGTGTATGCTGTCATGCCACTCTGGAAATGCCATGGCTGGCTATAATATTCGTGCTGACGTTGCAACACACATTACCTCAACGTGCGACTGTTGTCTGAAATTATCGATTGCGCATTTGATCGATAGTTAATTTTATGTACTAGGGAATAGGTCAAAAGTTCATGGTGTCATCTATTAATGAATGTTTCCTGGATGCCTACTCAGCTCAGTCATCTTTATTCCACAAATACTGTAGATCACCTCATCACAGAAAAGAAAGAGCGTATTGTTTTGATTCAAGGACCTTTGCTCAACAAGCGAAGTTTCTTCAGCCATCAAGTTTCTAACTTTTTCATCCAGTTCATGGCCGCAGGGGAGCTGGAGCCTGTCCCAGCAAGCAATGGGCACAAGGCAGTAATAAAACGTGCCATTCATGGGACAGCAGTCCGTCTCACATCGCACATCATTTGGCTTATGTACTATTGAAATGTGGTTGTTGTGAGTCCATTGAATCCCTAGTCTAAACTATTTTATTTGAATCATTCATGTTACTACTGAAAAATGAACTTTAAATATATAGAATTTGTTATAGTCTTGATAGTATAAAATCCTGGGTTCAGTTTAGGGATTTAGACATTCATAGGAATGAAGGAAAACAGAGCTTTCACTGGCCGATTACCAAACTTTATTGGGAGCCAAGGCAGAGAAAAGACTAGAAGAACAAGAATAACGGACACAGCGTGAGCCTGCGTTCTCTCCTCAACGGTCCCCATCACACTTTCCCCCGGTCAGAGAGCAGATAAAACTTCTCTCACACTAAACAAATTACCACAGAAAAAACAAACCCCAATGAGAACAAAAATGCAAAATACTGAATTTGTTAACACAAATTAAGTATGGCGCACAATAGTCATTTAAAACGTAGTTAGCTTCTAAAATAACAGAGTAGAACCTGGAATAAAGTTCTGTTTTTTAGTGTTTCTGTTTGAGGTTGCCAAGCAGATTCCCCCACTTTTGGAAAACGCAGCTCGTTTGACTCGAGACCTTCGGACAAGTGGAGCTCGCGCAGTGCCACGCATGCATGGGGCAGAGGCTGGGTCTGCGGGACTGGGGTTGTAGAAGTCGAGCCTTCCCTGAGTCGACAGCTTGTAACAGGAGGAGGCTGCCGCCCAAGTCAGGGGACTGACATCAGGAGGGAGTGTGGAGAGACATGTGGTAATTGCCACATAGGGAAAATGAGCATAGCAGCAGGTCACGAGGTCAGAGAAAGGGCTCCAAGAATCTCAGCCCACACAACGGAGGAGACAGTTTACACTCTTGGGAAAGCGGTGTGAGAGATAGTGACACAGAATACAGTGTGGCCTTGCTTATGGCTATACTTCATCCTTGAACTTTCTGTGCTTCCAGCTGTCTGGAGGAACGGCATTCCCCATTCTGTCTTTAAGTTGCTCAGTGATTTAGTAGTAGCCCAAGACCTGATTAATTACCAGTTGTAGAAAAAAGCTGCTATAATTGACTAGTATCTGTGGCACAATGCAGCTCTGTTAGTGAAGAATCCACTGTACAGGCAAACAGCCAGATCATGGCTTAAGTCCAGGCCAGCAAACTTGGCAATCTAAAGGTTTTAGGTAAGAAGATACTATGGAAAATCAAACGATTTGCATTATCTCTCACTAAAGAAATAAAAATCAATTTAATGCAAGGCATCTCTTTATAGAAATAATGCATGGTAAAGTAAGCTCCTACAAATATTAACCACTTTTACTTGTCTACTATGAATAGTGCAAGGTATCTTGGATGTTCAGAAATCTAAAACCAGGAATTGATAACTTGATAACTCTGCACATCTGTCCCAGGCATGTGGGCAGCTTAACATTTATAAAGGAGACAGATATGAAGGGGAAAAAAACGTGCAAACAGTAAGTTATTACAAAAGACGTTAAATTAAAATTGAGTCACAGGACCATATTAGACATGCAGAAACTGGAGCAACACCTCTTAATCTGGGCCACCTACCTTCAATAACACAAAAGAAACAAAGCCTTTTTAATTTGAGGTGTCATAATGTTTGTGTGATGTCCTTTAATTGAAACAGCAATTCCCAGACAGTTCCCAGAGTGATTTGTGGGAGTTGTCTTACGATCACATCCTGGTTTTCTCAGCAGTGAAGGTCAGTAGTGTAAAAGGGGGCTATATGTACAGTAAGTGCTGGGGACCAAGTGCAATGCATTCCCAGAGTTTTGGCCTCTTCATAAAACAACATGTAAAAGCCTCATGACAGTTCATAAATATGCATCTGGGGTTACCGTGGTGATTAATAGGTCTACTCACGACAGCTTCCCCCTTGACTTTGCCAAGTTTCACTCATGCTTTCCCACTCAGCTAATCACATTAGGCAAGCCTGATATTCGCCTTGAGGGGCCTGAGCTCTGTGGCACGTCGCCTGTATCCGTGTGGGCAGGAGTGGGGTTCCTTTCTAACACGGGGACACCGTGAACTCCCTATTGCGATGATTAAAAATCTGTCACATCTAGAAATTTGGAGGCGAAGACGTTAATTAAATCATGATTTTGTTCAAATTCGCTTGAAGCCAGCAGGCGAGGTCCCGTTTTTTTCCCTCTTTCTTAGCTTTTCAGCGACATTGTAAATAATTTTTCTTTGCTTGTTTCAGACTCCATGAGACAGAGATCGCATTTTCCCAGCCCTTACTGATGACAAAGCTCACAGAAAGCAGGAGGTACAGTATATAATGCGAGCGGATGTATTTTTGTGGCCTGTATTGCACTCACTGTGCAGTGGTTTGCCACTCGTATTGATGCCCCCCCTTTGCCGGGACAGTCCAACGCCAGGCAGGTCCAGGTTGTGGTCCAGCTGTCTGGGGTTGGCCTCGACATGGATAGTCGCTAACACTTTCTCAGCCTTGAGAAAAAGCCTTTAAACACAGCTGCATACCAGGACTTCATTAAAGGATACTGCTTGTTAATGGAAACAGATATCCAAGCACATTCCTTAATCAAAAGTATGATAACATTGTTTCCTTTTTAACAATTTTCTGCATGTCTGTTCCCATAAAACTGCTTTCTTACTGATGGGTGGTTCTGGACATTTAGATACAAAATGTCACTGCATGGCTGTCTTCTCATATTCTTTTCATTATTGCTATCTCATAGTTGTGGAGAACAGATTTTTAATGCATACTTTTCTTAACAAAGTAATTATTAATAAAGTTGTCCAACTTTCCAAAGATATCAATTGATTTAGTCCGCTATAACAGAGTAACCCCCATATGTGTAAAGAATACATATATTTGAAAATATATGTCTCTATATAAAGTCTCAACTGTGATTTATACTGTATGTGACACCATTTTTTTTTATTTCAATGACAGTACTCACTCACAAAATGTCAGTATTTAGCTTTTTTTAGTTTCATATTTATTTATTCTTTATATTATTTCAATTTATATATTTATTATTTATAAAAGAGTTGTTGAAACCCTTGGTGTTTTTTAAAAGTATATTACATATAATTATGTTTAAACCATTTATACCTTTATGTATATACTGTAAAAAAATCATATTTAGGGAATATAAATTCTTCTGTAATTCCAATTATTAGTAATTTCAACAACAATGGTACAATGGTTTCTTTTGTGTGGTATGTGAAGAAATAAAAATAAACCACACTGACATGTATCCTTGAGAATGGCATACTTGCCTGAGACAAGTAATACCCATAATTACCATAATTCAGCCTAATATGAAGCAGTTTCACTGGTTTAACATCCATTACTTCATCTTCTAAGTCTAAGGTTTCTGTGTAGACTCTGCACGTTGGCCAGCGACTGTTGTTTTAAACTCTCCGGTGGGGTTGTCAGGAAATATCCCATGTCCATTAAAACGTAGGTAGCAGTTTCCGTCCATGGCCAGCAACCAGACTTACAAATGGGACACCGGGAGCCCTATAAAGATAAGATAAAAATACTAAAAACCTCTTTTCCAGCTCAAGCATGCAGGTATCGAACTTGTATTTCATCTAAAACTGCCACATGAACCTGTTTCCTTGAGCCTATGTCTTTATATAAAACTCCAGATAGGTACAGTATCTCCTCATGAACAAATGGTTTATTCAAATCAACTTTGGGAATAAGAGCAATATCATAGCTGAGTGTTTGCTGCACCTTGTGGCAGTGAGAGAGTAAACTGTTCTCCAGTTACTCTTTGTGTCTCATCCTGGTATTTAGGTTTAAATGCAGTATTTTAAATAATAATATTGAAGTGAGCATCAACTACACCAGTTCTGAGCAGGTGTTTATTTCCTCATGGAAAGACATGCTTATTTCTTATTTTGTAATAGCTTGGCATTTTATATTATTTTAATCTGAAGAGGTCAAAGCTCCCACAATGCTAACTGGCATAAAGCAAAACCTTAACTTGCTGTCTTCCCCCAAGGAGTTTGCAATATTTACTGATAAGAAACCCAACCTACGCTGGTCCCACGTTTTGTGTATAGTGTGACAGTACAGTAACAATTTTCTGACATTATATCTTGTGATCTACATAGACAAAACTATTTTCCTGAGGGGGTGTTTTAGCTTAAACCATTTTTACACGAACACCAGAAACTTCAATATCTTTTTAATACTAAATATATTTTCATTTCAGAAATGTACCATCTCATTTTCTAGACATTAAGATCAGAGAAAGCATTATTCTTTCATTTTCCCCAGAAATGTAGCAAATAATCACTGTTCCCAACCCAAAACAAACTGGGTGTTTTAATACATTGAACAGCAGATATACATACTCGTAACTTAGCTACATTTCTCCAATACAAAAGAAAAACGTTTTAGTTCAACCCTTTTTTCTTACAGATCATGAACATGTCATAAATGCTATATACGCAAAGTATAATTTATATTTTGGAAAGCATTACTGCATGCATGTCTCCACAAATATGCTAGGCTCCTAGATCCCAGCTGGAGAAACTGGGTAACCGCAGCAACAGAAATCAGCCTGCTGAAGCTATTCTGAATGCATTGAGAAACCTCAGTGTGAATGCCAAAGCTGTTATGACAGCTCACAAAATGTATGGAAAAAAAGGATATGGGGCGCTTTTACAAAGACTTGCACTATCTAGCACTCCAGGGAAGTAGACTGAGAGAATGTGAGCTTATTTCACACACACACACCCCAACCTTCAACAGATGGAAATGACTTCTACTTGCAGTCCTGCCCTAGGCTGTAATTGAAGTGGCAGCCTTGTGGGAAACTGTGGCCCAATGCAGAAATACCCTTTCATGTCTGTCCAATCAGCAGAACGCTATGGAAATCAAAAGTGACAATTTCGCAGCTCGATGTGCTTTGCCTTTGCTGTATTTGTCATCTGTTTTTGTCTTCAGACGAATTAACAGCAGTTTATGAGATCTTATTATGAAATGTCCTTTTTTCACATTTGAAAAAGGTGCAGAATGCAATGTACTGTAAGTATCTTGGTGAATAATGCATCCTTTTAGCAGGGAACTTAACATGGTTCATTAAGTTATTGTGGAGGGAAAATGATCAACTTTAAATCTCTTAGCAAACAGCTCTTCTTCAGTCTTCCATAACCCCTAAGTCACAGTTTGCAAAATTCTGTGTATAGAAAGACTTACCTGTAACCCCAGCTTACGTGAACTAGTTTTAAGGCCAACATCAAAGGGGCATTTATTCGATTATTTTTAAAAGCTTGAGTGAAAGCCTAATCTGAACAACTCCAAATAAGAAGCATTGCTTTCCAGTACTTGTTCACACTCTTCTTAAAGATTGCAAAGCTGAATTTAGTACATTCAATGTGTAACAAGTAAACATTTTTTGGTATGGCATACTAAAGAGAAATCAGATGTATTTTAACCATGCAATATTGCATTTGTTGTCATGTCAGAAAACAAAAAGGCTAAAACTATTCCCTTAGTAATCCATGTGACATATGAAAGGATAATTGCTTTTTAAAATGTGGATGCTTATTCAATATTATGATTCATCTTCTGACTGGACAATATAAAGAGGACAGTTTTGTTAAATTAGTGAATGAATTAGTTATAAATGTTGTATCTTGACTGTAAAAGGGTGAATTCTTTGTATGCTATCCTGGTGTTTATGATCATTTATCTTGACTGATTTTGTGGCTTTCATCCAACACAGGGATTTCTTGACTTCTGTAAAAGTCTGATTATGGAAACCATTCAGTGAGTCAAATTTTACCCTTGAGCCTTACGAGCATTTACTGTTTTATACTTTAATGATAATAGATTAGTATCCTATTCTATGCACTGCACAGTTCAGACGAAAACATTTTGTAATATACTTTCTACATTCATTTCTGTAATAAAAAAACATTTGTGGATTAAATAGACTGTGGATATGTAAATATATACTCACAGATTATACACCGGAAGTTATTAAAGGAATCTCTATGTTGCAATAGTTACCTCTTGTGTATATATTCCTATTCCTGAAAATGTATGGGAATCAGATTTTTTATTGAATCTCCAAATATTTTTTATTTAGCTTCTTTTGCTGTGTGTGATCTAATTTACCATTTGCACACATCTGTCTGTTGCTATTCAGGGCATGAAATCTTATTACATCAGCACTCTGCCCATGCAGATCAATCAGTATCGACAGACGATAATTAAGGGACCAGCCGCCACAGGGCAGGAAAAGTGACTTTATCTCTGAACTCCATCTGACAAGCAGGTCTTTTAGTCCTAAAATGGTTTTAAAGTCTATGAACAGCTTTTGAAATATTACTAATGGGCCAATAAGCAACAGCGCCAGTGTCTTAGTCTCCAAGTCTTGTGTGCATGCATGTTCAGTGTGTGTGCAAAAGAAGAAAAGCAGAGACTTGCAGACAATTGTTTTGCCTTTCAAGGCTTTCACATGGGTTACAGGAGTCAACAGACAAAAAATCCAGTCTTCCGTGGTTAATGAACAACCTTATTCTGAGGTAATGGAACAATTTAGCTCTGTAACATTAAAGACGGCATGCTACAGAACATCTAAAAATATACAACAGCAAGTTTGCACAATCCTAGGGCGATGAAGAAAAATGATTTGTGCAGTGTACTTTTAGGATCTTAGTAATGGCATAAAATAAAGGTTCATATGGGGTCATTTACTGCCACTGTAAGTTTCTTGACACTTCAGTGCATCTCAAACTAAACCTCCCTTTGCCAGTTAGCAAAACTTTGACCCGCAGTTCAGAGTGAAAAGGCAGAAAGTGCTGAAACTGTGTTCAGGTGTGACCCTTGCATTTGCATTTTGGAATCTCTGGATTTCATCTGAGTGACAGATATGAACATAAGAAAGATTGGGAACAAGGGGAGTCTATTTAACCCATCAGGTTTGTTTGGTTGTTAGTAATTGATGATTCATCCAGTCATCTCTTGAAAGAAGCCAGAAAGTAAGAGAGTTGCTTCAACAAGCTTGTTCCAGAAACCCACAAATCAAGGGGTGAAAACCTGGCTCCTGGTCTCAGTTTTAAAGCTGAAAAATCAGGAGCATAAAAAGGCCGGATAGTGTCAGGAAAATATACAGAACGTTTGTTCTATTATTGAGAAGAAAGAACTAAAATCTTAGAATGGAGGTCAGAAGGTACACAATGTCCCAGATAAGTACAATTATCTTCCTTCGAAATCATCAGGGTTTTCATTCTAATCCAATTTGATGCAGCCGAGGTCTTCAATGATGACAAAAAATGTTAAAAAAGGCTCTGCACTTGACTCATGAAGAATTCTCGCAGGAAATTCTGTGATAACGCCAAGTTTATTTTTCATTGTGGGCTCTAAAAAAATTTTGGCCGCGGGTTAATGATTTGGTTAAATAATTCCTGGTGCTTCTGTATTTGACAAAAATGCATGCAGCTCCCTGTGTCGGTACTAGCCCTCCATACATTTAACTGCAACTGTTCACTGCTCAAATGCTAAAACAGCCAAAAAGAGTGGACTCTAAAAATAGCATTTCATCTTGTGCCTGTTAATGCTACTTCTCCACTGGTACGAGATCTTCACTCTTCCTCAATACCCAGAAGATCTGGCAACTGAATCCTTCTCCCAGTTTCATTCTCCAGACAGCCATGACTCCCAATTAAAGCTATTATTTGCGATGCCTCCAAAGGGAGGTTGCGGGCTTGGAATGTGCAGGACAGGGGAATGGTGAATGATATTTTTGGTGCTCCCTTCCCTCTGGGCTGCAGGTGCAGGAGAGAGTTGCCAGAATGAGGCCCAAGCCCACTAAATGAGGAGGTGTTGATGTTTAATTAGACCCCGCCACTCAGGAGGTGTGAAAGGCAAGGATTTTCTAACTCTCAAGCACTGATATAGGGTAATCTGTCAGTGGAATTTAATTATTGAGGCTTGCTAAATGTTATGTTGGGCATTTCTGGCAATGGAGGGTCTTTGTGTCTTTTTTTACTTGTCATTATTTAAAAAAATATTACTTTTGAGTTTGGTTATAGCTGTAATATCACATCTACATCTATAGATTGCTCTTCCAAGTTGTATTATTAATATATGGAACAAGTAATAGGTTTATTCCATGCTGAAAAAAAGAAGAAAGAGAACACAACGTTTCGGCCGTGGAGCCTTCTTCAGGTGTGAAGAAGCCTGAAGAACACCTGAAGAAGGCTCCACGGCCGAAACGTTGTGTTCTCTTTCTTCTTTTTTTCAGCATGGAATAAACCTATTACTTGTTCCTTTGCAGCCTACGCATGCTGACGCAGTTACCCACCTGAATTATTAATATATGTATATAAGAACCTTTATTTAGAGCTTGTGGTATATCTCTCCAGTTGCTTATTTGCAGATGTTGCAAATATTTTTTTTTAACAATGCCGTGGAATTCATTAGGATGTTATTTTTTACGATTCCTTGGCTGTGTTTTTGTTTCATTTTTAATAAAAAGAGGCGTCCCTGCCAGATGTATTTTTTCATTAAAAAACTTACGGTTTCTATGACAACTGGTTCCTTCATAAAATATTCCATGCCCTAAAAGAATTGCTTGGTTTTAATTAGTTTTATGTTGGTCTGTAAAAGAAAACCGGCTAGTAAGATATATAAGGAATAACAGTAGTTAAGAAACAATATTGCAAGAACTAGCCCAAATACAGTTTTATACAGTATTATTTTTATAGTTAAACTCTTTTATGAGGTAATAAAGTTTGTAAGACGCACTATTTCATTAACTAAAATCAATCTGTTTTCATTTTTCATTTATTGACTTCATAGTGTTGTTTGTTTATATCCATAAGATGCAAATCAAAGGCTCCTATTCTCATGTGGTAGAAAATATCTGTTTTCAAGAACTCTTAAGGATGTTTTTAATGAACGTATTTCAAACAAGGGTACAATTAATTTATGTAGTTTCTTTATCACATTTTTATAGAAATGCCTTCAATACATAGAGTTTCAGCTATACATATTGTGAAGCAAAATATTGCTGTCATAATGACTCCACTGAGGTTTAATTGAAAAGTGTATTTATCCATATAAATGATTATCTATTTCCCACAAAGGAGATTGTATCACATTAAATTAAAAAGGACATTTGAAATAAGAGCAGGTCTTTTATTCTGTCTGTTTGGCTTTGATAAACTGGATGTGTCCAACAAGAGCCCCAGTGTACAGCCTGTCTTTGGCCCCGGTTTTATTAATGTTATTTGAAAGTCCTCTTTCTTTTCTCCACTGGCAAACAGCACCCTGAAACAACCAGATTAGTGTAATGATGACTGAAGCACACAGCAGTGAACAAGGTCTCACTTTAAAACAAAATGATTTTTAAAGATCGGGTTTTCATTGGCATTAATGACTGACACATCTGCTTCTTGTATTTTGGCTTTTATTTTATAGCATTTTATATCATGGTATGATGTATGAAATCTCTCTTGTTCGTAAACCACTGTATGTATGTCAGTTATTGCTGGGTTATAATTTTAACATGTCAATGATAATTTTCAGTATGTTTTCAGATTTATCAAACATTTTTAACAGCTATATACAGAGTATCTCATATTTTTTTATCCCTGTATTCTCATCTGTGGACACCTGTGCTACCCAAGATGCACCTCTTCAGGGCAAGGATTAAAGGATTTAAAGGGCAAGGAGACCTGCTGATGTGCACCGAGGTTCCCTGTTGTAGCCCTGAAAGCTTTATTAACTCCTCACTGGAGAAAAACAGGACTCCTTTAATTTACATTTAGAATGTTTTGTTGTTTTTGCCGCTAGAAGCAAATGCTTCTTTACTTGTTGTAATTATTGTAACACAACTTGTGATGCAGTGAGAGGTTGCTTTTTTGAGAAAGCCACCATCTTGGCTCAAAACTCAGACCCGGGATGTGGTTTTAGCCAAATTAGCCACCAGTTCATTGGGAAAACCTGCAGAATGAAGCACAGCTGGACTGAATCTGCAATTAGCACTCAGAGGGCATGAGATTCCGTGTGAAGCAAAGAAACTATTTGCATAGGTTCTGCATGATCTCAACCACTCCACTTGGCTAATTAAGAGGCTTATAAGACCATTTTGGAGAAAAAGAGTTGCAGTCTGTATGTAGGCGCTATCCTGGAAGGAGAGAGAGCGAGAGCTCTGGCCAGTAATGGATTAAGCTGGCGTACAGGCCTGTAAGACTCTGTGAGATAGGGAGGCTTGAAAAAATACAGTTCAGGTTGTATTGAAGGACATTACAGATGCTGGACAGGTGGATTGCGTGATAGATTGCCAGAGTTGATGGAGATGAAGTGCACTGCTAAGAAACAGGGCTGGCCGTCTGAACCAGGGCTAATGGAGGCAGTGGCACCTGGAGGAGTGGAGCATTGCCTGGCGAGGTAGCAGTGTCCCTTTTCTCCAATGCTGAGAGTTTGGAGTCTAGAGTCCTGAGTACTCCCTACCCCTTCCCATCAGTAGGTAGATACCTGACTGTGTAATAGTTACAAAGAGGTGCACCTGGCCAAACAGGATCAGCTTGGGAAAATCAGTGAAGAGATGAGTTGAAGTGAAGATTGAGACCTGGGTGATATGGAGCTAAATGAGTTGAATATTGCAATGCCTGGTGATGAATGAAGATGGAGAGTAAAGAGCTAATGAGAAAGTAAAGAGAAGAGTAAATAGTAAAGAGAATATCGAATGCAGTGGTTCCCAATCCTGGTCCTGGTGACACCCACACACCTGTTGGATTTTGTTCCAGCCGAGCCCTCATTTAATAATCATAATAATAAGAAGAAGAATCTGAAGTATTTGTTCCCAGCTCAGCAACACGTTGGAGCTTTAACTGTTGTATTTTGTAAGTGAAATAAAATCCCAAACTTCTGACAAAAAAAATGCAAATATCCCAGTGGAGAAACTTGTTAGATCAGGTAAGGCTTTATTTACCTAATGAAAGTGGGATGGAATGTAAACAGCAGGTGTGTGGATCACAGGACCACTACTGGGAAACAGTGATCTAATGCTTGTGAAGAGCAGGTGTGTGAGCAGGGCCAAGAGAAGACCATGCAATGCTTTGTTAGAGGGGACTAGGATGGGGTTAGAAAGAACAAGACAGACCACTGACATGACGGGGATATGGAAAACTAAGGGAATATGCTGGCAGTGGTGAGGTGTACAAAGAGTATGGAGGAGTGTGTCCTACACTTGCATTTGAAGGCATTCCTTTTGCTACTACTGTATTTGTTTTTTTAGTTTGCTTCAACCTGCATCTCCAGGTCCTGTGATTAAATACTACACCTAAAGGTGTCCATGCTGTAATATATTTTCACTGCTTTACATATCTTCCATCTGTTAATTTCTGGTCTACAAATTTTGTCTTGCTTTTTTGTACAGTGTGACTCTCCCTGATGTTGTCATAAATAATTATTTTAAATAGTCGCTTTAAAAGTAACTTCTCAAAGTGGTTTACCTTACAAAAAAAGTTAACAATGAGAATAGGTAACACAATTATCACAATTAAAAACTAGTTTTTAGAATGCAGAAGATGATACAAGTGGAAGACATAAAATCAATGAAGTAAAAGCCTTTCTGAAGAAGAAGGTTCAGAAGAAGAGTCAGGATTTGAAAGTGTTCAGGGAAAGTGATTCTGTGATATCCCTGGGGACAGAGCTTTGGGGTAAGAGCAAGAGAAGGCGAGAGAAGGCCCTATCACCCACAACAGATTGCGAAGCGAATAGGAATAAGAAGATAATATGTTAGATGGGTACTAAGCTGCCAAATCATGGAGAATCTTATAGGTGAGCATGAGGATTTTGAGGTCTACATGAAACCTGACAGGAAGCCAGTGCAAGGGCTCCAGGGCAGGAGTAATGTGATCACTTGGATGCTACCTGGTCAGGATTCTGGCTGCAGATATCTGGACATACTGAAGCTTCAGTCAGAGGACAGGCATAAGGTAAAGAGAAAGTTCTCTTTTATTTACAGTGGCTCAGACAAATACTCAAAAACACAGCTAAATCAGTTCCTGACTAGTTTGAGTTCCTGCCTACACTCTTTCTGACCCTTTCTATCAATAAGGCAGCTTACCAACTGCAAACAAAAGTCTGTGTCTCTGAAACTCTCAGCATTTACAAAGTTCTATGTCACCTGGTCAGTCAGCTGTTTCTTACCTTCCAGTGCTATAGGCTTGACCCTCTGTCTTCAGATGGTGGGTATTTATTGACTCTGGAAGCCTCTGCTTCCTGATTTTCAAAATGTTTACCTGACCATCCATCTTCTCAGAAGTAGTCAGGTCACTGAGGGCAATGTTGGGGAATTTAGTATAGTCAAGACATTCCATCTTGTCTGAATCTACTGCCCTTCCAAACAAGTTGTGTATGAAATTGATCAAAGAATTTAAACCTCTCTTCAAACTCCCCTGCTACTAAACAAAATGCAAAGTTAACTCCTAGTTTTGTTCTGAGTTCAGCATTCATCCTCTTAATTTCTCTTGTATAAGTCAGTTTTTGTTGACAGAAAACATCTTCATGTTGTCGGTTTCCTCACGTATTCACATATGTAATGGAGCACATGATGCACTGACTAGCTGGAAGAAAAAGCTATTCACAGGATGTGAAATGTGGGTTTTGCTCATGTAGAGAATATCACTTGTTTCAACTTAGTCCAAAAGCAGATGGAAGCCAGACATACACTTGTTCAACAGGGATAGTTGCACCTAACTATTGGACAAAGGGAGGAGTGTCAATCTCTATTGAAAACCATCTGGTCATTCATGAGGGAGATCCAGCATCCCCACAGCCTGTAGAAATGACATGTGCATTGGCTATTGTCATGGTAATAGGTATTGTTGTGAAAATGCAATGCCAAAGCACCAATAGTGCCTTTGCAGATGGTTCCTGATGTTGTATCAGTGCCGATTTAGCCTAAAAAAAGACAAGAAGATTTACTATCTCGTTTGCTTTTAAGATGGTAAGTACTTTGTAGTAACACTTGCAGATTAGTTCTGAAATACATTTTTGGATGTACTTGTCACTGTACTATGGCAGCAGAGGCACTTCATTCAAAGGCTGAGCTTTTTTTTCACTTTTTGAAAATCAGATCATTTAATTCTATTTTAATAAGACCCTCTTCCTATTATAAAAATGTCATGTTTCATTTCAAAACATGTAATAGACGTCATAGCACTCTCTGCTATTTTAAAATGCCCCTGAACAAAACTGTATTCATGTTAAAGCAAAAACAGTTACTGTAGATCTGAAAGCTGAAGCCTAACTTCTCTGCCCTCTCTTGTTCTTTTTTTATAATTGACCAAAACAATTCTATAAAAGGAAATCGTTTTTACGGTTTCTTAGTATCATGCAACTTCTATATTTCTCTGTAAATTTTTGTTCAATGGTATTGAAAGTGGCAGATGTTCATAAATGACCTGCTTCGGCCTACTTGTGGTTCAGGCTTTCCTGCTATACTGTACATGGAGAAAACACCTGGGGTGCAGAATAGGCCGTAGGGCCTGGAGGTTGCTTGTTGGAGTCTAGATGACATCACTAGTTGACAGCAGAGGCTGACAGGTGCGAAGTAGGGCTGCATAAGCCTTGGCTAACCGCATACAAACGGATCCTTTTGCTGTTCAGGGCCTTGAGAGTCTGTGGGTTTCGGGTGAGAGCATGTTCAGTTCAGTGCATGACATGAAAATTCGGCTGCTAGCGTACAGGGTACACAGCACAGTAAGAAGCTGATGCCTTGATTCCGAACATTATGTAGCTATGCATATCGCCTTCACCATCTTCTCAATGTGTATATTAGATGGAACTATCAATTTCACCAAACCAGTGGGAATGAATGTAGAAAAATTAGTATGAGCAGTTATTATGATTTATTTTTTGTGAACACTTCAATTTTTCATGGAATTTTAGCTCTTTTTCAGGCAGGAAACTGACACGAAGTACATTGTCACGCCTTTGTTCAGAATGGTGGGCATGATGCACTAAAGTGTAAGTAAAATTGGAAAACATGTTTTTACCTCACATATAGAACAGTGTGTTTTCAATCCTATTCTTAACCTTACTTTTCTCTGCTACAATTCAGCTTGTTTTGTAGTCTTTTATTTCAGGCCTCCCTAATTCTCCTTGGTGGTCAGAGGTCACTGGTCAGACAGAATCCTTTCCCTGGGTCAGATCAGGAGAGGGACAAAGAAAAGGGATTTCTGAATGAGGGAGAAATCCCTAACAGAGAAGTCTATTGATCTTTAAACTAAATGAGAACTCCCATCTGCCTGTCTTGTGTACTTTTGTTGTGGAGTGGAGATTTAAGATTTAGAGATTTAAATTCTGGCATACCTACTTTAATATTTCATTAAAATGGAATAAAAACGGCTATAAATTTGGGACTTAAAGAACTTTTTGATTATTTAAAAATGAAATAGACACTATATTATAAAATCTGAAGACATGGTATCATTTCATATCTTCAGAAACCAATGATTTAATGGTGACCTACAAAATCCCCTGGATTGGTGCTCTCCAATAGCAGGATAAAAAGACCTCCCCCCCACTTTAATTATCAACATGTTTAAAAAAATTTAAACTGGACCCATTGAACTAATGATAAGCTCCATTAGGTCATGAAAGCAGAGGTGGAATGAAAACAGACAGACTTCTTCAAACCCAAGGAAGCTAATAAACTTTAGTGGCCAAAACAATTCAGCTGATACCTAAACAAACAGCACTGTGGTATCGTTCTGTAATGTGTTTTTCCTTTTCTTTTATATTCCAGCTTCTCAGGATGCAAAGTATAAGAATAGTTACAAATAAGAGGAGGTCATTCAGCCCATCTTGCTTGATTGATAGCTGTCAATAGATGCATGGATCTCATCCAGTTGTTTCTTGAAACCAACTAGGTTAATAGGCACAACAACATTGCTGGGTAGTTTATTCCATACTCCCACAACCCATCTTACAGTGAATCGTATAATGGAAAGAGAATTTAGAAAGATATCTAATAGATCTGGTAAATGCACATCGAACAAGTGCGAGCATTTTTAGTTCTACAGCAGCTGTGCACTATAATGTCACTCTCTCCAGCTGACAGCACAAGCATTTGTACTATATTTTTTAACATCACAGTGATTGCTTCCACTTGGATAGTAAGTCTTCTAAAGACTAAAACTAAATACAGTCCCAGAAGCTTTTTTTTGTCTCGTGGTCAGACACCATTCTCTGGACAAATGTGTGCATCTGGCAGTTGATTGAGACTTTAGCTCACCCAAAGAAGCACAATGGTATTGCCTCAATAACAAGGTGAGCAGAATAAAAGGAAAGAAAAAGATTAAAAGGTTAATTTAATTTCTCTAGAATCCTAAAACAGGTGCTGCTGTCTTGAAGACGGTTCTTTTGTTTTCTCAGGAGAATTCTCAGGCCCATTTGTAACAAAAAAAGGAAGAGACTGTTAATCCTATCACAGCTGCAGACTGGTTACACTTGACTTAATTTCACTCTGACCACAGTCTAACTTTTTTAACAAATTACCATATCATCTCCCTCCCACGTTCTTGGCTGTTGTCATTTCCTTCAGGCATCCTCCTAGAAACAGATCAAAATAAATGAGAAAAAACAGAAGAAAAACCTTTCATATACTGTGCATAATTACAGACTCAAAAGCCATTGCTCCTATTTAAGATATAGGTTGTAAGAGGGAACTGTGTGCATGACATAGGCTGCAATGACCTCATGTTTTTAATAATGTTTTATTTCCAAATTTTGTTCATTTTCTTTCTTCCAACAAGAGGTTATAAATGTGTATATATCTTATGAAATATACAAATATATAAAGTCTTTTCAAATATGGTTTAGTATGAAAATTAGTTTAAATTAACTAAAAGTTTATGCAAGTCATTTTATTGCTCTGTTTTTTTCTTAATGCTATATTAGCAAAATGCAAAATTTGAAAAAAAAACAGTGTTCAATGTAATCTAACTTACTTTGTATTCACCCCTCAGAGAATTTTGTTGTGATAATGAACTTGTCTTTTAATATTTCTATTCTTAATAACACCATTAACGATGATTAGTATAAACACAGTGGACTCATCTCGATCTTTAAAAAATGACTATAAATAAAATTATAGCAAGATCAAAACACCTATAATTATTAAATCTCTTATCTGCTTCTTTCGTATACTGCAGTGTAAAACCTGAAATGGACTGAACTTTTTCCAGTTGGGATCTGCATGTCTGTTGCCAAGACCAATACTTTTCAGATTTATTTATTGCCCCAAAGCTGAAAAGAATGAATGTGCAATTATCTGTGTTATTTTTAAAATTTGAATCTAGCATTAGTCGGCATTATAATGAAATTATTTTCTGTTAGTATTTCCATGACTTACAGTATATTCTATTTCTGTCTGCTGTTTTTCAGACAGCCATTTTACCTTGCATTATTCTTTTCATTGGTAAACTCTCTTTAAACAAATATCAAATTGATTCTGGCAGGAAACGGAAAAGGTTGAATAATCTTACTTATTGAAAGTGTAAAATGTGCAACGTATTAATCAGTAAGACACCTTATCTGATTCTGTCTTACTGAGAAAAACAAGAAACAAAAGCACAGATAACAAATTCACCATGCACTTATTTAATGAAGGTCTACTGTACTGTAATACTAATTTGTGTTATGGAGACTACTGTATTGCATCTATCCATCCATTTTCTCATTGCCTAATCCAGCACAGAGTCATGGGGAGCCAGAGCCTATCCCTACAAGCAACAGGCACAAGGCTTGATACACCCTAGACAGAACTTGAACATGATTATAGCTAAATTTATGTATTCATCTTTCACTTTAGAGACAATTTTAGGAACTATTTTGCCCCAAGCTGTCCTGGGGTTGTGCTGCTTTCTGGCATTTTGAAGTCTTGTGCTGGTCTTCCTTAGTGTAGAACAAAAAAGCCTGTCAGTGAATAATAATAATTATTATTTTAAGGCAATGCAATCTCCAATACACTACAATAGCTTTATCTTTGGCTTAGACAGCGTGAGCACTTGATCTCAGTGTGGTTTCAGAGCACAACCACAATTACTGTTTTCTACCTGTAAAACCTTGGCATTGTGGTGTTGCCACTGATCCCACGAGGCAACGTTATGAGATGAGACTGACTGCAGGAAAAAAAAAAACAGGATTATCTTTGTCAGCTCGCCGAGTGCATGTGGATGCGTTTGGAAGTTGAGCGCAACCGGCGGCGGGAGTCAACAGCGTAAAAGGAGAAGGAGAGCTCGTGCCTACGTGTGCAAGCTTGCTCACCTCTGTTCTTCTTCATGACCGCAGTAATGACACAGTGCTGGCAAAATCTGAGGCAGCGGGCGGATGCTTATCAAAGCCAGACTCTGTCACCGGTTTGGGAGCGTTGCTGAATTGTCAGTATTTGACCACTCACTGGATAAATACTTAATAAATCCTTACAAATAATACAGCAGGATTTCGGGGGCACTCATCTGTCTTGTGTCTTTTACACAGGTTTGTCTTCATACATGAGGACAGCAGGCACCTTGTTACCCAAAGGGAAACTCGGACGTTCTGGGTGACTTTTGCTCGTTTGTGACTTTTCCTATTTTCAAACCTTTCTGGTTTTCCTCACTTTTCCTCTACTGCGGGAGTCTCAGAAATCGCCTGTTACATTTGTCAGATCTAGACTGTGTACTTCCAGCTGTTTTGTATACGTTACTTGTCTAAATCTTATATTTAGGATGGTCAAAGATGGCGTTTTCATATAAACTGTATTTGCTCAGAGTAATTTTTTTTTAGTTTCTTTCAAAACATACTGAAGGCATAAGGTTCTCATAATATAAGGCCAAGGCCTAAATCAAATGTTATTCTGCACTCTTAACGTACTGTAGTAGTCATTCATTTTCATAAGAAAAGTGTACATTGGTTTTGTGCCACCTTCCCATATTCTGTAGTTCTAAGGATGAACCTTCTTTTGTACAGAAGCAATGTTCACCACTGAAAAATGATTTTTTGAAAAATGCATTTTCTTAGTTGTAGGGTATTTCCCTGGTTTTAAATCATAGTGACAGAATGTTTAAGAGTGCATTTAAAGGTGGTTCTTCTGTTAATCAGTACAGTATAAGTAGCAACTTGTTGTTCTTCTTTTTTTCTACTTTTACTAGTAGAAGTTGTAGTAGTATTGGATACATACTGTATGAGAAATATATTAAATGTTATCAATGCTCACACTACCAGTGGAAACTTTAATGTCAGTTTAAAATGTATTCAGTGTCGGAATGGTATGCACACATTCTTAGAGGAGGTGAGATGACTCAATCAGATCTTTTCAGTCTAAACACAGACAGACTGATGTTTGGGTATACCCATCCATATTCCACAGAGCATCGTGTACACTATGTTGGTAATTTGTAATGTTTTTGTTTCTTAGGTTCGATGTGAATAGGTACAAGAGCCACGACTACAGTATTTTTGCAGAAAGTCATGTTGTGGATTTATACCTCCACAGCATTCAGAAGAAGTCGTAGTGTTTTCTTTCCAGAGGTAAGTTCTTCTTCTCATTTTACATTCCTGCCTTAAAAGGAAATTGCAGAACTGTATATTGTCATGGCCAAAGACTGATTATTATCAGAACATGGCTTTAGTCTCTCTGAAAGCTCTAGACCTGTAATTTATAATCATAAAAACTGCTCTCCCAGCATTCAGATGAACAAGCTGGGTCAATGCCAGAGCCTGTGAGCCTTTCAGCATCTCACATCTCTGGGATCACTGAGCAAACAGTCCAAGTCTGTCTATCTAAATTCTCTTTTTTCCAATTGTCCCTCATAACGTCAGTTTTGACATTTAGAGAAAAAAACCACAATCGAATCTATATTGTATACAGTTTAATAGTGTGTACATTGTATAGTCACATGAAGTGACTAATATTGGATGTTTGTGTTTGTCTTACTTTTCTGTGGAAAGATGTAAACAAGAAAAATCCCTGCTTGACGGATGTACAGTACATAAAGGCTCACTCTTGTTTCACCAGTCAACCCTGTGTTGCAGTGAAGAGGTAAGAGCAGGGACACAAGTGTGAGGACCAAAATGTTGTTTTTTCTCACCTTTTGCTTTTCCGTCTGGAATTAACCTTTCAATTGTATTGCAATGACGTACCATTTACAGACATCTCTGATCTCCTGCACAGCACAAAGCACATTTTGCAGTGTGGACGTAACACTTGAAGATTTTGCCAGATGTAAATATACAGTAAGTTGAGGATGATCTACGTGTTGTGCCCATTTAGCAGAACTGTGGGACTAGTGTAACCTAGAATTATGGCCACAGTATATTTTTTTTACCCTTACATTCTGAATATAAGCTTAAGTTTGGCAGGAAAAGCTTTATTTAGATTGGGTTGTTTTCTGCCAAACAAAACCATGACTCTTTAAAAGCTTGTGGAACTCATAACAGCTGAATCTCTAAGTTAAAGAAAGGAGTCTAACATGGGGAATTTATTCTTCTCTTTTTTGCCTTGAAATTGAAATTGTTTTTGCCATATGTCCCTTCACAACATTGCTTTCATGAAGTAAACATTTTTGGGCATGACATGATGTTTTTTTTAGGGATTTCCTGCCTGTTTAACAGGAGTTACAGTGGGCACAGGATCTGTAAGAGGAAAGTAACGAATTTCTCAATTTGTGATCTGAGTTGTATTGGTGGGAACTGGTGGCGGTTTTAGTAGAGAAGTTGCTGGTTGTTTTGAAAGCAGTTTGAGCTCTCAGATACTCTGACCTGACCCTTATTATTTCATTCTTTTACTGCTTCTGGATTGCTTTTCATGCTCTTCTCTTCATACAATTTTGCCTTGAAAATCTGTGGTAATGTTCCTCACACAATTTACGACTGTCCTGCACAAAGAGGGCCGAGAGACACTAAGATCCCTCTTGCTAGGACAGAGTTTTGTGGATTTCCCCGTTCCCCTTTTCACTCTGACACTTAAATGTAAAGCAATGAGTGGAGACCACGCTGGAAGAAAGAACGTGGACCAAAATCTCTTCATATGCACCTTGGCACATACAATACGTGTCCAGGGAAATACACATTTGAAACTACCTTTATTAGCTTCACCTCAGATCTTAATGTAAAAGGATATCTTGACGAGTGCCTCTAAGGTCATTCATTACATGGATATCTTTAGGTTTTCAAAAGAGATGCTTCTCCATGTTGCCCCTCACCCCACAGTTCTGCTCATTCATGCCAGTGCTCCTCAGCCCAGCACTGTGAGCAAAGCCAAACCAGGCGATTCTGCCAAAAAGGCGCCAGCAGATGGTTGTTTTAAAAAGAAGATGCATGGACCTCTGCCACTGGGAATTAATTTTGTATCAACATGTCTCATGGTACAAGGGTTCTCTAGGATGCTATCAGATGGAAATGACAGGATCATGGCCTCAAGTAAATATTATTAAATCTCAGACTAGGAAGTAAAGACTGCTCATACTCTAATTCTCCATGTCAGCCCTACTGTCTAGTTATGCGATTCAAACACAGTCCGTAGTGTATTTGCTCCTTCTGGCGAGAGAATATGCTGATACCATAGCCTCTTCAAATGAGATTTAAAGATCTTTGGTGATTATATTTATTATGTAAATTTATTAGGTAAGAAAAGAGAAATATTGATTGTATAATACCAAACATTACACTCTTCACAGTTCTATCGTTCAGTTCACTGGGTTGAAATATAGTACATTGACTTAATCTGAAACAAAGAGGTGCAGTTCAATGTGCCTTGAACATGTACATTAGATCCTTTCTAAAAAGATTCTGATATTTATTTACCAGCCACAATGATTCACCTCAATGAGGTGAAAGAAAAAGAAAGAATAAGAAATAAGATTTAAAGACACAATTTTATAGCTCTGTTGCCTCCATCCTAATACGAGACACGGTCCTGTTATACTACAAACCTTTTATTTCTTTTGTGTGCTTTTAACCACAAGATAGTGTTTTTCTAATGTTGTGATTTTGTCAATGGTGGCAAACCACTTCATTCTTCCACAATGCTTCCTGACGTTGAGCTCAATTTCTCAGCCGTGACAGAACTGTCAAGTGTCCTTCTGAGGCTTCAAGAGGACACCAAACACTATGCAAGTGAGACACATTAGGGAAAATGAGTGGAAAAACACATCAAGGGCCTAATGTATCACATCACTTTGAACTGCTTATCCAGTTCAGGGTCATGGTGACTATCCCAGGAAGCATTCCGTACAAGGCAGGGCACACGCAGAATTTATCTATATGCCACTAGTTGTTTCATGTTTTTTCACTTTATCTTATTTGATTTCATCTTTTACTATCATCAATATCAGGTCAGAGAATGGCGTTCCAGAATTTGGGAGCACTGGTTGAAAATTTCTCTGCTTGCCCAAAGCATGCAAATAGTGAAAGGGATCTCTTTTAGTATATGTAACACGTCTGCAACCCTCCTCCCAGCATAGGGGACAAAGAAAGGAGACTACCCAGGGGAATACCACATACATGCTCCCTTTAAGAATGATACATGCAAAGACAGAAAAATGCAAAAGGAAATGCTTTTAAAGAAAATGCCTTTACACTTTTTATGTTAAATGTGATTTCTCTGAACAAGACTTAAATGTTTAGCTCATTAAATAGTTCCATGCCATCCAGTCATTGTGAGTGAGCAGATTTATCTTTATCTCACTTCGTTAAAGAGTAGCTGTCACAATGTTAGATGAGGTGCCTTTGACTACTCTCTCCCTCCGAATTTAAGACGATATTATAAAGGGGCTGACCATGGAGGTGGTATTAGGATATCCAACTGATATCCAAATGAGAGCTACTGTAGTTGCCCCTGTTTGTGCACCTGTTTTAACATCTGATGCTTGTTTGGCTCGGTAACTTGTTCCATAGTCCCACAACTCTTTGGGTAAAGACATGCCTCCTGTTAGTGTTAAATGTTCTTCCACATAGTTTCCACTTGTGCCATTTGGTTCATGTTTCACTGTCCATTCTGAAGAAATCCAGTGGGTTAACTTTCTATGAATGGCTTTTGAAGATTTGAATCAGGTCCCCTCTTCTCTGGGCAGATTCCAGAACAGCACTAACTTTTCTGTGAAGTAGTGACCACAATTGTATACAATATCTTAAATGAAGAAGACACCTGAAGAAAGCACCTGAAGAAGGCTCCACAGCCGAAACGTCTCTTTTCTCTTTCCTTTCAGCATGGAATAAACCTTTACCTGTTCCTTTGCAGCCTCTGCATGCTGACGCTGCTACCTACTTCAACATCATATCCTAAATGAGCCCTTACTGTTACATTATACAATTAGAACATAACATCCCTTGATTTAAATTCTACTCTTTTAACTATATGTCCTAACCTTTTGTTTCCCTTAATCGCTTCCCTACATTGTCTAGAAGATGTAAATGACGCGTCAACATAAACATCAAAGACTTTTTTATAAGCAGCCTCTTGTAGCTTTTCCTATTTTGTATTTATAGTTGATATTTTTACTACCTGCATGCAAAAACCCCACACTTATCTATGTTAAATGTTATCTACCAAGTATTTGCCCAGTTGTGACATTTAGCAAAAACTTTTTGTGAACTGAGATTGCTGCGTCTACAGTGTTTGCTAACTTGGTACCATCTGCTTGACTACTTTATTATTCTGAGATCTAGATCATTTAAATAAATTTAGAAGCACAGTTTTCCTAGTACAGATCCCTGTGGTACACCACTAATTACTCTCACCCCATTTGAGCATTGATCCCTTATGCATATTCCCTGTGTTCTGTTTAATTACCATTCCTCAGTCGAAAACACTTGCCTTTCCTTGATCACATGTTTTATGGGGACCTTTATCAAAAGCCTTCTGATATTCTAAATACAGCATATCATATGCCCTATATTTATCTATCACTGTTGTTGCTTTACTACATCTATTCTGACTTATTCCCAGGATATTACTTCCATACAGGAAATCCTTTTGTGTAGTTCCTATCATCATTTCCATTACATGTAATAGAAGCCAGACTTATGGGTCTATAATTAAATGGTTCATTTTTCTCAACTTTTTATGGATAGGGACAGCATTAGCAATTCTCCAGTCCCTGGGTACTACCCCTGTCTTAAGGGACTGTTGGGAGAGTTTTGTCAATGGCTTTTAAATAACATCTCATGTTTCCCTGAGTACTATTGGAAAGATACCATCAGGCCCTGGGGAGGTATTAGTCCTGAGTGCCTCTAGTACCCAAAACACATCTCCCTCTTCTGTGCCAATACTATCTAATACAGAACTGTCTTCTGTCTTGTCATTTCCCTAGGCATGTGGTTCACTTCTTCCTCAGTGAACACGTGGGTGAAATATTCATTCTGTACATCAGCCATTTCCCTTTCATAGTCATAGGTTTTTCCGTTTTTTGTCCCAGATATATTTTTCTTCATCCTTGATGGTTCTTTTCCTGTTGTAGTACTGATAGAAATTTGTAATATTTAATTCAGTCTCCATTGTAATATTCCTTTCGATTTCTTTCTTGGCCTATCTAATACCTGTGCTTGCAGGTAACTGTAACTTTAACTGTGCTTGCAATACCCCTTGTCTTGATCTGGATCCTTCCATCCATTTTCTAAATAGCTTTATTCAATACAGTGTTGAGGGGGAGCTGGAGCCTGTACCAGCAAGCAATGGGCGCAAGGCAGGGTACACCCTGGGTGAGACGCACCCAACACAGGGTAGACACAGACATACTCACACCAGGGCCATTTTACCAGATGCTAATTAACCTATTAGATGTCAGTATGCCAGGAAGAAACCAAACCACCAAGAGGGGACCAAACCATGCCAAGGGGGGAAAATACATAGAGTTACATACAGACAGCACTCCAGGAAATGAACCCAGGGTCCCAGTACTGAGAGGCAGCAATGCTAGCTACTGCGCCACCATGTCGGTCTGAGCTGTGTCTCGTTGTTTTTCATGTTTTCTCTTAGATTTTTCCGAATCGATTTGTTTATCCATTAGGAATACTAACCTACTGACTTTTCGGATGAGTTTGTTCCCTACTTGGAGTAGAATCTGTTGCCATCCATTTTCCACTGATTTCATATTAATCCTATCCAGTTTCTCTTCTCTTCAAATGTCCATTTCCTACAACAATTTACTTTCTGGAAATTGTAAACCGGGAATTGTAAACATGCCTTGATCTCAACCTAAACAGTTTCCAACTAATGGAGTTTTTAATGAAAGTTCGGGAGGAATGAAGGCAGCCACGCTCATTTGACACAGCTGCCGCAATTCTCACTAATCCTGACGTAAGCAACCGGTCTCCATATATATCAAATGTCACCCTCTCCTCTTCCTCGTTCGTTTTCTGCATCCCTCCTCCACCCCCTCTCCACCTTTGCAGCTACCCAATTGGTCGTATGGGGGTCCTATCCTCCCCGTCCAACGGCCGGGAGGTTGGCCCTCAGCCAAGCGGGTTACGCCAAATTTCCACATCCCAATAAACGATACTAATTTCTCCCAAGCTTTCGGCTGCTGTCATTCCTCGTGAATACTTTAAAGTGTGCCATATTATGATCACAGTGATCCCAACAATATGTATTAAGCAAAGTGGAGACTAGCGTGAGTTTAAATGAGAGATGGCCTTAACGTTATGTTAGAGATAGCCTTAAAGTTGAGATTACCGATAAGACCGTCACAATTGCTTTTGCAAAAAAAACATTAGAAAGGGTTAAATAGCCTCCATGAAGATGTGATGCTCTTTTGCATATGACCCCTTCAAATGAAGCTTTGCCATGTTGATTTAGAGGTTTTCTGACCCAGGTAACGTCTCCTCAGACAGGAGGAGCTGTGACAATGTTGACGTGATTTTCCCAAAGTCCCAGGGATCACTGGCCAATATATTAAGTGTTAGACAACTATTGATTTCAATACTTGCCCTGAAACGAACCGCCTGTGTGGCCATGTGTATGGTCCTTTCTTCTCTGTTAATCTTCAGCCCCTGCTAAATGAGACTCCAAAACAGCTTAACCAAGACGAATAATGCTGCGTTTTAAGAAGATGGATTACTCTGAAAAAAGAAGCAAGAAGTAGTGAGAGAAAACATTTGAGAAGGTGACGTATTTGACAAGTCTGAAGAGCTCCTCTGCAATTAGAGGATTATATAGTAAAGTAGCAAACACTTCAAAACGATTGCACCTTTCTAAAGTCCCAACCACTTCAGCTGGTTTTTAGATTTTTTTTTCCGTACACAGACAGACCCATTTAGTGAAGATGTCTAAATACGCCTGTGGGTGTAGTGTTATATCAAATTTACTTAAGAATCCCCCTGCCAAAGAGATAATGCAACCAAAATAAAAACCAGGTCAGACAGGGAGGATTACAATGAGTTTACATGAACACTGAAGTATAAAGGCTAATTGAAACGGGCCAACGGAACAGATAGTGTGGCTGTGGAGACGTTTGTTTTTGTTTTTTTTCCAGTGATGGGAAAGTGATGAGAACGAGAACCTGTAATAGAGAAACTGATAGGAATAAGGAAGTCTACCAAAAAAAAAATAGTGATCACCAGAGGAATAATGAGGGATCATACATCCTGGACGTGTGAAGCTTGTGCAGTCTGGTTCCTTGCTCTCCCTTTAGTCATTCCAGACAGTGTCTTGCGTAATGGCAGCAATTCCAACTGGTCCGGTGGAATGCGCCGTGACGTCTGCGCTGTGTGCCAGTACATTCCTCTGGACATAGCCAAGTCAGCTGACAAGACCTATAAGAAATGCCAACCCACTCAGGCGTCTGTGTGTCCTTAATAGAGCACATCTTCAAGCCCACCTGTTTCGCGAAGAACCGGGCTTCTTTTACCCTCCAGTTGCTTTTCTAATGAGACTCCACTTATGTTCTTACACAAGTAAGAATCCTGTACAAACAACATTACCAAAAGGACAAAGTGCATAATTTGGGGTCTCTCTGTCAGTGAGGAACTGTTTCTGGTTCAGATTCATTGCATTGGGTAACAATGTGACTAAAAAAAATCATCAGATCTCTATAGGTAATATCTTGCAGTGTAAATATGGAATAATATAGGAATGAAAAGTGATTTTATACTACCTTTTGTCCATTTTTTTCTGAGGGGAAACTGCAAGTCACCCAGCTAGTTAATTAATTTACTTGGTGATAGTCATTTTTCCATTGAGACAATTAAGTTAAATTCTCCTTCCATTCTTATGTCTCTAATTAGGACCTTAACTAGACCTACTATGGTAACTTTCACAAATATGTACGCCACGAGCAAAACCGTCACTACCATTGTAATTGTGTTCTCTAACATTTCAAAAATCTTACTTGAAATGCCATTTAGAATTTTCATTGACACCATATTTCAGTGGTTTCCGACCCTTGTCCTGGAGTAACATTGTTTTCTCCTGGTTTTTGCTCCAGGCAAGTTCTTAATCACAGGCCAATTGATTTCAGTTTACTATTCAGGACACAATTGTAAATTTTCTTTTAGCTCTTAAAAGGTCAAAGGAGATTTGTAATAGTTTTCCACACTGTACATATTTACTGCTCTTATTCAGTTTAGTTGCCTTGAATGTAACCAATTGGACCTTTTTTTTTCAGTGGGGAGACTAGACAGACTTTTAACAGTTAAAACGATGTAACATACTTACATTGTGTGTCTCCCCCATTCAACTAAACATGTTAACATATTAATGCTTTGGAAGGATCTTGGCAGACCAGACATGCATTTCTAATGATCTGTTTTCAAATTCTCCTCAGGTAATAGGTGAAGTACCCTTAAATAGCATACACAAAAGAGTCACAGTGCCAGTGTTATGCACTAGATTTAAATATGAGACGAGGTGTCTCATTCCTGTAAGTCCATTACATTATCATGAAGAGCAGTCTTTATCTTTGTGGACCCTCAAGGGGTCAAACTCTTGATCACCCATCTTACCAGGCTGAATATTTACAGTAAATGGTTTTAAGTGCTCACAAATGTTTTGCCAAATCTTTCACATCCACAGCTCTTCAGCAGGTTAACAGCCCTTAAGAGTTTGACCTTCCCTTAAGTGTCCTCTTCTGCTGAAATGTAAAGATCGCTCTAAAAGTATTTTTCATAGGTCGAATGATTACACAGCAAAAAAGACAATCCCATACTCAAAGGGTGGCTTTTTAAAATCAATTTGAAATCACTTACAGCGTTCTGTAATCATATTATTTCCATTTGTGCCAAAGAATAGGATTATGTCTTGATAATCTCTGATTTCAAAACATGTCCTGCACTTTCTTCTTTTATTACATTTTTCGGAACTTGACATTTTGAGGAAACCTTTTTAGCAAAGTGACGTGAAATCCAGATCAAGTACCCTGGCTAATCTCATTAATTCTCCCTTTGATATGACCTACGCCTTTTTTATTTTTCCCTGTTCACAATCCTACTGTTAAAATTGGGAGGTCTGCTTGAAGCTAAGAGCTGTATTTTAAAAGCTGATAATTGTGAAAAAAATAATTGGTAATAACTCCTAAAGTGACCTAACGTCCAAAAAGCCTGCATTTCACATGCAAACTGATTAACCTTTTTTCCACACTTCCTCATAACACTTCAGAGCTGAAGCCTTTGAGAGCTGGGACTGAAGGAACCCTGTGGATAAGAAAACTGTTCCTTAATAGGGAGGACAGCAGCCTCCGGGCCCTAGGCATCGTGTACAGGGTTACTGATCTGGAACTGACAGGTGAGGACTGGGGACACTGCAGCTGCCCTGCTACAGCCCTACCTAGCAGCTGCTGTTTCAGGGAGGTCTCTAAAGCAAGGCAATTATGAACTTTAGGGGCAGATATATGAAATGAGATAAAAAATACGTTTTTTTCTAATAACATTTTATTCATCGACAAACAAGAACTATTAAGTGACTCATATTACAAGCCTTTAAGAGCCAGTTCACAGTAGAAGTATCAATGATACTTTCCATGAAATAGTTTAAATGAGAAAGATTAACCCACCCGGGACCATGGGTTTATCTGTGGCATGGAAGGTCACAAGATTAAATGTTTGCATTTCACAATTTCATTCTTCCTAAATTTGAATAAATGGGCTTTCCTTCAGCTGGCTGACTACTAGGCTTTGGACTATCTTCCAACTACATAATGCAGTAGGAATTTGGTTTTTTTTTGTGTCTGACCATATAAATTTTCTATTGATCTTTTAGAGCTGTAATGCCTGTTTCTAAAAAAAAGTTAGGGTCTTTCTAGTACTTATAGGTATGTAATGTATACATGTATATAAGGGCATATACAGTGAATGTACGCATGTTAAAACAAGTTTCTTCTACTATACAGCATCAGTGCATGTCGATCCACAAAGGTTGTTTCCTTTCTTATTTTAAAGGTGCAGCAGTATAGCTTTCATGTCATGAATTTAAAACCAATTTAAAAGCATCTTAAGTCAACACTGGCATGATTTCACAAAATTTCAGTTTTGCTTAAAATGAACTGCTATCTAACAACTATAACTTACTGATATTTTCACATTTGTTTTTCAATTCTACTTGTGAATTAAGATCCTCAGTTCACAAGACTTAAAAGCTTCATCACAGCAAAAAAAAAAGTTAAATTAAAAAAGAAAATAAAGCTTCGTATATCAAAGCAATAGAATCTGAGTCAATATTTATTTAGGATACAAAAATATATTTCACAGCACAGTATTAATAAATTTACAACAACCGGCTCTATAACATTACAAATACATTTCTATAAAAAGCTAATTAAATTATATTCCAGCTCAAGTTTTGTATGAAAATGCAGCACAGAAGCACACATCAAGCTGCCAGTTGTGTTGCCTGTAATGTTTTCTTTTACTGTCCATCTCATTCAAAGGAACACTAACGGGTTTTTACAAATGCAGAACAGCTCTAAGAGTGTACAGGATGCAGAGCAAGGTCTGTGTTTCCGAGGCCAAAGCGTCTGTCTGGCGCTCACAGCTCATTCTTCTTCATGCCTGCGATTCTCTGTTTATTTCGACAGCCCGTGCCAACAGCCTTTCCTCCTCGTCACATATCTGCAAACATGAGAAGCACAACACGATCAGTATGTCCTCAGGCTCCAGTGGTGTTAACGCTATAATTAGTGGTGGATTAAATTTTATTTATTTCTCATTGACAGGCCCCGTAAACAGCAGAGTGGAAATGGCCTTCAGCTGTTCGGTGTGAGTGTCCAGGAAGACTGAAAGGGAAAGTCCTGCTGGCCCTTGTTGGAAATAATGTACCTTAGCTAGGATATTTTTTAAACTAAGGCTTGAGTTCAGAAAAAAAAAGCCTAAAGAAGCAAACCGATCAATTACGAGCAACAATTAGCATCTTTAAGGGCCCAGCTGGAATGAAAACCAGTAGACAAAATTGATCTATCAGGACCAGAAATGAGAACTACTGTGTTAAACTAAATGAATTCGCATCTTTTAACAGGCTGATTTCACACCTCTGCTTTGTAAATTCTCTCTCTGCTTTGTAAATCTGCAGCAAAAGAATGACAAGTACGGCTTTAGTACAAATCTGAGAATAAGTTATTCCTTGAGAACAGGAAAAGTAGTGCTTAGTACTTACTTGCTAAAGTCCTGTCCAGATCTGCAATAAAATCTTCTAATTCCTTTGTGTCACCAAGTTTTGCTGAAAATGTATTTAAAAAAGTTACATTACACTCCAGTCGCATTTGTTGATTTCTCTAATAAAAAAAGTTAAGCATGAAATCAAAATTACTTTTGTATTCTTAATTTTAGAACCCCAGAGTGAGTGAAACACATATCTAATAGTTACAGGTATTACCCACAGGTAACAAGTGCAAATCACTATTTATGTGGGAGTCTTTGACATTTTAACACAAAACTTCACAAGAACAGTCTATCTGTGTATATACTACATGAAACAGCCAAGGAAAGAGAAAATAGTATCAGCTCAGTTCATTTTTTAATTGCTATCATGCATTTGGTATTTAGTATCTGTCATCATAACCAATAGCCATAGGACGCCTTCACAAACTGTAAATCTGTGCAAGTATATACAACTCAGAACTACCACTTTACACAGAGGAAAGAAAAAGAAAAACTCCCAAAGGAAAATATTGAACCTCTGTGGGTCCTAGGCCTAACAATTTGCTTCCTCTCCAGGTAGGATGTCATGAACTTTAGCGGGTTCATTTAGTATAACAGTGGACATGAGCAGACTGTTCTCAAGGTTTCAAATGCAGGCGATTGAGGATACAGAAGTACAGTCTGATTTTACAATTCCTCTCCCTACGCCTATTTTCCCGTTTCATTCAAAAACAACTTCGGGATGGCCCAATTGGAGAATGTGAAAGAGGGGTGGCAGGGGAGCTCTGTACCTCTGCGTGTCGTCACTGTTGGAGTGGGTGAGGAGGGTGAAAACACTGTTGGCGAGTTGAGCTTTTCATCGCTGAAGCTGAAGCTGTTTCTGTGAAGGGAATCTGCACCTGTTGGAAAGACAACAATAGTAATTTAACTTTTTTTCTCTGCCCACCAAGTCAAGCAGAAGGAGTAATTTGCTGAGAGTGCGATTACAGAGCGCAGGGATCTCTGTGCCTGTCACTGAGATTCCCACAAAAGACGCTAACCTCTCTCGCATGGGGAGGACACATCAGGAAGAGGCACCGCATTCCAACACCCTCACATGCTGGGCATGGATCCCTGTAAACGTGTTTGGGATTTATATCCATATTCAGCCAGCTAGCTTCTAATGTGTCAATAGTACAGGTATGTTGAGCGTCATCTCATAATGACATGTTCACTTTTCTTCTTTTCTCATGCTCACATGTTCTCCTGTGCACACTGTACCTTTTTAAGTTTGAGCTCCAAATCATTGGCTCATTTTACAGTGTTGATTTAAAGCTACAGTCTCGCAGAGCTATGTACTGTACAGTTCCATCTACTCTTCTTTGGTGTACACTCTGGGCTTTTGTCTCCTGTTTGGCTTTCACAAGTTTTAAGACATGCAGCCTTGTCAGACGACTAATTTGTCTTTCTGTTCGTCTTGGTTCTCCATGTTCTTTCAATGATAATCTCTTCACATGATTATAGGATTGTTTGCTTTACATGTGAAATCCTGACTAAAACAGGAATGCCAGATCAGGTAGGTAAAACAATCTTCCAAATATCGATTACCATGGTATTGAAAGTGAAATAATTCCCAATATTTCATAAAGGGATGTATATAATATGGGGATGGTAAAATCCTTTGTAGCCTTATCATGAAAGTAAGACTTCTTCCAAGGGAAGTCATTCATATTTTCTGACAAATTCTACAACTTATTAATTTGCAGGCAATGTTAAATGCCAGCCAAAATGGGTTTTAAAGCATCAATAAAATATCTAAAAAAATGGGCACAAAGTGCCAGATCAATGCAGTACAATTCTATTATTCCCAGACATTGCCTTATTTATAGAACAACCACTGACTCAAAAATTGTTAATGTAGTGCTCATCCACAAAAAAAGGCAAGAAACCATACAATTAAGAATTGAAAGGCAGACCTTGATTAATTAGCATTAGAATTTTAACCATCAACAGCAGTGATGGATGCAAACTGATACATGTGAAATGATCAGATATATTGAGATTTTCAGAAGGCTTTTGATAATGTTCACCATAGACGATAAATTAGAAACTCAAAGGAGACATTTTGAAATGTTGAATAGACAACAGAACAATGAACAGAAAACAGTACGACTAATAAAGAAATGTACAAATTAAGTTGATGTTATTATTGGAGTACTACAAGGATCACTATTAGAACTACTGCTCTTCATAATTAACATGATTAAATCTAGATAATTGACATACAGTAAATTTGTCAGGTTTGTACATTATGTCAAAAGGGGGCATTAGCAAAGGCAGGAAAATAAATAAAAAAAGATTTAAACAAAATTTAAGACAGATGACATTTAATGTAGACAAATGCACAGTGGTTCAATCTGGTAGCAAAAGCATAAGTGGAAGATTGTTTCGGGAAGTTATTTAAAAAACACTGTGACCTCAAGGGAATCTAGTTACGTTAATGTAAGGATATATAAAAAAGTGCAAAATCTGAACCAAAGAATGTTGTTTTGACACTGTACAATGCATACGTAAAAACTCATTTAGAACAGTGCACAATTCTGGCTCCACTTTATGAAAATGACATTGTATCTCTGTAACCAGTTCAAGACTTAAAGGGACCAGATTCAAGTATTTAAAACCCACAAACACATTGACAAAGTCAGTCTAATGGGCATCTTGCTATGGAAAACATTTAAAACTGAGAACATACTGTATGGTACTTTCTACTGAGAGGACTGTGGGAATCTGGATCAAGCTGTCCAGTCAGCCTGTTGAATGTGATATCCTGGTGCCGTTTAAGAAAACTGCCGGGTAACTGCCTCAAATCAATGAGTTAATGGCAACCAAATGGGCTGAGATGAATAGGTTCCTCTCATGATCATGAGCTTGAATCCATTTAGGAATCCATCAAGTTAAGTCTAATTCCACAATGAAAAGCAGAGAGAAAGGAAAAACAATGTCTTGAGCCTTCTTCAGGTGTAGGATTTCTTCCTTTGCTTCAAACACATTGACACTGCAACAAACACACTGACACTGCTCCAAACATGAACCTCGCATCTATTTAGGAACATAACCATTTTAAATCAGAGTAGACCCTTACAGTTAGTTCATTTGGTTGTTAGTAATGAATTGATCAAAGGGACTCCTCAAGCCACTTTTTTAAAGGTGCCAGGGCATCAGCTTAGACATTTCTGGCTGGGTAGTCTGTACATACTCCCACCACCCTTTGGGTAAAGACAGTTGCTGTTTGCTCTTATGTCTTTTTTAAAGACACATCTTTTCCCTCTTGTGTCCTCCAGCTTGAGTTTCACTGCTGGTTTTGAAGTCTGCTGGGCTGGGTTTTTGATTGGCAGTTATTAAAGGCTGACATCAGTCAAGTTCTGGATGGGACCCTTATCCAGCTCATTTTTGAGCTCATTCTTTCAGTTTCACATGATGCCTGCTTGTAGCTCCTTGTCATCTGTGTGCACTGTGTAGATGTGAAAAGAAATGTATGCAGGGAACAGAAAAGAGGTTGTAATTAGATCTTAGCTTCTGGGACTAGTTTAATGCGTTTTCCCATAACACCATGGAGAGCAACGAATGAGTCCATTCATGCCAATAGCATTTCTAAAGAAAATTCCTGAAAGCTTCTTCAAAATCCCTCTCTTTGCACAAGCTTGTGCACAAGTGTGACAGAAATGCTGTTTACAGTTGGGGATATTGTACTCTGTCGGCTCAGTCCATTCATTTCTTCTCATATTGTTGCTCCTGGCTGCATAAATAATAGTTCATTGCCTCAGGATGTATCTGCACAAATCCTGATTTTACTGCAAGTATTTCTGCTATCACCTCAAACTGCGACGGATCCCTTCTGTTAATCCAGCAGTTAGAAGGCTCTGCATAAGGGCTGTCTGTGCACCTGACAGTGGCTAACACTAGAAGTGACCGCTCACCGTCTTCCCAGTTTCAATGAATGCTCTGTCACGTGAACTCACTCAGATACATGGCAGCGTGAGCTCAGTTTTGATAGCGAGATGGACTGCCCATCGTCGCAAAAAGATGATCTGTTGAAGCCTTTGGACGACAACATTTGAAGACAAAACTGAAACAGATACCCTGCCCTGTCTTCCCAAAGGGGTTGGTTTTGCCAGCCTTCTCTAAAGATGATGATTTACATGCAATCTCTGCTACTGTTCAGCAGGAGAATTACGAGGTACATTTTCAACTGCACACCCGCATCTCAGAGCAAGGACAAGAATTTGTAACGACATTTAAATAATCACACGGTCCTATACAGTTGTAAACAATGTAGCACTTATACAGTACCTTCTAAACAAAACATTTCGACTAGGCTATTAATCCTGCAAATGAAGGGGAATCAAAGTTTATAATTGTTTATAACTTACACATTCAATGGAATAACGCGAACACGTTCTACGTCAAGTTAAACAGACTGTCAACAGGGGCTCAATTGTGCTAAGTGTTGTCATTCTAGTTGGTTTTTCCTCTGCATGTAAACTTTGAAGAGTTACTAATTGCACTAAATTGCCTGCATAAATCTGCAACACAAATATCCTCATTTTTTGTGGACAATGGTCTTCTGCTGCAAAGGATAAAGCTACTCTTGTATTCCACAATATGCGACAGTATGGAGGTTACGAGCAACAGAATGAGATATTTTCAGCTACGCTAAGAAAAAAAATTCGTCTAAAATTAATCTGTTCCTATGGGTGGCGGTGTGGTTGGATACGTGGTTGAACTGAAGCACAAATGGGTGTGTACATGTTTGTAACATGTAGCTTATATGTAGCTTATATGTGGTCTGCTATATTAGAATACAAAGCGGTTCATGATGTAGTCTTAGCATTTTGTCAAGAACGGAATTTAATAGGCACTAATACTCAAAACGTATTAGTGACTTGAGTGCTTTCACTTGGAGGTTTATCGCATGCTATCCCAGAACAAATAGACGCGCAGATAGTGTGTCAGCAGGTGTTCACGCAGAAGAATATCGACCTTCTTTAAACGCGTATATTAAAATAATGCTTTATGGGTGGTTGTAATACTTGTGTTGAGGGAGGTATACTTTAGGTTTCTTGTAATTATTTTTTCTTCTGTGTAATTATTTTGTCTTTCCAAACCATATCGGCACGTGTATCAGACGTCACTGTTCTTCCCGATTACGAAAGTCTGTTTACACATGTGAAATTTGATATTAACCACTTATTTATTTTATAGTGCGGTAATCATCGATATCTGGTGGTTTGCTAAATGCAACTAACAACTTAGTCCTTTTGACAGATAACTTCTAATGTCCCAGTGTCGTCATAATAACAGTTGGATTATTTGAATGCCGTTATGTAAAATGGCATCATTAGGCATTACAGTACAAACCCACTCATCTTTTACACAAAATATGAAGCAAGATCCATACTTACTTTCTGAATCACTGATGCCACTATCGCTGACGCTGGCGCTACTCCTCCTCTTCATGGTTTTTAAATGCTCATCGTATCTAAAATGCCTCTTGCCCATAGGAGACGAAAAATCTTCAATAACAGCGTCAAATTCACAGAGAACTGCATTAAGATCATCATCATCTTCAAGAAAATGCGCTAGGAAAGAGAATAGTCGCATTTGGTTATTGATCATCGTTTTTTACAGGAGCAGACGAAGTACTGCAAATATAGTGACATGATTTGTGACTTCCCGGGCGGTTAAAGCTTCAAATGCTTTCAAAAACATCTAAAGGTCTACATTAAAGTACGTAATAGGGTCCAAGTTTGCCTGAAAATCAGCTTGAGCTTTTCGTCATTTAATTCCTACCTTCACACACCATAAACCATCCAAAAGCTTTACAGCATTTTTAGTTTAAGGTAAAATCAAAAGTTGAGATTTAAATAATTTCACAAGCTCTCCAGAACCGAGCCACCCAAACAAAAAGACTTGCAGTTATGCATCCCGTAATAAAATAAACGATATCCCCTTCAAGAACAACGCACTAAACACTTTAGGTTTCCATCCAAAACTTGTCTACATTGTCGACTGAAAACGCGTGCATTAACGTCAATTCATAAAACTTACATTTGCTCTGCGATTTCATTTTGGGAGATTTCATTATCCGAATATGTTATCCTTTGGATATATCCAATGCAGGAAATGAGTTATCCTGGATAACTACTTCTGATCAGTTCTTCTGATGCCCACTGCTGTAGACCTGCTAAATCCCACAACTGATTGTGCGCCACACTCCTTTAAATGCACTTCAGTCCCGGCGGGGGGCGGTGACTGGGCTCTCAGGAGGTGGAGGTTAGGACTGCCGCCGTACACTGCCTTCAGAGGAACTGGTACCGAAGGTACTGAAGGAACATTATCCAGTACCATCTAACGTTCAGAGGTTGCACGTTGGCTTAATTCCCAGAAGCGATGTTTGTTTATAAACACAGTTACTGGCACACATTAGTTGGCACACTGGCACAACCGACCGAATTAGTTACGAGTTTTCCTTTTCTTCCCGTTAGCGCAGATGTAGATGCCTAAGCTCCAAAATCACACGTTCAGCTAGTTTCAGGTTCATTTTAAAAATAATGAAGGGCAGAAAGTATTTCCATACTGCCGTGCCACTTAAAAGTAAAATGCATATACGAAGTAATTATAGATTAAATGAAAACAGCATGACTGAAAATGATATTAGTTTTAAGGGAGTTCGATAAAACGTAGTATTTAGGTCTGTCTGTGGACAGTTCCCTGGAGGGGGTTAATTACAAATCTATTGATTCACGAATTACCCTCCTCCTGCGAATGAAGGAGATCTTTTTCTCAGTGTTTTTGTTTTCCGACTTCACCTACCCACTGGTAGAGAAAAGCTACGACAAGGAAAACACATTTATTTGCAATCATACATAAAACATCTAGCAAGTTCATATTTTGTTAACAGTTACAATTTATTTATTAAACGCATTTTACGACGCTTTAAAGTTGCATTCCGAAATACTTTCATGGATGAGCAGCTGAAAGGCTTCTTTTTATGATTACTAACGACATGGAAAGAAATTATTACATACGTGATTTCACGGCATGCCCTTTTGTGGTAAAAATAAATATATGTTCCGTAAGTAACCAAATTTGTGAGTCTACACATTTGTGCAGTGTAGGGAACCACCTAGCGGTTCCGTAAAGAATTGCAGTCCCTACTAAACAATGTACCATCCCAAAACAGCGCCATATGGACCAATCACTTCTTTCACTAGATTCGTGATTAGATTAATAGCTTAATGGCTCAGACTTGATACAGAATCACAGACGACCAGCTTCTGAAACCCCTGGCAGTTATTTCACTGTTTCCCAGCACACAAGCCATCATGGCATGGTCGAAGTGTTTCTTCAAAGATGGAAGAGTCCGTCACCTCAGGGAATATTCACACCTTCGGTGTCTTTTCTAACAGCTGAGCAGATGGAAGGGACGAGAAATGTGTTTACAGCTGCACTTTTCTGTTGACTTTATTAATGACCATGTTAGACTTGCCACACATGGGGTTTTTTATAAAGTGCTAAAGGTAACACTTGGGATGGAGGAACTATGCTGATTCAGTTCACACGCTCTCCTCTGTGACTCTTTCCAACACAGTTTTCTGCCCGCCTCACCCTTTCCAACCTAATCCAAAGTAACGCAACAGAGCGATCAGTTATTTCAGTAAGAAATCTTATTTTCCTGGACCCATTTGCACCAAATAATACACCACATTCTTAATTGAACGCTGTTAAGAGAACCACAACTGAATAGTCCTTTTACACATTTTTTTAACAATTCTTCCACACTAAATCCAAAATGCTATAATAGCAGCTATATCTTTTGATGAACACTAAATTTGACACCTTGCCCATTCAAACTGATTCTGAGTTGAAAGAAAATCAAGTATAATTACTTATAAATTCCAGGGCAAACTGTACTTTGCAACAGAATTCAGTCTTCCAGATCTGTCCCATAGATTTTTTAAAAATACAAATTTTAGACTTTTTTTTTTAAATTGAATGAAACTCGAATGTGCAAACTTAATGTCTTCATGGATGAAAGAAGTTAAATTCCAGGAAAAAAATGCAAAAGTAATCAAAACTAAAATCTGTCGATTGCAGAAGTACTCACACCCTGTGTCAATACCTGGTGGAAGCACCTTTGGCGTAATTAAAGTTCTTACAGATAAATCCCCCGTTTTTCTTTGCAAACTTGCTCAAGCTCTGGCAGGTTGGCTGGGAATCGCTGATGGGCCGAAATTTTCCTGTTCTGCTTAAGGATTTTTGCTTCCTTCATGTTAGGCCACTTCAGTGTAGCTTTGGCTATAGGTCTTTGTCCCGCTGAGAGCCGAACTCTCATCCCTGTTCCACATCTTTAGCAGACAGAAGCGGGCTTTCCTCTAAGATTGCCTAAACAGATGATTCTTTTTCAGAATGTCTGGTTTTATAAATGATGAGCTATTCTTATCATTCTTATGTTAACACAAAGTTAGAATATTTCGCATACATAGCTCATATGTTGTTCTGGGTTTTTCAGTTTTATCATTTTAAACAGCCTACACTGCTGAATTTGTTCTTAGGTATATCTCATTCAAAATAATGTAATGTCCCATTTCTACTGCAATTGCATGGAAAAAAAGTGGAAAAAAAATTATCTGGATTGGAATGTAAAAAAATGTGTATGAAGTTCACATTTTCTAACAGTTTATTATCATTAAATATGCCTATGTGAAAAATTCCAACAGGTGTTGGAACAATTGGAACAGTTCTGGGTTAAAGGCCTTAACACAGTTATTAAACATACATATACAGTTAGTGTGAAAACATCCACATCTGAATTGAAAATTCTTTCGACTTTTTATTGAGGTATCACAGCACTCTGCTTTTAAACAAGTACATATATACACTTTCACCCCCGCGAATATGAAAGTTAATAGTTACATTGATGCCAAGAAACAGCTTAGTGATGTCTTAGAGACCGTCTAGATCAGTCCATGAGTAGCCGATAATACAGTACCACGTACTGATGCAACGAGCTGTATCTGGCTTCACATGTCCATTGTCATGGAACTGTAGAACAGAAATAAGAAATAGAATATTTTTTGCAATTTTTAAGTTGACAGGAGGACCCAACAGGCTCACTGCCATCACTGCATAAGCAGGAGTTCCTCTTCTAGCTTTAGAAATCATCACCATAACCCGTGTCTATGGCAGGTGGTAAACTGAGGATGTTCTCCGACCTGTCTTGTGCTGACCGGGAGGTGTCAGAGAGCAGGACGTGAGGAGACACAGAGCCAGCAGCAACAGCTCTGCCCTCCTGGCTGGAATGATGGGGGCTCTGCGTGGTGCGAACCAGAGGCTGGACAACAGCTACAAGGGCACAGAAGGAAATCTGTCAAGTACAGGTCTTTCTCCTGATGCGAGTTCCTTTCACCCGTTTGAACTCTGGAAACGGCCTGATGTCACTGAAATGACGAAAGAGGAAAGACGGCAATGCCCTTGGTTTTGGTTTAAGGTGATGCATAACGGCACTGAAGCGAGCCAATAACAGTCTGCACTTGACACTGCAAGGCTGCAGCAAAGGATCATCTGACCTGTGAAGGTTCTAGAAATATTTATGGCGCTCTAAGTCTTTCACAATAATTTGCATCCACTTTAACGTATACATTTATATATCAGGTACTGTATATAAGTAAACATCCCTATCGTGTTATGGGTAGTCCAGCCCATACGAATGAAATAAAAGGAGGAGCTCTTCTTCCTGTAATATTATCAACAGTAATAATAAGTCCTTACACTTATAAAGTGTTTTTCTGGACACTCCACTCAAAGCGCTTTACAGGTAATGGGGACTCCCCTCCTGGGGATGCGACAGCAGCCATAGTGTGCCAGAATGCTCACCAAACACCAGCTCTCAGTGGAGAGGAGAACAGAGTGATGAAGCCAGGTCATAGATAGGGACTGTTAGGCAGCCATAATTGATAAAGGCCAGGGGGAAATTTGGCCAGGACGCTGGGTTAAGACCCTTACTCTTTTTGAGAAATACCGTAGGATTTTTAATGACCACAAAGGGTCAGGACATAAGTTTTATCTTTCATCCGAAGGACGGCACCTTTTTACAGTATAGTGTCCCCATCACTACACTGGGGCATTAGGACCCACACAGGCTGCAGGGTGAGCGCCCCCTAGTGGCCCCACTAACACCTCATCCAGCAGCAACCTTAGCTTTCCCAGGAGGTCTCACATCCAGGTACTGACCAGGCTCACACCTGCTTAGCTTCAGTGGGTAGTCAGTTGTGAATTGGAGGGTGGGATAGCTGCTGGCTAAAAGAACTCCTGCACTCCTAAAAGTAGCTAGCAGTGAATGCAGGACTGATGCAGCTCATGTAGATACCCAGGTAACAGTGCAGAGCTGAAGCAGTTTGGCAAAGCCACTGAAGCAGGCATTCCCCAGGAGAGCTAACATTCGCAGGCTGACTCAGACCCACCTGGCCCCAGCCTCACTTTGGCTACTATCACCCATGTGATGGCACCAACTGCAGCAGAACCGCTGTGAATTTGATCATAAAACGTGCGGTGTTGTACAAGGTGTTGCACAACAGGTATTCCAAAGCCACCTTGTCACTTGTCAACACTACCCCTACACACACCCCTCTGCTGTGCTCCGACATAATAGCCTGCTTGAGATACTGGCACGCAGATGACACCTGTGCAAGAGGATTGCACAAAAGGCTTCTAATAACAGTTCTGTTTAAGTAACAGTCTTTGCACAACAAAAAAAGGAAATTCTGCATTCATACATTGTCAAGTATTCGTGCAACTGTTGACAATACTTCAAAGGCTTTAGAAACTACCCATGAATTCCTCCCCGGTAGACAAACCTTTGATCCCTTTAAAACACAATCATATTTAAATACTGTTTAAACATTTCTTTTAACATGAAAGCTGTGCAAATTCATATGGCTTTACTTAAGGATATTAGAGGTTAACGGTGTTTGCATGCCCTGTGGAACAAAAACCACAAAAGCATCGCAGGACATCTAGTGATGGTTTAAAAACATTTTCTGCGCACACAAAGTTACACATGCAGATGACTTTCTAATTAAATCATTATTTTTCAGCTGGAACTAAATAATTAGGTCATGAAACGTAATTTTGAAATGTTACACTCCAGTCTCGTGCTAGACTGAGACCAGTGTTCTTGCTGAACAACTTCACACTATTCTGCGTTTTTCTTTAACTCCCTCCAACGACAAAGAAAATATCTGTCCGTACACGACAATCTGCATTGAGATTTTTTTAAACGGTGAAGCACTATCAGAAAGCAGGATATTAGGAGAAGCCAAACCAGCACAAACAGCTCCTTGTCTTCCTGGTTCAGCTATAATCACACAATCTGATACTGCCCTACAAGACCTCTAGTTCAGCATTAATCTCAATGCGTCTTTACTCCAGCAAAGTGTTGCTACGAGGTCAGTTTTAGTATTTATTTTTCACGCTCACAATTTTGTATAGCTACTTAGCCTGGTTACATAAAATAAAAATACAATCAGAAGAAAAAAAAAAATAAAGTGCATTTTTATAAACCGACAATGAAAAAAAAGAGTTTGATCATTTTTGGCCCCAGCCACTTTACAGTTCAGTATTCTCTGGACTTGAAAAGTCCCTTCAATGAAGCCAGATGTCTAGGTTTGCCAGCACAAAGAAGAGGTAAGAATTTGATCATTAGACCTCAAAAGCGATCCAGTGCAATACTGACAGACGAGCATTGCTAGAAGCCCTAAATGACGAGCAGTAGGTGTAGAGTAATGATGCACATCTAACAGACGAGCCATAATTAGGATTCGCTACATCGCATTTGGCAGTAGACAAATCCATCGCAGCAACCTAGTGATGTCCTTGCCTGGCACGTGTATAGCAACCTTTTACTTAAGAGTCTTAGACGTGGGCTTCTTTTAAATAGAAGAGGGGATATCACCTCCCAGACTAGCACCTCACAATGTCTCGATCATGCTTTATTATTGCAGCCTACATTAGGGTCAAAAATAACTAAAGGTCCAAGTAGAGGGATCTGGAAGTATTTGCTACAACAACCAATGCACAAAGCGTTCTTTCCAATCCTCATCTTGGGCCAAGATCAAGTATACCCACTCACAGACAGGACAATAATAAAGTGGAATAAGCAGCTTGATCCCAGCATGGGGTGGGATGATCTCCTAACACGGAAGCTCTCAGCACAGACAAGGGCTCTGCACATCTTGTTCCTCCGAGAGGTGCACCATACTGCACTCACTAGGCTGTTTCAGTCTTAAGGGTTTGTGGTTCTTCAGCTTGTAGGCAAGGGTCATAAAGATGGCATCAACATGTTCCTTCTCTGTGGGGTCCCTTGCTGAAGTCTCAAAGAGGGGAAAGTTGTAGCTGTCAGCAAGCCTCTGAGCCAAAGAGGTGGAGACCTGACATCTATCCCTCAGGTCACACTTATTACCGACCAAGATTCGGGGCACCAGGGGAGAGACGGCGTGTCTGCCACACTCATCGATCCAGTCTGGCAAGTTCTCAAACGTCGACAGCTTAGTGATGTCGTACACGAAGATAACGGCGTGCACGTTCCTGTAGTAGTGCTCCACCATGCTTTTACGAAATCTCTCCTGGCCCGCCGTATCCCAGATTTGTAACTGAAAAGGAAAAGACATTTAGAATTAGGATGTTTTAACTACTAAAAACGTGAATTTCACAGGCTGTGGCAAATATGTAACTTCTCTGTAATTCAAGAGAGGGATAGTATATATGGTTGTGGTTTTCTTTTAGTTTACTGAACAATCAAACGTGCTTGTGTCCCTTTTCTACGTAGGGCTCTACAAACTACAGTTCAAAGCCCCTTCGGAGAGATATTGTAACGGGCTAGAGAAGTTTCGCTTCAATCACAAGAATCTAGGTGCAAGCTACAAAGATATTCTGTTATTTTAATTAACATATTAGGTATGATTAGCTCTATCGCTACATTTCATGCATTCCTGGAAATATGTACTGCACATATTGATTGAAGGGTACAAATGGGATGCCATCCCGTACAGGTTGCTTATGTGAGTCTTTGGTTGCAGCGACCCTCTAACCATTTCATTTCCATAGCATCACGATCAGACATTCTCCATATAATATTCTTAGTCCGAGGTGTAAACGCAGAAAACCTAGCACCGTAGGCTGTGCTTAAAAGGTGAAAGTGCGAAAACGGACTGCAGTAAAAAAAGCGCAACTCGGTAAATTAAAAAAAATCTGCACATATTTAGCTTTTCTCATCTTCGGTTTCTTTTAGAGTAAATAATTCAGAATAGATAACCTGAACATATTCACTTACAGCTGTAGGTTTAATACATCCTGCATTGTCAATGATCCATTTTACTACAGGAACACAAGTTTGATTTGTGCTCTGATTTGGGGGGTATTTTGTAGGTGCAGAAATAGGCCTAAACAAAATATTGCGAAGAATTACTCTCTATAACCTAATTTAAAACAAACAAAAAAAAAACATTTTGGGTCCGATACCCTCGACTTCTGCGTGAAGCAAAACGAATAATAAAAGATAATTAACACCTCCCCCCCACTAAGTTCATCCTTTATTTTCAACCTTTATACTACTTGGTAAAAAAAAACACTCTCACCTTGATGTTCTCTCCATCTATCTCTACGGTCCTTTCTCTAAAATCCACTCCGATTGTAGCCTCTGGATTTTTCAGAAATTTTCCACCGCAAAACCTGTAACTCAGGCAGGTTTTCCCAACATTGGAGTCACCGATTACAATTATCTTAAAAATCCGTGTTTGCAGACAGTCATATTCGGGATGCAAATCTTTCGTATTGGTCCTGTTATGCAAAGCAACAATACTGTAGACATTTTCGTTTTCCTTAGCCATTGCAGATAGACACCACGTTAAATATCGCGAGATGTGGGGAGATAAGGGGCACGCTTGGAGTCGGACCTGAAGTCACTTAGCAATGTTGACAAACTCTGTGCGTGGAGTTATTTCCAAAATACGGACGTCACATCGTCCAGCCAACTGGCAAGGATTACCGTTCCTATCTCATGATCTCAGTGTACCAATATACGTAAATGGTCTAAAGATATCCAACATATTTGGTAAGGTCATCAATCATGCCTTTATAAATGGTCTGTGAAATCACAGATAAAGTTTGTCCAGCTGCAACGTTGAATAAATAAGACATAATTTCCTATTATAATATTAGATACGATGGATGAACATTTTTCTAGTTTGCTTTTCACAGCCTTTAGATAGCGTTTTGCTTTTATAAGACAGGTTTTCTCAGACAATAATGTACATAAAACCACTTGTTTTCTGAATATTACCAATATTCCATCCAGAAAGTCACAATGACCCATACCAGTAAGGCTTCTAACTTTGGTAGTTAAGCATGCATTAGGATTCACGGAAGGATGGAGCAAGAACAGATGATTCTACAGTGAACAGGGACCAATACATTTTAATGTGACTGAAAACTTTGCATTTGTTTCGTTAGCGAACTCGTGACCACAAACCTCACCATTCATCTTCAACTATTCTGTAAATGAAGTATGAACGGTTTTTCACTGCTTTCAATAAACTCTAGAAAAACTTAAAAAAACAACAAAAATTCAGGTTAAAGCTTCATGAATTTGGTTTATTTCTTCCCTGTCAACCAGCTAGCTTCTTAACATTTTGTTGTTGAAAGAAGCAAGTAAAGTTGTAATGCTCATCATGCCGGTTTTAAAATATCTTGTCTGTATAAATTCCAGGACTTCAGCCTCTATTCAGTAGTCTGCCAATTTGTAGGTCTACCCAGAAATATGTCGCCATTGTTTTTAACACTACGTTTCCATGAGCAAGCAGTAGTTATATGACTGAGTGAAAGCAAGAATGTTTTCAGAAGTCTTTTTTGTTAACACTGGAGAGAACAGGAGACTCTTAACTGTAAGCACTTTATATTAGTTTAGAACATGTCATGATAAGTTGGAGGCACGCTGCATAGATCTCAAGAAAAAACAGGCGATTTAATTTCTAATCTCTCCACCGCAAACAAAACCAACAACAGAACTGTCCAATCCTAGTACTAGCATTGGATCCTGTTTCTTGTGCTTGGTGCAACGTCCTCTGGCATGGGTAACAGCACAAATGCTTTTCTTATAATGTTTAATAAGTTTGGAGAACACACATTGGGAGGGATCTTGAAAGATTCCTGTAAGCAGAAATTTTCCAGATCCTTGATGTCCTTATGGATCAATTCCCAATGAGAAAAAAAAAAACACTCCTTAGGACTGAGTCGTAATTAAATAATCAGAATAACGTTGCAGATTCAATTTTGATTTTCTTTAAAAAAAACAGAACATATCCAATAATTTTGACCTCTATGTTTTTGAGAAAAAATACTGTTACTCCTTTAAAAAAAGTTTTGAAATAACCATTAGAATAAAAGCCTGTAGTTTTCCCCATCTTGGGGGGGGGGGGGCATAAAAATAGCTCATTATCTGTGCTGTTTATACAACTTTTTTTGTTCATCTTTATCAAGGGTGCCAATAATCCTTCAGACCTCTGTATGCCAACTTCCTCAGGTGCTTGTACAGTAAACAGACACAGAAACAGCAGTCCTCCAGGGCCAGTACTGGAAAATCCTGCCTTATAATTACATAAACTGGAAATTTTAAATGAGAACATTTGAAAGTGAATGCCATACTTTTACAAAATGTAAAAATGGCTTCAAGCAAACTTTATCCTTTAAGCAATTATTAAAAAACAAACCACTTTAAATTTAGATTTCTTTGCACCGTCAGTTTACCTTGAGAGATTTTTTAAAGACCAATACTTTCAAGGAAGAAAGGGACAAAGAAGAAATATCAAACATCTTTTTCCCCCGTTATAAAAAAATACTTTGTAAACAAACACTGAAAAATGTTGCATTTTGAGTACAAAATAATTTATTACAGCATTACATAAATTGGCAATATTGTACAGTGAAACATTTTAGGAGAATTCTGCACACAATTTAGGGGACAGTAAAATGACAGGGGGAAAAAGTGCTGTAATATAGGTCTCCCCCCCCCCCAAGTCCAGTAATAACCAAACAAAATTCACAACAACTGCTATCCACTTAATTCAACAAACGTCTTAACACTTAGAGTGTCTAGGAACAATGCAGACAATAACCGAGTAATGGAAATAACCACATCAATTTTTCACAGAGGACAGCAATCATGAATAAACCTTGTGAAAACAACAATGATGGAGCCAGTTAAAAAGAGCATTTTCAAGCAAGGTAATCTTTAAAGACCCTCCCTCACAAAATAAGTACTTTTTACCAAGACCTATTTTTTGTATTTTTGCTTTCTTTTTGATAAAAAGGTGAACAAAGCCTCCATCTTTATATTGAGGTTTAAAAGTCATTAAAATCACTAGCGGCCCTGAGAAGGGTTACAAACAAAACATGCTCAAGTATGGACTTGTCGGATTTTGCCAATATTAGATAAAATACCATTTTATAACGCATGTTAACAGTGCAAAAGGCTACGGTATAAGACCACATAAAAACAGTGTATTGAACTGATTTATTTTAAATTAAAACTGCAGCATTTCTTAACTGTGTTAATGCTTAAGGCTAATATTTCTTGAAAATGATACTATGCATCTAAGTGACTAGAAACCCATCTGCAAAGACAAAATGTGCACAGCAATCAGTTACTGCCGCAGTTTTAAGACAAAGCTGTTGAACAAACATTCTTTTCACATCCTGTATCCAATGAAGTTTATTAAGAAAGGCATCAAGCAATCATGCACCTTAGCTACAACTGACCATGTGGTGTAATGGAATAAAAACCTGGGGCTGAAATGGGAATAAACAGTGGTGGTACAGCTTTGGATTTCAATAAAGCCCTGCTTTATCATTCACAAAAAACGAATCGCTTACACATCTTCTGATGTATTCTTTGTGGAGACGTACAGTGTCCAGAAACCATATAGCAATGGATGCAGAAGTAAAAATAAAACCATAACAAAAAGGCAATACATTTTCTCTTTCTTAATGGAACCACCTCTCCCCCACCAATGGCCTGGGGGAGGAAAAATTACAATTATGGCAGCGCTTTCAAAAAAAAACAGCACAAAAAAAACTTCAATTTGAAATCATTTATCAAAGCACAGAAGTCTTTTTAAATCCAGGGCACACAGTTTTCTACCACATCCTTTTAAAAGGAAACCTGATCTATCTCCAGCAGTTACAGGTCAGTGGTGCTCAACGTCTCATACCGCTGCTGTGGGCTCAGATTTCATTGGACAGCACCTCATGGTTAATAGTAGTGTTGTTCAAGGAGGCGGGGCACTTGTCATCCTCGTTCGCGGGAGGCAGGAAGGCGGCTGCCAGCGGGAAGAGCCGGTGGCATGCGGAGCGATAGTCCTCTGCCTGAGACTGGCAGGTTCCAAGACTCCCCTCTAACAGTGCGTCTAAGACCCTGGTGCAAGTCTGAGGAAACAGGTGAGGTGCCATATGAACAAAAAAGAAACATTCTGAATAACTGCCGTGCCTGAAATCCAGTTTGTATTTAGGGTCACTGTTGTGTTATGAATGCCTATCCAATACAACACATTTTGAATGACAACATGTGAGGTGAAAAAAACAAAACAAATGCCTGTAACAGCTCCGAAACACACACTTTGCAAATCACAGAGTAGGTACTCACGTGACATACTTAAGTTGCTATCAAAGATTTAGGGAGCTGTAAATAACTCGCTTTCTTAGTGCTCTGAGCACCTGACGCATGGTTTGACAGAACGATGATATTACCTTGGCATTTCTGTCTGACATTGTCTCATCCAGTCTCGTGGCTATAGAGATTGCTTTCTCTTGCCTTGTGTTATCCAGAAAATACATCATCTTGGCACCTGCAACAAGGTATTAAATCTATATTTTTAAAATTGAAATAAAAGGCAGTGCCTGACATCATGATGATAATTTCATATGCCATTTAAACATTAAGGCATTTGAAGTTGAAAAAAAAAAACATTGAGCAAAGAAATCCATTAAGAGACACTGTTAAATGTCAGAAAACTGCAATTTCAAATCAGAGTGGGCAATCCCTACCTGAAAGTAAGTGTTGGATGGAGTTTGATTTTTTCTTTAGGAATTCATCGTTGAAGGTCTCGTAATTCTTATTAGCAAAGATTTTCTTCATTTCTTGAGACAAGACTTTGTGCACTGTTTCATGGAGGTTACTGTGATCCGACACTAAATGAAAAGAGTAATCAGCAGATGATAAGACTTGCATGTGTTTTTGAAGACGGGCAAACAAATCAACACAAACTCCACTGTGGCTCTACAAAGTAACACTGACGCGTCTGGTTGTCTGTCTACGAATGAAAATAGACTTACCTGCTTTCGAGAACCTAATCAAGCACTCGTGTAGCCACGGGCTGTCTGCATCGATGGCAAAGGCTCTTTTAACCGACTGCAGCATCAGAAGGAACTTTCCTGGATTACAGCAATGAGTCAAGAATAACTCTAGTTATCAAAGAACAACATACAAAAACATACATTTGAAATAATAATTTTATTGTTGCCTTTATTCTTCTATTGCTCCAGATGTTTCTTTAAGGTCTCATCCTTCCCAGTGCAAAGCAGGGAATGTTTTAAATCAATATGATACACTAGTACTAGACTATTTCAAGAAAGCATAAAAGCATTTAAAATAGAAGGTGAAGGTCAAAAATGGAAATTAAAATTGTTTAGGAGGGAGGATGGAAAGCTCTTCTCGACACACAGTGTGTCTGGAACAAGCTGTCCAGCTATGATGTTGAAGCTTGTTCCTTTCAATCTTTGAGGAAACATTTGGATAAGATCCTCAGGATCAATTAGCAATTGGGCTGAATGACCTTTGGATTTTTATAAATCTGTTGAGTGTAGTGGATCAAATCATGGACGCTCTTACAAATTACTTTGTTTCTCACAAGAACAAAACAAGGCTGAAGGTCAGTATGTCCACTGTTAATTTATCATTCACCTCTTTTTAAGCATGAGAAATATATTGTGTAACACGAGTACAGTACCTTTTCTAAAATAAATTTCAAATGCTAGGAGGTGTGTGTCTATACAGTCAGCCACAAGGTTTTTAAGGGGTGTCAGGAATTTGATAGCCTCTTCTAAAGGGTTTTCAACCTGTATGAACAAAGAGCAAGCACCGCAATGATAAACATTTTTTAAAAAGCATTTAAACATTTTAACAAATACTTGAACACCATTGATCTTGCACAGTCATAGGTTTCCTGTTACACATCCTTAATGATGCGTTAATGAACAAGGAGGTCTCTAAACAAATACACACAGAGCAGACAATTCCCTAATAAATGGCAGCTTTTGAAGTACCAATATAACAAGAGCATTTTGTAAATCAAATGCTCCACTTTAGCTTAATAAGGTGCTTCAATTTCTGGGCATAACAATCGAAATTTAATAATCAACTGTAGCATTTAATGTGCTTGCAGATATCTGCCTAAAAACAATAAAGTCTGTAACCCCAATTATTTTTTACATTTTACCCCTTTAAATTCTATGCGTTTTTGTAGAGGAAGTCCTCAACTCATTCAGTTTTTTCATTCTGCTCTGTATGTAGGCCTACATACTGAAAGCTCTTGACCCACAACAGAAAAAGTCAAGCAGCTCAGCAATCAGCAGTACTAGCACACGAGAGACATAATGGAAACTTTGCCAATAGTCAGTATGTTAAAATATACTTTGATAGAAAAATGAGAATTATTTTAATAACTAGACATATTTGAGGTTTTTCTGAAGGTCTTTTACAGCTGTTTACACAAAACATTAAACATATTTACCTAAAAAACACCCCAGTGACTGGCTATAAGTCTCACCATTATGCTTTCAATTAAATGCAGCAGAACTATTAAAATGACTTTATTCAGTTTTCCTCAAATAATCATGTAAATGAACTACTGCACATGTTAACTGTTATTCTAGCTATTCATTATTCTACAGTCAGTAATGAAAAACATTAAAGGGCATTATGAATACTTCTGCACTGAAACACATGGCCTTAAGAGACTGTTATAGCAAACATATTACGTTTAGGGGGTGATGCGTAAACAAGGAAAACTATTTTCCCCCTTCAAAAAGAAAATCACTGAGTACCACTGTAGAGAATGGAGCTCGTACCCTTTCAAGCTTGTCTGGCACAAGTTCCTCCTTCGGCCCGCTGGTCTCCTCCTCCTCTTCATCCCTCCTCTTTTTCTGGTTCTTCTGTTGCCTTTCCCGTTCCGCGTGCCGCCTCTCCTCCTCCAGCTTGGCTTTCTTCTGCGCTCGCCGTTGCTTGCTCAGCATCTTCTTCAGTTCCTTGGCCGACAGGTTCTCTGCCCAACAGCAGAGGCACACAATAAGTTACCAGCGAGGACAGCACCACCCGCCTGTCTCTCTAAGAGCTGGACAGCTCACAAACTCTGTGGAAACGTAAATACAACAAGGCACACACAGCTGTTTCTGTAGATACATTCTTTGAAAACTTACATTTTACAGAGAGCAAGAAAATAGTATTAAATAGTATAAAATAGTAATATAAAGAGTACAAACATGGGAAGGTGCCGGCAAGACTTGTAAGATAAAATCACTTTATGGGCCATACACAATTTCTTGTATTAGGAATTTGTCTTTTCGCATACCCCAACTTGCTCTCCATGAGACACACAGACACAGACAGGGAGAGAAGCTTGGGGTCAGAGCGCAGGGTCAGCCATTTATATGGCGCCCCTGGAGCAGTTGGGGTTAAGGGCCTTGCTCAGGGGCCCAAAGGAGTAGGATTCCTCTGCCAGCCGCGGGATTTGAACCGGCAACCTCCCAGCCACAGGCGCAGATCCTTAGTCACAGAACCACCGCACCGCCTTTTTTTTTATGAGATAAAAAAAATTAAAAGTGCTACATGGTTCTAGATTTTTTTTTAATAACGGTAGAACCTTTTTGTCCAAGCCATCTTCATCTGGGTGATGGTCTGTGTGCAGACTAAACAAAAATGTGACTTGAGATCAGTGATTTGATAAGCGCTATGACCTTTGATCTCTCATGACAAATGACAGTAAATGACAGCAGTAAATCCTCCTGTGGAGAGAAACTAGATCCAAGAAATGTAAAAAACACACCAGAGTTTACTTCCTGTTCTTTGCTCTCATTCGTAAGAGGATTATCATGTAGCTTCAAGTAGATTTCTATTGCACAGCGTGCTGATTTGAAGTAAAAGGAGTGTCTTCTGAGGACATCCTCAAGTTTGAGGAGGTCCACATAGGCACGTAGAGTCATCTTCCTCATGCAGTAGGTATGGAAATCAAACTGGTCGTCTGTGATCTCAAAGAAGTGCTGCCGAGGACAGAACAGGTGTTGGTCACTGTCCGCATGAAAGTTATTAATTGGACAGGTGAAGTTACATTGAACACCAAAGTAACAGAAATATGGATTATGCATATATCCCCTGCTCATAGCTATAGTTTAAAAATCACAGCCCTGAATTTATTATATTTGTCACAGAATCAAAATTTTATCATAAGAATGTAAACTTTAAAGATGTGGAAAACATGTCTGAACATACAAATCAGATGAGATTTAAAACTAAAGTCCTGACTCTTTACAGTCATAAAATCCCAGGGCGTTTCACAACAAGAGTAGGGGTGTTAACCCCTGTGTTTTGGCCAAATTTCCCCCTGGCCTTTACCAGTCATGGCCTCCTAATAGTCCTCATCTATGAATTTGTCCCCATCACCTGTTAACTGCTTTGAGTAGAGTGTAAGTGTAAGGATTATTAATACAACTATAATTATTCAATAAAATAATTAAATTAGGTCACTGTGGATACACATTTTAAATTAAAGGGATGGATAAAATACACAAAAGTTGTCAAGTTAAATTGTGTCCGACGTGCACCTGAAGAATAGAATGATCTATCTTTGCTGACACCAGTAGAATTCTTTACCCTTTCTACTTCATGACACTTCTTCAGAGCCTCCCCGTACATCCCAAGCCTTTGATAAGCAGCAGCACATTCCGTCTGGAACCACATGCACTGCATTTCGTTTAGGTTGTCCATCGCAGACGTGCCTTCCTATGTATGTAAACATATTTTTTAAAAACATTTTCAGGTCTTTTACAAATAAAAAACTGTATTCCTTCTGACAAATGTGATAAATTTTATAAAGTATGTGAAAGACATTTAGTTAAGTAAAAAAAACTGGAAACAATGCTCCAATATGCTTCAAGATGAATATTCACCATTTCATGTGGGTGTTCATGTTTTTACTCACACAGAATATATTCAGAAGTATTAAACGTGGAACAAAAACTATTGGTTCACATACTGATTGGTTGCATTTTCAATGCCTCTAAATATGCACATGCACTATCAACATATGTCATCTGTCCATGCAAAACAAGGCTTGAACTTGAACTTGAACTGCTTAAACAGAATGCATAGATATTTCAGTAACAGTACAAACATTTGAAGAACCCATCGTATTTTATAAAGCTTAACATGTCCATCAGAGAGGAATGCCACTACACATATATGCCTCATTGCTTACAGTATTATGTTTAAGAGAAGAAACAAAAAAAAGACTAGCCCTAAGCAGAAGTTCATACTCCTGGCCCTGGAGATCCACCCCTTCTCCCAGATGAGCTTTGAATTACTTAATCAACACTTAAATAAACTAATTAAGTAAACAGGACCTTCTAATTGTTATTTAAAGTTTGGAAATCTATTACCTGTTTAATTACATAACGTACTTAAGGTCAGATGGAGGACCACACAGGACAGACCATGCTTCTCCAGGACCAGAGCCACATGTCCCTGCTTCATAAAATGATGATAATGATGATGATGATGAGCTCTTACCCTTGTGAACTTGGAGCACATCTCCTCAGCTTCCTTTATCATGCCAGCTCTCAGCATGTATTTTGCACACTTTGAGTTGATGAAGCGGTCAGCTGTATCAAGGGACTGAGCTTCATCCATCCATTTTGCAGCTTCCTTTAGGTTGCCTGAATGCTGTTTAACAAAGGTTCAGCACATTTGTTTTCCCGTTTAACCTTAATGTCTTGTGAATTTAATTTCCATAGCAAACTGAAGCAGACAAATGTTTTTCAGAAATACAAGTGAAGGATATGATGCGAAACAATGCTATTTCTAAACATTTTAAAAAAAATAATACTCCTAACTCACCTCAAGCACTAGTAGGATAGATTATGCTTAACATATCTGTCGTGAGACACTGATCAAAGTGCTTGTCCACTTGGCATTATTACAGAATGAGCAAGAGCCCGATTACCTTATAGATTTTCGCCTTTACATAAAACAATTCTATTAGAGTCGGAGTGCTTTCAATGGCAGCATTTATGTATTCCAGTGCCAAAGTCCTCTTGCCCAGTCTGTCAAAGTGCTGTGCCAGGAAATAGCGAACCCAAAGCAGGGTTGTTGGGGGCTCCTTTTCACCACTTGCTTTAACAACAAATGAAACATGAAGGATAAATGAATGAAAAGACAGGAATTGATATCTTCACAAAAAGATGCTGTCTTTATGATTTAATAGCCAAAACAAAAAACATGGGTTACACAGATTTTGTGTTTAATTGTTCCTTTGTATAGACGGGACTTCAGGCAATTCTCACACTTGAACAGATGTTTCACATGTTCACAATGTGAGCTGTTAAACCTTATTTCACATGATGTAATACGGTTTTGAATAGCAGTAGAAGTCACATGGTGTTAACACAGACCTATGAAACTTAGGGTAAAACTCTTTTATGACAATAAGCACAGCACTATATTTTAAGATGCAGTGTGGACTGGTTTGCCCAAAAGAGATGGCTGAGCGATCATTCTTCACTGTACAGGAAGAGTGTTTCTTGTTAATCTAAAAATAACAACTTTTGATAAAGCACTAACTTTTATGCTTAAGATATATTCCAACTCATTCTGTGACAGATGTTCCTGTACTTTTATGTTGACGTTAATGTTATGTTGATAAAAATCCAAAACAGAGATAAAAAACTTCACAAATCACAATAGTTACAAATTACTTACCATTAGGGCTAAACAAATCACAGGTCTTCAAAGAAATATCATAACCAGTAACAAGTTCTTGTATTACAGAAACCTGTCGAACAAAAGGTAAACAATTCTCAAATTCAAACAAAAATTAACGCACAGATCAAAGGAGTAATATTACTTTTTTGCAAGGTATTTGGTTTGCATTATGCAAGTCTTTTGGTTTATCTTTTGCAATTTTACAGGATCTTACTTTTTCCGGACTGCTGTACAATGACTTCAAGGTTGTGAACAACGGAGGACAACCTTTGCTGAAATGTGTTCGTAAATATTTATCAATCTTTTCCCTGAATTTTTCACCTGAAAAAACAAAACAAAAAAGGCAAAACATGTAACAAAAGAAAAGGTCTTTATTTCCATGGATAATATTTAACGAATGTTGTTAAAACAAAATTACAGCAGACTAGTATAACACAAGTCAGTACCGGGGTTTTTCAAATACATTACAAAGCCATAAGAATTTTTCTGTAGGAATCTGTACACCAAATCAAACAAAGTGTTTAAAAAGAAGAAAACATCTCTCAACAAAATGGAAGTTCATTTTTAGTTTATTCCATCAAGTCTCTAAATTACCTGAATACTTCAATATTGTGGACATTTTATAAGCAAGCAAAATAAGGAGGTATATAATAGCATCTCGGGTCTCAACAGTACATTTCTATAGCAACAAATAACAGAACACCTGTAGCTGTCGCTGCCATAGAAGAGAAAAAAAATGTTGAGGTGATGCTTACACACCACAAAAATAGTTAGGAGGCAGTAAAGAGAAGGGACGAGTTTTACCTGAAAGGAAATTCAACGGCAGCCTCTTTGGAGAGACTGCTCTGGGATACATGTTTCCAACCTCCTCATAGATTTGCAGTCTCTTCTCCACTGTACCTTTTTCAAAAAACATGACTTGTTAGAAGGAAACTCAGACACTCCAAACAAACTTATTAAATCATAAGGTATTTTACACTCACATTAAGAAACAACTAAATTCACTGTAAGACTGTCTTACTGGTTACAGGTTTCTGACTTACAGTAGGATGCTTCCCTTGAAAGATGCTTGTCCCTAAAGTGACTATGTGGCTTTCTGAGATATGTGGGTATTGGCTTTGTGGGAAAAAAATACTGTTTGTGATTTTGGCCACTAATGAACCCTTTGACTTTATAAGCTTTAGTAATTAGTACCACAGACAATAGCGGTGGTATTTTAATATTTCTATAAATCACTTTTTCTATAAGTCTTCTCAGCATTTGTTAAATGCAATTACAGCTGATAGAGGCATGGCAGATACTATATTCTAATTTTAAAAGTAAATCCAAAACAAAGAGTCAAAGGCACAAACAATAACCAGAGAAGACCTCTCACAAAAATAATAATGCAATAATCCAAATTTGCACTCGTAAGTGCTAAACCAATGATACACTACATTTCATAGGATCAATACTCTAAGGACAAAAATTTTGACTGTTTTTAATTTTTTTTTTCAGAAGAAAATACAGTGCCATGAAATATGATGAGTAGACACTAAAGCGATTAGAACATTTTGCAATCATGTTAAATATTTTCTTTTGCAATTGTTCTGCTAACACACTAAAGCTACAAAAAATTAACTTTCCGATCCAATGTATTGCTATATACTCAATATGAATATTAATATTCATACTAACTCCAATAATAGCCCTAAAGAGCATCCCAACGGTGCAACTTACTTGGCTGGAGAGCTTGTTCAAGGCCCTGATAGTAAGACCAGTTTTCTGCATTGCGATCAATCAGAGCTCGGTAGACTTTAGCAGCTTCTTCTAGTTTTCCCAACTTTAACAGTATCTCACCTATTAAAAAAAACAACAAAGTGATTTGAACATGATCTCCGTGTTCTCCCTCAAGCTCTAATGATAAACAAATTTCTTAAAATCCTACTTCATGTGAGGGGAGCCCTGTACTACGTCCCCATCAGATTCCCAATGTGTGTTATATGACACATAAAGTAATATGTCTCACTACTTTGTGACCTGTTTTATGGTACGGATATTAGAATAGAAAGAAATTCTACGTTTGAAAAACTGAAAAAAAAATCAGATGGGAGTATTTAAATCTTAAAAAAAGATTATTTTTAAAAATAAGAGAAGGACACAAGGGAAAACATTTTATTCTTCATAACAGTTAATAATTATTATGATATCAGACACATGGGAACAAATAAAATAAAATGAGGAAATAAAATTGTGGGAAATCTTGCCTTCAAATTATACAAGTAGATACAACGCTGAAAGATTAGGAGACCATTACTGGGTCAAGAGTACTGATCCATGGCTCACCCTCAAACCATGTTTATTAACATGACAATATTTTTAACATTTCAGTGATTTGACCTAACATTGTTTTGCTGTAACCCATAGCTCTTTATGAGTGAAAAGCATACAAACTGCCTTAACAGGCTAATTCATGAATCATTTACCTTTTATTTCCTCTACCATAAGTTGATCACATATCTGCTTCTCATATGTTTCTATGTGTTCTAAAGACTCTTGAAACAAACTGGCTTCTCTCATGACTTCATTCTGGTAGAGCAGCAATTCACTGTACTCGTAGTCTATTTTATTGGGAGGAACCTACAAGTAAAATGAAATAAAGCAATTGAAATAGTACATTATTTTTCTTGGCACAAAGATACACCACCCAATACCCCAGACAACAAGTGATAAAGTCATCATTGTTCTAGAAAATAATCATTTTTGGGAAAAAAAATGGTTTTAACAAGCTTGTCTTGTGTCTCATGTTTTTTAACCTCTGTCATCAATCATAAGGAAGGATTTGTATCAAAGACAAAGTTGTTTGAAATACAAATATAATTATGTGACAAGCTTGGTTTGAGCTCTACAAATTTCAGACTCCCATCTTCACCATTTCATTTCATCCACTAAACACAGATTAAAGATGTACAGCAAAAACTGAAATAAGAAACAGTAACATTATTTATATAACATTACCAGTAACATTGTCTTACACCAAACCCCTCTGGAAACATATGAAATAACCTTAACCCTTAACTAATGCAACCTTTTCTCAGCCTGTTTTTTCCTTGTTTGCAGAAGCCTGCTCTTTTTTATTACAGCATTTCAAAAAATAACTTTTCATTGTTAGGAAATTACACTGGTGCACTCACTAGAAATAGTTAAGTAGAGGGTGATAAATCTTGAGCACTGAATGAAACCTTAATTTTATTAATTTACATCTACAATTAATGATATTACAATCTATAATTGTAGCTACAGTACATAATACCTTGCAATACAAAGCACAAGGACTAACAACCAACAAGCAACAGGTGCTTTGAGATTGCAAGCATTTACTACAAAAACTGCAAAGTAGACTAAACCAGCAGTTCCCAAACTTGCTCCAACTGGATACCCTACCATTAAAGTTTGTGAAACAGCACCAGCCGTGCTATTAATTTACTCAATATATAGCAAACATGAGTTGAATTAATTAATAAGAATCATACAGTTTATATATATATTACAGATGTTTACTGAGGTCAGATCATTTCTTCATTATTAATTGAGATTTCCATATAGAACAGAGTGTCATAGCATGAGGCTAAGAAGAGAGCAGCATTGCTTGGTGCCTACTAATTGTGTTGAGGAACACGCTGCTCAAGAGCATGGACAAGGAACTTTGCTGGGAAGTAAATTGTCAGATATGATTGGTTAGGAAGCAAATAAACATGCAGTACCCTCCATAAGGATTGGGGCAGTGAAGTCAAAATGGCTACTTTTGCTGTATACGTAAGCAATTTGGATTTAAGTTGAAAAGATTAATACAAGGCAAGAAGTACAGAATGTCACCTTTTATTTCTCAGTATTTCTGTGCTTACTTCTATATTGTACTGTTTTAGAATAATAGTACTTTTTTGTGCTCAATCCCCTCCCCATTTCAGGTGATTGTAAGTATTGGGACAAATAAAGTAGTATAAATGGTTAAACCTTCTAGAGAGGTTAGGCAACAGTAAAAACTGATATCTCCACTACCAACAGCCTTCACAGCAGTTCACAAAACTGTTTTCCCTCACACTACCGAACACAAATCAATATCAACAAATAAAACATGCCATTTATTGCTAGCTGCTGTGAAGATACAATGGTGTTTATTATCCAGTGAATCAGCAGCTAGACTGCAAAGTCAAACCAGAACAAGAAGAAATTTGTTCTCACTTGCTGGGTTTTCCTGAACTCTTCCAGCAGTCTTAAGGCTGTGTCATAATCCTTTAACAAATGATAGGCAATGGCATAGCCGATCCAGGAAGCGCGCTGCGTTGGTCGTAACTGCAACAGCTGGTACCTGGTTTCCTAAGGACAATGAATAAAAGAAAAAAGAAGTTAACAGTAATTAAGATGTATAAATAAATATATACTGTGTATATGATCTTCTGAGGAAGCCCAGTGTCTGGCCCTTCTGTCCCTACCGAGTGGGGACTGGCTTCAGCAAAACCATCGGGCAAGACCTGTGTGTTGACCAGGTTTGGTCCACGATTTCCCTGCTCAATGCCCTGGTGTGACCTTAGACGGTATCCTCTCAGCACTCCTGTGGTGAGAGCCCAGGGCGAATGAGCACAGAGATGGAATCACCCTGTCACACCAGTGGAGGACAGTCCCTCCAGTCCCAGGAGCCGGGTGTATAAGGCTGAGCTGCACCTGGTCCATGGTTAGAAAGCTGCAACCTCCAGCGCTGATAATTCTTCACCTTTACCAAGAGCTAAAATTCATAAATTAAATAATACATTGCTCCCTATTAAATGCTCAAAGATCGAGACAACCCTTGTGCTCTCAAATATTGTGGAGAGCCAGGCTTCTCTGTCCTACAGAATGAAGAGTGTAAGCAGGCAGATTTGTATAATCTCTCTTTCCGTTGTTTTAGACTCTTAGTTACTTCCTTTTACCATACATATTTCCTCAATGCTCTTCGACACTGGACCAAGTGCTTCACTCGGAGCATACCTGGACCACAACAGATCCAGCACTGAATAATGTTAAATGTCAATCCAGTCTTCTGATACATCTGCAAAGAAACATGCTTTCTCATTGTTAGCCCTAAGAAATGCCTTCACATGACAAAAGCCTTTCTTTACCGTTTCAACAGTTGGCTGAATTTAAGCTTAAAATGGTTTTAAAATCAATGCAAATTATTCTTTATCAAGGACAGTTAATACTTTTTTTAAATTAAAAAAAGCATGTTCAAAAAGGGGTAATTGGGTGAAAAAGCAAAGATGCCCAAACCAGAAATAAGGTCAGGCACACTGGTTCACTACCATGCCACGCAATTACTCCAAATCTTTGTAGCTCTACATGCAAAGAATCCAAACATTATATGCAAAACTAACCATAAAAAAGCTTGTAATTTGAAGTATGATTTAGCTGCAGAAAAGACTGGCACAGAAAAGCCTTGCAAAAGCATTAATCTGAGTCACTGAACACATAAGTAGTTTTTAATGTCACAATGGTAACAGCAGTCCTACCCTGTATCCTTCCAGATCACGCATTTGTATCTGCAACAGAGACAGGTCTCGCAGAATCTGCAGGTTGTCTTTGTCCAGTTTGAGAGCGTTGCGATAGCACTTGATGGCCTCATCATACTTCTTATCAGATCTTTGGAGAAGCCCATAGACATGCCAGCCTAATCACACTGTTAGTTAAGGAATACTCTCAGGTTCAGGGATACCCCAATACAACATGAACAGACAAACATTGAATGAAATGATATTAAGTTGTGAAGGTGAATCCTAAGGGACTGCAGGTCCAGTAACAATCTAGATGAATGGCTCAATTGGTAAACGCACTTCCTGTGAGGGCAGTCTGAGTAAAAAGATTGAGTTTGAGTCGTGTTACGAACTGACTGTGACTGGGATCCCCCAAGGAATGGCTCCATATCAGCAGCTGTGAGGCTAGGATTAGTTAACAGAACTCTTTCAGCTCCAGGCTGACATCAGGGGAAGAGGCTCGTCTGTTCCAGGCAATGCCAGACTTCCTGTGTGCCATCACAGAGCTTGTAACACTTCAAAACAAGCATGGTTTGATGTGTAAGAACTGGCAAAATTAAATTCCTGGAGGACCTAGTGTCCTTTGTTTTTTTGTTCCATCTCAGCTCTCACTTACATGGGTGGACTATACACGTATATTTAACTGAAAATTGGAACATGTCTAACCAGGTTGTGAGGTGGTTCTGAGGCAAGTATATTAGTTGTTTTGAGTATCTCACTGTAAAAAAAAAAGGTCTTCAGCAAAATCCTATAAGTGTCTACCTAATAAAATAATTAGGTTAGTTGACTATAAATCAGAAGACACAGGATCCTGCAGGACCTGATACGGATATTGAGACTCCTGGGAGAGTGGGATTTTCTGGCTTTCTGGTTGGTGTTATCAGCCAAAAAGTAAAGACAATTGAAAATTTTAAAGTGTGTGTTTATGAAACCCACCCAAAAAATGTTCGATGTTTTAAAGTCATTGCAGAAGAGATTTAAAGACTTTTTGATTTTAAGGAAATTCTACATATCTCCTTTACACATCCATATCTTATTTTCACCTTCATTTTCAAAGCAATTGATTTACTGAACTATGATCATTTTCCCCACTCTCCTGTATTAACGGAAGCAAAATTTGATGTACTGGTATTTCCCAGAAACCCCACATAATATATACAGATCAGAATGAAAGGCTAATGCAAAAAACCTGCATGTCAAAAATGTATTTTTATATTACTATCGTTTTAAAACAAGTTTTCAACATTTAGCATAACATCCCTAACCATTTATTCTGTATACACACCAAAATAACGTGCCACATAATATTTCAACTTTATTTTTGTCAACTAAACAAAATAACCACATTCATTTAATTCCCATGTGAAAACCCACAATCAAAAGAAGCCTGTATGAAAAAACAATCTGGATCAAATTAACAGTTTATGATCTAAAATATGCCAGTTTTGCTTATTTACAAAAAGGTGTTGCAAAAGATACAGACGTGGCTTTTCAAATCGTTGCGTAGTCCTTTCCTGACAAACTCATATGCATCGTCTTTCTTTCCTAAGCAGTTCAGAGTAAGGCCTTTCATTGCTAAAGTTTCTGTAAACAAAAAAGAAAACAGAAAACATCTTTGTAGATAAAAAAATACATTTTATTACCACACATGGATGAAAAACATTGGGAAGCCCCAGTGAATGCAAACCACACCAAAGAAGAATTTCTAACTGAGAATAACTTTAAAAGCAAAATCAAATTTAAATGATTCAAATCAAGAGAAGAGATCTCCAGTTCAGAGTATAAGTCCTATCTGGCTCTTCCACAGAGTGTCTCTAATAAGAATAATATTTGTATATTTTGGACATGGCATATTTATAATAATAGAAATAACAATAATCATAATAATAGCTTACACTTATATAGTGCTTTTCTGACACTCCACTCAAAGCTCTTTACGTGTAATGGGGACTCCCCTCCACCACCACCACCAATGTGCAGCCCAATCTGGATGATGCAACGGTATACTGTACTGCACTATACTGGGGCATTAGGACTCACAAAGACCATAGTATGAGTGCCCCCTGCTGGCCCCACTAACACCTCTTCCACCTGCAACCTTTAGTTTTTCCCAGGAGGTCTCCCATCCAGGTACTGACTAGGCTCACGTCTGCTAAGCTTCAGTGGGTGGCCAGATGTGAATTGCAGGGTAACATGGATGCTGGCAATATTTCTTTCCATAAAGTCAGAGAAACGTGTATAGAGATATTAACTTTAGTTTATAGCAAAACCTAATTTTTGTACTACAAAAAAATTAAGTCTATGCAGACAAAGGATGAATGCTAAAATGTGCAATGTGTAATCAGTGGAGTACCGCAGGGATCTATACTAGGACCACTGCTCCTCCTTATTTATATCAAGGATCTTGACTCCAGTATAGTTAGTAACCTAGTCAGGTTTGCAGATGATACTCAAATAGGGTGATTAGCAAACACTACAGAAGTAGCAAATGAAATTCAATTTTTTTCCCCTAAAATCCAATACTGGGCTAACACCTGGTACATGACATAAAATGTAAAAAAAAGTTAAGAGTATAACACGTGGTCAGCAAAAACAAACTATAAATACAAAATGGGTAATGCTGAGTTTGAAGAGGTTACTTGTGAAAAAAACTTTGGCCACATCATTCACATTTTCAAGATAATGTGAAGAAGGAAAAAAAGGCGAACTAAATGTTAGTAAATATAATTAAAAGCTCAATTTAAATAAAGAAATGTTTGGTTAAAATTGAACAATGCACTACTAGGACCTCACTGTGCAAACCTCTAGTCAACATGTTATTAAACAGATAATACTACTCTGGAATTAGTTTGGAGAAGAGTCACATTCTGGGACTTAAGAGAAATGTCCTTCACTGACAGATTGAAGGGAATTATTTAGTCTTGAAAAGAGATGTTTATGAATGGATCCCTATGGAAAATCCTCAGAGACATGGACAAAGATAATCCAATGAATTTCCATCAGAATAAACTGCGAAGCATTCACCCAAAGACATACAGTAAGCGTGAGTTATGTGGAACGGCATTAAAAACTGAGAACAGGAAGCACTTCTTTACACAAAGGGGTGTGGGAGTATGGGTTCCAGCTGAAAACAGATGGATGAGGTCTTGGGTTCAATTAGTCATTATCAAACAGGCCGAATGGCCTCCTCTAGTTGTAACCTTTCATATGTTCTAATGTATCTTGAAACAAAAGGCAAAATGATGCTGAACTGCATTGAAATTCAATATAGACAAGAGAATCCCAAAAGTACAGCAACGCGAAACCCCAAAGTACTGCCAATGACACTCCAACGATGAGTGCAATATCACATGCACACCAGTGCTCTACAAACACCTCTAGATGATTATGGAGCACTCATGATATTTCCTAAAAAAATAAGCGATTATGGCTGCCAGCCAGGATCTAATCTGGGTGGGACCTGACCTTTTTATGAACATAGTTTTCCAGTACATTATGGTCCAATGCTAGTTTAATCCTCTGAGTTACTTCCTGTAAAGAAACACAGCTCATCAATTATTTCCTTGAATCACTTGAGAGGAAAATGACTAGCTCGGGTGGGCTAAACGGTCTGTTTACTCCGAGAACACAAGAAAAGATGATAATGTTTTTTGTGCTTCCAATATTACAGGTCATAGTATTGCTATAGTCAAGACTAAAACTATCTCACCAGTATACCAAAGAGCAATTCATCATAAGACCGATGAGGTGGAGCACATTTAAAGTGAAGGCAATGAAATGATCACATTGATATTTCTTTTATCTTCTTCCAATTAACATACCTCCATGTTCAGCAAATTTTGGATTAGCAAGAATCATCTTGCAAAACTTCAGTCCATTCTTGTACTGCTTTTGCTCGTAACATTTCTAAAGGAGGAAAAAGAATCAGAAATGACAAACAACCTGGAGATGTTTCTATACTTCCACTTCTGCGAAATCGCTTTGGAAATAAGAAATTTACTAAAAACAGAGCTTTCAAGGTTTGACAATGCAGGTCAATCAGCTTATCATGAATTAGCTGAGATCAAAACTGTTTGCTCAGCTGAGCTTTAAATTTCATTAACAGACCTTATTACATTGTAATGCACTTATTAACATTAACAATTAAGCACACTTGTCTTAAAAAAACTGATAACAGTTGCTTTGTATAGCAAAGTTGTATAGAGCTGATCTTTTCAAAGACTATTTTGTAGGTGTTTATAGGCATTCTGTTTTATTTTTATGAGAAATGCTTATGTCAGATACACAGTTACTAGAGAGGCACTTGTGACAGAAAATAGCAACTTCGACTTGAGGCCAAGACATAAGACCTATATATAGCAACTGCTCTGAGTGGGCAGTTTGGAAACATGTGGCAGTATAACATTTGATTTCAGTTGCAACAGAGATACTCTACCTATAAAAGTCCAATCTCAACTCAAAACTCTAGTAGCAAACCTACATTTTAAAAATATAGGGGTAGACATATTTAGGCAGAAGAACGGTTATGGAGTAAATCTTTCGAAGAGCGCTAGTCTTCAAAAGATCTACTTCATAATTGTCGGTGAATTTCGCGTTTTTACACGAAAATAAAACCTTAAAGATGAACCTACAATACAAAAGACAGCTCTGTTCTGAATTTCTTGACAGAATACCAAAATCGACTCTCCCCTAGAGCAAGAAGGGGCTGATACCAACAGTCAAGAGAACAAACCTCTATTTACACAGTATATCCTAAGAAGGTATACACAAATACATGTATGTAATGAAGTAAATTTATGCTCAATTGTTTTAAGAACATTTACCTCGATTTTCTGCAACCTCCGCAACTATAATTTCAAGCCTAGGAGGATCGTTGTCACTCAGTGTCCCATACCATGGACCGAAACATGTAGAGATGATACTAAACACCCTGCATGCTGTCAAAACGATATTTTGTCCTTCTGTATCCGTTAATCCATTACACATATATTCTGTGTAATTTATACTACTCTTAGACCAATGGGTATAGCAAGGCTTTTTTTGGCAGCTCTCTACAAACTTCCGAGGTGGGGGGAAACATTTCACTAGGTAACCTCATTTTTGAAAAACAAAACCCTTCCATCTCATTCTCCACAAAACACATTCACAGCCTGTCTTACATCTCTCTGTGGGACTCACGGCTAATGTACAAGTTATACATTTTCACTCTGTACTGTATTTCTCTTCTGAGTTCTTCAGTCTATTGAAAACTTACCAGGATCCTCTTAAAGAGGTTACTCTCTTTGGGTGGCAACGAGACAGACGGCATGGCACCAGGGGATGAAACCTCGCAAATGTTAAAAAATGAAACAGCGACCGTATTAACTTTCACTCCTTAACAGCAGAACTAATTCATTCACTTCCCCGTGTTTTTTTTCCCCTCATCTGCACATACGTTCGTCTCAGCTCACCAAGATGGCAGCCGTCGACACTCCAGTGAGTTTGCGCAAGGTTTATCCTTAAAGGAGAACGCAAACATACCGAACGGCGTTTCAAACTTTGAGGAGATGGATAAGAACACAGGGGGTGACAGAAAAGAAAATATTTTTTTGTTATTGTTCTGGTGGTATATGCATCACTGGTTTCTAAGTCGTTTTGACGTCAATAATATCAGTATGCGGAGGACATTGCAGGTTAATTAGAAAAATAAGTCACATGGGACTTAAAATTTAAGAATGATAATTCGCAGGGGGCAAAGCCACTAATCAGTTTCAAATTTCGAAAAGCTATAAGCTCCAAAGTGCAAACCTAGCATTTCAACGAAAGCAATATGGTGCTGCTAAAATTCATTTGACCGTTTTATTATAAAATAAAATCATTTTATTATAAAGCTTGATGACAAATAATTGCATTTTCAGCTTTTGGCAATATTTTGTTTATTTTTTTTAACAAACCATTGCAGAACATCTGTGTTTCTCACGGGAAGAGACGTTTCTTTCAATGATACTGCTTCTGCAATGTAACTTCTGTGGTATTGTATAGCGTTCAACAGTGACAATGGGAAAGAAACTACGTATCCCAGACAGCATTGCAGAAAATATGTCATTAACCTGCAACATAGTTGTAGGGTCACAGCAATCATGCGCAATCATTCATTCCAATTGTTTTCGCACTAAATTAAGTCTTGGTAGTGCGGTGTGTGTTAAGATCTAGTTGTTAAAGCTAACTTTCATTCACGAAACAAGTAACTTATTAATGGTAATATGAAGGTAAAAATTAGCAGGTTCAGGACCGTACTTGTACAGAGATAAGCACCGGATTCAAATTCTGTAGTTTCATACATCAGCCAGCCAAGCAAACCAACGTCTCGGCTAACAATAACTCATTAAAGTTGAGAGGTAGTCGATAACCAAAGAGTGCTGTATTGTATTTCAGATCAGGCGGTCTAACCTTTCTGCAGTCGCATGCTTTGAAGCTGTATCGAGTAACGTAAGAGAGTACTGTTAGTTTAGCCTAGCCATGTGGAAAAATCTGCCGAAATGAGAAACTTCGTACGACAGTTCAGCCTTCGTTTTTACAAACACTGCTTTTCTCTGGCTGTGCCGCCTGCAGCTCGCAGTTTAAGGCAGCTCGCCTGTAACCAGCACCCCTCGGTGAAAGCGGGCCCGCTCCGTGTTGAGAGGTTGCAACATGCTTTAAGGAAACAGCTGCGAAGACACTGCTGTAGCGATACCAGGGATTTATTACAAGAAGAACCCGTAAAGAAACACCTGGAGGGTCTGTTTCGGGAATACGAGCAGGTTACCCACAGGTTACAAAACCCGGCGCTCAGTGACAGTGAAAGAAGAGCGCTGAGCAGAAGACAGGTGGAGCTCTTACCGACGGCGAATGTCCTTGAAGAGACGGAAAGAGCTTGGAAAGACCTGAAGGATGTGGAAGCTATTCTTCAGAGTAAGTTTTATATACTGTCTAAATTGCGCGGCTGAAAAGCTTACACTTGTGAACCATGCTTGATCTTAGAAAAATCTGTAACTGGGATCATTCCATTAAACATGAAGATGCTATTAAACATTATACCTGCTGACAGAATGGTCTAACATTTTCATTCTTACAGTATGTAATAAAAAAGCCCCGCACTTTGGAAACGATTTTTCTTTTTGTCTGCAAAGATGGTTATTTTTTAGTATAACACGCATAGAAATAATGTGCGAAAATTGACTCAATTCAGTTTTATATAATTTGTATAATATATTCTTGGCTAGCTGAAATGCGACTGTTTTGCAGTGTTGCATACTGTATACTGTGGTTGACCAGGTACTGACTACTGACTAGAAGTGTTAACTTCTTCTGCACGTGTTTTTGGGGGCTATATGAGGTTGCATAAAGGTGATGTAGAACTTTTGTTTTTTTGTCATTAACTCCAGGTGCAGAGGGAAAAGATGACCAGATGGTGATGTTAGTTAAGGAGGAGCAGAATATCATTGCAAAACGCATTGAAGCACTGCAACAACAAGTAAGATATTTATATTGTCTCAGCCTTACAAAATCTTCTTTTTGTCCATTAGTATGTAATTCTTTATGCGATACCTATTTCCCTGACTTGCAAAGGTTCCTATTGCAGAATCACTGGAGATATAATAAAATCGTTTCTTGTCATTCAGTGAAATCACTGTCCTCTCCACCAGAAGAGTGAGGATTCTCGCTCACAGGGATATTTGTATTTAACATGAACGTCTAAACCTAAACTATCGTAGCAGGCTCAGCTAATGCTCGTCTTCTTGTGAAGCTCGACATCACAGGTGTTGCTCCGGTTGTTTTCAATCCCAGTCCCCGGACTCTGTCATAAACATTGTTCTTTTTATTTCACAGGAACAATCACATTTCATTGTTGTGTTTGAAATAATGTTTTGAAATGTTTTTTTGGTCTTGTTAGACATTTTGTAAGTCTGCAGTTAGATCTTACTTTTTAAACTCATGGTGTATTGCAACAACGTTTTAAAGAAAGGTTACAGTGGGGAGGTCAGTTTTGTGAAGAAAGTTGCACACCCGGATTTTTTTGTTTTGTTTTTAGTGTGGAATTGAATTCTAAGTGTTTGTTTTGAAAATTAACCCAATGTTTCATTAAACGTGTCTCGGTTTAACTGTAAAGGGTAAGTCGGTGAGTGTAGTGAATTCTTTTTTAAAAATTCCCTAAAATTAAATCGATATCTCTACTGCCTGTTGCTTGGAATGCATGGAATGGACTAATGATCCAGAATAATTTATGGTGGCAGCAATGGTGTAAGAACTGTAGTGTTGCATCTTTTAGATGCTTCTACAACCCAAGCTATTTAAGGCAATCTTTTCTTTTTTTCTTGCCCTGCACAGCTGCTGGAGAACCTAGTGCCCAGTGACAGACACGATGGCAGTGATGTTATTTTGGAGGTGGCAGCAGGAAGAACTACAGGAGGTAAGATATCAGCAGAGAAACACTGAATGCCTGCTTAACAACACTGCTGGCATAGTGCTTCTGCTGACAGTGAGCCTGCTGGGATAATACCTGCCTACTCGTTCCTCTTACTTACTGTAAGTGGTCTCGGTGGTTGGTTTATTGCTGAGTAAAATTACTGAGTATTGTCTACTGAAGCAGAATGTGATCATTCTGTTTTTTCATCTTTTAAGAGTATTACAATTTAATATGATTATTTAAAAAGGCAAGTGACTGCATGTTACGCAGGGCTACAATGTTGTCTATGGTAATTGATCAGAGCAGGCTTTGTGCTATTAGCAGTTTCAACATCCTGTCGTGAAGATTGCATGATGAAATTGTACAGTATAATGCCATGCTGAAGTCAGAATTGTTCTTTTTTTTCAGGTGACATATGCCAACAGTTCACCAGAGAAATCTTTGAAATGTACCTTGCGTTTGCAAGCTACAAAAACTGGGCTTTCGAAGTTCTCAATTACACTCCTGCTGAGTACGGTACGTGGAGGTTTTGGTCTGATGTTCAGCTATCGTTCCTCGGATTTCTATCACAATTTTAAATTGGTCCTCTGTTCACTAACCTAGGTGGGTTGCATCATGCCGCAGCCAGGATTTCAGGGGAGAATGTTTACAAGTATTTAAAATATGAAGGTGGGACCCACAGAGTGCAGAGGATCCCTGAGGTTGGCCTTTCATCCAGAATGCAGCGTATCCATACAGGAACAATGACCATTATTGTATTGCCCCAGCCCAGTGAGGTAAAGTAAAGATAAGCCTTACTTTTGATTTACTTAATGGAAGCAACTGTATATGAATTCAAAGATTCCTTCTGTTACCTTGGTTTCCAGAAAGAATTGACTATAATTTTTAATGTCAATGTGCAGTGCTTCATCAATTTGTAAGGAACTGGAAATGTGGGGTTTGACCAATCTAGTGCAGTCTGTTAACTGTTTCCGTTAAGTTAGGAAAGGCCTTGAGACCTAGAGTATACCATGCTGGTAGTTTCAGTTTAAGTAATCTCTGAACTTGTTTAACTGTACAAATAATCTTTTTGACATTTTAGGGGTAGTCAAACAAAAAATGATGATTTGAGGGTGACCCTGAAAACCTGTTTCCTTGTAGCTCTCCAAGACTAGGGTTGGCTGCCCCTGGTGTATACTAAATTAGCTGTACTTGACCTGAAAAGCACAAGCCACATTCTTAGACGTAAAACATGCTGACATTCCTGTCATTTGCTCTTATTTACTTCTATAAACAGCACTGTGTATGAAACCCATTTTGACATTTAGGAAAGTACTTACAATTCAATATTTTATTTATCAGAGAAAAGCACAATTGTATTGAAAAGTAGTTTATTGGAGAGAAGCACAAATGCACAATCTTTTAGAGTGACCAGGTTCTTGTATACCATCAGTCTGGTTACTGGGACTGGAACATGTTTTACTTCTGCTTCGTGTTTCCATAGTTACTTGGACTCACTGAAGTGTGTAAAATCTTTGCAGGTTTTAATTTGAATGCATGAAGTAACTTTTACAAAAACGTACACCAACTTTTTGTCAGCCCTGTGTTTCACTAGAAAAGGCTAGATAGAAGTGGGTTAATCTAGAAAATTAAAGTTAAATTTAATCTAGAAAAAGTTATTAAGAATTAAACAATAAGTATAGACAGGCATTTTCTTTTGTTGAAGATCTTTGTCTTTTAAAGAAACAATATAAAGACTTGTATTCATTAACTGATACGCCTCAATTGCAGTTTTGGGTAGAAGGCCCAGTATAAAAAAATAATAAGAATATGAACTTTTATCATTAATTTTGTACACTGATGTATTTAAATTAATTTTTGTCTCTCCTTAGATAGATATCCACCTAGACCCGAAGGATTTACGAATCGATACATTTAAATCCAAAGGAGCTGGTGGTCAGAGTGTTAACACAACTGATAGTGCTGTTCGAATAGTTCATATTCCAACAGGCAAGTGCCCACATCTATTTTTTTTATTTATCGTTTAAACCTGGAAGTACAGTGTCTTTGAAATATTAAAGTCTTATGAAATTGGTTTGCCCCCCTGGAGAGAGACAATGAAGTTAGGAGGACAAAAAGGATAAATAAAAGACAAATTTGTATTCTGTCAAAAGCGAATATAATTCTCATGGTGTTTTAAACTTTACTGGTGCAAAAGCAGAGTTCTACACATCAGCATCATCTGTAAATGCTGAAAACAAGTCCTTTTACAGATTGTATTGGAAAGATCGTGCTGCACAGTATTATGCTCACTTCATCAGGTGTTTTTTGGTATTGTGTCAGTTTACTCCATAGTGCATGTATAACAATGTGAAACATAGTTTGTGAAACACCACATATTGTGAAAAGGTATTGGCACTTGTCTCAGCTCTTTTGCGTGGCAGCTTCTTTGGCACCACAATGTGAATGTAAAATAAACATGATGACAATTTGTTGCTGCCCTTGGAAACAGGAACAACAGTCGAGTGCCAACAAGAGCGTTCACAGTTGCACAACAAGGATACAGCGATGAAGATGCTAAGAGCTAAAATGTACCAGCAGATAACAGAGAAAGAAACTGAGAAAAGGCACAGCTTCCGTAAGCTTCAGGTACTTAACCTCTAGGCTCCCTTCTTTCATTGTATAGGTAACGTTAAGAAGAACTGGGTTGTAAAATGCAGCAACTTTTTGATTTGATTGTTTTTCAACTTCTGTTACTGTACAGCTTCAAGTCTTTCTCTGCTGTCAAGTATGTATAGAAATCTTAATTTGTCTGGTACAGGTGGGGACAAGGTCCCAGTCGGAGCGAGTTCGAACATATAACTTCACTCAGGACAGAGTTACAGACCACAGGATTGGTTGTGTTGCCCGAGATATCAAGGTAAGGAAATAGTTTTTGCACCCCTCCACTGCAGCTATTTCCTCCCTTTTGTTTTGTTACTGTTTTTTTCTTAATAAGACTTTTTTTCTGAGAAATGTCATTTACAGTCTCCCACACCTGGCATCATCCCTTTTAGTTTCAGCATGGTACACACTACTGTTAAGACGCAGTTAGTGAGTCAATGGCTGGCCATCTTTTTTTCCATATCGTGAGACAAAATGAATGTCGGGAAATCAAAAGTGGGCATTCAACCCAATTTCCATCTTTTATAGGCTTGTTTTTTTTTCTTTTTAGTAGTTAAATGATCCATGAATCTTTTCCACAGCATTTCTTGAAAGAATTGAGGAAGATATGTTGTTATTGTATATAGCAGTTCTCACCTTACCAGGCCAAATAAAGTGTCATCATAGAAGGAAACTTAATCCATCCATCCATTTTCTAACTGCTTTATCAGATACAAGTTGCAGGGGACTTGGAGCCTATCCAGGCAAGCAGTGGGCACAAGGCAGGGATGCCAGTCAATCACAGAGCAGACAGATTCAAGCACACACAGACACACTCACACCAGGGCCAGTTTCCCCAGAAGCCAGGTAACCTACCAATATGTTTTTGGACTGTGGGAAGAAACCCCATGAGCATGGAGAGCACATACGAACTCCAGGCAGATAACTCACCAGAGCTAGAACTGAACCCAGGGCTCCAGTGCTGGGAGGCAGCAGTGCTAACAAATAAAAGAATGCCCTGCTCTGATAAGACTTAAAGAGAGAGAACTTTCATGAGAAGACCTGATTCAAGCTCTGAATATCATCAAAGATACTGACAAACTCAACCTAATCGACTTAGTCAAAATCAACAGCAAACCACAAACAGGAGGGCACAAATAGAATCTAAGAGGAAGTGCTTTTAAAACTGAAATCATGAAGCACTAATTTATGCACAGGGTTGTGGGAGTATTTAATAAGCTACTTATTTGAAGCTGATATCATTGCCTCTTTCAAGAAAGAGCTGAATAAGATTCTTGGGTCAATTAGCTACTAGCAACCAAACAAGACAGGTGGTCTGAAAAGACTGCTCTCTTTTGCAAATTTTCTGGTGCTTTTAAATGTGAGGCTAATCAAGACCATCTAACTTGTGGGTTAGAGTACATGTCTCTCAGTATAGGTACCAGAGCTGTGAAAGAGACATGACTCTTGAGTGTTCACATCACTCCACATACTGGTTAAAGGTGAACTAGAGAGGTCTAAGTGGCATTGTCTGAGACATTTAGCTTCCATACAAACATAGAATATACAAACCTTGTTATAATTGTTTAGTTTCCAGGCACTGTCTTAGTTGCTGTTATTTACAGGAGTTCCTGAGAGGGGGAGAGCCCCTGGATGAGTTCATCAGACAGCTGCTGAAGTATGCAGAGAAGGAAGCACTCCTTGAAATGCTGTCAAATAGCAGCCCAAGCAAAGCTGGTGAATGAGACTACTGAATACCTTGTTTCTGGATTTTTTTAATAACCATTTCCAAATAAGTGCAAGTCACTCAACAGCCAGGCTTTGAAAGCTATTGTAATATTTAGTTCTTCTTTATCAATTGTACCATTAAAAATAAAAATGTGGCCAAAAATTGGAATGTGCAAAATTATTCTTTTGGGTGGTAAAATATATCTACAGAAAGCAATTTGAGACACTGAAAATGCAAGCTTCTTATACAATATCTTAAAAGCATAAGAAGCTCAGCTCTGTGGTTAAACTGTGTGAAATATGAAAGGATACAGGGAAACTTTTACCTAGACCAAATGAGCTACAGTGAAGTAGATACTTCATTAATCAAAACAAAATGAAGATTAAAGGGGAAACCATGTTGTTTCAGGTGTGACTTTGATAATGAACAGCTCCCGTTTTCCACCTGTAATAGTTAATACTGTACCTCTTCTGTGGAGCCTCAGTATAAGACAAACCTTATTGCCTTCTGTTCAAACTTGGTGAAAAGGCAAAAAAATGTCCAATTAAGGAAATATCATTATACTGTGAACAAAACTTTATATACTGTACAATAATATGCAATCAACATGTTGAACATTTACTGTACCTCAAATATCTTATTTTCATTACTGCTATCTGAAGAACGGTCTGTGTTCTACAGGTCAGTTAAGTAAGTTTTATGCCTGGACCCTGTGCCACGGTTCATATGTAAAGCCATGCTGAGCTTTTCAATAGTGCGGCGTGAAGAAGAATTCTTGTGAGCCAGAAGTAGCTTATTTTACACACGCAGCAGGAATGCTTTAGCTGTACTGGGAGAAAAAAATGTTCAGATTTAAATTTTCTCCTCCTGTATAAACCAGAGGCTTTAACTAATACTGTGCAAATGTAAACTACTGCTATCTGTACTGTATATTTATAAGAGAATGCTGATCTGTTCTGTTGCAGGTAAATGCATTCAATGTAATCCAGTAATGTCACACTGCACTGTACCTTATACATTTGCATTTTGAATTTAACATTCAGAAAATTTAGTCTGCAGGTGCACTAAGGCTTTTGTGCTAAAAATATAAACATTGATGATATTTCTGCAATAGAAATACTGACCTGCATGCTATCCCCATAATATTTGGGCATTCATTCAACTTACATTAGTTCAAGCTTTCTGACAGTGATGATTAAACTGATATTGGCAATTATTTTAAAACTTTTTATATATTAAAAATTAAATACTTTGCTGTATAATACTACCACCGGCACCAGTCACAGAACTCCTGGAGTGTCCTCGGAGTGAGAGAGCTACCAGTTCTCGTCGGAAAACGAACTGGAGCTGCCCGACTCTGAGTCTGCATCACTCAGCCCATCAAAATCCCAGTCTGCGCTGGAGCCGCTGCAGTCGTCGTCCTCTTCGGTGAAAAAGTTCTGCCCTGACTCCAGACGCGAGGGGTATATGCGAGCAGAAAGACAGATAAAGCCATAAGACAAAGCGTAGTTCAGTGATCCCAGCATGGTCCCCATGTTTTCCCACAAGTCCCTTGTAGGGTCATATTCATGGATGGTGATGCTGTTTTTATTGCGGTGAGGGATGGTGGTTGTGATGAGCATCAGTTTGTTGTCATACTGCACCACCTGGTAATTGTGGGTGTTACCGTCCAGAGGGATATCTCCAATCCTTCTCCATTCACCCCGGGCAGGGCTGTAAACTTTCACGACGGGAATGTCACATATGCAGAAGATCTCGTCCTGGTAGACGCAGGCTTTGTGGAACTCGCTCCTCTTCAGAGCGGCGCAGTTGAGCCATTCATTCTTCTCGGCATCGTAACAGAGCATCCTTCTGTTGCTGACCACATAGAGGTGATCGTTCACAGTCACGATTTTAATCTTACCCAGAGAGTGGGGCACAGGGGCCACAAACACCCACTGGTTCCTCTGAACGCTGTAGCACTCGACCTCTTTGAGCCTGGCGTCCGTCAAAGGGTCTCGGCCGCCCACGACGTAGACGTGCCCGTTGAGGTAGCCGATGTCCATGTGCACCCTCCCCAGCAGTCTCTCTGCCAGCTCCTGCCAGCTGTTAAGCACCCCGTTATACACCCAGAAATTTTTTGAATGTTGCGAGGCTAAATAAAGGTCATTTTCGGGCGAGATGCAAACCGAAAAGGTGTCCACAGACTTGTTAAGAGCTAGGCCGGTCAAAGGCGAGACCATGGAGAAAATATCTCCAGTGTAGGGATCGTAGCACAAAAAAGGTTCCTTGGGGTGGCCAAAGAAGAGGATCATTTCCCTAGCGCTCATGCCCAGCCTCTCTGATGGCTCTTCTACACTTTCTGACACTTCGCTGCTCCCAGCCGCAGTAACTGCCTCAAGGAATTCTAGGCAGTGCTTCTTGGCGAAGGGTTTTGACTTCAGCCCGTCAATGTACGCCTTGTCCAGCTCTGTAAAAAGCTGCCATCGCACGCACTTCAGCAGCTCCAGTGCGCTCTCCCCGTCTTCACTCTCGCTCGCCTCTATCCACTGAACGGCTACCGAGCACACCTTCCTCTCGCTGTCCACGTCCAAAGTGTCTGTGGACAGGACGTCTTTAATTTGGCCCAGGCTCAATTCGCAGAGCTCCTTGCCTTTCTTCCAGAAGTGCTGGAAGTTCCTCGCGATGAACACCTGAGCCTTGGCTTTCAAATCGTGATTGTCGAACGTGTCCGCAAACTTCAGCATCCCAGCGCAGTTGGAAAGGTCGAGCCTCCTGGTCATGAAATTGGAGCACGCCTGTCTCACATATTCCAGCTGGAGCATGTTGGCGGCGGCGTACAGCCTCTGCACGTTGGCCTCTGTGACCGTCACTTTGCCGGTGTAGCAGTAGTCAATGATAAGGGACATAGACTCGGCATCTACGTCATGTATAGTCACTTTCTTTTGCTTGCTTTCGTACAGCCCCCCCGTGAACATGCTTCGGAAGTAAGGGCTTGCTGCCGCAAGGATGTTACGGTTGCACGGAAACAGCTTCCCCGTCAAGCCGGTGCTGCCGTTTTCTGGCGCGGTGTGGTGGTAAAGTTCAGACGACTCCACTTCAATGGTCACATCGACCAACAGTTTGGAGTCATAGAACAGCTTAAGCTCCTTCAGCAAACTTCCAGCGTGAGAAGCGTCTTCTAGCTCTTCAGGGCCGCTGAAATAGCTTGATACCGAAGCCATCTTTTTCTAAAGCATCCAGATAATACAGAATTCTCAATGTAATTTGTATTCAAATGTGATCTATATCGGACATCGACATACACAGAAAAGTACTCCTTGTGCTGCTCAGATACGCGTTACACTTTCTTTAAGTAAAAATATCAGCCTAACTGATACTATCGATTATTACAACGGCATGTATTAACATACAGTATCTATTATTATACAGAGGCAGCAGCATAGCGGAGGCTATATACTGTACTTGTTCTTACACAGAAACACTACACTACCATTTAGCTGTAAATTACAAGAAGCACGTGAACGGCATTTCAGTTTCAATCATATTTTTCACTAGTTCACAGAGTTACCGGATTTATTTAAATTATACTGTGACTCAATTCACCTTCTGGTCCGACATCCAATCCATACAGCCTACAATCACGTCTAGCGCAAACACGGTAACGTAGTAGCTCTCATCCAACCTTGATAGCTTTCGTAGTCCTGAAGCGCACTTCTGCGATTGGCTGAAATGTGACAACTAGGTCCAACAACCCGAGTTAGGTTGAGAGTGGAAACAGTTCACCTGCTGTTACACTGCGTGAGAGTTGATTCAGATGGGATTTGATTGTTAAATATATTAAAGCAGAGTAGTGTTATAGTCCACGTTTTCGAGGAATTGACAAATTGTCCAAAAAACTTTGTGTTGGATGAAGACAATTATATATTTATTTATATATTTAGCTTTGTTGTACTTACGAATTTGTTTTCAATGATATTTTTCATATTGTGTGATTTGCAATTATTCACATTTTTAAATGGTTCCCATAAAACAGTGCTTTAGGTTTTGATGCTTATTTACACAAATGTGTAAATAAAATGAAAAAAACGGATAAAATGGAAAAAACAATAGTAATAGGGACAATATACAGTATGTATATAACATTTTTGTATTTTTTTAAAGACAGGATTGTTTTTTTAAAGACTTCTGTGTTCTGGTATCTCTACACACGCTTTCTAAAAAACATTTTCTTCTGGAGATCACAGGAGTCTTCCATTGTTTAAAGTAGTGAGCTACAAGCCTTGGACTCGAGAGATGTAAGCTCTAGAACTGCCAGCAGGAAGCAGTATCGTCTTTTGCTGAAAAGCGTTATCACCATTTTTGACTGAAACGGTTGCAGGAATTAGCAAATGAGAATTTAACGTTATTAAAGTTATACAAGGTCCAATTAAGAAAATATTTTATCACGACACGCCTGCATTCTTTATGTGAAATTTCTTGAACTGCAATCTAGCCCCAACATATTAGAAAAAAACAACAGCTTTTTAAAAGGTTAAGACAATGGAGATTTGCATTTTCAACAGATGTTCAGAATGGATTAAGGTCAGAGTAATATGTAGGTTCTTTAATTAGAAATGACCTAAAAACAATTTTCAGTTCTTAATGTGACAGTCACAGCTGCTATATAGAGCAGAAGTAGAGTTAACCACCTTGTAGTCTAATTTCATCAGATCTTAAGAGCTAAATATGTCTTCTGAGATGATAGACCTTCCAAGGAAAATCAGGTTGCTGCTTCCAGCAGTGTTTGTAGGCTAGTAGGAGAAACCCTTCTTCCTACATAAGAATTTCCAAACCAATAGCCCAGTATGGGGCAGCACTGTGACCCAGTGGGTATCATTCCTGTCTCACAGAGCTGGGGCCCCAGGTACAATTCCAGACCTGGGGTGATATCTGCATGGAGATTGTATTTTTCTCCTGTGGTCACATGGGTTTCCACAGTGCTCTGCTTTCCTCCCAAAAATAAAAAAAATACTGGTAGGTTATTTGACTTCTATGAAAATGGGTCCTGATTTGGGTTCATGTCTGTCTGCCCTGCAATGGACTGGCATCCTGCCTAGGGTGTAGCCTGCCTTGCACCTGTTGCTTGCAGGGATGGGCTCCAGCAACCCTGTACTGGATAATGTAGTTAGAAGATGGATAGATTGAAGCCCCAGTACGCAGACAAGAGTCACCGCCCTACAGGACGTGCCACCCTTCAGATGAGACCATGGACTATTTCACTATTGGTGACTATTTAGTCTCTAAAGATCCTGTGGTACTGTTTGAAAGAGTAGGTGACCTGCCTGAATTAGATTCTGAACCTCTACTGTCTGGCCTACCTAATCTCCCCCCTTAGTGCAATTGGTGACGCGCTTGATAATTTCACCTGAACTGTTTTGTCCTGGAGGTGATGGTACAGAATGGATGCCATGTGCCAGTAGTGGCTGAAGTGGCTCCCTTCATACGTGGTGTTTTTGGGTCTTTAGGCATGAAAATTGCTATATAAATGCAAGGAATTAATACTTATTGACAACTGCTGGCTCATCATTCATGACTCATGAATATGTGAAAAACTCAAAGACAAGAAACCACATGTACATTTGCTTCTGCACTGACAAAATACGATGAAGGAAATCAGTCATTTTACAGCTGAAACACTGCCATCATTAGGCAGGCTGGGGAAATTCACAGAGAAATGTGATAGTTTAAGGATTTTCTTGAAAACATTACCTGGAATAGCTAATGCTGAATTAATTTTTGTTAAAGATTAGAATGGATTGCTGCTGTGCTACTAAAATCAATATGAATTACAATCATCTCCAACATTTCTCAAAACATTCAGTAGCAAGGAAGCTCCCACACACTAATATACACAAATCATTTATTGCAGAAAGAGTAACAGCTAGAGATGTTCAGTAAAGTCAGGTACCTAATTAACATGGATATACAGTACCTACTGTCTATGCCATTTCAAGAAAGAGGTGTTTTGGACTATTTCAATAAAATCCCTTGGCCGCCAAAGTGTTTAAACTACAGTAAAAGTATCGAAAACTACGGTATATGCGTTTGCCAAGAATACCAGTAGTAATTTTTTAACAAATAACCAAATGTGGGCCACGTGTATATTGTAGATCTTTTGTATACACACTAAACTGATACACACTGCTCTTTGAACTAAACAAATAACTCTTAAGAAACAGCCAGGCCCAGGTTTAAGGAGTGGTTGAGGAGTATTAGCGACTGAGCTCATTGATTTTCTTCAGACCCTGCCTGTTGTTGATGGTTTTGTGGACAGTAATGAGGAAGGGGAAGGCGGAGGGCAGCTCCACTCGGTTGCTGAGCTTCTGATGCCCCCAGTGCAGGCAGCGCAGTCTGTCGGCCAGGTCCTTGCGGCCTGCCCTCTCCAGAGCATCCTGCAGGAGCTTCGTCTTGTTCAGCTTGTTCCACGACCTCTCGTACCTGCGTGGAAAGTCAGCTCTCAACTCTCAAAGCGTCTTTTGGTGCTAAGTGGCACGAGCCCCAGCACCAATGACAGGGCAGTGCCGTTATTGGACACCGACAAAAGAAAATTAAATTCCTTCTTTGAAGTTCAATGAAGCAAAGAGAATGTTCCAGATCCTTTAAAAATATATCTTCATCTCAAGTTTTCTATGTCATCATCATTACCAAAAGCCACTGCCCTTAAAAAGAACAATAGGTGTAAGGAACTGTTACATTACTGACTCAATTGTCCTTGTCCATACATCCTGGACTCAAACTTCATTAAAATTCTAAGACTGTAACAAAAGCCTCCACAACTTCACCTCTCCAGATACAAAAAAGTATTGGGTGATGATTTATTTTACAAATCTCACTATAATTTTTTTTTAAAATCATTTAATAATGACTATGATCATAAGACAAATACAAATCTATGACAGACTATTACTTTATACTGCAAGTATTTTTGGTGACCAGTTGTACGGTAATGTAACAAAGTCTCTTTACACAATTTATCCCACATATTTTACACACTGAAAGAAGATATTAAAATGCCTGTCATGTTGTGATCCCTTTAGAAAAATGGAGCAGTGTGTTTAGTAGGTTAGACCGAATCAACTGTTGTAACACGCTCTGTTGCTTCAGTATGCAATTTCAGTGAAAATAATGTAATTTTTGTACAAAAGGCTACAATTTGAAAACAAAAATTGCAGATAAAAATAGGAGTGCTTTACATTAAAACTCCCCAGGCTAGGCGTGGTGTGGCTATATCTGCTGAACACATGCCTGTTGCGGTACTATCTGCAAGGAGCAGCACCAGAATGTTTTTCATGTAGAAAGAGAGGATGGTGTTTTATTAGAAACTGTGTTTTAAATGTCCTCTTGCAACCAACCCAAAATACAGATGAAGTTAATAATTTCTAGCTAAAAAAACCTACACAGATCTGAAATATAAATGTATATTTGCAATATGTAACACTGTATACGAGCTCTCGTGGCATGTTGTTAACGTTTCCATGAAAATATAGCAGTTTAAATTGAAAGGCAAAATCTGTCCCGGCAAATTATAGAAATATTGTAGGTGGTTCTGCAGAATGCTCTACACCAAAAAAGTTACAGTAAGCCAATCAATGGTGCACAGTGCACGATTTACTCACAATGGAGAGAATGGAAGAAAACTCAGATGAATGAAAGAATGACGTACCAGCACTCCAGCATTCTGCGTGCCTGGGCTTTCTTCTCCACTGCTGCGGCATGGAACTGCCTGATTTCCGCCCTGGTGAAGCCCAGCTCATACGCAATGATTGTCCATTCAAAACCAAGTTGTTTGGAGAGATCTTGAACAGACTTCAAGTTAATTACAGCATCCTGCACTCAAATAAATGTAGCTTCATTATTTACTAGATCAAAGAACTTACTGTATACCTGCCAATAATTTCCCTGGCAGCAATGCAGTTGTCTGAGGGTATCAGGTAGCACTGGGGCTCAGGGAGCTTGGATTTGATGTTTTTTCCATAAATATAAATTCTTTATACAGTAGTTATTCACTCCACATTTTAAATATAGTAAAATAAAATAAATGGTAAAAAAGAAAGGAAAATAAACAAGTATAAATTTTGTTTTAAAATGTTGAATGCACTAATGAATCAAATGTCAATTGTTCAAATTGTTGTCACTGTTGGTAGAGTCACATGGTAGCGTGGGCCACATTAAGAAAATAAAATTCTCTCTGGCAGGTTCATGAAAGATTTTTACTGTATCTAATGGAAGTTCATTTTTATTACCTGTATCAACTTTAAAGACATAAGTTGCTTATTGTGAATTAAATGTTTTTCCACTAAATCAATACAACAACCACAATACTGTATGTACAACAAAGAATGTTTAATAGGGAAACAGTATTTCACCATGAAATATTTTGTACATGAAATTTTATTACATGGAAATAGTGATCAAAGTATCCTATATATTCACCATCTGGTTTCCTAGAGCTCTGTCTCAGTAGGTACACTGCCCACCAACTGAGCAATTTCCCAGGACCTGATGAATGTATGTAGAAAGCTCTAATAATGCCATTTGATCAGGGAGATTTTAGCCAACAGGGGTCCCGCAAAACCCAGATTTTCCAAGTAGAAAACAGTAACAAAATTTAAGCAGTGGGCCACTTACCTCTTGAGCTTTGTTTGGCATTTTTCACCCACACTTCAGGGGAAAAACCACTCATCTACTCACTATTATGGAAATATGGAAAAAAGAACAACTATTACGTTACGTTTAAAAAAAATTCCAACTCTACAAACCACATTCACTGGTAATGTTATTACACAATTACAGTGAATTCTCACTACAGTACTTCACTACTAACCTGCAGTGTTCTTCAACTTTGAAGGGAAATTGGTACAAATTGAATTGAATTCTTATCAGAAACATACACTTTAAATTTAATAGTACCATTTGTTATTAAAATTTTATCCAACGCTATTAAGAAAGTAAAGAGGAATACATTCAAAAGACTCACCTCTTAAGAACTGCTAAAGAAGCACAGAGATGCATGGAGCTTCCTAGGAGAACTAACCAAGTCATCTCAAATGGGATAGAAACCTTGTTACCATGCAAGTAACTACAACAAAGCCCTGGTCTGTTAAAAATTAAAACAATTAATGAAAGTTCTGAATGTCTTTGTCAAGCCCATTACACATGGCTACCTTCGGTGGAGTACTGACCTATTCTGACCACACTATATGTCATGATACTGTCAGGGTCAACAACTCTTACATTTATCACATGCAAAATTTTACACACTATATTTGAAAAGATTTTATTTATCTTCACTTGGTACATGTTATCAAGAAATGACATGGCATTACTGTATGAATGTTTCCTGAACCCTTACTCCATCACAATGCTCAGAAACACCAGCCTGATATCTTACCAGAAGAATCCCAACTGGCTTGCTTGCAAACCTTTAGCAAAAGCTTGTGATTGTTTTAAGGGCCTGTTACTCCCTTTAGGCTAGCTAAAATGTTGAAGGGTTTCACAAAGTACAGTGGATAAAACAAATTGTAAAAGACAAATCAGCTTAAACAAAAAAGGCAAACTCCCTTGCGACACACAAATGTAAATTACTGTAGAATGTAATAAATGTAAAAGTAAATTGGCTCACTATTGTACAGTGACAAATATTGGATAAAAAAAGACATTTCTGGGAATAGCATTTCTGCCCAAAAGCAATTGCATTTATGCAAACTACATATGAATGAAACACCCACATTGTTCCATCAAGTTATGTGTCATTTGAATTCAACATAAAAATGTAGCATCACTAGAGAAACATTTCCATACATCACCAAGCAAATGCATTTTGACTACATCATTTCTTGCTCTGATTTATCTTCACACATTCTTGTCTGCTGGACTGCTTGTGATAATTTCACAATAACCTTGATATCAAAATGCACCCCAATTTCATTAGTCACATGACTCAGTATGAGTAGGAAAAAAACAGCTTTGTGGGCCAGTGATCAAATGTGTCAAAATGTTTATTGACAAACTGCTCCGATTTTCAAATCAGCTCCCCCCAAATTAATACAACAGACAACAACAGCACACTATGGAGCAAGTTCACAGCTGAAGTCGGAAACGGAGCCTATTACCAAACATGAAAAAGAAGGGAAGATTTTGAAACTTTGTTTGATTCTTCCTCAGGCAAACGCACATACTTGAATTGCTCTTGATTTCAAGTAGAAGCATAACATTACAATAACACATCCACAGACCCGCTGATTGCAAAACACAGAAAAGGTTAAGAATTAAAAACAGTCCATCAGGAAGATGGAGTCATATAAAACCACAATGTCACTTTGCAACAGCTGTCCTAATTATGCGAGGAATAAGAACTATTATGAGTACTGTGAAAGATCTATAATGTTACTTCACAACACACACAGTGCCAGTACACAGCTCCGCAAGGAATCAACTACACACATTCTACAAGCAGTCCAGATTTCCAGAGGCAGACCAGGTGTCAGCTGCCACGCGATTTTTTTCCCTAAAACACAGGTTTTTATTCCAGTCCGTTCATCGGTATTCGGTATGCCCTTTCACGCCCATCACTCGGCGCAGGAGGCTCAGTCGTCTCCTCCCCTCTGCCGCAGGTTCCGGGACTTGCCATTCTCCAGCTTCCTTCTCTTGAAGGCCACGTCCTCTCCAGCGTCACCTCCAAGGGAGGTGATAGTCCGCTCTTTGAATTTCAGTTTCGGCTCAGAAGGGACTTCTGAGGCCACGGCGGCTGGGGGCAATCCCTCCGTCTGGGGAAGCTGCAGGTCCACCTGCTCGCTGTCGGGGGGGGTGGGGGGGGGGGGAGAACAGGAAGAAAGTCAAGGCGTTTAAATGTGTGGAAGCAAGCACAGACGACAGCCCCGTTCCTGAACCAAGCTCTTTCCTGGAAAACAGGAGAGCCCTCCGCGCAGTCTTTTACAGAGTAAAACCTCACAATTTGCCCATTTCCCACTCTTCAGACAGGAAGTAAAAACATTAAACAAACCTATGTGCTTTTCCCTTAGCTTTCCAAATACTCAGCTCAGATTTTATACACACTATTGCACTGTTCTATCCACCCTGTATGGTTCGGGAGTTTTTTTCATCGAAGACACTTTGATACTCCTAAAGTACACTTATCCGTGTTTTTAGACACTAGGGGCATAAATTCACTTATCATTTATCACTTATACATTTTTTTTCCCTTTTAGGACATATGTTTCTGACTTATAATTAGAAAAAAAAACTTTTCAAAGGGTAAATAATTATGTTATAATATGAGCTTCTAGATATTCTGAAAATCTGACATCAAAATACTCCAAACAAAGTTAGAAAACGTATTCCACAAACATATGTTCCCTTTTGCTTGTACATTATTGCATTTGGTCAAGTTCTCCCCAGGCAACGAACTTACTATGGATCTTCCTCCTGCTCTATCTGTTCCCATTCTCCATATGGATTTGCCTTCGTAGTTACTTTATTCTGGCTCTGCTCCGGTTCTGGAGATGAAGTCTCCTCCGTCTCCTTTTCCTGGGCTTCCTTCTCTTTTTCCTCTGGTTCACCCCTCTCCTCTAATAACTTGCTCTCCTCTTCCGCTGGATTTCTCCTCTATATGGAATGAAAGCAGACAAATTGGGAGTACTTTACACGAATGGCCTTTACGAAGCGTACAAAGGTTATAAAGGTACAGTGTCACTGGCTAATTCCAAAATGGGACAGATTATAGCGGCCTAGATAGGTTCTAGAAATAAACACTTATTTAGGAGCAATGATTTTTTCGAGAACTTGCAGACGATTTCATATTAAACTGAAAGATAGCAGGCAATCTAATTTACACAGGTAAGTAATGATGCTTTTCTCACTGAAATGATTGTGGTTTTAACTGATTCAAAACCTGGTATCAAATACTTGGCAGTACATATTCTCTGGATCCTACAAAAGATAGCTCAGTGCTCCACTACAGCCACTCCTGCATTTTTTCTTTAATCACTTTGACAAATCACCTCAGTCAGGCTGTTTAAGGATTTAAGGATGTTCTGAACTACAGAGTCACCCAAAGTGGTCTGTCATTGTTTAGTCTGCTATGTTGTATTGGAGCCCCAAGTGGTTCAGACAGAGGGATCCTCAGTACAGATTCTGAAAGAAAATTGTTGGATTTGTTGGACTTCATTGTTACATTGATAGTCATGGTGAACGCCATTACTGAATGGTTAAGTGAAGTGACAGCTGAAACGAGGGGTTGGGGTGTTCTGGTTCAGAGATGGTAAGAAAACAGTGATGTAAAATTAGTGAGGAGGATGGTGTATGTGAATCAAAAAAGAATTCCTCTTGTAATCTTAAGGTTTGTAATCTTGTTTTTTTTTCCCCAAACAAAACAGACAACTTAGGACACCGTACACAAACCAGAATGTAGCAATGCAATATGTGACAAAGGACAGCCAGAAAAAAAGGTTTAAACCTAGAGATGTCCCATTATAATACGATTCTTAACTGTATTTGTCTCAGTCAATGTTTGACCTCAGCTGCATTGTATCTACTTCTCAGGCAGGCTGGACCTGCTGCAAATGCAGGCAGCTGTCTGAGCCTCACAGTGGCCAGTGGAAAAGAGGTGTAAGATTTTCAGGTGCTGGTGGGCGTCTTACTCTGAAACTGATCTTGGGCTTTTGGGGTTCTTCTAGAGTCTCCAGCCGTTCTGAGTCACCTTCTCCCTCACAAGCCCCATTTTCCTCAGATGAGGCCCCAGACTCAGGGGAGGGAGGTTTCTCCTGGCCTTCGGTCGGCACACTGCTCCCAACCTCAGCTTCATTTGGGGTGTAGTCCTCTGGCTTCTCCCACGTGGACTCTGCGGATAACGGACATCATGTGTCAACAGACCTGGCTCTTTCACACTTTACAAACCACAACACATTCAAACAGGCAGAGACTGTGATATCTGCCAAAAATGCTTCCACTCGTCAAAAGGCTCTCTATAAAGCTTCCTAAATTGCTTCATCAACCAGACGTTTTCCTAAAGATCTCTATCTCATTCAGAAAAAGAATTTAACAACAGAAGTCTGAAAGAGAAAACGTTTGCTTTAAAGGTGGAATAAGCACACCTATTATCTATTTTGGATCTGCACACAAAAATAGCCCATTGGAGGTGTCAGTACAGTGTGAAGTGTAATGTGCTCTTTAATTTTAAACTTCACCATCATTCCATCCACATTTAAGGCACCTTTCTTCCTGATAAACTTTAAAGTTATCCAAATTACATTTATTGGTCTTAACAAATGTAAGAGAAAAATACATTTATGGTAAAAAAAATGTATCAGTTCCCTCTTAATGATCTTTCTAATGTCTGGAAACATTAAAGCAACTCCCTCTAAAAAGAACAATTCAAACTGAAATAACAGAATAGAATTCCAGTTGTTAGAATCAATTCAGAAACTTGATGAACACCGATACTCACCACCGCTTACTGTGTTATAATAGTAAGTATAACCCTCTGGACTCAAGGCTTCAATCCATGGGCAGCTAGTTCTTTTCTAAAAAGAGTTACACCTTGTTACCCGTAGTCAATAAATATCTCAAAAAAGCACTTTTGACAAAGGCCGTCCAATAATATCAAGCTGAACAATAACCTTCACCAGGGTACAAAGAATGAAAACAGATAAAGGGGTGGATGAACAAGACTGTTATTTACCAAAACTGATTTTGCTTTCAATACTTCTCAAAAACTGTAAACAACGACGTCAGCTTTTACAGAGTAGAACTAAATGTACCTCTGCAATTCCTGTTCGTTCTTGGAACTGCTCTGGTTTGTCCCACCGTGACTCTGAAATAAAGAGCGGAGGTTTCTCACTCTGAGTGGAATTCAGATCTCAGTTTGAATGGATTTAAACTGACCTACACACGGATGCAAACTCCAAATGCGTCCTTCCACCTAAACAAACGTGAACAGGCAAAACATCTAAACAATCTCATGTTTTCTGACACAAAATACCCAAAACGATCCACTTCCACATTCTGTCACATGGGCTTATTATAATTATTTCTCAAAGCACCTTACACATTATAATTTTGTCTGCTAAGCCATACTTTCACTGATGTGTGATAATGCCTTTCAGTTACCTGCACTGCACCTTTCTTAATTTTGATGTACTATTCAACAGTTCAAATGTTGAAAGCAAATTACTCAACAAAACATCAAATGCATTACAAAACTCATATTCATAATGTATGCATTAGTCATAAGAAATACTATATCCATTAAATCCCCACCTACTAATTTACCGTAATCCATAAAATTAAAGTCACAATGTGCAGGAACTGGAACAGGACACACTTACAATTTATAATTGTTTTTTTATGATCTAAGCAGACTAAGAAATATAAAACAGGATTAGGAACAAGTCATTATTGTTTAAAATACTTTTCTACTTTTTAATTCTGTTATTAATGAGCCTTTTTGCCGGACATGATTATCTTTATCTACTTGCCTTCAGAAAATAATCGACCAATCTGATGCCGTCGCCTACCTCCTGTCACGCTGTTGTAGTAGTAGGTGTAGCCATCATCGGTAACTGCTTCAACCCAGTCACCCTCACCACCACTGCCTGCACCTGAAGCCCTCTTTTCTGCCTGTTCACGACGTGGATCTCGACGCGGATCTCGACGCGGTTCACGTTGCGGATCTCGACGCGGTTCACGTTGCAGTTCACGTTGCAGTTCACGCCGCGGTTCTGCAGCCTTTGATTCTAAACACACATAATCAGCAGAACCAGTGTTTTAGTACAAAAATATACACATCAACTCAGAATTGATGGAACAGCTATAAATATGAAACACTTTATAAAGATGACATAGTGTTGCAATTTTAAAAACAAAGACCTTTTACTTATATCTGACCTTAATTACACCACGGATCCAGGCAACAGAAAAGGTAATTTATCAAATATACTTTTTTTTTTTAAAGGGGAAGCCTTCTTTTCTTGTTTAACAACCACTTTTGTTGTAAGGTTTGCCTTTGGACAACCTTTCTTGAAAAATCTATTTTTCTATTGTTTCTCTACAAGTAGTGTACATTCACAGCTATGTCAGCAATACTATGACACAGTCAGACTAACATGACATTTAAGGCTTTTTTTTATTATCTACTTTCCCCCCAGTCCTTCTTCTTGGCACACTGGAAGCCATGTTGTATATTCACTTTCTGTCACTTCACTTTGAGTTCACTGGTATTTACAGAGCTTACCCGAGTCAGCTCCTAGTCTTTTAAGGTCTTCCTGGTAAGCTTTTAAAGCTGCTTCTTCCATAGCTTCAAATTCTTTAGACATGCGCTCCTCCTGCTTTGCTTTTTCAGTGCTTTTCTTCTTGATCTGCAGAACATAGGAAATGGTGAAGGTCCTGCTTGTGTCAACTTTTTTCCATGGGTGTACTTAAAAGCAGGGACCTTATCTCCACTGAAGTATAAAAAGATGTGCTGCATGCACATGAATCTTTCTGTTGGCAACACTGCCATCTACAGTAGACTCAAAGCAGTTCAACCGTGTTACATGATGGGGGTTTTGAATTTAAAACAAGCCTACAAAAGTTTCAGTGTTGCACACTTGAATCATTTTTTTATGTTAGATATATAACACCATGTGTTGTGACACACACGATAGCTTGACCCTCACTGTGAAAGAATATGAAGTACTGATCCATCACTCTGAAATATTATTTACACAGAAACGAAAGCCATCTTTAAAATGAACATTTATTTACAGCTGATGGAAAAGTGATGAGTGCGTTATATATAAGAGGAAATCAACCTACCTCATTAATTTTGGCAGCAACATTTTCCTTGTGATTTTTTCCCCTTTCATGAAATTCAATACTCTAGTTTTTAAACAGAAACAGAAAATAAAATGTGAATCATTTTATGAAATGAATACTTGCTTAATTTCACCCATTGATATTGCATAACAAAGGATTAAAATATCCACTTTGTAATACAACAACAATTTAGTGTTCAGATAATGGAGACTAAATTTAGAGAACAGTGCATTTTGAAATAAAAACAGCAAGAACTTCAAACCCCTATGAGCACTGTGAATACTGTACCCACACAAACCATCTAGGATAAAACCAATTTTGCATGCTTTTCAGAAAAAGCACACCTATTGTGGTCTCTTCTGCATGTTACACACTTTACAGAACACGTAAGACTAGGCTATATTTCTATTTTACATAATACCTGACTACACATATTCTCTCAACAGAAGGTTAACTGAAACAACATTCTTACAGGTTTGTTGTCAGCTATCCAACACTTGCAGTACTGACAGAATTTCTTTGGCTGTGATTTCCAGTAGTCAGCCCTGCAAAGAGTTAAAAGAAAAGATTTTAAGAAGCATTTAGAACACAATAAATATAAAAATATAAGCCTTTGAGCTTAATGTATCACGACAAGTTTTGGAATAATGGAAAATGTAAAAATCAGGACATTGTCTTTAAGGAAAAATGTTATCATAGTAAAGACGGGGAAGGCATATTTTTAATTGAGGTATTATGTAAGAACACAAGAAAGGTAGCAAAAGAGAGGAAACTATCTGTTTTATTTGGTTGCAATTAACTAACTGATCTTGGAGACCTTATTCAGATATTTATTTCCTGGACAAAGCAAAGATCTCATCCAGATATTTCTTGAACAAAGCAAGGCTTTGACAACATGGCTGAATCCAGACTCCTAAAACTGTTCTATTCCATTTTAAATGCACATCTCCTTATATTTCTTTAATCCCCCAGTTTCTGTTCTCCAGTTGATTTCAAAAGAGTCTGTAGGATTTACACTGTCAGTGTCTTAGGATTTGGGATATTTGAATTTGGCCTTCTCACAGTCTTCTCTGTTCAATATTCTTTTCTTTCAAAAAAGTAAGATGTGTTTGAACTTGCCTGGCTTCCTGGTCCCATGGCCCTGCATTGGATAAAGCTATATCCAATACATAAAACAGTTACCTGGTTGCTCTTCTTTGAGTTAGTTCCAGAGTGGCAATATTTGTTTTGCAGCACATTGGCTACAATTTAATCTGACAATTCTATGATTTTTTTAAAGACTGTTGAGAACTGAGTTTTGCTAAATGCGTATGTATAACATTTCTTGCTTCCTTGATTGGGAAAATGTCATCGGACCCTGGTTGTTTATCTTCAAAGAGTGGCATGCTGCTCGTCAGTGCGAGACACATTGTCAGTTTTTCCCCTTTCTCAACACCTGCGTGAAATGCACATAATACTGTACATCGACCATTTCCCTTTCATCATCTAAAAGTTTTCCATTATTATCTCTTAGACATTCTACTCATTTGTTATTCGTTTTTACTGTTATAATTCTGAATTCAAAATAGTTTTCACTCTAATATTCCCTTCCAACTTTCTCTTGGCCCTTCTAGTACCTTCTCGTCTGCGCTCGCAGTTCAATAAATACAAATCCCTGAAATGCGAAGCTGTCGCCAAAAAAACATTAAAGATCCGTCACCAAAACGTCACACTAACCCCCACACTACATTAAACCGAAGGGTATTTTTAAATACTTACATTTTTACCAAATATGACCCAAAAAATCAATATTCAGAGATTTTTCTCTGTTTCAAAACTATAAAACACCTAAAATTCCTTCTCTAACTTAGGAGCCTTCCACCATCCTTCTCGTGTAGCGACACCATTCAAATACGGCAACCGTCAAGGGTCAAAAGACATATTTTCGAATTGCAAATCTTTTCGGCACTCGGTTACAATGCAGTATATTAAGGTTTAGCACATAACACCTTAAATTGACGAGTAAAATAAACATAATAATTAATATATAAATGTATTATAAAGATCTTGTAAATACTTGTTGTTTTATATTTGTATTATGACATGCAATATAAAGTCATTTCTTTAGACAGCATTGTCATGGCCTCCCATATGGTCTAGCGGTTAGGATTCCTGGTTTTCACCCAGGCGGCCCGGGTTCGACTCCCGGTATGGGAAGTAAGATCTTTTTGTTACTTTTCTAAACTGCACACAGTAACAACAATAAGAAAAAAAGGCGTGTTCGACAACTCACGTAAACCTAACAAACCATATTTTATCCACTTGCTTCTCATAAATGTAAGGGGACGTTCGTATTCTATTCTCAATAGCGCCCCCACCGAATTAATCAGATTCTTACTTTTGCATATATTGTTTCCGGCAGATTCTGTTCTGGTTAAAGCATGCAGTAGTCGAAATATTCTGCTTAAACACCCGGATGTCTTTCGCGTGTGACTTCCTGCAGCTCAAAAGCATCCATGCGATATGAGTGGTGCATGTTTTTTGTGCATTCCTGTTATGTGATCTCATGTTCATCATTACTATTTGTGCCCATTATGCCATCTTTAGCACAGCCTATCGATAAGCTCTTTGAAGTTTTATGTTCCAGTTTAACCCATATACATGCTAAATAGCCTATACCCTCAATACTATAGTTAGCAGGTCATTCTTGTTACAGTACATAGACCCACACCACTACTTGTTATGCCCAATCTTTATGAAAAAGTATGTACGTATTAATTTTATATTTGTCCCCATTATTCTCACTTAACCATGTTTCAGTTTTCTACTACATAATGTCTAGCATGTGGGTATAACCATTTAAGTAGTTTTCTTTAATATTATTTAATATTAATTATATGATAAGTATATAATAATTATGTGATTATATTCTATTAATTAATTAAAATAATGATTAAAATAGTGATATGTTTACCTTTGAAAGTATCTTTTCAAAGTACTTTACAGGAAAAGTGCAATAAACTGTTAAAACAAAACAGTAACAAACATGGGAGACAGCAAAATTAGCACAAGGAAACACAAGGGATTAGAAATGGAATAGAAGATGTAAAGAGCAGACACAGACACCAATTAACTCAAAGCCTTTCTGAAGCAGGAGGTTTTGAGTCTGGATTTGAACGAGCTCCATGAAGGTGACTCTCTGATATCGTTGGGAACAGAATTCCACAGCTTTGGGGCACAGAAACAGAAGGCCCTGTCAGAGTGTAAGCTAGCTTTGGGGGAAAACAGGAAACCAGAATCAGATGAATGAAGGTTGTGAGGTGGGGAGTAGGAGTCAGACACAGTAGGTACTGAGTTGCCAAGCCATGTAGAGCCATATAGGCGAGCATGAGGAATTTGAACTGTTTTTACTTCATTCTTGGGGTTGCCTGCTGGTTGTGCATTCCTGATCCCACCAGACACGACCAGTTTTAAGTTCCCTGCTCCCCAATTCCCCAGTTTAAATACTCAACTACACTACTCACACTCTTTCGCAGTGCATTGGTGTGCTTTTGGTTCAAGTGCAACCCCTCTTGATTGTACAGAGCCCCACTTGTTCTAGAAGGACACCTAACACCCCATAAATCTTAAGGCCTCTGCTCCACACCAGTCTTTAACCACAAGTTAAATCTCCTCCCGTTTCCTTAGGCTCCCACATGGCACATGCAGAATTCCCGACGTCGCCATCAACGTTCTGCTCCTAAGCCTACGAGCCCAATCCTTTAACCTGTCTTGGGAGAATCGACAGCCTACCTTTACATGTCTTATGCCAACTGGGTCCACTTGCTCAGGGAGACCTGCAACCTTGGCACCAGGCAGGCATCACCCAATACAGGATACCACAGTCTACGCTTCTAATGGAATCTCTAGCAATCATTACCTCCCTTTCGCTGAGAAGAGTGGGCACCTGGGTACCCCGTGTCCCATCAGCCCTCCCAGTGTTCTCCCAGGCTATCGGCACCCAGATCTACATCCAGTAAGGCTGTTAGACACGGCCCACTCACACACATTATCATTGAAAGATAAGAAGTTACTACCTGCAGCTGTTAGGAATTAGGCCTGCAGTTATAAGATAGAAATCCAAGTGCATTCATGTTTTATTTTTGTACAAAACCGGTATACTGCTTTTCTTGCCACAATCTGCATTTTAAAATTTTGGCATTAGGTTCGGGACTAGATTAAAGAGCATAATCATACCGCAAGGATTCTGGAAAAGGAAAGCCCCATCATTCACAAATGGATCCAATGCAATCCTAAGGCCAGCGTGTCCAAGTTTGTAATCCAAGTTTGTCCAGAAGCCTGGCACTCCTTTCCAGTGTGTTAGGGTAAACAGGAAAGGCATTTTATGAACTTAAGGGACATTTTTCTTCCTTAGGGGAGTGTGATGCAAGAGATTATAATAATGTGAGAAAAATGACTCTGGTATTTGTGATCACTGTCACCATTGTAAGAGAAATATCAAATATGAGCTCATCCTGTAAATGAACAGAAATAACAGACAACAATATCTTGAAAAGTTTTTATTTTTGTTTTAAAATCTGCTCATTCCAATACAATAGTTAATAAACATTAAAGCGCTTTTCATTATAAAAAGTCACATTTTAGATTAAGAAGTCACTGCCTGTAGAACTCTAAGGTTCTACCTTGAAGACAAATACAAACAAAAGGTAAAATGAAGATTTAAGACTTAAAAAATACATTTAAACATATCAAACAGAACTATTGCCAAATCTGTGATGTTTCCAAACTAAACATCTGTGTTCAAAATGCTACGTGACATGTGGTTTTATCTGGTGCTCTGAAATGACAAAAGTGACTTAAAGATGACAGTGAAACTAACTGAAAATTATAGCAAGAACAGCAAACAAAACACAAATGTTCAGCACTATACAATAGGCACCACATTACAAAGATATTACATACCACATTAGTTCTTAAAAAACTCCATATTAGTAGACATTCATTGATCAGCATTTCTGAAAAAGTTCCAAAATGACAAAATAACTATATTATCATCAGTTGTATGCAGAAACAAGCCATTATGCTGTAAGTTGAGTTTTTGGCTAGAATGCTTTGCTTTAAAAATGCCAGAATATTGCAACCGTAAAAGTAGCATTATTGCAATGCATACAGTACGTGTACCTCAGTTCAACAGTTACATCAGCATTTCAGCTCACTTCATAATAAAACTAGACCTTAGGAGTTTTCTGTGCAAGCAGAACAGCCCAGCCAGCTGGGCTCTGAACACTACCGGATGTTCCAAGTGCTCCGTCACTATATATCCCTCGTATCAGTAGCAGCCGTCTCGCCAGCTGCCATCTTGTAGAGTGCTAAGTGCCGATAATGTCTTCGGAGGCTGGAGTAAACTGGAAAAGCACACAAAACAAACGAGAATTTATTCAAATTCATCAATAAAAAGTGCCAAGTGAGCTTTGTGCAGCAAGACTGAAGTGCTTTACAGTTCACAGTAGCCAGCCTGTGGAATGCTGGGGGTCTGACCTTCGACCTGGCTGTGCGATCTTGCTCCTCGGTATGCCGCTGCCCCCAATGACGGAGGCGGGTCTGGGCAGGGCGCTGCGCCCCTGGGAGCCAGGAGTCCCGGGCTTGTTGGGGAGAGGTATCCCGCTGCTGGAGACCGAGTGCAGACTGACGGAGCTCGGGATTCCCGCAGGGCCCTGGACCGTGGGGCTGACGTAGGCCGTGGCTTTAAGAGGCTGCCTGACAGCCGAGGGGAAATTCCCCACGCTGTGCACGCGGTGCTGCAGTTGGCCTGGCGACGGAACTGGGGAAAAAAAAACAAACAACAACCACGAATTACAAACTCTCACGAGATAATAAGAAAGGGGTAACAGAACACTACCAGTACAGCGCTGAGCCCAGCCGGCCAGTGAAAAGACGCCTGGAGCTCTTCAAGCACACTTACTTGAGGACTGCAGCCTGGACAGCCCATTGGAGGAGTCGAAGCTCTGGCTGTTCCTCACGGTGGAGGGAGAGCTGGTGTGGTTGGTCGTGCTGGGCACCCTGGCCAAGTTGGGCATGCTGCGCCTCAGCTTGTCTGCTGGAGAAAGAGAACACATCCTCTCAGGCTTGACAACTGCATCTGAACTGGTGCACACCAAGGCTAAACCGGTTATCCGTTATGGACCAGAAAAGGCATAGAAATGTACTTTTAAACGATTCTGCAATAGGAGCTCCTGAAATGCATGCAAGATATACAGTGAGCTATTCCCTATTTATACTGAAGAACCAAACCTACAGATTTTTCTCCGTCAAAGTCTCCCTCAGTTGTGCAAACCTCTCATCAACTGCATTTCATTCGGAAAACGACCCTACAAACATGCCTAACTGGTTTTTATATTAGAAATATACACCTAATATTGAAAATAAGGCTTCTTCTAAAACATGAACAAAACAATTCCTAAAGGTTAACATCTGTCTTTTTTATCTCACTTTACATTTGAATGCTGTTGCTGAGCATCTGGGTGAATAATGCAGTGTAACGTTCTTTCTCTCCCTTTTAGCCATGAAATTGTCTACAGCCCTTTTACAGGACACAGGCTAACAAACATATGAAATATGAACTAGTTCTTAAAGGGCAGGGGAGTCCTTTTTATCAGACATGAAATATGATGAATCAGAACAAAACCTTGCTGTTCATCCCATTTCATCATAAAAGCTGTGGTATTTTTTTTAGCTGCAAATCACACCTTTCCAAAAAATAATTTGTAATGAAGCAGTCAGAAAAATTCCCCTATATAAGGCTCTGTATCACTTATTTCACAGATCTATTGGACAATTTACATTTTGCAGATTTTAATAAAGAGACCATCTCTGACCATTATTAATTAGAAGTAATATTAACTACAGTGCAAATGCTGTTATTTCAAACCTTTCAGAACCAAACAAAAACCTAATGTATTGTCAAATCCCCTTTAGGCAAGATTCACCTTTTCAGTCCTAAAACTAAATTTCTTCCACATGATAAAGACACATGGGGTTTTGTTCAATAATTTTAGATTTTTTAAAATCCAGTGAATACAAAAATGTCTCTCTTAAAAACATATAGTTCCCATCTTGATCACAGACCTATTTAAAAAAGTGTTTTGATCCCTAGCTTACATGTAGTCATGAGTTCACATTGTTTCCATTAAGAAAGGGTCACTACATAACATAAGGAATGAGGTGCAAACATATTAGAACCTTCTAAATTATCCAGATGTATGAGTGGTCTCAAACAATGAGAGCATCTATTCTTATGACACTTGAAGTAAGATGGTGCTTGAAGTCTATCTAGTATGATTTAATCCTACAGACAAGCAAATTCATTTTTCTTTCCCATGTACAAAATGCATCAATTTCCAATCTACACCACTGTGTATTTTGTTTTACTTTTGGCGTTATTGGAAACATACAGTGATAGAGTAAACCATATCACATCAAGTGAAACCACCTCATGCACTCCACCAGAGTCAAACAAGTCAAAGGAAAAGCTCTCCAACTTACTCTCATATTCTGCTTGATTCCAAACAGGAGATCCTAAGAATTTTCCAATTTTAGAGAATATTGAAGAAAACAAACAAACACATAAACAAAAAAAATACAAAAAGGTATTTTTAAACACTGTTGAATTCTCTGCTTTACAAGAGAACCAGGTTCAAATGTAGAAAGGAAGACATATCTTCTTGTAGTTCACCTATCTAAATTACAATTGTGAAGATTTCTTAATGAGAGTTCATTCAGAAATATACTTCTCTGTCCACTAATTTGCTCCCAATTTAAAGAAGATATCACCAGGGAAATTATATTTAAAATGTTTCAAACCAAAAATAGGACAGTTTCTATTCTGACAGTCAAATCAAGAAAAAAAGGTTTTTTCCTCTAACCAGAGATGTGGTTGATACATATTCAGAAATGAAAGCTGAAAGGTTTTATGTTTTCCACTATAATTTCATCTTATTAAGACTCACTTTCCAGAAAATGCAAAAAAGTTTACCATCTGAAAGAAAAACCTGTAACTCTTCATTACTATTTGAAAAGTAAAATAAAGTGATCAGTGCACTTGGATAGAACTCACAATATGAAACTAGAAAAAAATATTTATTTGCAGTGTTAAATTAATTTGTGTGGAGGACAATATGCCTTAACAGCTAAATTAATCAACAAGTGCAGGCTGAAATAAAATGGAAAAGGGCAGCAGACAGGCCAGTGTGGTCACCATTCAAAACATCCCCCCTACTGTTTTCAGGTGTGTCCTAAGGAAATGAATCGCACCGCACAGCAAACAAGCCCTCCAGAAGAAGGCCGCAGCAGGCAGTTGCCGTGGTTACCTGCGTTGGCCCTGTAACCCTGCTGTGGCTCGGGTGTGTATGCGAGCGTGGGGGAGGAGTACTGTGGGTAGCCGTAGCTGCTCAAGTGCTGTGCGCTGGGGCTCCGCCGGCAGTCCCGGATGCTGGAGAAAGTCTGGGAGTGGGGGATACCCCTGTGCAGAGGGGTGCAGCGAGGGAGCTGGGTCTGCGGAGGGGGGAGGCGGTCGTACTCCTCCTCCTCGTCGTCCAGGCTGTAGCGCTCGTACTCCACGTCGCTGCTCACGCCCCTCCGCCCGGCATGGAAGGAGAAGCCCGAGCTGCGCCTTGTTGCCGATGCCGATGTGGAGGCATAATCCTGACGAAGGCCTGTGGTCAACGGGCAGCAAACGCACAACAACCAAGGGTGAAAAATAAACATAAAAAAAGATTTAAACACAATAAGGTTTTAGAAAAGATGTTTAGATGGGAGGTAAACGTATTTTATGGTACTCCAAAAATGTCAATGATTTACAAATTCAACCACATTGATTAAACTTTTAGTTAAACATGGCAACATAACATCTCCAAACGCTACCCATATTTGCGTTAAGAATAATGGAAATGCAAGTTTATGACTACTGGCTATTGAAATGATCTTATCCTTATCTTTTTGTACTACACACAAAAGGAGCCCTGTAAAAACATTCTGAAGATATTAATACGTCGGGTTTATTTTTAGTTGGTAAGTAATTCATTATACTCTGCGAAAGTGAAACATTTCGCATAGTTCTATTAATTCATTAAAAGACAGAGTGAAAAATATCACTTTCGTTTCCATTAACCTTTATTTCCTAGTACAAAAAGCAGCCATTTAGTTTTAAGTGTGTGGAGGTTAACAAATAATGTGACCGATGAGGAACACCCAACTGAGTGAATACAATTTGATTACAATAAACTACTAAAGCACTTCATTGTATATCTTACATTGAATTGTTGTGATCAGGTTTTTGCAGACTCTGATCAATGTGAATTAAAAATTGCTAAATGACAAGCTTAACTGAATACGAAGACAGATAAATTGTTGCAATAGTTGAATACACTAGTAAAGTGTATTCACTATCATCTGTCTATCTAAAGGCTTTGAGTAAATTCATGATGCACGTTGCCTGGATTGTAATTTGATTGTTCATAAGACCTTTGCACGGCAATATACATGATCTTTTCTGCTTCTGCTTCAAAGCCATGAGACACAGCCCAAATGCACTGCTTCAAAAAGCAGGAGGACTTCATTTTCACCAAGGTTATCTTCATGGTGTATTATGGAATGTGAATTTGCTGCCTATTCTATTTATATTCAATTGATTTTAACAGATGGAGGCAAAAAAATCAAGTGATATTTGGGAACCCTGAACTAAAGAATTCAGTATATTTTCCAAAACCAGACCCCAAAAGTACATTAAATACTGAAGCACCACAGAAATTGAATCTTTCACACCCTCAAGGATGTTCCAATTTCTACAAAAGGGAAGCACAGACAACCTTACTGTGCACTTTTCAGTGTATGTAAGGCAGCACTGGGGAGGTAACAACCTACTTTCTTCCTGAAGCCGAGCCATTATCTGAACATCAGTTAAATCCTGCAGCTTGTAGCCCATGGAGATCGAGTCATCCTCAAACTCAGATGTGCTTAGTTCACTGTCAATGGAAGACTGGCGGCTGAGAAGAGAGGGTCTGCTTGAATACCCTTCAAGAGGAAAGGAAAAGCCAATATCAGGAGACTTCTTTTCTAATCTGCTACCCCCTCGGATATATTCTTTATATATAATCACGCACACCTATAAATATACAAAACACTCTACTTTTATTTCTAATGCCTTAAGTTAAGAAGCAGTTTGGTCATAGGAGCACTAATAATAGATTGAAACCCATATTTTAACCAGAGAAGAACTCCAAGAACAATTTTCCCTGCAGTATTCCTTCAGGAGAAAGTGTAGTTAACCAGGACATACATACAGTATATAGCTAGTTTAATTAACCCTAAAAGGACCGATGGTGAATAGACTGCTCCATTACTTTGAAAAGAGGCATTTGGTAGATTTTCCATTTGGAATCAGAAGATCAAATCAATAATAAAGAACCAGAGCTGACCAACTGTAATGAAGCAAGACTTAGAAAAATGCATACGTGTGTTGGTCACCTCAGTTTTCGCCACTTTAGCAATTATATATTTGACAAACGGGTGCTGCACTTACTGTGAGGGACTGCAGGACAGACTGCTGCTGGGGAGCTTTCAGCTACACCAGGGAACTCCTTCCCAGTGGGAGTTAATGCCAGGTGAAGCGAGGGGTGGCTTGATGAATACAGTGATGCTAAACAAAGAAAAAACACATTCACTTTCACATTAGCATCTCACAGTTGTGACATACGGTATGTGCATTAAGCACTAGACCTCCACGACCGTAATCTTGCACTGGGCAATCCTTTAGTCCATCAATAAAAAAAAAAATGTACTGTGATTGTTTCTTAATGGATGTATTACAGAACTGTGCAATTTAATCAACTTTAACAAAGAGAATCCAAGAATGAAAGAAAGTCTGATTTGCTCTTTACAACAAAAGGTTTAAATCATGAGGCAGCACCATAATACAAAACTGCATAATGAGCAAGTTGCACATAAATTAACTTGATTTGCCACTGCTAAAAGATGTCGGAAAAATAAGCCTCCATTGATACTAGTTGTAAATGACCATTCTTTATGCTGGAGGTATTAGACTTGTAACATTAAAATGGATTATCCTGCAACCAGTGCAGGTATTTAAAGGATATGAAAAACCTAAACCAATTTTTCCACGCCTTGAGTGATGTAATGCATAAGTTGAGCAGCTGTATTAATAAAGAGTCATTACCTGGTCTTTCGGTTAGTATCTGTTTGTTGGAGGATTTAACGGAGCTGGAGGAGTGAAAGCCGTTGCTAAGGGGAGAGATTCCTGCTACAGGACTGTAGGGAAAAGCAGGAGAAACGGGGCTGGAAAAGAGACTCTTCCATCTGCTGGCTGCGATCAATCACAAAGACAAAGGGAGGAGGTTAGCCACTACATGAGGGGGGGGAAGATGTGTGTAATTAACTTTAACGCTCGTGCTGCAGCAAACTAGTCTGAGAAACTGCAGCAGGACATTCCTCCAGCAAAACATTGCACATCTGTGGCAAAGAAGACTCCGATTTAACAAACAAGCCAATTTTCTGGCCCAATCTATGGGCTGCATCTCTTTTGGTATTATTTAATGGCTTGCTATAAAGACCATTACAACATCTGGCTGTTAGGAATATTCTGCTGTCCTTTTATAAAATTATGAAAATTGTCTTACACTGTAACAGGCACTTCTCCAGCTGTTGACTGGGATATAGTGTGAGGTCTGAGGGGTGGTGTGGGAGGGTATGAGCAGGGAGCTGTAGGGTAAGGGCTGACCACTAAAATAATCAGATTAATTCTACTGGCTTCACTCTCCATAACCCATTTCTTTTAATCAAATTGGTGTGGGTGACAAATGCTAGAAAAACTGTAAAATGATGTAAAACTTAGCATTTTCAGTAGAGGGCGTTGAAAATCATTTATTCTCTGCAACTGGTAGGCACCCTGAATTCACACTCCGATACTGCCTAACTCACAGATTTAGCTTGACCATGCCAGCACAAAACCAGCATTCATGCTTTGCTACAAAAACAACTGTTTGCTAGGCCTAGCACACAAAGCTGTATTCATTACCTAACAGGAGGCAAGAGCCCAGTGCTGAAACACAGCTCAATTCAGACATTTCAAGCCCTGGGAAGATGGGGAGAACCACATAAAATATTAAATGTTCACGATTTTGAAAAATATAATCAACAATATGCAGGTTGTTTTCACATTGAGAACATTTCACGTCACATTTCTTAAAGTCATTTATGTACAAAGGAGATGTAGAAAACTCCTTTGTTTCTAGTAGGGAATATGCATTATACCCATTAACATCTGTGAGGAAAAATACATAGATTGATGTTGTGATGCAGGTCAAAAATATAAGCCCTTTAGCAACACATGCAAGATTCTTTCATCTAAGTGTAGTTACCATGGTTACTGTTCTTATAGCTCTGACATGCCAACAACACAATCTACCAGCAAGTAGCACAAAACGAGAACGGCGTTTACATCTCGCTTTAGGGAATTTATTGGCACAAATGAACAATGGGTTAGTTGTAAACTCCGATTTAATTGACATTAAATTGTTTTTAGCCACAACATCCACCTGAGGTGCTATATTTATTTCTGAGGAGTGTGAAAATGTGAAATCACAGCAATGTTCAGATCAACTGGACCCGAGAGAGCAAACTGCATCATACAGCCATAATCAGCTTACCTACTTTACTGATGCTGTATTTAATAATAAACCACAAAATCATTTTCTTCCAACCCCACTGCTCTCCACACACAAGTTCCACACTTACAGAAAGAAAACTTTCTGCATCTAGGAATATAAATTATTCACACTTTTACGACAGAGAATACAAATGCTTTTCTTTTTTACCTCTGTGCTAACTAACCACAGGACTTAATCTAGTAAACAATGCCATCTGGCGAATTCAGTTCCGAATTCATAAGGCCTCACTGCAGCATCATAATTCAGATTTCCTCCCCCAGTTAATTATCAATTCATTTCTAGGCCCTCACAATCTAAAGACTCACAAAAAAGCTTGGGGAAAAATAATGCTAAAGAGTTGTGCACAAGGCTCTAAACGTCTTATGCTGCTTATGCAAGAAATGTACTGTGGATTTATCTGCATTACAGAACTAACAAAGCATTCCTTTCAAGAATGCCTATTCACCTTGGAATTCTGATCTAAAAAGGTGAACAGGAGTGAAAAAAAACTATTTAGTATACTGCAGTGAAATGAAAGTCACAGATGTCATCAAGGGATTGCCTTTTGGCCGTCTTTGATTGTATTGAAGAGCAACATACTGTAGTATTTTAAAGTTTACACTAATCTGCCCTCTTTGTTCCCTTGACCTACTGTACCATTGCATTACCTTTTAAGTGGGGGGTTTCAAGTTTTGTCCTTCATAGTAGCGGGTTTATCTGCTCCTTTCCCCATCTCTCTCTCTACATTTAATAAGTGATTGAGCTCCATGGACAATGTTAATCCATTTACATTATGTCTAAAAGGCAGGCAAGAAATACAATGGTACCTTTCTTTAAGTGAAGTAATAGTCAATTAGTGTAATGCACATGTAAAATGTACACAACCCAGCAGCTCACAAGCTACAGTATGACCTCTGAATAAACCAGTTTCTGGAATGGAGGGGCAGGACTACATATATCAAAACACCAAGCAAAGTCTGTGTTCCGCTTATGAATTTCAATATGTGATCTCTGCCAACAACAAGGGTGCCTTCTCTTTCTTAAGAAATGTTTGAAAGCACATGTACTGTACCCCATAGGTAAAGTAAAAAATAGAACAGCTCAATCCTCAAAAATATCACCAGAAGAAAAAAAAATCTTGTGGTTTGGGGCTGTTCAGTTCATTCCTGAAAGCAATTCCTCCAGTTATTTCAGACATTATAATAAGTAACTGAAGAGAATAATCAGACACAAGTGTGATCTCACTCGAGTTATCAAAGCACAATTACGGAAGAGGTGCAAACCAGCAGACAGTAATAGATACTTACTCAGCACTTAGTTTAAAAAAAAATAAATGAAATGACATTCAAGACGACCGTATGTGTCATGCAGGGGTTACTGGTGCATTTCAGTATCCTAAAAAGTGGCTTCTGAAATCGGTACATTGTTAAATTGTCTTTTTAATCAAAGGAGACTTCTACAGGATTTGGTTTTTAAGAAGCCTTAGTAAAGATTTCAGCTAAGCCATGAGTAATGCACTGCGCCCATCTAGAGATATTAGCTTCAAGCAGGTACAAAAAGAAATTCGGAAGAAAATGCAGAATCTTACCTTGAAATGAGAAAGCCCTACATTGACGGCACTTTCACATTTAACCGTTGGGTACCTTGCAGAAAGTTTCCGAGATACAGAAGCTTGCACCATTCCAAATATTACTTACTAGTATGGGAAAGCAGCACGGGGCCCCTTTTACAAAGTACCGCCAATTATTCATTGATGTAAAGAAACATAAAAATCATTTAATATGGAAACAACATGTTTAGGTTATGAGACCCAGACCTTGGAACTCCATTCACATCTCCCTGCAAAGGCCTTCCGCAGAATCACTCTTGAGCTTTACCTTGTTCAAGTCTTAAGCAGAGCGAGCGTTTCGCTGCTTCTATTTCGGGCCGAGGGTTATCCAGCACTTGTCGGCACCACTGCAGCGGGCTGAGGGCTCTGTCCGCAGGGGTAAGCTTTGCTTTTGGGGACACATACAACCTGCAGTCAAATACATACAGTGAAATGTACACATGAACCGCAAACTGGAAGGCTAGAAATACCAAACAGTAAAATGTACTATTTTTTATCTCAACATTAAACAAATCCCTAGTTAACATACTGTATTGAAGTCCCATCAGTAACAGGCAACAGTAACAGGATACAGCCAGGCACATCACTGGTCTACGGGAACCTTACTTTGCATTGTTAGACAGCAGTTTCACAGTAAAAACAACAGAACAGCACAACAGATCTTTTCTACTTCCTTTAGGGGTTCGACTGCTGCTTTCGTACAGGGGAACTGCACAAAAAAGCAAGTGTAATTTCACAACAGTATGTTTGCCAGAGTCTTTCCTTTTCCAATAACACCAACCTTCCTTTCCTTCATACAATGACTCAGCAAAAAAAAAAATAAAAACCCATAGAGAGAGGAGAACCTGTCAAATTAAGTTATTTTAAAATGAAGCTAAAAAATCAGGAATATGGTCAGTCACATTCATTGTTTCAAAGAAGCCTTGATTTCATACTGCAATTTGCTTGTGGAAACTTAAAAGGCTTTTTGAGCTAGACAGCATGGGGGGGTGAAGATTTCAGCTAATGACTTTTCCAGACCTATAGTATCACTTGTTCTAGTCTCAATATACAATTCAACCAAGTGCTGAGGAGGACGACACTGGAAGCTGTATCTTAAAATTAGCTAAACTAGCTATAGTCCACTTCAATTCAATGACTGGTAAGATCAGGCTTACATTTGTTTTCTTTCCTTACAAAAGAAAGATAAGAAAACTTTCAACATCTCAAGTGCACAGACAAAAGTCAAACACAGAGATCACAATCTACCAAAAACACACCCTTGGAGGTTCCTTAAATACAGTTCACCTTATACACATTTAGATATTATCTAACCTCTGACTGGAAGCAAACTTCCTTCTAGCAGGCTTTGATCCAAATTGGCTCATTAAAGAGTTTAGCCAATTTCTTGTTATCCTTACAGCACAGGGACTATACTTATTTCAATATCAAAATAGCTTTCACATGTGGTTTCTGCTTTGCTGACATACTGTACCAGAGTTCCACGGGGCCCTGATTAAGAGTTTCTGAAATACAGGTTTAAATTTCTTGGGAATCCCTGCTTTACAGTTATCTAAGCTAAATGTTTATAAATAAACTGACTTCTCTGCACCTCATATGCTAGAACATGGCACTGGCACATAATATAAAACTTTTCATAGGAATAACACCCCAGAAGCTGTGTTAAGGGGGAACTGCAACTGCTATTTTTATATTTCAGGGTCAGAAAGAAGGTATTTCAAGCCACAATAAAAGTAAAATGTACCCGGTAATTTGCAATACATCCAATTTCCATTTCAAAATAGCATTTCTAGGAATGCGCAGCGCCATGTTCTGCAATTCCGAACGAGGCAGGAAAACTTCCAGTGACGTGTGTGTGGCCCTATGACATTGTAAACAAGCAGGCCTGTTAATACATCTCTTTTAATCCATTAGAAATATTGCTTTCGGTTTCGACAAATACTGTTTGTTAACTCTGCATGCAGATCAAGTTGGAACAATTCTGTGATTAAGTGTCTGCTGCACAACCTTTACTTATTCACTTATACGTCACATTACATTAGCCATTACAGTGACTAATGAGCAGGAAGGGCCGTATCTCAAATGCCAGTTTGCGACAATATAGTAGTTTCAGAAAGTTCACGATTTTGTGCTTGATTCGAAATTTGTAAAACATTTTCTATAACATCAATAAAGTTAATTTGTTACCAAGATTAAATAACCGGTCTGTGAAACTGGGACTGCAGCTCCCTTTTAACCTGCTTGGCTGAGGGCTGACCTCCTGGCCACAGGATGAGGAGGCTTGGACCCCCATGCAGAGTGAGGAATGACCAAGGGGGCAGCTGCAGAGGTGGGTTTCAAGAAGACATACTGTACGCGAGGGAGAGAAGGGGATAGCATACAGTATAAACAGTGTTTTAGGAGAGGAAATGACGTTCCGGGTGCTTGTTTATAACCGACAGCCGAGTCTGGTTGAACATGGTTGTCATCCCTCCCTAACTTTCATTATAAACTCCATTTAGCTCTTTACTTTGGTTTCTAGTATAGCCTGTCTTGCACAAACATTTGCACATAATTAAATTAGTTTTGTATTCCTGTATCAGGTCATGTATTCTGCTAGCCAGAATGAGTAATTTGATGAATGCATTCAGACGCTGTTTGAAGATATAGACATAGATGTCAGTCGAAAAAGCAAGTGTATGGTGTGATGGCAACTCACTGTACTGTATATTACAAGCCTTCAGTCTAAAAAGTTGGAGCAAGCTGGCTTACTCCGCTGTCGCAGTGAGATTCAGTGTGTATAGTAGAACTTTTCAACATGTTATGACATTAATAATGAAAAGCCTGATCTTCTTTGAAAGCTGTAGTAGAAAAAGGGCAGTAACAGAAAATACAAGAGACAAGAACAGTGTTCCGCAGATCTGAGAAACAGAACTTCCCCATCCAGATCCAGACTGACATTTTTTCTCCTATCTTGCCTCCCTGGAATAATTAGCCAGTCTGTGCCGTGACATACAAAAAATGTTTTTGCTTGATTAGAGAAACAAAAACCATTAAAAAGCCGACACACACACCCCAGGGCCAATTTTCCCAGAAGTCAATGAACCTACCGGCCCGTGTAGCACACAGGAGAACATACACACTCCTTGCACATAGCAGCCCAGGTCCAGAATTGAACCCAGGGCCCCTGTGCTGTGGTACAGCAATGCCAACCACTGTGCCACCATGCTGCCCAATACAAAAATTCCTCTTACCAAATCTGTATTTGATTAAAGTGCAGCATTCACAGTTAATGTCACTAGATCGAGGTGTACCGTGACTGTGACCCGAATTGAAAGGCGAGGTTGAGAATGGCCATAAAAGCTTTCTCAGGCCGAGTAAACACAGACAACACGCTGAGGCCTGGAAGCCAGGAAGAGAGCTCGACATTTTACACGTCTTGAGAAAGAAAATTAAACACTAGATTGACCATTGTATATAAGAAGCGAGCAGGTTAAAGTCTTGACATTGCAAAAGACAAACAAAATGATGGGAGACCTCCTGGGAAAAACTAAGGTTGCTGCTGGAAGAGGTGTTAGTGGGGCCAGCAGGGGGCGCTCACCCTGCAGTCCCTGTGGGTCCTAATGCCCCAGTATAGTGACGGGGACACTATACTGTAAACAGGCGCCGTCCTTCGGATGAGACGTAAAGCTGAGGTCCTGACTCTCTGTGGTCATTAAAAATCCCAGGGCGTTTCTCGAAAAAGAGTAGGGGTGTAACCCCGGTGTCCTGGCCAAATTTCCCATTGGCCCTTACCAATCATGGCCTCCTAATAATCCTCATCTATGAATTGGCTTCATTACTCTGCTCTCCTCCCCACTAATAGCTGATGTGTGGTGAGCGTTCTGGCGCACTATGGCTGCCGTCACATCATCCAGGTGGGGCTGCACATTGGTGGTGGTGGTGGAGGGGAGTCCCCATTACCTGTAAAGCGCTTTGAGTGGAGTGTCCAGAAAAGCGCTATATAAGTGTAAGCAATTAATAATAATATTATTATTATTATTATTAAAACAATAGCTCATGTAATAACTTCTGAAGAAGGTTTCCTCTTGAAAGTCAAGATGGAGTGCTGTAAGGCTGAGGTGATGTCTGCTCAAATTATCTGCTGTCATTTCATGTAGTCATTCAAAGGGTGTACTATCAGGCTGCCTGAATCACTGTTTGATATCCTCACCATCTTCATACAGCTTTAATTCTATTTTTCTTAGTGCAGCACATGCATTGTGCTTCCAGCTTATGCAGTTATTTTACTTATCTTGTAAGTGCATGAAAGCTGCTGGCATTTACAGTATGTTTTCATTTCATCTATGTTTTTCCCTGGATAAGATGTTCGATTAAGCAAACAAATTTTCCACAAAGCTCAAGTGTAGAGGCAAAGTAAGTGTAAACAGAGGTCTGGATGAAACTTTAGATGTTCAGAAATGCAGCGAAATACAAACTAGAGGACACAGCAGTGGAACTACACAGAAGTGCATTTAAAACCAAGAATGGAAGGCACTGTCTCTGGTAAAAGATGGTAGGAGCGTGGAACAACCTACCCAGCTATGTTGTTGAATTGGATAACCTGGCTTCTCTCAAGAAACAGCTGGATGACATCCTTGAATGATTTGGCTACTATCAAACAGGCTAGAAGAGCAGAATTATTGCAGAAGCCACAGTAGTAACAGTTCTATGAATGATTTCAGTTCATCATGGGGAATGTAACAAAGCAGAGGACATAGATTTCAGGAGATCAAATGAAAATAAACACGTCAAGCAAGTCAATACAAGCAAGGCCTAACTCTTGAAAACTTTAAAGAAACCAACCAGATGTATTGCTTTTAGACTAGGATGGCACTGAGTTCTCTTACAATAAGACATATTCTCAGCACTGCTGCTGCTGTAAAAACTGTGCTAAATGTTCCAGAACACTGGATACATTCAGCTACAGCTTACAAAGCATTACTGCAACGGGATGTCTGGCACCAGCATAGTCCTTTCAACTTTAAGGTTGGGGGGAAAAAAACTCAACCAGAAATACCAGAACTACAGAAATTAACGAAGATGAATACTTAGCGCTTCAGTAAAACGGGAAACTAATTTCGTAAGCGTTTTAGGAAATAACTGCACGTCTCCCAATCAAGATGACACATCACACAAAAGTCAAAAAAGGATCATTGTAACATTCTTCCTTTTTCGCCACCGCATAGTACCAAGTGTGTACCTTGAAGGCCTTCTGCAATTGTCAAATGTTGTTCATTCAAATATAGTATGATACATGTGAAACCTAGAAAATGTTTAACTCCCTCAATTCCAATAAGCTTTCGCCACAAAATGCATCTTTTGCGCCTATAAATAATATTTCATTACATTTATACTACACCCAGTGGGCTGCATTGAGGTTGTACGGATATTTTTGAAAGGGGCTTGTGCAACAGATCAATGACCAGTCAGTCCCAAAAAACAGCAGGAACGAACAAAACGTCAACCGAGCGCCAACATTGGAGTAATTTAAATCTACAGTACCAGGTGTAATCATTCTCCTCATCGCTGCAGAATACGGCATCGAGGTCCAGTACTTCCACCTCATCCAGAATTGTGGGCTCTGTGCTGTTGTTGCAATCGTCCTGTGCCACAGCAGCAGCTGGAGAATGCGGGTTGAAATACAAGTACTGTTCCTCCGAAGGGCAGTAAGAACCGATTGCTGACGGGCACAGGAGCGTCGGTACCGGGCTCGGAATACAGTAACTCCCCGTAAATACCGGGCTGACGACTCCCCCAGCTCCCACAGGGCTCCCGAGCAGACAGGCCGGGGAAGACTGCAGGATATGCGGGCTGACAGTGCAACTACTTACGGCGTTTGCCCTGGTCCTTAGCTGCTCATTTTGCATCTCTAGTTTTCGTACCAGTTCCTGCAGCTTTTTCACCTCCAGCTCCGCATTTACAGCGTTATTCTTGCAATTAACGTCCGCCATCATTTGGGGTTTTAGCACAGCGGCTTCCATTGAATTAAAAAAATACACATAAGTATTATGTATCTATATATAAATCACTCCTGTAAAAAAAATGGTGGACCGGGGTTGCGTCTCCCTGCTTTTTTCTGTTGCCTTCACTGAGATTTGTGCATTACGCTGAACCAATTGAGCAGTGCTCCCATTCTACTGTTGCATTAAGATGCTACGCCAGCCACCCCCAGCGAAAAATAAAGACGCTGTCTCCTCCCACAATGCCAAGACCGGCTTCGGAATGATGAATACAGCGGACCTGCACGGGCTCAAATAGGGTTCAGGTGCGGCCAGTGCAAATCTGTAACCAAATGTAATAGTGTTCTAGACTCAGTTCATTACACTGCTGTGTTTTTTTAAAAATGAGAATCCACTCCTGTATCGTCACATGCTGTTGCGTTTTTGTAACCTACATACCTACTGTATATGAAGGAGGTTATTTACAGCTGGGAAACTTTTCTCCCCACTAAAGCTACAATCTGAAGTTAGTGCACCTGTGATGCAGTCTTGTGCACTTCTGCTCATGGAGCTAGCGAGGATAAACGTCTGCTCCTCAGGCTGTCTTCACTGAAGGTGTTAAAGCTTTCTTGGCGTCAGAGGAGTATAAATAGCCTTAAATGGTTTTGTCCGACGTCTCAATTATAGATTTCAGCCGGTATCTAGGTCGTCTTAGGGATAATCCTCATGCATTGTAAGAAACTGGTCTACGTCGGTTTGAAGCTTCCACACAACGGCAGTGTGCCCAGTTGACCCACGGGTCAACGGAAATGTTAATCATATTCCTTGTTGATAATACGGCAAATCTGTAAAAAAAAAAAACAGCATACGCTGTTTTTTAGTAATTACATAAGTAGTGTTGTGAGGTGAGGTGCTCCACAATGGTACTGACGCTACATAAGCGTCAGGGTATTTAACATTTTCGCTCTATTCTTATTCCCACACGAGCTGGGGTTTTTATAGATCTGGTGCGGCATTCTACCACGTTTTATTTGAGCTGCAGCTGATACTTGTAGCTGAATAGACTCAAATCCTCGAAAGCTAATGGGAAATGATGGACGCATTCTAGGGTTGAGTAATTTGAATTAGTCATTTGATCACGGTGCTTATGTTATTGACTCATTTCCATATCAAACTAAAACATTTGGACTAACATGGATTGATATAAACTTCAAATTAATCCTCCCCCTTTCTGTCATTTCAACCACCAATATTAACCAATATTTAACATTATATATTCACATTACAGAATTAATAAATACAATAATTTGAGAGTTTTTCCACAAAGTTATTTATTGAATTTTTAGTCAGTTGTTTCAGAAAGGCTTTAGCTTCTATTTGACTTAAAAGGTAAACCATACTATTAATATGTTACCAATTGGATATGCTTTTTAAGAGTAAGTAATCAAAGTGCATTAAATGTCAGGGATAGCCATCTAAAATCAGTAAACACAAAGGTTAATAGTTCCCTTCCACCTAACATTCACCTGCCTTGCTCCATTTATATTAAAGTACAAATCTCTTAATGTTTCAAAGATGTCTTAGTGGGTATTTGTTATCATTTAATGTAACATGGTTATAGGGAAAAATGGACCCACAACCCATACAATTAGGAGACAGTTAGAAATGTATGAATATAATTATAATTTCTTCTTGGCTTCAGAAGTCGTTAGGGGAAACCATTTTTCCAGAATCAAAAAATAAACATTCTAAAATGAAACAAAATAAAAACCCAACCCTAATGAGCTCTGAAGGCTAAGAGAAATGCTTAGGTACAACACAGTACATAATTCAAAACACCAAGGAATTCCTTTTCAAGATACACACATTGTGGGGTTGTTTTGTACAATTTTAAAGGTTGTTGACCAACATACAAATATTTGATTTATAATTTTAGATATTTAATATTTGCAGACATTTTGTGGCTTCAGGATATCTTGTCATTTTGCATCTTCTTTTACGTCTTGTTCAGCGACGCCACTTTTCTAAAAAAAACAAACAACACTAGCTATGCATCAAAGGCATTAGAGCACTGCCACTTCACCAATACAAAGAGGTTACTGTCACTATGGACAGTACTGCATGTTCTTTACAGCTATACAACCACAGATATACCAATCTACAAAACATTTATCACTTTAAAATATGAAATCAGACATTATAAAGGTGCTAAGATGTAAAACAGTGAGAAGTTACTAGATGTTTATGAATTCTTGCAAGTGATTAAGCTGCAAGCGATTTCCTTTTCAGTAAAAAAGAAACAAGGATATGAGCAGCATTAATATTATGTTAGCCGTATACCTGCTATAACTGTCACCTGGCATCTTTCAGTGACATTTTAAAAAGTTGCAAATAAATTGAAAAAGGTATAATAATAACAACAGAACAATGAAAACGCAGATGAAAGAAACCCTTCCTTAATGATTTGACCTTACACTCACTCAGAATAGCAGATGCCTTTAAGTCTCATGTGCTGTAGTACTGCAACTGATGATGGGGATAAATCTCAACCTTCATTATTTTGTTGGCCACCACAGCATTTTTGTGGATGCCAAGGCAAGCAATTATCATCGTTTCTCAAACTATGTTTGAAATCATTCTAATGGTACAATCATGTTAGGGATTCAAGATGTATCGGCTAATTTTCAATACTAGTACAGTATTATAGAGCACTGTTCTTAATCTGGGACCCCCAGGTCTGAGATCATCTTTCTGGGTGTGCAACACATGCCAGATTCTTAAAGACGTGCAGTAAATGATCAAAAACACAAATGACCTCAATGAGTTTTGATAAGGTGTGTGAGAGCAGCTTTTGAGAACCAAAAGGGTGCAGGTTGCGGTAAAGGTTAAGAACCACTGATATAGAGGATTGTGTATAGTTAGACTTGTTGGACAACCTTGAGAGTCCAATTCAAGGAACCAGGGTAAAACAAATCAAAGAGTTACACAACTAAGAAACCAGAAACTAAATGTAAAAGATTTGACAGAGGATTTGTAATCCTCTGTCTTTTTTTGATTACTAAACATGCAGAGAAACACAGAGGACACTGGGTTAAAAATGTTCAGCCACTGCTGCAGGAGAAATCATTCTGAAAAAGTTACATGGCCACTTTTAGCACAAAAGTGATCTGCCACACAGTAGCTGCTCCTACAAAGTTACTTGATTCCCAAAACCTGAGTGATAACAGCCCTAATGCTCTCCCAGTGCAACCTGCATTCACTCATGCTGTAGATGTTGGGGATTACCTCTAGTAATTCCAAAGCAGCTCTCACAGTGCACAGTGCGCCTGTAAATCCACATGCTGTCTCCCGCCTTCAAGTGTCCCAGTGAGCTGTTGCAGACTTCACACTAGAAGAAAGTGAAAAGTACGGAATTAAACCTTGAAGTTCGGAATATGATACTCTACTACAGAGATCTATTTTATTTTTTTTTTTCTCTTAAAAATGTTAAAATCTTCCAAGCTGGTATTCATCATCGAAAGCATCAACCTGTGTGTATTGCTTTTGAGACCCACTGTCACCGTTTGTAACAACTGTTACCACCAAATTCAGGAGCACGCATGTTCTTTGTTATCTTAAAACAGGACATTTTCAGTAGTTTGGTAGGTAAAGTACTAAAATACTTTAAAAGAGGATGCAGGTGCTATTTTCTATTCACAGCAGCCAGCCCTTATGTTCATGTTCGACTGGGACCTTGGTTTGACCTTTTCCTACTGCAGTTTTAAATTGTTTATAGAAATTTGGGTCATTTCGGGAATTTAAAGTTTTTCTTTCTCCTTTTATAAATACCTGTCATGAGATGGTCCTTATTATTTTCCACTTATTTTTTGGGGCTCGTGCCAGCAAAATGTTTCTTCTACATGATGTATCTGTACACTGAGACACTGCACTGGTAGATCCATTGGTTATGTGAAAATACCATCAGAAAACAGGCAGACGCCTTCATAGATGTTGAAAAATGTGAACCTCTGAGAAATAATCTTTAATCTTCTTTTCGTTTCACAAGATATATTACCAGGATTCATACAGTATATATGTACCGTATTTATGAATAGCTCATACAGTATATCATGATGCTATATAAAACATAATCTTTAGACATTTCTGCTTTAAGTCCTTAACTAGCTCTACATTAACAGAAACCAAGAACAGGTACATTATGCCTCTTCCTGACCTTGAAGCAGGAAGCGTGACAGTATATCTGCAAATCATCCAGGATCATTTTTGCTTCAGTGTTAATGGGCTTCCGGCAGTAGGTGCACATGTCTCTGTCAATGATGCTCCTATAAAGAAATCCCAGGCCCATTATGTAGTTGAAGTCAGCTGAAATCATTGGTATTTTCATCGCATTGTTAAACAGAAATTAGTCAAACCTGTCGGAAGTAGAATAAACTGTCTTGATTGATTTTGATGAGAGCATGTCATCATGGAAGTCTTCCGGCCTGCTGTTGAAACAAATAGGTACATACTGTATATACTGGCAAGCTGCAAACTACAGCATTCGTTGAACACAGGATCCATGTGAATCTTTACTTATCGTGCATCAATGATCGCATTAAATAATATGGTAACTTTAAAAACTGGCTTATTAATCTTGTATGATTTTAAAATATTATGTATCCATTAAATTAAATAATTTAACATTAATTAATAATTTTCATGGATCACTTGTCTTTCGAACGTATTATTAGAGGTTCAGACAATCTTCTGGAGATCTACATCATTATTTGTACAAAACATACAAATGACATGACCGCTGCTCTAAATTAACCTAAACATGTATTGCATTATTAACTGCCTACCCTAATTTATTTTATAACATTAGTATATATATGTCAAAACGTTGAATACATTTATGATGAAGAGCTGCATAGCATAAATGCAATCTAAATGACACATTATCCAACACATTTTGATAGCTGTGAAATCAATCAATCATGCAATCAGTCAAATTTATGAGTCTTTTATAACTGTCAGGAGTTGGCAATAGTGGGTAAGTCTCTGATCTCACAGCTGGTAGGTTGTGGGTTTGAGTCCCTGCTACAGATCTACACTACTGTACCCTTGTCCACCCACTGTGTACTGTACATGGGGACCAGCATGGCTGGGGTGGTCATCCCTGCAATAGACCAGTGTCCCATTAAGGGGAGAGGATTCATGTTCTCTCTCATCCACTGAACACCAAGGAAAACAGGAGAAGCTCTGGTCTGATGAGCTGATGGGTCAGACATAGCAAATGACAGTTAGAATCGATTTAAAAATCCAACTAAAATAATACCTGTTTTGAACATATGATGTTTTGGTATAGACCGTTGGGCTGGATTCACTGCTGATCTTGTAACTGAAAAGAAAAGAGCTATGGTTTGCTAAATATATCACAAACTGCATAACAGTTTTATAAGCATTACATGCTATGTCTTAGGATAGGTCAACATCAAGTCGTCTGTTGAGTTTCACACAAAGCAGGGAGGTCAGTGTGATAAATGTTATGCTGAGTTAAAAATGTGATGATTTTTACTGTGTCCCACAACATTTCAAAAAGTATTTGTATTTTCAAAAAGTGTTACCTGGAATCACTCAGCTGACTAGAGTAGCTCCTGGGTAGGCGTACCGCATCAGTGTAGTCATAGCTGGATGAACACAGTGGAATAAATAACCATGGCAAAAATAAGCATTGATAACTATTGTGCTCTGATAACTATACACACTCATAATCTACATAAGGACACACTGAACAGCATTATGACATCTTATGAACTGCTTATGCTAGACAATTGGCGGAAGTAAAAAAGGCAAGAGGATTGTTCTTAAACTGGGACCCTCAGGTCTGAGATCATCTTTCTGGGTGTGCAAGACATGCCAGATTCTTTAAGAGATAAATGATCAAAAACACAAATGACCTCAGTGATTTTTGATAAGGTGTGTGAGAGCAGATTTTGAGAACCAAAGGAGTGCAGGTTGCAGTAAAGGTTAAGAACCACTGATATAGAGGATTGTATATCGTTAGACATGTTGAGTTATCTTTGGACACAGCATTTCAAAATGTAAAACAAACCCAAAAGTATTTGTATTTTCTAAAAGTGTTACCTGGAATCAATCAGCTGACTAGAGTAGCTCCTGGGTAGGCGTACCGCATCATTGTAGTCATAGCTGGATGAACACAGTAGAATAAATAACCATGGCAAAAATAAGCATTGATAACTATTGTGCTTTGATAACTATACACACTCATAACTACATAAGGACACACTGAACAGCATTATGACATCTTATGAACTGCTTATACTGGACAATTGAGGGAAGCAAAAAAGGCAAGATTGCCAGATTTACATACAGTAAATGAAAATATATAGTGTTTTCTATATACAGTATACTGTATATATTACATTTTACATTTCTTTTCACTGACGTCACTCTTGATGCTGACACTAAAATTACCTGGGCTCACTTGTCCGACTGAAAGAGTAGGAGCTTGGTTTTTTCATTGTAATGTCTTCAGTGCTGCTGTAACTTTTATAGGTCCTTTTAATTTTAAGCAAACAAAATCAGAGATGGTATTATAATGGCACGGAAACAAAATTAAGCAAGACATACAAAGAAAATGTATCAGTATAGCATAGGAAACAAAGGTTCTTATATTCCCCATGGGTAAGCTGACTTACCCATAGGGGGTTAAAGAGATGGGTAATTTATCCATTGCAAAAACTGTGCCCAATGTGTTTTCCCTGACGTATAGGTATGAGAGGTCACTGAAGTCTTAGATTTCCCACAGTGGACTCAAAGGACATTCAACGTTTTTTACATGACAAATCCCTTATAAGTGAAAATTCTGCGGTTAATCAGCAAAATAAACCCAATGACCTTTCACACTTAAAATATTCTACAGTTGTGTGTACAGTGTTATAGAATATATAACATTTATTAATTCTAATTTCACAAAAGGAATAACATTTACAATCAAAAGGTAATCCTGCTAAGAACTACACCATTTATACAATATAAAATAATACATAAAATGTGTAGAAGATAAAAATTGACCATAGACTACAACAATCATGAACTTTATTCTGTTGGATTTGATTCAATCTCAAAATCTAGAGCTCTTTGCTGCATTGTTTTATTATAATTTGACCCCATAAACAATCACACAATATTTTTTATAATTAAAATACTGTATTGTATTTTTATTGTCTATCAGATCAACACAATTACTGCTTGAGCCTAACAATTAATTCCTACTTTATTGCTTAAATTTGATTTCAATGTGAAAGAAGAAGAAAATGACTACTTTTATTAATTTGGCATGCTGATATTTTCTGTGAAATTGTAAGATGTACAATGCTGTTTTTCAGAAACAACTCCAAAGAATGAAAATATAGTAAGGGATCTTGTTCCCTAAACAAAGAACAAAAAAGGCCTTTTATTGATTGAAGACACTAAAATACCAGACACAGTGGAAGCTTTGTTTATGCCGTTTTGAGTGAATAAACAAAATATTCAGTCTTTGTTAACAGCATATCTCTCAAATATTCTTGAGCCAGGGACCTGCAACTTTATGAGAAAGCTCATGAGCAGTAAACTGAACTTAAAAGAAAGGACATTAGCAGTGTCCTTGAATGACATACAACATTAGGGGACTTGGCTGGAAATGTGAAATGAGATTATACGATAAAAAAAAAACATTTCATGACGAAGTTTTTTTTTTTTCAAAGAATTCCCCTGCAGTCCTTAAACTAAGAAATCCTTGATCGGAAAGTTCATGCAGCTTAACAAATGACAACGTTTCATGTTTGTCATTACACTGTATTTGGATAAAACCCACCACCAAGAATCTAGTCTCAGGAGTGCAAAGCCAGGCTTACCCCTTGTTCTGTTTCTGCAGAGATGAAAACTTATCAGTAAGCCTTGTGGTTTTGTTAGTTGTGACAGGAACCACTTTTCTTTAAAGATGAAAGAAAGTTAGTAATGTAAACATTAGTCAGTCACACTAGACCAAGAAAAGTGAAAAATAGCAAGGACCCCACTACTACAAACCCTATTGTTTGCTTAACAGATATTATCATAAAACATTAGCATGACACAATTCCCACTGATGAAAATCTCCAGCTTTTTGTGACCATGCTAAATGGTTATGAGTTTAATGCCACATTCTGAAGGAGGCTGGAATTAAACGCACGGAAATTAAAATTGCTAGGTTAGTTATGTTAGCTAAAAAGCATTTGATTTGATTCTGAAGAATTCTGACATCCAACAGCTGTTTCCTACATAACACAGTATACTGTATAAGAATAAGGTGATGAATAAACCAACTTAAAACAACATATTAGAATAAGAAATATAAAACACTTATCCTAAAAATTACATTTCCTTTAATGAAAAAGTTAAATATGTACCCAAAGGAGCCAAAACTAAGGTAACATGTTAAAACCAATGATATTCTGTATTAGTTTAGTTTTACATCCCTGGTGTCTTAAATAATATCAAAACTGAGATTATATTCTGCAGCACTCCAATATAATTCACAGACTGTATTTTTATGTTGATTGTATAATTTCATGATACCCTTACAGACACATAGCATTGGACATTATCATTGACTTGATTGACGTGTCTATGTCTGTTTTTACAATATTTAGGATTAATAATTTTTTTAGAATACATTATTATTGTATAATTCTAAAAAGATATATACAATTCTAAAAAAATATTTTTAGAATATATTAGTATTGTATATGGAACCTTTAAAATGAATTATCTCAAACTGCTTTTTAAACATGTTCTACTTTCAAGTAGAATTTTAAAACCCATTCAATTAACTGCAAGTAAACATATACTGATACAGTGTTTTAAATCCATTTTCAGTTAATTAATAATGTAAAGCTAAATGTTAACTACTCCACATTGCTTGTGGAATCATATGCAAAAACAATGAAGTCATACAGAATATACACTGAAGTACATTACAAGGCACCTGAAAGCCAAGGTCCAGAAACATAAAAGGCCACAGAATTTGTCTTTAGAAAGGACTGATCATTAAAACTGAAGACCCACAACCACACCCTTTCAACCAAGTCAGATTTGATTGGGTCCAGAGACAGCTCTTCAAAACTATCAAGTTGCTGACAATTGAGACTCAATACATATTGATACATATATTTTTTAGACTCACAGCTTTTTTCATAGCATAGGGAATTGATGAACATAAGACTCCATCTTAGTGTGTATGAGTCAATCTGGCCTTTTTTAGAATTAGTTATCAGTTCTATTAAAAAAATATTACTGAAGACATTTTCATAACTCATTTTAATGTATCTTTTTGTATCAGGTTTCTGGGATTTCTATTTTGACATGTGTTGGAATAGTTCATCACCACTTATGTACTCTTGTTAGGTGCTGTGTTAAACCAGTATCACTGGAAAATTCCAAACTGACTGAGCCAGGAGTATCTTTGAGCTGGTTCAAGTCTTATAAGAAAGCAAAAGCTCTATAACGTCAAACATTCCTTCACCCCCATTCTCAGTTTTTCACCCAGCATAAAACATCTAGCTCCATTAGAATTTTGGACTTTTAACAAGAAACACGATGAAGACAAGATATTACAAAGGGATGGTATAGTAGAGAGATTTGGTACTTTTAAATTTTCAACTATAATAAAAAAGTCTGTTTCTGTGGTTTCTCACAAACCACTCAGACCTTACCCGTCCTTATAGGATTCCTTGGTCACTGTTATATTAGTCACCTCTGTCTTAGGCGGCGTTTCAATAGATGAAACACTTGTAGTTCTGGAAACATAAAAAAGTTAGAATCTTACTAAAGATTTGTCAAATTATATTACGAAATTGATTTTTGTGTGAATGTTTGCTACTCATTTTATAACGATAACAGGCAATGGGTTTTGCAGTACTGCATCCTGACAGTTAGCTAGAATGTTACAAAATCCTTTGACAGTGAAAAAGTTTATTTACTGGTCTGATACTTTAATAATCTTTTAAAACAATATACAATCAATCTATAGGTAAGTACAATATTTAATTGAAGGGATAAATTGACTCACACATTGGTATTCAATTAACCCCTATTTAATTATAATACATCTTTGATTTGGGCAATTCCAGCCCTCAAGAGCTAGTTTGACTTTTACTTTTCAACTATACTTGTAACTTAGATGAAAAAAAACAAGAAAAATTCCTTTCTCACATTAGTTGGTGATGTGAATTAGAGGGCTATGTGGGGACTGAGGACTAGAGTTAGCCTTCCCTGGAATAAATCTTTATTTTTCCTTCTCAGACTAAAAGACCATGTCATTTTCTTTGGTGGTTGAAACAGCTCAAACCACATGTCTTTGTAAAACGATAAAAGGTCAATGCTCAGACAAATTTGCTGCATCTTACATTTTGCTGATCGTCTTTTTCGGGTCTGTTCCATCAACTGGGGATGGTTTGGAGGGCAAAGAGGGTGGTATTCTTTGAAAAGAAAGTTGATTTAGTTCACAGTAAAATAACCCGTAATTTAAGACTACTTAGTAAATTAGAGACCAATTAGTTATGAATACACAGTAGATCGGCGCCATACAAAATTCTAATACATACATACTCACAGACCCTTAAGACAAGCTGAATTTTCAAAAAGAGATGTCTTCATTGCATAACGTAGGCTAATATAAATTACAAATTCCAGTTTTTCTTTCAGGTTTATTTACTTTTATGTTTGATGACCAAAACTGGCCAATCTAGAATGCAGTCCTATTCAAAGACAATAGAGAAGATTACATTTCTCCACCTGTGACCAGAATTCCCCAGCTGCAGCACACCGTTGACCAAAGAACACTGCTGCTAGGCACGTCAAAGACGAAAGTCTCAGACCGGAGGGGTGTGTGCAAAGCTAAGCAATGCAACGTAAAGGACACAAAGCCGATAGAGAGGAAGGCCTGCATCTGAGGCAAGCAAGTTAAGACATCAGCAGTCAAAGAAACGACTGAGTCATGTGAGGTGAGAGATTAATTGCAGATTGCAGCTGCAGGAAACCAGCTGCAAATTATGGTGCCCGTTGAAAGACACAAATCAAAATGCATTAACAGTGTAGATGGCTATTGGAGCTAAAGCTAAATCAAGCAGAGTAAAACACATAGGGCCACTGTTTTAATAAGCAGCTGGATGATGCCACTACTCATGCCTCATTTCCATTAAGAAATGCCAATCACTTAATAATTAACAAGTAAAATCCACATGCGTTTGTAATTATGTTGGTCTGAATCACAAAAAGTGAAGTCCATGATCATTTTCATAGAGTTCTGCTGGCTTGATATGCAGGATACTAACATGCCAAGCTGATAAAAATGCAGCTGGGGAGCCGTTTTGCATAGCTGCTTTTCCACAACCAAATATTTGCATATTTTTGAAGAAATCTAAGCAAATACATTTCAGACTTGAGTATGTCAGAATGTGTCCTGTCCAAACCATTTTCTGTTATAAAATAAGACGTTTCACAAGCTCTGGTTGACTTGTGCCCAAGTTTGAAGTTGATGTTAACAGGAAAGTTAAGCTCCTCGCCTCCCCATTTCATATTTGTCATGTTCTTCTTATATATATACTGAACTGCACATTTTAAATATATTTTATATTAATATATAAAATTAAATTTATATATCATCTGTGATATATTATATATGACTATTTCATACATGAAGTGGAATATTGCATATATAATTTGTAATCCAAATTATATATGAATCCCTTGAGGTTTTTTTTTTCATTAGGGTAGATCATTTTACCCTTTGGTAGCTTTTGGTTCTTTGGAAGAATGGTCCGTCTGATCCTGGAATCTATTAGGATTTTGGACCTCTGAAGTTCTTTCAATAGCACAGAAACACTGAGTTATATAAAGAAGTGTACACTATCATTAAGTCACAGACAGCTGTGACTTTCTTTATTAAGTTGTGTTTCGTAGTCTTTGCAAAACTACTCGGAATTAAAATACATTTGACTGATTTTTTCTCAGCCTGCAAGAATGCATTCTCACAGCCTCCTCATTTTTAGCTTCAGTTGGGAATGTCCATGATAACTTTCACAAATAATTTGCATAGTGAGAAATGAAAGTTTAAAAGCCTTAAGTAATTACCTTTTAAACAGTCACAAAATGCAAATGTATATGATATTAATCAAGTTGAATAATGTGCATTAAATCTTCATTAAAATTAAACACAATTATGTTACAGGCACATGCAATCATTCACCGCTGTTCATAAATTTAGTATTTGTAAAGAATTAATATTGATAGGCTAATCACTGTCACATGCCAGGAATCTCATTAAGTAAAGGCAGACAAACTGTGGTTCTGCCGAGAGCTACTGTATTTGTAGACATGGCACAAGTGTCTTGTAAACTGCTATGTGTCCTTCTGGCCAACAGGTGTCGCCTTTTACATGACTCAGGCTTGTCTTCACAAGCAAGCTAACCGAACGACAGGAGCTCATATGTGTGAGGGGGAGAGAGCAGCTGAAACGTGGGTGCCAGTAAAGACATCCAGTACCCAGCTACACTGTACATGGTGATACTCTGACAAGCTACACCCGGAGGAGTGCCGTTCAATTCTAATTGAAATGTAGGTGGATTAAATGTATCGCTTTTCCTTTTCACATATCTGCTGTATTTAGCCCAGGGGCCAGAAACGTTTCACTCTGATCCCCTCGGATGCTGTGCACACAGTGAGTACATTCGACCGGCCTTGACGGTTCGGACCTCCACAAGGTACGTGAGGGCAGGCTTTCTAGGGTTCAATACCACGCAGGCAGCAAGGTGCCTGTTGCTCATGGCAGGAGGCCTTCAGAGGTGAATGGTGCCATTATAAGGAAAGCAAGGTTGTTGGCAAAAAGATATTCATGTTATTTACATAAAAGTGATGTGGAAAGTCAAATATTTTCACTTGATTTTTTACTGGTTTTTAATTATAAATAACACACAATCCAGAAGAAATGGAATCCTGTATTTTTCCTCTATATGTCTTCCAAATGAATCCCCCACAGCTACCCTTCAGGAACCCTGAAAAAAGCCCAAATCCGGAGTGGACAATTCTGGTGAACACGGTAACGATTTTGTGTCATCAGTCACTACTTCCCAGCACTGCTGAGTTCCTTCACCAGCTTTTTGTTCAAATTCAAATGGGTACCCAAGGAAAGGGATTAGCATGATTAGATCATTATCCTACAACAAGAACAAACACACATGTTCTTTTGTCCACCTGTGTCACTGTAGTGGTCTTTATAAAATCAACTTAAGTAAAATGGAACACCCATACCTTACAGGGCTCTGTTTTTCGACTGTGGTAATGGTTGTCTTCCCATCCTGTGTGGCCTTAGAAGTGATACTGAAATAAACAGGACAGGCGTGGTATGTGTTAGAAATCAGATGCACACCCACAGGAACTCAGACACTGCTCATTTGTCCACCTGTGTTGCTGTAGTGGTCTTTATCAAATCGACCTAAAATAAAACTCAACACCCATACCTTACAGGGCTCTGTTTTTCGACTGTGGTAATGGTTGTCTTCCCATCCTGTGTGGCCTTAGAAGTGATACTGAAATAAACAGGACAGGTGTGGTATGTGTTAGAAATCAGATGCACACCCACAGGAACTCAGACACTGCTCATTTGTCCACCTGTGTTGCTGTAGTGGTCTTTATCAAATCTACCTAAAATAAAACTCAACACCCATACCTTACAGGGCTCTGTTTTTCGACTGTGGTAATGGTTGTCTTTCCATCCTGTGTGGCCTTAGAAGTGATACTGAATATAAACAGGACAGGAGTGGTATGTGTTAGAAATCAGATGCACACCCGCAGGAACTCAGACACTGCCCATTTGTCCACCTGTGTTGCTGTAGTGGTCTTTATAAAATCGACCTAAAATAAAACTCAACACCCATACCTTACAGGGCTCTGTTTTTCGACTGTGGTAATGGTTGTCTTTCCATCCTGTGTGGTCTTAGAAGTGATACTGAAATAAACAGGACAGGAGTGGTATGTGTTAGATATCAGATGCACACCCACAGGAACGCAGTGTTTTTTTTCCATTTAATTGTCACAGTGCAAAATGTAAGTGCAAGTGGTACTGTGGCTGACTACCCAAAGGTCTTATGTTCAATACCTTGTTTTAGTTTCCTCAACCGTTGTTATCTTGGATCCAGAAGTTAAAGATGTCCTGTATTAACATAAAGAACAAGAATTTAAGTCTTTGGTTTAATAAAAAAAAACAAAATGTCACACTCTTTCTCTATAAACTATTTTATGCCTTAGTGCAGCAATATCCTAGAAGACGGATACATTTTGACACTAACCACGCTGCACTAATCAGACATTATGGTAGCAAAAGCTTAACTTACGTCTTTGGGTCATCAGTTTTGATTGAAGATGAAGTACTGTAAAAAAAATAAAATATATTCCTTAGAGTGTTGGATTGTATGTTTGGTACTTTTTGGATACAATGTTTAAATTAAATTATAATTTAAATTTAAATATTATTTATATTTAAGAACCATCTCATGCACTTATATAAGTTAAAATATCTTACAATAATATTGCAAATGCTATTTAGAAATTATTGTAATATTTGTAAGCAAATACATTTATATATAGGAAAAGACAATGGACTTAGAGAGAGAGAGATACTGACAGTCGGACAGGAATGAGTCACTGAGAGAAACTTTCTTTAGTTTTCTTTTATTGAAATACAGAGTAAAAATGCACTGCTACACCATTTTTGCTTCGTCAACTTCCGCTCCTGTAAAAGTCTTACCTTTTTATACAACATTGTTACACATCTTTCATGATAAATTTGCCCATGTAAATGAACGCTTCATGTAAATTTAACACTTGATAGAAAGTAAGAAACCTTAGCATTCCTTTGAATTCTGCTTTGTCATTTGATGCTCATGTGAAGAAGGCACAAGGGAATCTTACATCTGTGCAACATTGCTCGGTCTACCTGATGCTGAAATATTGATACATGCCTATGTCTACTGTCATGTTATTTTTACCGGCGTACAGTATGTGTAAAGCTTCTAAATTAACATTGGAACGCCCAACAGAGTTGTTCTGTGGTTCATGAGGTGGCTAAAACTACTCTACATCACCACATAAGTCACATCCTCTGTGAAATTTACAGAGGGACCTTAAGGATTTCCTGCTACAGTAACACGCACGGAACGGACTAGCTCAAGGTTAAAGTTGAGCTTACTGAATGAGTACAATCCAGCACTTAATCTGAGATCTGCTGACTCAGGAATTCTTACTCTACTAAAGAGCAGGCTTGTGTGTGGCACCACTTCTGTGGAACTCACTGCGAACTCAGAGTCACTAGAGACTCTGTGACTGTCAACTTGTCTAAAACTCAAAGGTCTATCTTTTCACTATAGGTTTTAATGTGTACTGTATTTTATTTCTACTATTGGGTTTACTGAGTCAATTTTCTGCACATTTTTGCTTTTTTTACTTCTGTCTATTGCATGTTCATTACTGTATCATAATCACTGTTTTATCATATATACCAAGTTTACGTATAAATTATTTCTCTAAGTCATTCTCGTAGGCATAGTACTTAATAAATGTGCTGTTTAAAATTCATGCTTAGCTTTACAATTCAACAAATTCACATTAAATGTGCTAATTACACAGTTCATTGCATTGTAATTACAATAGCATTTCATGTTTTTACTATGGTTTTACTATGTATAAACATATTTCTGGTCATTAATTATTTCATGAGAGATTGACCATTGTTAAGATTCCAAGTAAATATTGCCCAATAATAAATAAAATGTTGTTCGGCTTTTGCAGTTACAAATTGACAGGTAGGTTTCAGGGGAAGTGGTGCAGCTCTCTGACAACACTGCAGTCTGCTACATGCACAGTCAGCTACAGGGCTGGCTTTGCATGAAATGACTAGCCAGACAATTAAGCCTCATGGTCCACAAGACACTCTCCCAGTCATGGTCTTAGCAACAACCCAGCATTCCTGGAACTACAGATCACAGCCTGGGCTCTCAGCAAAGGCTTTCAACCGTTTAGGGAGTACGAAAATGCATAACAATTTTATTTTAAAAATGGTACAAATTCCAAAAGGTCATGACCAAAGCCCTACCTTTTAGTAACTGTAGTTGTCGTCTTCGGGCTGTCGAAATTGCTTGTCCATGATTGTCTGAATAGGCAATAAGAAATTCAGTGAACCGTTTATATTATGAAACACAATTTTCTTTCAACTAATCAATTAATCTTATATTTGCTGTCATGTATAGCAGTTAACAGCGTAGCAACAGTTGACCATGTGGGCTGGGAAGAGAGGAATCCAAGGCCCTGTAAGAGTTTCACATTTATTTCCCTCTTTCCAGTATCAATTTGAGACATACTGTGCAGCTTATAAACATACTTACCTTTTAAATGCAGAATCAGTATCCCTAAAGGTAAGAAGAAAACAGTTTAGAGAATCACTATTGTATTCTTTTGTATCACTGTCTTATGGATTAATGTTACAGATGCAGTTTTTCTTATAGTACTGTAGGCTACAGTACAGTATATAACCAGATCAGTGATTGTAGAGGGTAAAGTTAAATCCTGAAATTCTCATTACGTAATCGAGATGAAGATCAATCATTCCTAGGTTCTAATGGGATTTTATATTCTGTCGGGAGAGACATAAAAAATATCTGTTTTAATGTGTGTTCCAGCTTGGAAAAAAGCAACATACGCTACAGATGTAAAAAATGTTTAAGAAATCAAGTTGTCTGTTCATGCATGATGATGAGGGTTGTGAATATTGCGAGACTGCTTTCCATGAAGGTTTCTTAAATTCCTCTCAGGATGAGGATCAAAAGAGAATATAAAACACTGACCTCAACCTAGGTTACAACTATACTAGACTGTACTGTAAAACCTTGACTTCAACCTGTGTTACAGTTGGATTTGCCATGGCTTAACTAAAATAGCATGATGCAGGATTCAGGCTTATTTGTATGGTTTTGCAGTAGATGAATATGGGCTTCTGTTGATGGGAAAGCATTATACTTAGTGTTTACCATACTGCAGCCTATCCCAAAATCTGTCCAAAGATTAGATCCAGATCAGTCAAAAACACTTTTCAAGCTACACTTATACTCACATTTAAAATGTAGATGTAACAGTAACAGGATGGAAATCTTTAAAGTGTAACCCTCCTGCCTATTAAAAAAAATACTTGTATACCATACTGCATCCTACCCCGTAATTTGAAGGTAAGCCCAAAACTCCACTCACGCAACATTTAAATTGCCGTTCAAATTGTGTATGTAACATTAACATGAGCCAAAGTTTAAGGAGATCAACCCTTAACCCTACCTTCACTTCTAACTTATTAAATGTACTGAAGTTACATTTCAGAAATACAACTGAAGGTGCATTTTCTTAAAAATGTGGTTGAAAAGTAGCATGTTTTTGTGGCATTCATATTAAATTTTTAAAATAATTTTTAAAGAGCTTTTTAAAGAATTTTATCCTTTTTGTGTTATACTGTATGTTTAATTAGTATTGTAAGCACTGTTGAATGGGCACAGCACTTAGGGTTATGAAAAGTATCTGGTTAGGCCTAGAGTTCGAAAAACCACAAAACTTTGACTTCACCAGGTTTTACAGTTCCGTTTGTCATGTCTTTACTAAGACAGTGAAATATAAAATTCACCCTAACTAGGAACTGGTTAGGGACTGAAAAAAAAGGATAAAGTTGTTACTTCAATCAGGGTTACAACTGTATTCCTTTGTTTTTACTTAGTGCGGTGCCAGATTCAAGCTCGACTTAAACCTTTTTCATTAGCTGCAACTGCAGCTTGCCCCAGAAATTCTTCCCTTGAATCTTATTTAAATGTATTTAGGGAAAATAAAAAAGCAGTGAAAAGCATCATGTTCCTGTGAGTTTCTTTCCAGAATAGAGTGAAAGTGCAATTCCTGGAATGACAATCGGTATTTGTGGAATGACAGGGCAAGTTAGATATTTTGTGTTCTGCTCATACAGTAGTTACTTTATCGCTGCCATCAAGCAGTCTTCATAGTTGCCACCGAATCACAATCATACAATCTTCACAGTCTACAGTTTTACACTGGGGGTGCTGATTGTCATTCGTTACTTGTATTTGGTCACGTTATTCTTATTGGTTTTGTTGCTACTGTATATGACACTGTGTTGGTATTTTGTAAGATTTCTCAATCCTTGGGTAATTCTCTTTAAGGAAAGGTTTTTTTTGTATATGAACGTTTAAAAAGTTTATGCTTAAAAGAGTACATACAGACTGTATCCCAAATGTTTAAATCTCCAAGCAGCTGAAAGCTCTTTTTTGCAGTTGTGAGCTGTGAAACTGTGGGATCATGTCTCTGAATTCGTTTGCGGGAAAATGTGATCTGTAGCGAGATCAAGTGAGAATATATCGCAGGCAGTGCAAGTTTTAGAGTGGCAATGATGATCTTTTATACTATTAAACTAAACACTCAACATATAGTCATTTTTACACACTTAAGGACATCAGGTATGCAAATGGATTCCAGTTAGTGGGACATTTTTTAGAAATAATTAGCGTGTACCTTTTGGTGTATTGCCTTAGGAATCAAAAGACCCACTTTTTTCAACTAAAAGGAACCCGTGAAAAGACAGATACACATATACAGTAAATACATACATAGAAATTATTTGAATTAATATTATTAGCTCTCGACTTTTCACAACATTGAAGTGCTGGAAATCGAGTTTTCCACACATATGAAGGAACTTTTTTACACATATAAAGACAAGCTCAGTAGCTGTTTATCATTAATAGAGCTTCTCAGCATGACAGAGCTAGCTCTATGCAATGACATAGACACATACACTGTATATGTATCTTACAAGGAATGCTTTTCCAGGTTGTGGTGTTTTTTTTTCATTCACAGAGACTGACTTCACGGAGACTAAACCATAACCCTCAAAGGTGTTCCTTCACACAAGACAAACAGAAAATCTTACTTGGTGCTGGAGAGCTGATTCTCACTGCCACTGAACCTGCGAGTACAGAGGCCAAGAAGAATAAGCACAGTGCAGTGCTTCAGCTACACCTTACACTATTTAAAAGTCTGACAGTCTGGAAATGATAGAAATAATAAAACACAATAATAAAAAATAATAATAATAATTTAAAAAGATAAAGTATTATTTAAAATAATATAAAGTATTTCAGGCAATCATCTACTTCCATTTTTTTCATGTTTCAGACTGAATGTTGATTGGTTTGAACCTGCAAAGGACAGAGGAATTAAAACAATATAATAATAAAAGCAACTCCTCAGCCCACAAAATAGGTTGTCCACACCTTTAAAATGCTTAATTGTTCGTTTGCTGTTGTGTTGACTGAGCTCATGACAGCGTTAACAGTTAACCTGAAGAATGAAGGTTGTTTTCAGCCATGTGCTAAGGACACTGATAACTAAACAAAAGGAGACATAATTTACCTTTTTGACAAAGCTTTCACAGATGGCACCTGGTTGTTACTTTTTGAGGTGTTAGTATCTGTAGGATTCGTAGTACCTGTAGGCCTGCTTAAATAAAATTCAATGAATGTCATCGAGGAATACCAGACCAACATACGATCCGGTATGAAGCAGAAGCTAGCCCACCTATTCCATTTCAAAGCAGCACTGCCAGACGTACAGGGAAGCTAGAATCAGTAAAACATGTGTAATATGTTTTACATTCAAGTAACAAGCAGCAGAAGCGCAGTCACAGACGATAGTGAGGATGGAGTACTTCTGCAGTACATACTGTACCTGATGAAAGCAGCCACAATCAAAGGAAAGCTTTACCACAAAAATGCAGCCATCAATATTAAAGCCAACTATTCACTTTAACTAGGGCTGTGCATCTTAATAATGTAGAGTAACTCCTTACATAAAAGGGGACAACAATAAAATGGCGCAATACCAGTTGGTCAAGGTAATAAAAAACAGTCACATGCAAGAGTTAAGATTTCTTAGCAGAGGGCTTTATGAGAGGAGGAGGCACTTATACTTGCAAAGATTTTGAAGAACAGAGGCTATATTGTAAAGCTGTTTTATTCTGCTTTTCAATGCCCTTATGAAGCTTGCAACATACTGCCTTTTCAAGCAAATCAGCTTTCTCCACATGCAGCTACAATTCTATTAAACCCTTGAAAGAGGACAAAATTCAGGTGCAAAATAGGTGTTGTACAGATATACAGTACCGAGTTTTGTTTTATTTGCTATTTAAATTACTCACATTATAATGTGAGTAGGAAGAGTGCTTTCGTAACTGACATTTATTAATATGAGTCCCACCAAGTTAATAGCATAATTTGTACTGTTTCTGTACACACAGTCAGTCGGGTGACTCTGGTGGTATAACTCCCTTGCTGTAAATGCAAATAGCTTAATTTATCTGCCTGGTAGTTTTTCCAGGCATTTGCATTTGTCTTTTTATTGCCAAGGGTTTAATATGTATTTATTTTATGCATTTATTTTGAATAGGCGCTCAGCACAGAGACCACAACAGACTAGCTACCTGTCTAGATTCTCTTCAGATTTGAATCGGCTAAGAAGACTTTTGCCGAAGTTTTCATCCTTGCTGTAAGTGAAAAAGAATAAAATGGGGCTTAACACCTTTCGCCAGCTATTTCTGCTTCTTTCGGTGTCACAGCCGATTCAGATCCAGCACTTGTCCTGTGAAAAGTCGTGAATGGTGAGCCTTTGGAAAGGTTGATATGTTCAGCAGGTTTCAGACTGAGCAGCTGCCTTCCTGATGTCCTGAGGCCTGCAAAGCTATTCTCTGCTTCACAGCATGCAAAGCCAACATGGTGCATTTTGCTAGATCGGTGAAACAAGGAAGGAACAAGCTTCGTCCTCTTTGATGGTCTTCAGATACAAGGGTTAAGGAGTGGGACATATTAAACAAGCTTTGTAGCTGTGATTGTGCACAGCTGTTATTATGAAACATTTCAGAAGATGATTTAAAGGGACCCTTTGAAAGCATCGAGAGAACGCAATGTATCTATCTATGCAAACAGATACTAATGACATATTTTTGTGCTTATGGAGGTGTTTACAAATTGTTAAGAGGTATTAGAGCATTACACAGTTTTGATAGATCCATACCTATTTCCAAGAAATATGAGAGTGGGATTACATGGCATTGCATGCAGCGATTCAAAATAGACACTGAAACCTGTTCCCAAGGGCCTTGCTACAACCTGCCCAAGAGAAAGCAACATATTGTGGCTTATAGCTACATTTCTTCATTTGTAACAGCTGGGCTCCTGGAGAGAGTTAGATTATGATTTCGAACCAGATTCCTGGTTATGAAACAGTCTAGATGCATCTTGAACAGGCAGAAATCAATCAACAAGCGAGAAACCTGGAAACAAAATCATGAATTACAAACTACATTCCCAATATTTTTAATTAGTCTGCAATCTGTAGTTTTTTTTTTACTTCTATCAGTCATTAATGACAGGAACTATGACAGATTTGTATTATAGCTGGCTTGAGGTTTTCTGTAGATTTCATTTAGCATACGCAATGATTTATCCACTTGTATAACACAGGTGTCTCCAACCCTGTAGTACCACCATTTCAATCTGTGGAACTATTCCTTTCTGATCAATTAAACAGTTGATTTGTTAAACAAAATAATTTAGAGATCATCCATTTCCTAACTGCTTTATTGATTACGGGGTTGTTGGGACAGAGCCCATCCTGGAAGGCAACAGGCACCAGGGTCAGTTTTCCATGTTTTCCAAGGGCTAACATACAAACTCCACACAGATAGCACCCCTGATCCAGAATTTAACCCCCAGGGCCCCAGTGCTGCAGGGCAGCAATTCTAACTCATTGAGGGCTAAAATCTATGTACACTTAAGCCAACAAAACCAGATTTCTCTATACCGAGCAGATTACTTGCTTGATTTTTCCAGCAGCTTACAGGTGTTGCTTTAAAAACAGGTAGAAGAGGATTCATTTCATGTGCTTGTCACATTTTAGTTAAGTGCCGTAGAGAGGGTGGCCACAATAAGGGAATGTGACATAATAAGCCACAGTTCTCGCTCTCTATCTCACCAAGTCAGACACACAGGCAGTGAGCTGGGGTGCTGTTTTACTCAGGGGAGTAAAACTAATGCAAAGGAAAGATCACTGTAATCATAGATCACTGTAAGTGGTGACTTATTTTTCAAGTTTACCGTCTTTTTAATTAAACAATCTGCCACTAAATAACGGACTGATATTTTTAAAAGCAGCTTTCCTGACCCTAGCTTTCATCTCCCAAACTCTACGTGATTATTGATATTTTTACATATTGTATTTGGCAAATAAAAAGGGATATTCATCACTGACTCAAGCTGGGGACGGCAGCTGGCTGTGGGAATGTGCACAGGAAGCCCTCTCTTTACTTACTCCACAGGCTCGGCTTCTTCTGGGTTCCTCCTGATCCAGCTGTTGTCCTGCAGCAGGCTTGTTTTCTTCCTGTTTTCATCCCCTGTCTTAGTGGAGCTGTACGTGCTTTTGGTGTCTGTGGCACCATTAAACAGAAAAAAATGAAATTACGCACACAATTTAGAATATAACATATTTAACTAATTAATCCTACTGGATTTGGGAGAGGAAACAACTTTACTAAATTACCGCAAGCATTCATTTAATTGCTTTAAGAATTTGTGCTTAAACTTGATAGTTACTATGCTTAACTAGTTACTGATATTATAACTACTTAAAATAAGTTTTTTTTCTTTTATCTTCCCATTTATCTTTCTTTCCTATATCTTTTTTTTTCCAATTCCTTTCAGTTTTTAAAGTTACTTATTTATGTGTTTAACTTGAGCCAGGTTAATGTGACGAGAATCACATGTATCATCTAGAAGGTACATTTTAATTTTACCCCACAAATAAAAGTATCTTCCATTACTCTGGGTATTTTGGTGAATGGTTTAATATCAGATTAGCCCAAGGTTTAAAGAACACCCTCTCGACCCCAGTCCTTTTAAACAAAAGATATCAAATGTAACAATCAGACTTCATAACATAGATAATCCAAAGTGTAAAGAAGAGGTGATTCTCTGTGTGTTGGCTGCTTTTTATTATTTTTAGCAAATAATAGTAAGTGATAAGTTTGGGGGTAAAAAGTTTCCATTTTCTTTGTCATGATCCTTGTCTATATCATATCTGCGCGCAGCTATTCTTGCTCAAACAGTTACTAGATTTATTATTTCTCTCGCAGCCTTTCGGAGATCTGGCTTTTGATGTTGCTTTTTGTGAAGTCCCACCTTGCTTCTTGTGCCAGGATTAATGTAAAAGGAGCTGGCACGTTTAAACTGAATTGAAATTAAATGTCTGCCCTTGCTGGTTACTCCATGTACTAAAATCCTTTATTATTTACGGCCATTTTTAAATTTAAAAAAAGTCTTTCAGAAATACTACAATAATACTAAATACTAAAAATACTACTTACAGAGTGAAACACATTTGTAACACTTTTCAGCCTCAGCCTGTCATTCTGCACTGGTTTCTTATCTGGTTTTTAACATGAACAGAATGCAGGTTTAGGGAAGTAACAGCTGGCCAGGACTTATTCTGTGACATCTCATGTGGCAGATTGCTCAACTCCACAGCAGAGGTGTGCAGGTGGAGCAACCAGTTCTACGGTATGAGGAATCGAGTTCACTCCCCACCTTTTCAGCACTAGGAGAGACAGCAGGTGTGGCTCCGCATCGAAATGAGCTTTTTTTCCTTTGCATAACTTCCGACTTTTTATCTGATCTGGTGAATGCTGCCAAGTGTATGTTCTCATTACAGCCGGATTCTGATTTTGATTTGGACTATAAAACTGTAAAATGTATGTGAATCAATTCACCAAGCAGTAAATGTGCAAAAAGTAGTATATGTATAGGCTTAGAATTGTTCAATTGCTTTCATTTACAGTATTATAATAGCAGTACTTTTCTTTGCATGCTCTAGGAAGAGGCAGTGAAACTGGTCACAGGTGACATTATGAAGAGGGCAGAATAAAAAGTATTAGTCAGCTCTGAATGAGAGGTTATCTCTGGAGCAGCTGACAATGCAATGCTCTCAGTCACTTTTTGTTTTTTTACTTAACATTCCCACAACAATAGCTACTTCTACGCATCCCATTTTATCCTTTATTGCTCTAATGAATATTCATGACGGTTATGTTATTTTTTCAAATTAATCCTTTAACAAAGGTGGTAAACGAGTGTTGATACGGTCATAAGAAAATCAAAGGCATTAAGCTTCTCAGTCTGTAAAGAAATGAGAACAAGCACTGGATGAATGGAACTTTGCAAAGTGCAAAGTGTAGGCTGAACCAGCTCAGGAACTCGTGAATGTTTGTGTTGGGTGTGTTTATTATTATCGATACTGTTTATTATACATTACCTTTATGTTTCAATAACACGCCATTTCACATCAGAGTACAGTGACATATGTGCACATTAGTGTAAAATTTTAAAAGTTCATCATGTGCAGTAAAGATGTACAGTACCTTCACAAGCTTAATTTAAGCCAAGGAGGGTGATGTCTTACCTGTTTTGGAAGTGTATGTTGTTTTAGGATAGGAGTATGACATTGTTCACAGTTATTCTGCACCTCAAATCTGGAAAAGAAAGTTTATTATTATTAGGCACATAAAATGTATGCATCTTTCTGAGCCAACATTCAAACCTTTTCAAAACACTTAGTTACATTTTGGGAATCGTTGCTCGTCCCATAATATAATACAGAAAACAGTTTTAATTAAGTACAATTCAGTCAATCGAATGGATCTGTTCAGAACAAAATAGCAAATATGAACCAGAGGACACAAGTGGAAACTAAGTGGAAGTGCATTTGAAACTGAGAACAGGAGATACTTCTTTACTTAAAGGGTGTTGGAGTATGGTACAAGCTACCCAGCCATGTTCTTGAAGAAAATATAATGGTTTTCAAAAAAAGCCTAGATAACTATTTGTTTTTAGCTGTGTTAATTACAACATCGGAATTAAAAATAGGGCTTACAAAGGTAATAGAACTCACTACATCTGGAGCTAACAAAGGTACATTATAAAGCCAAGAACGTAATGAATAGGAGGCTTAAATTTCATAAACATGTGAAGAACTCATTTTTCACTCCCCACCCTAGACAAAGCTGTTCTAAGGCATGACAAACCCTTCCCAAGGCATCCTAACAAAACCCAGCCAGAAGGCCCTATGACCTACCTATAAAATGAACAGTTCTGAGGAAAACAGAAAATAATAATAATAATAATAGAAGCTTCTTATTAACAACACAAGCTCAGCATATTCATTTAACCTATTATTTAACATAATGCCTTTTTTTAAGGAATTAACACAGAAATGGCACACATTTATACAGGTGATTGTCTATTATGCTATAACATTCTCTTACAAGCTTGTGTTTTAAAACCCAGCTGATTACAGTGCTGACAAAGTGCATTGTGCTTGTCCACCTGCTAATGTTCTTTGCACTTGTGCAGTGAACTAGGTCACACCCAATGAGTTATTGCCTGCGGCCCTCATCACAAAAGCTACCCGTCCTGATCTCTGCGATAACTTGCACGCCTTTCTTAAACATCCCCACGATTCGGAAACCTGGAAAGATATGCTGGAGACAGAAACATCCACCTTCTGTTTCTCTATTTGGATAAGGGCTTCTTTTTGTTTTTTCGAGATCTTTTGCTTTGCAGCACCTCAGCTTCCCTCGTCTCATTCTACACAGAAGAAATGTTTGAAATATGCCGTATTTTATATGACTTCAGCAAAGGCCAATTGTGAAACTCTCTAAATGTTCCCAGATTCTAATGGCAGTGAAGATCTAACTCTAGAACAATAGAATGGAAATATTGATTTTTGCTTCATGTTATTGTGAGTTTACTGCTGTAAGAACAAAGACTTAGTTTTAAGCTTATATGTAAAACTATGTATTGAGGCTAGTGGGTTTAGCATCTAATTTCACACATTTGTTTTAAATGCATTTACTCCAATATAAACAGCACTTTATATTTATATTTACAAATACAGTACATTGCAAAAATAGTCAGACTCTTGCACAGTTGTCACATTTTGCTGCTTTAAAGTTTGTAGCTATCGCACTACAAGCAATGTGATGAACGAGAATTTGAAGCAGAAATTAATATTTGTTGAATACCCAACTTAGTCCACACTTTCAAAGCAAAAACCAAAAATAAAGATGTAAATTGGTAATTAATGTGGAAGACAAATGGAATAATCTTGATTGCGTTACTATTCAAACCTATATGCAACAAATGACCTTAATGAGCCACACAATCAGTTGAGTGGCCACTGCGTGTGTACAATAATAAGGGTTCACATCATTTCAGAATAAATACATTGGATAAATCTGTAATGTCCTTTAATCGGGTAGTATTTTCAAGTCAAAATGCAACCATTAAGACCAAAGAGGTTTCAAAGCCACTCATGTTCAATGGCAGAGATGAGGGAAAATGTCCATGAGTCAAAGCTGGCCCCAGATGGCAGACAAAAAGGAAGCCATTACTGAAAAAAATCCATCTCAAATCCCATTTACAACAAAACATTTAAGTGCTACTGCAAACATGCAGCGAAATTTGTTTTGTGGTCAGAGGTCAGAGCAGACAAAATCGGAACATTTTGGTCGAAGAACATCCAGTCAACACTATCTACTGTCAAGCGTGGAGGTGTCAGCAGTCCATTATGAGGCTGCTTCTCATAAGATGAGACTGATAAACCTGAGAAAACTGATGGCAAAGTACGGGCAAAACTCAGAGGACAACCTGCTTCAGTCTGCTCGAGACATAAAGCTGTCGCGAAAATCCACCTTTCACTGGAGTGGCTGCAAAATACAAAGAGAAGGTCCATGAGTCACCCAATGTCCTGACCTGAGAATTTGTGGAAATCTTCCAAGAAACATGAGCAAAAAAATCCATCAGTGTGCAAAGCTGGTGGAGCCTTTTTAAAAAAGACTTGCAACTATAATTGTTGCAAATGGGCCTCCACCAAATATTGAGTTCCTCCTTCCTCTTACACGTCTTCAATTTGAGCCTTCACGATTTGAACAAAATCTTCAGTTTAGTGTCTTCAGGAACATTCAAGACTTCATTCCCACTACTCTGAAATAAAAGTATTAGATACTCGATTTCTGAAAACCTAAGACGGTAACAAAAGGTTACAGCTGTTATAGCCGACCTTTATTGGAGAGCCAGAGTTTGATAAAACTGGAAAACAGGATTCATCTACCCTTTTCATCATCCCAGATCCTCCAGATTAATGATTTTTTAAAGGTCAGGAACACGGCCATAGCAGTGTCCTTGTTTTAACAAGATGGGCATTGCCTTGGCTTCAGGCAATAATATTATAGGTATTAAATCTGACGTACAAATGTTTAACCCTGTAACCTAACTACACATTTGTTCTTCGCTTTTGAACTGTTTAAGACGATTCTTTCTTTGCCTGTCCAGTTCTCTACACATTTTCATTGTGCAGCCATGAAGCAGAGACTGGAAAACTTTTAACACATTGGTCAGCACCTGTCAAAAATCACTTGTACATCTACTGAGGTGATAAGATGCTGGCACAGACCAGAGTAGCGGAGGTCAGACTGCTGGAGAGCAGCCTGTCATGCCCCGGGCCTCATTTGTGTAGTTGTAGAGCACTGTGATATGACATGACAACATGAGAGAAAAATGATCCCACACATTCATCCTCACCTCAACCCCAGCCTAGGTCGATGTCTTCCTGCTCCACCACACATGCAAACATGAAGGGTGAGTTTCTATCTTATTTTAAAACAAGCGACACCACCTACCCTTCCAGGACAAGCAACCGTCATGACCGTATTCGATATCCTATCATACATTCTAGTGTCAAATTTGTGTTTCTATATGTAATTGTTAACTTCACAGTCTTTTTACCCTTTTTCACAAACCGGCTTACACTCACCAAACACTAATCTGCTGGCTTGTACAAAGTAAACTGTGAAGCAACCAAGAGGTATTTGCGTTTCTGTAAATACCAGAAACATTACAAAGTGCATTCCTACCACAGGTAAGGTCGCCACCTAAAGTCCTCTACACATCTGCCAGCCGGTCCCCCTCTTCTGGGGTGTCCCTCGCATGACAATGGAGTTCTGGAGTACTGGGGTACAATGGAGTTCTGAGTGTGGAACTGCTTTCCGTATTACCTTAATATAGATAACTTTTTTTCAAGTTAATATTTTAAAACTGCTTAAAATATGTAACAGGTCTTACAGACTTGCCTGTTTCGACCTCTGTTTAAAGCTAGCTAGTTAGCAGTTGACACAGAATCTGGCAGGCCTTCAATGTCTGAACAGAAGAAACCTGTGAGCAATATTGACAGACTACAGGTTAGTGGGTTAGTTGTTATTCGCTGAAGTCCTCTTCAGACTGCAATATACTGAACTTCATCGACTTCTTGAAGACAAAATAATCGAATGGTGACATATTTTTTAGATAATCAAGTTATCATTCAAATTTATATACCAATTGAGTCGTTGTATAGTGGCAAAATTCAGCATGCTGTTCCAAGATTAACAGAAGTGGTTAAATTGTATACTCCTGCCCTTTCTTAATTTGTCATATCATTTATTTCTTTCAATAAAACGTTTCTGCTGCTCTGCAGTCAAGCCATAGAAGCAACCAGACACATTCCTGGGCTTGAGGCAATGTCCTACACTGACAGACTGAAGGAACTGCATATATAGCATTTTTCCTGAAGAGAGAAGACTACAAGGGGACCTGATACAAGTATTCCAAGTCAAATCCTGCAGATTTCTTCAGAATAAACAGTGAAGCAGGAATCAGAAGGGACAATCGGACACTATTTCAGATACAAGAGTCACTCTGTTGACTTTAAAAACAAGTTGTACTCAATCACCATCCAAGGTCTATAAAAGAACATAATTCTGACACTGCCTTAATGTCACACCTGCCAGCAAGTCCAGCTCAACTGTGAAAGTGAACTGTCCTTTTTTCATCGGATAAACACTGGAACACAGTGTGAAAGCAAAAAAAAAATTGTTATGTGAAAAGGCAGGACATTTATTATGCTTTATTACTTTTTATTCCCTTTTTATTTCACATGTAGCATTTAAGTAGAAGAACAAATGTGATTGTTTCTTTCATTTCATGTCACTCAGTAGCTTCGGATTATTTATATAAGATCAACAGTGTTGTGGGATATGACCATTACTGAACCTTTTTTAATCTGAAGAGCACATGAATTTATTTAAGGGATTGTGTTCGTAATACGTTCGGAACATATTGTCCAGAAGATTGCTCGACGAAACATCGAGCTGGTAAGATTAATTTCAGTCAAGCTATCTTTTTGAACAATGAAATACCTTCTTCATACTCATAGTTAAGATGTCAACAGAGCTGATTCACCCACTATTCAAATGAACAACAACAAGCCAAACCTGCAGTTCAGGGTTATTATCATGAGTGGTTTGTCAAGGGACACCTGCCTTTCAATCTTGTGACAAAACAACACCGCACTGTGACACTGTTCAGTATTTTATGTTAATCTATTCGTGATTCTTTACATCTATTCTCATAATAAATCTAAAGAAGAAATCCACATATCAATGATTTTATACAAAATTACAAGTATTTACGACTAACTTCTTTCAGAGAGGCATTACACTTAGTGCTCACATTCCCCAGTACTATTAATGTGACTGAGCTGTCAGAACAACATATTTTAGCATTTATTTCATTTTCTATTGCACTGGAGTTCACATTTGTAATTTTAATTATTCACCCGAAAGAAAAAGTAAACCAGTTCCAAACGATGTATACAAGAAAAAGAGCGTTGATTTTTTTTCTGGGAAATTGTCGTTTTTACAATAGTAATGTCAAATAAAATAAAGATCTTCTCCAACACACGGTCATTTCCAAGGCAACCCCTGGTAATAATAATACGAGGCCGAAAACCGCGCCACTTACCAGCAGTCTTCTCGGTAAATTACAGAGAGTGTCTGGAGTGCAGGCCAGTGGACCAGTGAAGAAGTTGCTCCCTCAGTCACACTTGCTAATACTATCAGTATATCCCAGAGAGGAGACACAAGGTGGAACAAGGGTGTGCCTTGCAGTGAAAGAGTTGGCAGGATCGCAAACCAGAATGGTTGGTTTTTCCTCCGTCTAATTGACGCCCAGTCTGTAGTGTAGTGTAAGTGTGCCGCGATCAACAAAAAAGGCGTGCACGTATAACAGGGGTGTGGCGCAGGTGCAGCATGTGTGGGTGTAAAACAATCTTCTTCCAAAGTATCACTGCAAAGGAAACACTTTGTATGAAACAAATGGTGCTGCCTCCCTCCTATTTTACTTTTCTGCTTTTCTCTTGTACTGCCGAAGTCAATCAATTAACTTGTGTTGTATGAAAATATGCCAGTTAAATTCAAATTCTACAGTTAACATTTAAGTTGTATTTCTTCAGTTTGCTGGCGTGAGTAATTGTCTGATCTAGTAAAACTGTATAGTACACCTGTGTCCAAGTACATGATAATATTTTAACGACCTATTATCACAGGATACTGTAATTAAATCAATAAATGTTGTCTTTAGGGGTCGAAGTAAAGGACACATAACCGAAGATTGCAGCAGCTATTAACTCTAGACTAGATTTTGAAGACTTGTGGAGATAGCTGAAAAGAATTAGGATCTACACTCCTAAGACCTAATTACTGTTCTAATGATTTGGCTACTGTGTTAAAACTGTAATACATTATGTTTTTAAAAATACAGGAGTTACCTGTATATCTGGGAACAAAAGCTAAAAATATCCATACAAAGTGTCCTAGTGAGTTTCAAGGCTTGTGTTCAGTCTAAATCTAAGGTTTCTTCTTCTTGTTCATTAGTGGAAAAACAAGGAAAGTATGTTAAATACCATCATGTAGCACAGTGCTTTTTCCAATCCTGGTGTTTGGGATTTCAAGTGTGTTTTGAAAATAATTAGAACTGAAATGTTCAGGCAAGTCAACATTTTTCTCGGTTTGTTTAAAAGACACAGGCAGTCTGAGGACCAGCACTTCAACACCCATTTTAACTGTGCTTATTTGCTTCAAAAGGTAAAGGATGAGTTTTTATTTAAAATGACAAAAATGCCTGTGACAACATAAGGCCACCTGTCCTCTCTCCACCTTATATAGGCATATCCAACAGTATAAGATTTAAACTGAAAAATACAAAACCACACACTCAATAACAGCCTCAAGCTGTGAGACAAAAGGTCCTCAACCAAATATTCAAAACAGGGCAGAGTTTTACTGTAAATATGTGAAACCAAGAAGAGGAAAAAAGAAAATAAACAAGTGAGATTTTTAATAAGGCTGGAAGGAGATTTTTTTCTAAGGACAGTTTTGTTATAATTGCATGATAGATGTACATTCTGAGACATATTTACTTACTGAGATGCAATTACGATTGTGGAAGGATTGTTACAATATGTAAATTCAGTCATACTTTATAATATTGTTAAAAAAGATTTATGTTTTTAAAAAAGTACTGCTTTAAGCAAGGGTGTTTCACCACAGAATGGGAGAAAAGTACAATCGTTATCACACAAGATCTTGTGAGAAAATTGATGTTTTTCAAGGATTAATGAAACTTTCAATATGAAGGTGTACGCACATTAAGATATGCTCTTCACATACTAATTCCACGTAAAGGACAGTCCTGGTAAGTCTGGGGAATTAGATAAAAGCAAATGGCAAAAAATTCAACTTCATTAATAATCAATACACAAGAAAGGGTCACTTTGGGGGAACTGATGAAAGTTTCACTGTTTAGAAGAACAATGAAACTGAGCTTCCACCAAAAAATATTTTGAAGGAGTAATTTGGTAACTAGGAGTGTCATTAGCGACGAATGGAAACTATGTAACACACATAGTATTGGAAGGTGTGGTGAAAAAAAGAATTTTTATTTGAGTAAGCATTTCAGAAGCACCAAGGCTGGCCCCTGTTACAAATGATAATTTTTGGATCTCCTGGTGGCATTTATAATCAGATCAGATTGTACTATGTCAGTTTTCAAGCTTGGTACATCAGTAGTGACAAGTCTGATCTTAATGCCCATGTTCTTTTTTATCTCACAATTCAGTAGTTCTACCTTCCATTAACAGAAAACTGCTTATTATTCCTGGTAAGGGTTCCCCAGTCCATTACATTTTGGGGCCGATGTAATGACAGATGAGACATTAGAAGAAGATATAGAGCTTCTGCAAGGGCAAAGCGATGGGAGAAGGGAAGACAGAAAAATGTGTTAAAAACCTGAGACACAAGCTGAGCTAAGCAGACGTGAGGGAGGTTGGCATTGTTCATTTGTTGGACTTACATTTAAAGAAGACTATTTAAAAACTGTATTCAACTGAACGAATTATTTGACTACTTAGCAAAGTTAAACTGTGGCTGTACATTTTATTATACCGTTCTTATTTGATAATGTTCGATGGATTGATAATGTTTTGTAAGGTCATTGCACCTGTTCATCTTCGGAAGTGACAAGATTTCTAGGGAATTAGCTAATTTATGACGCAGGGTGTAAAAAGCTATTTGAGTAACTTGGCTGCTCTGTTTGCGTAAAGCACGCTGCATAGAGTTCAATCCTTACCAATCCGCGTGGCATTGTGGTGAGTCACAGTCACTATCTTCGCTGAAGGAAATCTCGTCCTACAGTAGGATCAACTGTGGTTGTTGCAGCGTGGTATTCATTAACCACTGGATTAAGGCCTTCCCTTAACACGTTCACTATTTATTTTTCTTACTCAAGTACCGTAGAACTAAATTAGCACTTATTAAACAGTACAGTATTCTTCTTTTTCTTGCAGCAAATCAGTATTTGAAAAAACAGTTTTAAAAACTGTATAGTACAAGTACAAAATTAATTCCCAAGTGTGATCGTTTCCCTAAAAAGCTTACTTCAAACCTACTGTAGTATAGCATATGTCCCAGGAGATGGCGCTCATGTATTACACACACCAGGGGATATCCAACACTAACCCTGGAGAGCCCCTCTGCAGCAGGGTTTTCTAGGTCAACATTAAATCACCGATTCCTGAAGCAGAAGAACAATCCCTTTGTGATCAATTAAAAAGGCGATTTGTTAAATGAAATAATTTAGAGATCACTTAGGACTAAGATCTAAGTACTCTTCAGTCCTGAAGGAGCAGAGTTCTCTTAATTGAACAGATTACCTGCTTGACTTGATTTATCAAAAGGTATTGCCAATCTTTAAAAGCGGGTGACCTACAGTATTTAACTTAGCTAGTATTGAAGTTTTCCATGGGTGTTTTGCAGAATCTGTATTATATGAATGGTATTATCTCTCTCCATATGTAAATCTGAACGAATATTTAACACCAAATTTGTGGATCACCATAAATTAATTTAAACTGTACATTTACAGCAAAATGTATTGAATACACTTAATGAAACATGCTAAAATAAACCAATATTTTGTTTTCATGTCAAATATTCCGGACCATATTCACATGAGCCATTTGAAGGTATTTAAATGTTATTTTTCTGGTGAAGGTGCCTTGCATGAAATAGTTGTATTTCTGTGTCTCTCAGTAAGCAACAGTAAACACTAAAGGATATAGTTTTCCCTAACAAACAAATCTTGAAACACGTCTTGTTTCTCCTGCCTCTCTTAACTGCTCACTTATCAATTCTTATCCTGTGATTGACATCTCACTCTGTATCTTGATTTTTTATGCTGATGACTTTTTAATTAATTGGTAATGAAGACTTATCAGAGACACCCATGAAACCTGGCCTCTGCCTCATTTAAGCATACAATTGAGAAGTCTGGTGTTAGTTTTACCATGCAGACAAATCCCAACCCGTACAAATGCATAAAAAGCTAAATCAGTAACACCGTGAAAATGTCCCTGGAGAGATTCTTGCTGGACAGTTTATCAGAGGTTGTGTAAAAAATGTTTCAAGGCTCAGCAAAGAATTTTAATTAGTTTTAATCTATGTTTGATGTGTACTTTCTGTTCAGGGTGAGGAAATGTTAGGGTTAAAGGTCAGTTCTCCTAAGCAGGACACCATGGAAACAGTGCAAAGTGGCGTACCTACAGTATAAGACTGAAGATTTTTGTTTGTTCCATTCTGCCTCACACACTGAGACTGCAGTTTAGCACAGAAAGATTTGTACTCATGGATCTGAAAATCATCTGCTTTTAGATGTTTGGTAAATATATACTAGGAGGTCTCTTTAAAAACTGGATTTGATTACATAACATTAGATGCTACAGTGACTATCCAGCATAGCTCATACACCTCAGAGTGAAAACAGCACACATTTCCAGTACTACTTTAGTTGCATACTGTCACCAGTCTTAAAAGACCAAATTGTTTGCTTTTACTGAGCTCATGTCACTGAATTCACTTAATCAATTCAAACATATCTCACAAAAAGTGTCACTGAGGTAATATGGACAATATGTTTAGGTGGCAAAATTCAATGATTACTATGTGACAAAATGAAGTTTGGCTCTGAATTTAACAATCAAATAATAATAATAATAATAATAATTGCTTACACTTATATAGTGCTTTTCTGGACACTCCACTCAAAGCACTTTACAGGTAATGGGGACTCCCCTCCACCACCACCAATGTGCAGCATCCATCTGGATGATGCGACGGCAGCCATAGTGTGCCAGAACGCTCACCACACATCAGCTATCAGTGGGGAGGAGAGCTGAGTAATGAAGCCAATTCATAGATGTGGATTATTAGGAGGCTATGATTGGTAAGGGCCAATGGGAAATTTGGCCAGGATGCTGGGGTTACAGTCTCTTTTCGAGAAACGCCCTGGGATTTTTAATGATTAAATAAGCTGTAAGAACACTTAAATAGATTCAACCCTGAGAGACCACTTAGTTTACTCATCGGAAGTAATATTTGTACAACACCGGGAGGTCTTTTTCAGATTTCTCTCCCTCTGTTCTGACTCTAATCACTGGGGATCTCCTAGGTATTCAAAACTAAGGAGGACTTTAGGTCACTTTCACCATTAATAGTGAGAGATGCAGGAGAGCATATTAACAAGGGCTCATTGTCTTTGCAGCCTTGCCAGATGGACTTCACTGCTGACATCCTTAAAACAATCGTCTCTCCTTTACTCTACTGACCCTGAGTGACAATAATATTTTTGCTCATCATCTTTTGGTACTGTGAAAGCTGAAATGCTGAGAGAAAACTGAGACTAGGGAATGTTTTTCTGTAGTGGACTTTATTTTGTGTTTGATGCACAAACCGTCAACATCTTGAAATCACATTTAAGCTATATTTTCTCCACAAAATTCAGAAGCAAAAGCTTAGGTATTGCCCTCATTTTATTTGTTGTTGTACTTTGGCCCACATTTTATTTGTTGTAGTATTATAACGAACACCCTAGTCAATTTTTAAAACTGTTTCTCTCAGTGAAACTGTAGTTAAAACACAGAATGGGTCTTTGATATCCAGGCTGCTGTTCCAAAGCATTAATTAAAACCTGGCTTTGACTGTTGTTTCCAAACTGCAGATAGATATGAGAAGCTTAATATGATAATTTTTTTATGAATATGAGATCTTTAATTTTACATCATGGGATTTACACACTGTATTTAAGAGGTTCTTGAAACATAATTCCTCCACAGTGACTCTATAATAATACATCAGAAAAACCACTAAATTATACACTGTAACAGACATTTGAAATACTGTTTCATCTGTATCATAATAAACATTTCATAATGTGTGAAAAGTGTGCATTCTTTTTATCACAGAACATTCCTAACCTGCGTAATGTTTTTTTGAAGATGCTTGATTTAAGACAATAAAATGCAATTTTTTAAGCTATCATGTTTAGCTTTCATAGATTTCAATGTATGTCCTAACATTTGAAAGTTTAATAAGAAAAAAATGCTTTTGGATTCAGTCTACTTAACAATAATTTAATAAACATTAATCAAGGTAATAAAAAGTTAAACCTTGTGTAACCCGTGTAACTTGAACAATCATGATATTGTAAAGAAATTAAAGCCCACGTAAAGAGCAGTTGTTTTATGGCAATGCAGCACAGTAATGTCCACGATCATACACCAACAAGCACTGGCAAGTTCTTTAATTATAGCTTGGCAAACACAATTCCTCACAACAAACTGCATTTAATTAACAGCACAGGCAACATCAGATCATGTCTATATGACATATATACGAAGCAGAAGCTATTGTTCTAAGTCATTAAAAGTCATGGAGAAATGTCAATGTATAACACTTTCCCTCTGTCTGAATTGTGTTTTTCCCTCTTTATATATTAACAAATTACTATATCCCATAAAATATGGGACGTTGCCCAGAAGGTTGCTATGGCAGCATGTTCTAAGCAATAGTGACAATACTGTACATTCCAAGACGTTCTGCGTGTTAATCAGTGGTAGTTAGGTCAATACATCTGCAGTTGAAATGTGAGACTCATTGGCTTAAGACAATAGGACTATTTCCAAACAAGAGGAGGCTATTTGGCCCGTCTTGCTTATTTGGCCGTTATAGCTAATTAATTAAAGGATTTCATCCAGACATTTCTTGAAAGAGGCCGTGGTATCTCACTCCCACTACTATTTGTATAAAGAAGTGCCATATGTTCTCAGTTTTAAATACATTTCCACATAGCTCAGGTGGGTAGCTGCGTCAGCATGCGTAGGCTGCAAAGGAACAAGTAATAGATTTATTACTTCTTCAGGTGTGGCTGAAGATGGCTCCATGGCCGAAACGTTGTTTTTTCTTTCTTCTCTTTTCAGCATACATTTCCATATAGTTTCTACTTATGTCCTCTAGTTCATGTTTCACTATTCATTCTGAAGAAGTCTGCTGGGTTGACTTTTTCAATGCCTTTGAGGACTTTGAATACTTGTGTCAGGTCCCTTCATTGTCTTCTCTTTTCAGTACAGATAATGTTCAGTTCTTTCACCCTGTCAGTATAGGACATTCCTTTAAGTCAATAGTACTAGGTTTGGAGGTCCCAGGAATGCAGATCAGAAAGATGCAAAAGCAACACATGGATTCATGAGGCACCAGTCTTGGTGTGAGAATATGAACTCATATATTTTTTTGCTGCAGAACTTCGTTACCATTCGAGCATTAAGTAGGACCTTGAAAAGAGAAACAGGTGATGGTAAGGCAGAAACTTCAATCTAACAAACATTTATGGTTATGTAATTTAAGCCTTATTCTTGATATTGATTTCATCATTGTTTTACTACCATTCTTTACAGAACCTGACATGCACACTAAAGATTAATCACATTATCATTCTCTTGATTGTTGATTATCTCTACACAAAAGTCTGATTTCAAGAACAGTGTTGGGAAACACTCATTTGCCAGAAATGAATCAGCATTACATGCTTTGATTAATCAAATGAAAAAAAAAACACAACACAAAGACGAAGCCAATGAGCACATGAAAAGATTGTATTTTGTAAACAGGAGGGATGTTTACAGATGCTGCTGTTATGATATGTGACATTTCTGCAGATCAGTAAATGACTCTTTCAAAGAAATTCAGATAGTATTAAATTAAAACCTTACATCATCCAGCTGGCCTGTCTCAGATTAGCACTAATTAAATCAAAAGCATCCAGGCTCAGGTGTCTTTTGTTGCAACCAGACATAAATTGACCATGTCATCTATTTGTTTGCATTGTCTAGGCACGTCTTTATCAAGGAATGATTAGGCTCCTGAGAAAGCTTCAGTCTGATTACGTTATGTTAAAGCTGAACAAGGCCTCTGGTTTCACCACATTCACTGGGACATCTCCACCCTCCTCTTTGATAACCAGATAAGATTCACATGGACACTCAATTTTACCACTCTTTTCATAGAACTGCAAAGGCAATTCATCTGCCAGTTTTACAAGTACTTTCCAATTAGCAACTGGGAATGTTTAGGAAAATGGGTTTCAACATTTTGTTGTTCGAATCCTTTTATTAATGTTTTACCAGGGGAGCAATACATCAATACATCATTCCACATGAAGCACAGAACAGATTTAACTCCCGAGAGTTGATTAAAAGCTAAAAGATCAATTCGGACAAACAAATGAGAAAACAACTGATTTTATTAAATGATTAAGGAAACGAGATCCTCTTAAAGAAAAGGAATACAATGAACTGCAAACACATACAAAAACGTATATTAGAAAGACCAAGGGAGAGACAGAAAAGAATATTACAATGGTTCTCTTAGTGCTTCAGCAGCAAAGTATGAAGTAAAATGTATCGGGGATAAAAATAATTGTCTAAACCTTCAAATGGAAATGGTTGATGTACTAATTATTTGAATCAGGTGTTCACTAAGGAAGGCAACATCATGTCTCAGGCCAAGAAAGGGAAATATTCTTTATTAAATAGTACACAAAAGAGGCATAAGTGTTTTGGATAGGTCCTGATGGTGTCCTATCCAGTGTGCCTAAACAACAAGAAATGTTGTCCATGAGACATTGATATAACTCTCCAAACAGTTGCTCAAGACAGGGATAGTATCTATGGGTTGGAGGATTGCTAATGTAATGCTCATCCATAAACTGGGTGAAAAAACTGACTTTTACTGCACTTAATGGAACTTAATATTATGGAAACAATTATTAGATCTATAGGATCACATATAGGATCCCAGGGGAATCAATGTGGATTTAAAAAAGATTGGTATTTATAGCCATATCACCCTGCAACTCAGAACTAATAACCCACTGCTGCTAAGCAGGTATGAGCCTGCTCAGTACCTGGATGGGAGACCTCCTGGGAAAAACCAAGGTTGCTGCTTGAAGAGGTATTGGAGGGGCCAGGGTGCTCACCCTGTGGTCTGTGTGGGTGCTAATACTCCAGTATACTGATGGGGATGCTATACTGTATACACTTTCAGAAGGCCTTTGATAAAGTTCCTCATTATAGATTAATTCTTAAATAATGGGCAGTAGGCATTTGGATATATGCATGTCTTTAGATTGAGAATTGCTAGGTTAGTGGACTACGACAGGGACCTGTACTAGGACCTCTGATTCTTCCTCATTTAGATCAATAATCTAGACTCTGATATAGTTAATAAACTAGCCAGGTTTTCAGATGGTACCAAAATAGGAAGGTTAGCAATCACCATTGAAGCAGCGAATTAAATTCAGGAAGATTTAGATAAAATTCAAGGTTGGGCAAACACCTCAAGACTGGGGAAAGCCTAAGCTTGAAGAGGCTACTTATGAAGAACACTTAGGTGTCTGTGATTTGCTGGCTCATCATTTACATCTTATAGACACTGTGGGGAAGGAGTAAAAAGGGAAAGTTTTAGGATATTTAAAAATGTGAAATTTAAATCCAGGGATAATTAAGTAAAATTGCATAATGCACAATAGTAAGACCTCATTTAGAACATTATGTACAATTCTGTGGGTAACAGAGTTACAGTGGTTAACATTGCTGCCTTGCAGTGCTAGGGCCCTGACTTCAATTCCTATCTGCTATCTGTGTAGGGTTCGTATGGGTTTCCTCCTGGCAGGACACCCTCACTGGGAAAAGTGGCTCTGGTGCTGGTGTGTGCATGTCTGTGTCTGTATTTGTGTCTGTTTGCCCTGTAATGGACTGGCATCCTGTCCAGGGTGTAGTCTGTTGCTTGCTGGGATGGGCTCTGCCTCCCTTGTCACCCTGAATGGGAAGAAGTGGTTGAAAAATGGTTGTACGTACAAGTTTTTAGTCTTTGTAGTCTTGAACAGATACTGTAAGTATATGAAGCAACCTGATGGAAGTATTCCCAATCCTCAAAGGCAACATAATGAATCTCGTCAAAATAAGCAGTTAAACAGAAACCAGAGGACTTAACAGTGGAAACTATGTAGGGGTGCATTTACAAATGAGAACAGGGGGCATTTCTTTACACAAAGGGTTGTGGGAGACTGGAACAACCTTCCTTGTCATGTTGTTGAAGCCAAAAACAAACTGGATGGGATCCTCAGATCTAACTACCAAATGGATGACAGTTGACTACAGATGGGCTGCATTGTCTCCTCCTGCTCATTAAGCTTGATGTTCTTAAGACCTAGAAAACAGGTGATGTGGTTTTGTATCCAGATAATTAAATACTAAAGATCAAAGTTCAAAAGATGCCTAGGGATCTTCAAGGTCTGATCTGTGTCCCTGCTTTAGAATGGGAAAATGAAAAAAAAACTAGTGATCCCCAATTTATAGTATAATAATATAGTATAATAGTAGAATAAATAATAATATGGGGGCAGTAAAAATTACAATAATCATCTTCATAAGATGGATTAAGAAACTCAAATAATGGAATTCAATATTTCAGGGTTTGAAACCTGACTGGATGTAGATAAAATGGAGTTCAAGGCTCTGTGGAGTAAAATGGCTGGGTGAATTTTCACAGTTTATCTGTTAAGGGCAATGAGTGAGCTGCTCTGTGAAATAGAACTCTTCTATTATTACAGATTCAGGCTTCTCTTCCATCTGGGTTAGCATCCACAGCTGTCTTGAGATACTCAAGGAGTCTTGCCTGTTGTTGCCATGGTTAAGATTTCAAATACTCAAGCTTTCTGTATCACAATTTCCTTAAAGAAATTCCTGGTTTGTTTTCACTTTTTAATGTCTTAATAGGAATCATTGTACTTGCTTTAAGTAAGCTTTAAAAGCTAACAACAAACTCAGTATCAGTAAAATAAAATGTATACCATTATTAATACTAGGTTCCCATATTCAATGTCAGAAGAGCAGAATTTTGTGTAAAAACAGGCAATTCCCAACAATTTTATGTAACAAATAATATAATAAGTAGCTGACAAAAATCCAGGATTGAGCGGCTGAAAAATGAGAATGCTTCAAAAGACCTTCAGAAACATGGGATTTAAGATAGAAGAATTATCTCTTATTAAAATAATTGTGCTACAGACAGGCATAAAGCCAGGAGGAATGCTTTGAAAAAAAAACCTCTACAATCACATTAAGATGCTGAGGATATAAGGCAGTAAATGAAAGGTGAAATGCAGGCATTTGGAAGAAGCAGACTCTGTGAACCGTTGCCTTGATATATAAGCTGGAATTAGAGTGCAGTACAGGATATTTCTTATTTCCAGACAGTGAGTACCCTCAGATATGCTGCTGATTTCACAAGGCAGCTTGCTGGAGAGCCATGTTCAGAGTGGAGGAGCAGAAAAACACCAGATTCAGTCGGGAAATACAGTATGTGTTACACTCCCTGTCTTGCTCCCTCCCTTAACATCCAGCCTCTGGTTTCCCCTTGCTAAATTATAGTCTAAGCAGGTCAAAACACTATTCTCACACTCTTCCAGGAAAGATATTTTCATGAAGGTAGATTCTGGATTGGGTTATACTTATATGCAGCAGCCTCCCCCCTTATCATTCTGTATTATTTAATGTTATTGGTGAAACCAAATCTGAGTGATTATTCTTCTCAGTGATCATGGGAGGCCATTTGAGAATTTCCATGAGAAGTTCTTTCCCCCAAAAGTGATCCTAAGGCAGTATTTCATGCAAAGCCTCTGACGGCACGCCCGTTACAAATGGAAGAGCTTTCCAACTGTCAGCTCAGCTCTCCCATCCCCCACCTTCTATCTTTGTCAGGAGATTTGAGCAGAGCGTGTATGCTGCCCGACACTGGTGAGCGTGAATTTCAATAGAAAAAAATCTACAGTATGAAAAAAAAAACACATTTTGAGTGGGTTTTTTTTTTCTGTAAACAGAAAATTACCAGGACACAATGCATTTCATGGCGCTGAAAAAAATAGCCAATTATGTCCCATTTGCCATGGTTGCCATGGCATCTGTAATTTAAAGGGCAGTCTGTTTGAATCCAGCTGGAAAGATTTAAAGGAAACTGTGGTCCCAAACATTTTGTAACCTGAATACATTTACATATTACATTTTTGAAAAACAAAATGTAAAGAAGTGCATTCATTCCTGTCATTTCATTTACCGTGTAGACTGTACCTTATGCTGACTAAAGGGTAAACATTCTCTGATAGCAATACAGAAAATTAATGCAAATAATACCTCTGATTTACATCAAATGTGAATGAAAAGCCTGTATTAAACTGAAAGCAATCAAGCAAGTTCCTGCTAACGAGATCTTGGTGCACATCACCTATCAATTGTATGAAGGAATGCGGTATACCTAGCACACCTCACAGAGGGGAAAGTAAAGAAAAAATGTTGAACCGTAAACAACACCCAATACTTGGCAGTGGCTTTCAATCTGATACATACAGGCAGCCTATGGGAAACAGAATTCTGCCACATATTGATGGGTTTGAAATCTGCTTTTGCTCCTTTCCATATTGCAGAAAGACTGTGAGCTCTGCTGGACCCAGACAACAGGGGTCGCTAAGGGAGGTGACTAATCATCTCCCAGAAGCCCATGGGAATTCAAGGCAAAGCTGTATCCCCTGGGGTCATAAACAGCTTGAGAAAAAGAACTCAGGGTATCTCAGGAACTTGAACTGGTTTCTCCAGTATAGCACAGTTTGCTGAAAACAGCATCACACAGTAATATGTGTGTCATCACAGGCTTTCTTCATGAGATATTTAAATAATACGGAGTACAGCCTTTTTTAATGTAATCCTATTGTTTATGGGACTAATTTTAATGAGAAATCTGCCTCATTACAAGAGTCCTCAATTTCCCCCTTAAAAAAAATATTGTCGAGACAATGTCTATGAACCCTCAAATAGCAGTATCTCTTATTTAAAGTGACATATTTCAAACAGATTCTCACAATAATATCTTAAAGATAGTTAAAGAAGTTTCTTCTTCATCTTCGAGAAATGCTGGTAACATTCCATTTTGAATTACAGAAAAGCTTGTTTTCCACCTTCCTACATCAACAAAGGGAAGAATGGATGCAATTTGGCAGAAATTATTTATCCCACTAGAACTAAAGAGCGATCAAATTCAGAGATCTACTGTATAAGAGACAAGTACATTTAGCCCTCATCCTCAAAAAGGGAATACAATGTGTGGAAAGTAATTAAAATCCCTTTGCAATGTCAAAGACATACAGAATAATCTTCTTGAATTTCAGTATTTTAGCAGTCTGTGACTGATTAAATTGATTTTTTTACAAATATGGGACCAAAGTTATAGAATTGAATAACAGAAGCCAAATAAAAACAATTTGATTGTACCTCCTGTCATACATGGTGGTTGTTCCATTAGAGTCTAGCTCTGTGATAGCCTATTGGAGATAGCAGATCTTTGCGAAATTAAATTAAATATAAAAGTGTCTCCAAGAAAAATTATGGACTCTGCCTTTTGTTTATTTAGGAAGAACTTTTGGAAGTTCTGCATTTTGAAAATACTGTAGTTAGGTTGACATTCATAAACTCTTAGCTCCTGTCTTAGTTACAAAACTTTGTTATAGTTTGTTTTGTATCATAGCCTACATCACAATGAAGTGGATTATTTTACAATAATGATCACCTTCTTTAACTTTTGTTTGTAGAGGCAAACCACTGAATAGTGTATACATTTGTCTACACAAGATGTTTTTTTACATCTATTACTTTATGAATATAAAATATTAATATTTGCTAAGAAAAATCTATGTGCATACTTGTATATTTGAATGTATATAGGTGACTGAAAAGTATTGGAATCGTACACATTTTTTCTTATTTTTATCTTCATTGAACATGTTATTGTTCATTTTGCATTGTTTTATAAGGAGCATAAATCCTTTCGTCTATGTGTGTATTTTATGAGTAAAACAGGTAATGAGAGCTTCCATGTGATAAATCAGAACCTGAACAGAGACAAAAGACATGAATGCAAGCACGACCCATGAAGCATTGCAGATCAGATCACAGGCACACGCTTCTTCACACCCACCTGGCCTTAATGGAATGGGATCGCTGTGTGGAGTTGTGATTGAATAACCCCATGCAGTTTTCAACAGCAGGCAAAAAGATCTCTAGGATTACATACAAGATGTCTACAGTTTCTGTCCACACTATGTGCTTCATTTGGTCAAGCTGTGTGCGATAAAACCATACTAGCTGTAGGAACGTTGCTCAGTGTTCTCAATTATTATTGTAGAAATCAGTTTCACAGATGTCAATCAAAAAGCTGTCAGTCAAGAAGCCTCTTGAAGAAAAGAATTAGTACAGACATTCATCATTGTGCTAAAGGCTTTCTGCCTCTTAAATGGCATTTATCTGTAGAATAGAAATGTTACGTATTACTATATTTGCATTGACAATCATTTCAAATATACTTCACCAGAAATCATATATTATTGATCCATTCAATAAAAAATAAAATGAAAAATTGAATGAAATGCAGGTAAACAAATGTTTAAATACTATTAACTTTATGACATCAATAAATTATGGTAACATACAATAATATTATAAGAATTTCCTGAGAAAATAGCAGACATATAAAGATGAAGCTGAAAGCACACCAGAATGAGATTAAGGTGCAACTCTTATATCAACAAGCACATTTTGAAGTTCTTGTTTTGGAGTAGAATAAATTCTCAATTTGCAACTTGAAAATATTTGGCAGATTTTGGGAGACTTTATGTTATTATGGCTCTATTTCAATTTTCTTAGGAATTGCACTTGTTTATTTGTTTTTAAATTGAAGCTGAACTTCTGAAATAAGGTACTATATTCAAGAATGCAGAATTAGAAATAACAGGATGTTGGAAGATCACCTTCACAGTACTGAAACATGACATGTTTTTCTTTCTTTAGCAGATCTGTAATTTTATCTTCCAATTTGTTGTGTCTACATTCAAGGTGACATAACACAACCAAAGGATTATAGTGGTGATTGTAGTGCTTTTTATTGAAAATAGTCCTTTGTTTACCCAACAGCAGACTGATTTAGCTGCATAATTTGATTACCGTTGAAAATATAAAGGCTACATATGATTAGCTTCTATTCTCTCAAAATAGAAATGATTCTGGCAAGCATTTTACTCACAGGTCAATAGCTGTCCCCCAGACACCGTGAGGAACAATAAGAAATAGCAAAATAAAAATATATATAATTATATTTTCCATCATTATGAAATAATTTCTAGCCATCTGTGTATGCCTAGAAATAAACATTTGTATTTAAGTTAGACCATAATTCACTTATTTACAGGTGACATTTGCAAGTCCGTATAAAATTGATTAAATAATTTTTAAATATAGGTACTTAAATCCACATTTTGATGATGCAACAACTTAGTTTTAGATTTCCCCTTTTTGAACCATGTGATGCTTACATTTCTTCCTGCAGTATTAACGGTTATTAAAAATGTATCTGGTAAGCAGAAGTGCTGTTTCTTATAGCCCGTGCAAGATTAAGTCAAGGGAAATCTCTAACGTACACACTATTGACTTACACTCTCACTCACTCTTACCTGATCATGGTAAACCTGAAATCTGCTGCAGTTTTCTGGCCAGCTACATATCCCCCTGCTCTTGGATGCGTCTACCTAGGCACTGATTGCTCTGGGAGTTAATTACAGTGAAAGACAAACAGAATGACAGTGAATGTGTAGTAAAGCAAAGTTAAATTTTGTGAAAGTGCATTTTAAACCACAAAACAAGAAGAACTTCTTTACGCAAAGGGTTGTGGGAGTTTGGAACAAGTCACACAATCATGTTGTTGAAGCCAATACTTTGATCCTCTGATCAGTTACCTGTAGCTACTAACAGCCGGCTGGGACTCTCATTTTTATAAAGCCTTTCTCATATTCTTATGTTCCAGTTGTGCTCAAACCAAGGTAAGGCAGAAAAGTACAGTAAGTAAATCCTGACATGCAAGAAACTATGACAAAGTAAATGTATGGTACAAGCATGGTAAAACAATGGGAAAACACAAATCTGCCATATTAACATTTCCAAATGTATGCGTGGATATCTATACATATTTGTTTATACATTATACAATAGACAATATGGAGGTCTGGCATTGTTTTAAGAATAATTTAATTTATAAGATGTAACCAAACAAGGAAAATGCATTGAATGGATGTCCAGCTCTAGTCTGATACTTTTCATGTAAATGCAGATAACAGCAACAGAGGGTAAGATTTCCAAAAGGAATTTATAAAATAACATTATACCCAGTATATACAGTACAGTACATTTAGTTATGCAAAGCATAGGGAAATTTCTCCATTCATCGTTACCCTTAGATCATGTTGAGCTGGAGCCTAATGTAGTTGGCACACAGCACAGTACAGGACTACACTTTGGATGCGACATAACACCATCACAGGACACACACATACACATTTCACATGAATTATCATGGGGGGTGGGGTTATTTACCTCGAAAGCCTGTCTTTTGGACTGTGGGATGAAACTGGACCACCTGGAGTAACTTTTAAAAGGAGAACATGTAAACTTTGAACCCGGGATCCTGAGCTGTGAAGCACCAGCACTACCTACAAATTCCTCAAAATAAAAAAATGCATCAGTGAAAGGACAAACAACCCCATAGTGAGGACATATTTTGCATCAGTTGTTGCAATATATGTATATTATAAGCACAATTTACTCAAATTCCCCACTAGTTACTGTATAACAACTTTGACATTTTAGATGAGAAAAAAACAAGCTAGTTATTTAGTAATTTTTAAAGTAATTTGTTCCTCACCACATACCAATTAAGTTGAACAAGTGTTAGATCAAAACGACTTAAGGTTCAGTTAGGAATTTTCAAGGTGTCTTTCTGCATAAAGAAGTAAAAGCGCTGAAAAGAATAAGTCTGCTTGTCCTGGTGAAGTTTTAACTATGTTAACGAAAATTAATGTTTGTTTCTGTTACTAGTTTAAAGTTTACGTTTTATAAATACGACTATACGTTATCTGAGCGAAAAAGGAGGTGTCTGTACCATAAAGATGTGGACATTTTTCATTCAGAGATCAGATAAGAACTGTTTTGCTGTTATTTTTCTAACTAGTCAATTTCTTCCAAAAGGTGACTTTCCAAAATACAGTACTTGGCATTTCCACACATTCTGAAGACGTACTTACTGCAGCGGTTAAGATTAAAGAATAAATCAACTTTTTAAACAGCTGTGTATAATTAATATTCACTCGATTTAAAGAGGTAAATATAATTAGGCTATGCACATATCGTGCTTGACTACAGTTGTGTATTGCAGACATACTGTATTGACATCTGAAGTAACGACTACTGTATTTTGGTAACTACAATGTATGTTCTTGTAAATTGTCGAAAAAGATGCGTATCAAAATACGGCATCGAGTTTTGCGATACAGTGAAAACATTACCAGCCTTTTATTATATATATAATAGCAAGTAGTCTAGGAGGCCTACTGACGTTTTATTTTACTGTGAGCTGATATCGCGTGAACTCTTACCTCTCGATATTGGTTACACGTACACATTTAAAAACACAACAGCGTTTATGTTACACAGTGATATGTTGTAATTTAATTTGTCAGTATATAAAAGTAAAGCAATCTTCTCATCCAGAAGATGATGAGATGAGGGAAGATTTAACTAAGAAGCAAATAAATTATATGATTAATACTGCTAAATCCATAACCATTTCACAACTTGATCGTTGAATTGGCCCTGAGAAAATTAATAAACCAGTCTGATGCAACATTTCAACATTGACCCTACTGGCAAATTCAACACATTACCTCTTCCTTTGTATTTTAATGTTATTGAACCCGATGCAGCGTATTCTCGGGTTTCTACCTGATATTGACTCGGGGTCATTTAAATACTGTTGTGCTAAATTTGCATTATGTTCTAACCTGAAGATCAGGTCACAATCTGGGCAACATTCAACTAGTTCTCTCTGAAAAGCTCTCCGCCATGAACTGACAATTTAGACGGGATATCTTCTTCGGAGACCTTAATATTATTAATACCGTACTTAATGAGGTTGGGTCACAACAGAGATAAAACACAGAGTAGTGTTTGTATTCTCTGGGGGTAAAGATTCATCAGCACCTGGCTTTTTTAATTTGCATAAGGGAAAAAAAATATCTATAGGCTTTTAAATTATTTTCTTAAATGTGGACCTCAAGGTACTTGAACTTCACACACAGCAGTATAAGAAAAAAATGATACAACTTTTGTATTGCATAATTTTCATTACAAGAACAGCAGAATTAAAGATAAATTTCGCTGATGATTAAAAATGATTGTGGTTTCCATAGTACTGGTGTTACCACTACTTCCAGCGAGAGGGGTGGAGGCAGTTTAACTGAAGGTTTCAAGTGCGAGATAATGCCGGGACATATTATATTAATCACCTAACGTTTTTCTGTTGTAATGACTTTTCCGGTAAGCAGTTGTAATCTGTCAGTTTTGTGTTTTTTTTTCTCTAATTTTCAAGAAACTCCATGTTTAAAGAAAAACATCTGTGCTCCAGGCTCTCAGCAAATCGACAGCCTCCCTTAGAAATAACGACACCCTTTACTACGTTGATCTGGACAGAAACCTATCCCAGCATGCCTGACAGCAGGCAGGAAAGGACGATGAAGCAAAGATGGCAGCACTGAGGGTGCAGTCTGTACGGGGTCAAGAAAAACACAAGGAGCAAACGAAAACAAAGGACGATATAGCACGCAATTAAAAAGTAATAGGAATTGTCATCCGACCCAACAGGACAATATGGCTTGAAATGTTGAAAACCCGGAGGCAATGAATGAATTACCGTACTAAAAAGGAAGGGTATTTCGCATTTGCACCAGGGAGTGTATATACATTTTATGCTGTTCAAATTGGAGCTTGTGGATGTAATGAATTTTTTGTCGCTGTGTTCAAAGGATTTATCCGCTAGATGTACTGTGCTTTTGTTGACAGAGGGAAATAATTATTTATAAATGATTTCGTGGTAATATATATGAATTATTACAAAATAGGATGATGTGTGCTGCTGCGGCAGCGGGTGCCTGTGGGCTGCTGTCTTCCTCTACTCCTCCCGTGGGGTTGGGTGTCGGGGTCAGTTCTGGAGTCGGATCGGATTTTTCTGGGATTGGATCAAGTATGGGTTCGTGTCCCGGTCCCGGGACCCCGTCAGATTGTCGGAGCCGGTACCAATTACTGCTCTCGGGGAGAGCTTTGGCGGAAAGATACCGGCGGATTTACACCGCAGCGATCAGTGACAAAGAGCAGGGGATAAACCCGGGGAGGTAAGTTCTGATGTTGGAACATATATCGTCGGATACGTTCGTGTGCGGTTAGACTACCTCTCCTTTCGGGTGCAGCTAAATTCACATTTACTTAGCTTTGACTGTGCATGCATTTTTTTTTTTTACTCTTGGTTTTTTTTAATGTATTATTTTGCACGGTATTGCACTGTTTTAGGTGCGTGGTTATGTAAAATGTGATTAGCTCTTTTACAAAATGACAAGTGTTGGGCCGGTGCTGTGTAATTGTCAGTTGTAATTAGCATCTTCCGGGTTGTGACGGTCTTGACGAGGTGCCCGCGGTTTGAGTCGTGTGGGCCCAACATCATGGGGCCGGAGTTCCCAGCCCTGCCCCGCACATTGCTTTCATGAGAGCAGTTTTCGATGACGGAGCCATGCGGGGACAGGAGAGAATGGTTACAATGTTGGAATTTGTTAATGTAATGGAAACCTAAGTGCAACTAAACCGGGGCTTTAAAAACGGCTGTGTCTCTTTCAAAACGCACGGTGGTATTTTAGCGTACGAATCCGGCGCAGACTACAAAAAATATTCAGGAGGCTCTAGTTCAACCCCCTTGAAATGCTTGAAGCTTTCAGTTTCTATTACTATTAAATGAAACGAGGCCTTTTTTTTTTCAAATGGCAAATGGGAATGTAAAGTCCCCGTCCCATGGAAAGAGAAAGCTACGGTATATTCATATCCTCGTCGTTACCAATAGGTTAGATCGCCTTTCCAGCACACCTTATACCGTTGTGTTCCTCTGGACCAGGGTTTAGTGAAAGGAAAGAGAAAATCGATTGCTCTTGTTATAATCGGTACGCAAGATGACTCCTACATCATCACGTGCAAAACGATGCTTATGACAGCATACCCTCAATAGTGCTCTAAACCCCCCCTCTTTCCTGTATAAAACAGTTTTTTTCCCCCTTATGAATTACATTCCAGGGACCGTTTAAGCATAACGACAAACACTGAGTATATCGTAATATAATTGCACCTTATTTTCAGCCAAATGCAGAACATGTATTTGGGTGGAGCTTTTTTCCGTTTTTTTTCCCTCTTAATATTGCATAGCTATACCCCCAGTGTAATGTGTTGCTAAACAGAACTGCGCAAGGCAAGTGGTTTCTTTTCAGAAGCCTGTTTTTGGCATGAGGTGGAATCTGTTCATAAAACCCCTACCGCCTTTGGAAAACCATACGAATGAGGAGTTTTTATTTTGAAAAGCCCTGTCAGTGTATTAAATTTGCACTTGATCATTGTGCATTACATAAGTGTTCTATTGATTTGGCCGTTCGTGGATATCTTGCCCAATGTGTCTAAGGATGAGTAACTACCTTACCCTTAACCAATTCTTATAGGGATGAGGGTAATGAAATTTAATGGAATTACATCATGTTCCTTTTCAACGCTCGTTGGTATCATTTATTATTGCATGTCGCCAATTTAAACGCACTCTTGAGGATTCAGTTTATTGGTCGCATGATGTAAACACGAGGTTAAAAAGTTATAGTTCTTTTTTGAGTATTGTGTTTTGCTGTCGCTACTCTGTCTGGCCTGATGACGTCTTTTGCATGGCAGATATTACTTATTATAATAGAAATAATCAGGATTGAAGTGTGAGATCAATTAGGACAAGTTTAATTTAAAAGGAATATCACGTGGTCTAAGACTATTAACTCCCAGTCTGATGATAATTGCTATATTTAGTATAATGACATTTAAATACACTCTTTTAAGTACATTTTGTTTGTACTTAAACATTTATACTTCTGTATTTTGAAAGTGTTACTTAACTTTCTTCTTGGTTGGCTTAATTCCTTTTGGTACTTTTAAAGGTTTATTTTTTTTGGAGCATTAGCAGAATATTACGTGAAGAAAGGGTTTATAGTGAAACAGTTCGGATTAGTCTCTTATTCACAGTATTTTCAAAACGTGTTGAAACCATAAATCTTTATAAAAATACACCAGAACGCAGTGTTAATGCCCCGCTGCATGTGTGTTATAAATGAAAGCCAAACATTAATCAAATGATCTGGAAGATTCTTTTGAATTTCCAGAAGCATTTGGGTTGTGAGAGTTTGATACAAGCTACCCAGCCATGTTTTTGAAGCTGATAAGCTGGCATTTTGTCTAGATGTTAGATGGGCTAAATGGCCTCCAGTTGTTTTGAACCACTTTTAAATTCTTATGAATTTAACATATTTGTCTACATCATAGGGAGAGCTCGCCCTGTTAATAAGGGGTTATGCTATGCTTGTGATCTGTGTTGGAGACCTCCCCATTCACTCAAGTGGAAATCGGCGACGTGCAGAGCAGGGGGGCTACAGTGACTCAAGCCTCTGCCCCTTTGCCCTCATTGGCCCAAGTGCCCTTTTTTTGCTTGTAGAAAAAGTCCAACCAATTTATTTATTTTCCTGCCACTTGATGATTCTGCTTCCGTATCTAGTACGGATCTCCCGTTAGAAAAAAAAAACAAGTTGGACCTAGTTGATCTCTTCCGAGCACATGTGCCCACCTCCTGTTCGTTGTAAAAAGCGGTAAGCAACGTGGGCTACTACACCTGTGGAGGGCGTGATCACCATTTTTGAACGGTGAGAAGAGACACAGATTTTTCAGAAGGATGGTACACAAGTAACACGCCAAGGGTGTCTGATTGAGAACTTTCTGTTTAAGAAAGACTATTTCCACACACCTATTCTAAGTTTGCAAACCAACGAACTTGCCAGGTTATTGTCTTCATGGCTACTTCACTAGCTAGACTTGAGATTTCCTTAAGAAAATTGAGTAATATCTTGTCCGTTAATCAAACATAATCAGCAGTTATGGACAACCATTTTTTTTTTGCCAGGGTTGTGAATATTATAATGCCTCTGAAGTCACATCCAAAGTTCCTGTGAAATTAAAAAAACAGAAATACAAGCGGGCACTGATTAGTGTCCAGGATAGTCTGTAACAGATCCTGCCCCGGAAAGGGCCCCCTGTCCCCTTTTGATCCACTGCCCACCAAAAGGTCTCTGCACATCTCTGGTGGAAATACACATTTAAACTGCGTTTGAATTAAGGCTGAGAACAGTACGTTATTATTGAAAATAAGGATACAGACATGTCAACACAACAGACCTAAAGCATATCTTTTTCCACTTTATTGAGTTACTCTAAATTAAGAGAGAGAATGACTACCACTCTGGAGAACTGAGTATTCTAAGGATTAAGAGCTCTTACTTTGCACTTTTTTTTTGTTAAAAATAGGTGCGTCTCTAAAGCCTGGGTATTCTTTGCGGTCTTTGAAGGAACACGTTACATTTATTTGTAATGAAGTACAAAAGTAAATCTACATTTTTCACAGGTTACATGTTTTTGGTGCTATTAGTCAGATTCTGTCCATGTTTTTCAGTTCTGTGATACCAGGTGTCATGCAGTATGGAATAACCGGCTGGTATAACACTTTCTGTGCAACAAAAGGCTCTAGAGGATGTGTTCTAAGATAGGGGGGCAGCTTAAGCTGAGTTTTCAGACTGACTATATGATGAGTATTTTGAGACTGTCATCTCCCCTGATTCCTCATGTTCTGCATGAAGAATATCAACTCATGCCTTCGGATTGACATTTAATAGGAATTATTTATCCATATTCAGTCAAACTGCTCAATCATGATGAGTTCACAATAAATGATTATTGGCTTATGGGGAAGTACAAGCAGTGGCTATTTGTGAAAATGAAGGGGTTATGTGCAATTATATGGGCCTGGTGTAATTGTGGGAGGAGTACTAGGGTGTGGATACCTCTAGGAGTGGTGTGAAATGAATGTGAGTAGATTTGTGTTATGTAAATTACCGTTTGTACTGTTTATGTTTTTGTACGTTTTTTAGTGTAAAACAGCTGCTTTGATGTAAGACACATTTCTGAGAAATCGGAGAAAATGTTATCATCATAAAAACTGCCTTCATTTAAAACCACGTTTTCAAAATCTTTGTAAACTAAATCCAGCAAACAGTGAGTTCTGACTCTTATCATTTGGACACTGTGATTGATGGTCCGGATGCCACTGAAGATGTGAAGCCATTGGATGTGATTGTGGTTGAAAGTGAGAGAGGGTGTTATTATTGCATGAATTGGGAGTGGCTAAACAGCTCTACAGTACTTAAAATGTCTTATTACAGTTACAGAGGAAATACAAGGGAACCGGAGTGGTCATGGAACATGCCAATTCTGAATACGTTGACATTTGCTTATAATATCACACTGTTTTCCTAATGGCATGATATACTGTAATACCTTTAGAAGCAGAAGTACAGCATAACTAGCAGAGCCACAACAAAAACCTTTGTTGATAGAACTCAAACAGGCAGTGCTTTAAAGAGATCAAACAAATAGCCTTCTTAATAACCTGTGATATTTGACTGTCTTAACACTGACGCATAAAAAGGTACCATCCATCATTTTCTGACTTCTTCAGCAAATTCAGGGTCACAGGGGAGCTGGAGCATATCTTGGCAAGCAGTGGGTTCAAGATGGGATACACCCAGAATGGGGCGACAGTCCATCTCAAGACAAACGCATAAACACAAACACGTACTAACCCCAGGGCCAGTTTTATATGGCTCAGAAATTAGTGAAGATGATCAAAAGGTTTACACGTCAGCTTTTAGGATGCATTATTTAGTCATGGCTATAAAACGTGTTTCTGCATTGGTTATGCTATTTTTAGGATGCTTCAGATTTTATTATGCCAGTATACAGGCTTCGTGGAACACCCTTTAACCTACCATGGACTGTAATTATGCCGTCCAAATATTGTAAATGGAACAGCTTACTTAAAGAAACCCTTATCTAGTTAAAATTACCACAGGAATTTAAATATTTCACCAAAACCAGACCCCTGAGATGTTTGATAGTTACAGCGTATTAAGTTGTGTTCTACATATTGTGAACTAAGACTTGGTTTAGGGCTGTTGAGTTGTTTTGTAATAGGTTCTGGTAGCACAGCCCACCGTGTAGAGGCTGAACTGATTTGTGCCTGTTGTGCTAATCTTTTATATTTTTCTAGTGGAGGATTAACAGTGTAACGCGGCACTGAATGCATGATGATTTTGTTTCATTTTTAGGTTAGCAATTTCTTTAATGGACAGTAACGCATTTTTTGTTGATCCATTGTACCCTTTCAAGGACGTTCCTGTAATGTAGTATTCAGTTTCACATAAGAGAAATAATGAAATCTTTCCATTTATGTATTTGTATTCAGTTAGCAGGCAGTGCATTTCTGAGTGTATTGTGTTATAATTAGTGATCACATTGTTTAATTAACTGAGGGCTAAACCTCATACGATGTTAATTTTGTAATCTTCAGAGGACAGTATATTCTGTTACAGCAGAAAGCTGACTTCCTCTTTAGATGCATTTATTTACGTAATTGTGCAAAATTAAAAAAAAGGAATTAAGGAACGCATTCTCTTTTTTTTAAAACAGAAAAAGCCATACTCCCCTATACCTCTAAACAGGACATGACTCAGACCTGACTCATTTTGTAGTCTAGCTAGGCCAGTTCTGGAATCCTTCATGATGTAAACCTTGAGTGTTTTAGTATTACCCTGTAGTACTTCAAAATGGGCATTTATTTTACCTAACGTGTAAAACCATCGCCAAAAAAGCCCCATTCCTGAATTAGTTGTGACTGTTGCAGTGGACGGGATTTATGATTGTCAACACATACCTCACCGCAGCCCGTTTTCCAGTGTCATCATTCCAAAGATGCAGAATGGGATATTTTAATCACATTTGACTGTCTGTAAAATGGATTGCCCTCTACTGCTGTTCACTTCTATGGCCTTGTCTAAGTGGTTATGCTAGAAGGAGGAATTACTTTGACATACCACACGAAAACCTCGATATTTCTAGATGGTGTGTCTATTTGTTTTTTTAGCATTAGTCTTGTATCAAGGATCAAGATTTGTTTGGGATGCCTTTGGTTGAAATCTCCAGTCAGTGCCTGTCTGTTGAAGGGACATGTCTTATGAGTGCACAGGGCTTTGGTTGTTCCACATCTCATGCGAAGATGGGCTTCCACAGTAAAGAGATCTATTTATGTGGGCAAATTTGAAATTGTGGCAAGCTTTTGAAGCTTTTTATTTTCAAGGAAACCTTGTAATTCAGAATTGATTCAGTCTTTGTTGAAATCATTGCCTGCCTGTCGCTTGCTTTGCTCTTCATTGTGTATGACTTATCAAGCACTTCTCATGATTTCTTTTTCCTGATGTTTCTGATCCTTAATTTGCTTATTATAGTAGAAGACTGTTTGAATTTTTAAGGCCATTCAGTAATTCACTTGTAGTCCTGTTTTAAATAGTTTTGGCATTGTTAATCTCAAAGGTTTTGTAAAGCAAAACCAAATCCAGAGCACTGGAAAATAGAGTGCGACTGTCCAGTGAGCCATGGTTCTTGCAGGAGAAGCAGCATGCGGTATATTTTTACAGTGTTGTGCAACACCATCAAGTGGTTCTGAGGCACATAATCTTGTGGTGAAGTGGCTTTATATTGAAATGTTATTAAATACATGCTCCTGTTTACAAACTGAAACGGTCCCTTAAATATATGAGATCTACGACAATGGGTTTGAGTTAATTTACTCAGCTATGACAGTGCCTATCAGTAATTACATACTTGTTAATAATGAACATTACATAGAGAGGCTCATTTAGCCTCTCTAGCCCATTTGGTTGTTAGTAGGTGATTGATCAAGCTTTTCTATCATTTTTTTTTAATAAGCCAGACTGTCACCTTCATCACCAAGGCAAGTTGGCTTGTTCCATCCTCCTACAACTCTTAGGATAAAGTGGTTTCTCTTCTCAGTTTTAAACTTTCACTTCCAATACAAATTGTGCCCTCTGATTCACTGTTATTTTTGACGAAATCCAACAAATTAACTTTATCACTGCCTTTGATTCTTGTATCACGAATAGAGAAGACTACAAGGGCACAAGACTAAAACATTTCTGTTTCTTCAGTCTGTGAGTCAGGGACATTCCCCTAAACCCATTTAACTTTCAGTGCAAAGTTATACAAAAAAAATCTTCCTTCTTTTGTGCTATTCAATTAAATGACGTAGGGATTTTTTCTTCTGTTATACCTGTTACAGTATTTCATTGGCTTCTAAGACATAAGGAAAGAAAGCACTGAGAAATCAATTTTCTTAATTTGAGATCACATCTAATTCTGTCAATTAAAGGGTACCAGGTTCATTTTCACCATATTGCGGTGCTCTCTGAGCTCTAGGTTTTTGAGACTATAAAAATTGAGTGTAAAAAAAAAAGTAGGCATTTTATTTTGTTAGGAGATGCACAGCAACATTTGAGAAATTCTTAGAACTTCATCAAACATCCGTCTGAAAGTCATTCTTTTACTAAAGACAGATGTTACTGCAGTTTGGGTTCTGAAAGGCATTCCGTGGTGTGAATGTTTTTGAAGACTTGCCTTGGTGGCATAAGGCCTGTATTTAATCAACCAGTGCCAGCTGGTGTGCGAGGTGTATTGCTATGCAGCTGCAGCTCTCCGTGATGCTGACCCATTAGGCTTCAAAGGCGACTTCGGCATTGTAACAATAATGTGTCGTTTTTTCCTTTCAGTTTTATTTTTGTTACAGAATTACTAGTTTTATATACATTCTGATGTTCAGAAATCCAGGTGTTTTCCAGGACAGCTGTCTGATGTTTGCATTTAAGATTGGCTTGTCATATGTTATGTCCTTTTATGTATTAATATAACATATTTTTGTGAAAGGTGGAGGCTTTAACAGTGTTTTCTTCTATTACATCAGGGGCAAGAAAGCACTAAGCAAGAAGAAGCTGAAAAGAAAACAGAAGGCCAAATCAAAAGTTAAATCAAGAACAAAGGTAAGTCAAGTGTTTATGAAGCTTGTCTCTGTTGGTAATGTATTAAAATATCAAAACATAAATTAAAGGGTATGCCAGTAGTTAAGGAAATATTGCAGTATATGACATTTCTCAACTTAATATGTAAATCGCAGATAAACTACAAATTTGCCTTTAATAAAGGTAAGGCAAACTGAAAGACATTTGTCTGCGAAACATTTATACTGCGGTTTTGCTCTGGTCTAATTTTATTTTATTTTATTAAAGTCTGGTCTTTTTAGTGTTTGAATCAAGTGTTAAAGACAGGTGCCATCCAAAAAGCTTTGCAACAACCATAAGAGTTCTGATATAGTTTAATTAAAAAAAAATGTTCCTCAAAAATCAAGAATGAAAGTTAGTATTTACAGATTAATACTGAATAAGATACAAAACATTATTATGAGTTTGGTTAGTTTAAATGCAGTATGTTTTACAGAACAGGTTGAAATTGTGCCCCCTTTTTAAAGAAAGTGTTAAATTTTTGTGTTTTGGTAATAAAAACATCATTCTGGCTCTACAATGCTAAATGTCGCTGTTTGATACTGGACAGAAATGTAACTGAACCTCTTCAGTAAGAAGCTCATATTTTTAAAACAATTTAATGCAATAGTGTGAGGTGCTGAGGGGTGAATTAGCAATTTAACTTCAAAGAATGAGACATAAACTAAATCACATTCTGCAGGACCAGCAGTTTAAAATACCACGCACCCTAAGGACCACACACCTAAGGAACAGGGGCATTACATAATGCTTCCTCCTGGTCCTGGAGGGCTGCAGTCCGGTTTGATAGGTAACCTATAATCAGTGTTGCAGTTATTCAGTGTTTATTTTGCAGTGACATACCTCTCTTCAAAAGACAATTAGCAGCAATTGCATCTTCCCTGCTTCCAACTTTAGCTATATTTGTTTATTGTCCATTGGACATAGCAGCACGTTTTTAAGCAGAATTAGTTTAAATAATGGAGTTGTGGTTATATGCTATGGAAATCTCTGTTCTGTTGAATAGAATAAGGCAGGTAAAACCATATACACTGTATATGTAAACTAAAATGGAAGATTGAAACAATTTAAACAGGCTCTGGAATTAGATCAGCATAACCTGTGGACTGTGCTTGAGACAGAGAGGGAGCTCTCACTGTAATGGTGAAGTGATAACCAGCTCGCCCTGCTTTGTAATAAGCAGATGTTTTGTGTTTTAAATCGGGAAATGGAATTTGCCAAAGGCAGGATTAAAGCGTCGTCATGTGAACGCAAACAGTGGAACACTGTGTAAAACCAATGTGTAAAAACCAGTGGTAATGTAGACCATATAAGTGAACAGTTAATGTAGTCATTAGGATTCCAGGGAGAAGTGAAAAGTGGGAGAGGCAATAACACACCAGACCGAGGAGTGATTGTCAACACTCGAATGGAAGCTGTAGCTAGCAAACCTTTTCCACTACTGTAACTGTGAATGTACAGTAAAGACAAAGTACATAAAGCATACAGTGAATAATTGTAGAGGATGAAAAGGGAATAACATGTACTGAATGAGTATGGGCCTTATATGAATATTGGCAAATGCTCAAAATACCTTTTGAACTGCAATGGAAATTCAAAAAGATATTGAATAAAATTCAGTACTTGGTAGACAGTAGTGCAAAACATTACATGCAGGTACCAAAAATGTAAACTACAAGTACAAAAATAAGAATAAGATTGAATAAGCTACTTATGTAAAAGACGTAGGTGTCTGTCAACCTTTGTAGTTCTTGAATATGAGGAATCAGCATTAGGATATATAGTTGAAAGTGTATTATTTATATTAAGGGATATTATGTTTTAAGTTGTACACTCGTAACTCCCCATTTAAAACCTTGTTTAGTTTTGGTCACCACAATACAAAAATAATTTCTGCTCTGAACTCTATCCAGCGAAGAGCAAACGGGGTCATTCCTGGGCTCAAAGAAATGTACTGCACTAACCGGTTGAAAGATCTAAATCCTTTTAGCCTTGAACAGAAAAGACTCCAAGGGAATCTGATTCAAGATTTCAGAATCCTTATAGGCATAAGCAAAGTCAACCATATGACCTCCTTCGGAATAAATAGTGAAACATGAAGTCACAAAGTAAGGGAATGTACATTTCAAATGGATGACCGGATGCACGATGTTATTTAAAGGCTTGGTGAAGTCTGAAGCAAACTATCCAGCCATCTTGTCAAAGCTGATACCATCAGTTCTTTCAAGAAATTGTTGGATGTGATCCTCAGATTAGCTTTTAATAACCAAATGAGCTTGATGGGCTAAATAGCTTCCTCTTGTTTGTAAACTGTATTATCTTTTTAAAGACCTTGTCTGATTTTGAATAATTTTGATTAAACAGAGGCAAGAGTAATACAGGGACAGCAGCCCTCTTAGCTAGTATCTTTCAGTAAATGCTCTGAACTGATTTTACTTGTTCAGTTCTATCATTCAACATGTAATAGTGCATCTGAGTTAGATGTATAAGTAATATCAGGTCCATACATTTTGAACCAGCAATTTATAACACCTTTAGATAGAGAAAATGAAAATGAAAACTGAACCACCTTTAAGCGTTGAAGATTTTCAGCATATACCAGTAGTAACTTCAGTAATCCTACTGCAAAGATTTCAGGTTTGTAAAAAGGAAAATGACATGACCTACTTGCACTTCCAATTTCTCAGACGGGTTACTAAATCCCGATAACAAAATAAATGAATCGAGGGTGTCACAAAATTTTTACAAATTCTGAGTTAAGCACAAAATCGTAAACTTTGTGAAAATACTGCCAGCTGCCATGTTTTCGCAAACCCCTGGTCTTGTCATGAGACGAGAACGAGAGCTTGCAAAAATTGAGAGGTGAAGCAGCCCTTCCTGCTCGGAAGTAACTGTAAGGAGTAATGTAATGTACAGGTTGTGGAGTAGACATTTCACTGCAGAAATGTTCCAATGTGATCTGCATGTAGAGTTAACAACTAAGTAGCAGCAGCAAAACAGTGTTGAAGACGCAAGCGATATTTCTATTGGATTAAAGAGATGTATTCACAAGCCTGCTTGTTTACGATGTCAGAAGGCCACTTCACGTCAACGGAAGTTGTGTTGCCTCGTTCTGAATCGCAGAGTATAGTGCTGCGCATACGTGGAACTTTCGGCTGCTTTGTGATGTAAATTGGAGGTTCTACATGTTGCCATATACATTTACTTTCATTGTGGTTTGAATTGCACTCATCAATACTGATTCTTTCTAACCCTGAAATCTTAAAATAGCTTTGCAGTTCTCCTTTAATGTTTTATGGACAAGAACTAATCTGAATAAGCCTGAAATAATGATACAAGAAGATGTATCATTACTAACGATGAAAAAGTGGTTACTACAGTTTTGCCCATGGATCTGTTTTAGGTTGCCATAGTTTATCCACAGATTCGTCAATGACTTATTTACAGGAGCTAAAGTAACTGCTGATAATTAGGAATAACGTTCAGTTAAATCAGTTGCAGAATATTGCATACAGGTAACAAGGATATGCTTGAGATCCTTATCTTGAAGAAGTAATTTCTAAGGAAGATTTGGGTATTTATAAAGACAATACAAAAACCTTTAGGATTAAGAATGTCTTTAAGAACAAGATGTTTGGGTATTGTAAATTATGTACAATATAAATCGAGAGAACTTGCATTAATTATAGAACAGTCTGCTGAAGTCTCATTTAGAATATTGAGTATAGTTTTGATCTCAGTCTTAGAAAGTTATATTACTGTTTTGCAATTTGTTAAAAGAAAAGCAAGAGGGTTAATTATAAGCCCTACAAAATGGGCAGTTTTCGTCCTGGAGGTCTGGGGTGTCTGCAGATCTTCTAGGGCTCTTTAAAACACCTGCAACTTAAAGGCTGAGAGAAGTTGTTAAATGGATCCCATTAAACCACTAATTATCTGATTTAGGTCACTAAGGGCTGAGCTGGTATGAAAACCTGCATATCAGCCTTCCTGGACAGGCATTGCCAATCCCTGCGTTAGAGGAATTTAATCATTTTAGTCCAGTAATTAGACAATGCAAGAGTTTGATTAAAAAATATTAGAACCTGCAAGATACTGGTAGTTAGCCCAGAGGCCAATAGTGTAACAAGGATTTGAATGTAAATTTGGGAATGAAAAAGCAGTAGTGAAACCTTTATAGAAAGAATTATCCAGAATACTCTTATCTAGCCATATCATTGATGCAGATTCTCAAGAAAAGGTTAGATGAGATCCTCACATCAATAAGCTGCAATCAATTGAGCAAAACCAGCTAAATAGTCTATTTTTGTTCCTAACATTTATGTTTGCATTATGAAGTTGCAATATTTGCTAGAGTAAGACAGAAAAAAACCCCAGGTACAACTGCATTTTTAACACTTCTTCAGGTAAAATTTAGACTTGTTTTGGTTTCTTTTCTCTTAGCTTATTCACAGGATTAATGACCAAGTTCTCCTGCTTGTGATGTGAGAGTACTCGTTATTTCATACTGTTTAGGTACTACTAGGCCTTTTTCCCCAGCCTAAACAGTTTGTATATTAGTAGTTAAAACATTCTGCAGTACAGTTTCTCTTTCAACACACTGTAAACGACTGGTTTAGTCTTAGGTTCTGTCAGATTAAAGTTATAACATGGGAAGAAGCAGTATTTAAAAGCAGTAAAGTCAAGCTGGAGCTCTTTAACATATACATAGTGACAATAACCTCAAAATCTCATTTGCTATCTGAGTTTTATTTCTGCTGTGGCAGAATACATTTGCAATGCTTATTATAAAACAAATTCATTTCTGTTAGATGGGGTGAAAATAAAACTTACTGTGGTACATATGTTAATAGAACTTTAATAGCTGAGGCACAGTGGGTGCTCAGAAAACTCAAAGCCACATCCTTGTTTTTCTTTAAAACAAGGATGTGATGAAACTTGCAATTTTCAATTCAGATTTTCTGTACTTGGGGAATTTCTGAACTCTTTGTTCTTGATTAATATTTTCTTGACCTTAAGAATGGGTTAGTCTCATGAAAATGGGTTAAACTGGGGAGATTATGTATTTTTTATTTACAATAAATAAATTATAAAATGTTTCTCTGGAATGTATTTGAAGTTAGAAAATATGAAGCATGATTTGCACTGGAGACATGTTTTTCAAGTTGCTGCATTTTGCACTCTGTAATTTTCTGGTGCTTGAATTTTGAAAGTTCAACTTCCTGAAGCATTAACGTGCAGAGACAGACTTTCAAGCCTTCCAAGTATGAACTCCATGATTTAGGGTATCGGCTGCTTTCAAAATGCACAATCTACTATTAATGACTGTTGATTTTCTCATTTGCACGAGAGTCTTTTAACATTGCTTTTTAATGTTGTGCTGTCATTGAAGTAGAAACTGAGTTTACAAATTGAATTTAAATTGTCCCGGAGCTCAGTTTGCGCCATGTTATCATAGGCATTGTCAGAGTTTTGTTTTGCTTTTTTATATCTACACAATCATCTCGTGATATGAACCAGACACATTACCACTGTGCTGCTTCCGTTTCCAGACAGTTATAATCCATCAGTGTCCTTCCTTGGTGTTTCCATTAGAGGCACAGACAGGAAAGTGAAGGAGCGTTCTAGGAAAGATTAACTTAAAGAACATTAAGCCGTTTTCACTGTGTTTGTTGCAATATTAATGTGTAATTGTCGATAGTTCGCAGTGAGGGAGACCAAGGGAAGCTATAGCCAAGAGTGTGAGTGAAAAGGATGATGGGGCTGGGGGAGGAGTCATTGGTTGAGCTTCCATTATTATTTTATCAGCGAGTAGTGAAGCACACATTTGGGAAAAAATTCAGGACAATTGCCACAGAGAGTAATACTGTTAATTACGTTTACTTTGTGCCACAACCCATTTCTGCATGGAATTGTGTTTTTCATATGAAAATGTGAATACTCTTCGGGGCATGCGTGGTGAATGGAGTATCACTCGGATCTCACTAGTTCTACATCTCTGCTGATTTTCACCTGTGGGAATCTGAAAACAGCTGCTTTTGGGGAGCTTGTCTCTCTGAATTATCGATTTGTTCTGTTGTTCAAAATTTCAGGCTAATAATTAGGAGATGCATTACTCTCTCGTGACGTATTTAGGCAAATTTAGTAAAAGAAGTGTTCTAAATGACCAGACAAAGCAGATTCAAACTTTATTACATCTTCTTGTAAATGCATTATTCATGTCAAAGTGTGATTGTCACTTGTTCATGCTTGCTGTGGAAATCACATTTTACTGACTGTTGGCACAAAAATGGCATAACTACTCTACGTATGTGCATATGGCTGATTTGCCTATAAGCCCCCAACTTTCCTTTTAGTCTGTATGATTTCTATTGGAAAATGTGTTTCTCCACCAGTTTCAGGGTAGTGTGGGAGCCTGAGCCTGTCCCAGCAGGCAACAGATGCAAGGCGAGCTCCCAATCACAGGGCACACACGGACACACTCGCATCAGGGCCGTTTTGTCAGAAAAAAGTTAACATACCAGTATGTCTTCTGGGCTGTGGGAGGAAACCAGAGCACCCAGTGAAAACCAACATGAACATGGGGAGAACATACAAAGTCCATGCGCATAGCACCACAGATCCTAGATTGAACCCAGGGCTCTTGTGCTCTGAGGCAGCAGTGTTAAACACTGTGCCACCCCTACCCCTACATCATATTAATCCTATAATCATTAAAATGTAAAAGGCACATGGAAACTCCCCCATAGGGAGTAGTAGGATAGGATAAAAGTCTTGAATATGAGAGTGATGGGTAGTCAGTGAAGAGTCGGGAGTAGCGGTTGCCTAGGAGAAGCAGTGAGAGATAATACCACACAGCAGCAGGATTTTGGAAGAGCTGGGGAGGATGGATTGTTGACGCAGATTAGTCTGCAGAAGAGGATTTTGGGGCTCCAGTATAGAAGCAACAAGGCCCCAGACCAGGTGCAACATTTATTATTTGCAAATGGGTACAATTTAACTCCTCCAAGCGGTAACAATATGAACTCCTTTAGCATCAACTGCAACTGTATCTTGACCTCAGATTTAAATCTTAATATCATCATGATCTATTATTAATGCATTCAGCTGTTTTCTACTGTATGTTTTTGGTTTTGCTTTCTGGGCTCTTTAATTAGACTTCTTATTAAGGTTTTTGGCAGAGGATTTTGCTGTAAAACCTGTAAAAAAACAAGAGCCGTAAATTTAAATTGAACTTGTTCCAAATCTTGCCCTTGCAGGATGGAACTCTTGCACTGAAGGAAGGATTGAAATTCCAGTTGTACTTTGTGACGGCATACGTGGAGATCTGTGCGAAGATGAATGTGATCGATCAAACAGATTTCACATAGTCATGAAAAGCAGGGCATCTGGCTTTGAAAGTTCGCAGAAGTTAAAAACAGATCATGTTGAAGTTGATGCAGTATAGTATGATTACACTATATCATATAATACAGTTTATACAAACCATCAAATAAGTAGAAATAAAGGGCGTTTTAATTTCTTATGCAGCCTGGTTGTGGCTTACTTGCTGTCAGTGGCAGATGAAGACGCAGCCTTAGTGTTTTCTTGGGTTTGAGGTGTGCGTCTGACAGCTTGCGCCAGGATGTGTGCTATACAAAACCACAGCTTATTGTGTAAAAGTGTAAACCGGGCATGAATTTTAAATTAAGTTTCGTTTCCAAATAAAGTGACACTTTATGCTTGATGGTATATTATCAAGTGTAAGTACATTGTCTGTATTGCATGTATTTGACTGATATTTACCCAACGCATTACTTCCTCCTTATCTTTTTAATTACTTGACTGCAAAAGGTCCAAATCCTCATTGTTTTTTGCCTCTCTGCTTAGTGAAACTCCAAATAGTAGCCATGAACTGCCGCTGCACTTACAGGATTAACAGGACTCTATCAAAATTGCTATTTCTAGATTAGATTGCAGTGAATTGCTCAATTCTTAATTTGCATTTTAATTTATATTTTAAAATGTACACTGATGTAGGCATCAGTTAATTCACATTTCACAGTCTCTTACACCTGCCAATAATGGCTGACCATCTGTAAAAAAGATTTGCATGAGGTCAGGAAATGTGTAGTTTCAGTTCTTTAACACAAGGTCTGAACTCACTGGAAAGGAAAGAAATTGAAGTCTGTGTCCTTATCTAAACTGACAGTGTCTCATTTTAGAATGAGATTATTAGCATAGTGGGACATTTACCTCTTGTGCAAAACTGCTGAATGCAGTATTTTACTGTTTTCCAACAGAGGCAGATTTGAGTATTTTTAATTAAGTGTTTTCATGTGTATTAAGAATAACAATAATACTTAATTGCTGCTTTTATTTACATTTGGTATTTTTTATAAATTAAAGTGGATTACATTTCTTTGTCTGAGGCCTAGGTTTACTGGATATAGTCTGATACCTGGATTATAAGCATATGAATTCTATTGATTTGGTCTGCTAATTATTTTAAAGTAACCTGTCCATTGTCAGATGCCTTAATTGTTTGGATTGGACCCTTGTCCAGCGATTGACATCTGTGGTACATTTTCTAATTTACTTATGTCTTTGTACTTTTTTTTAAATTGGGGTAATATTTTGTATTTTCATTAGGGTTATATTTTCCACAGTGAAATGGAAGAGTTGTGTGCTGATTTACAGCAGTACAGGGGAATTTTTTTGTCTTGGACTTATGAGTTGAAAAAAGCCATTTAAAAATTAATGTTTTCACTCTTCTATCAAATATATTTTCAGAACGGAGAGGGGGAATGAACTATTTAGAAAATGTTTTCATGTTTTACATATTTGATTATTTGTCACAGTCTAAGAAGATTGCGTGAGCTAAAAATGCATAAGCATGAGAGAAAAATGAGGCAAGAGGAAAAATTTTTTTTGCCTAAATAATGTTCTGTACACCACATGTCCTGGTATTGGTTTTTGATAGCTTGTCCATGTTGTTCTTTCTCTCCATGGCTGTGGGAAGATTCTACTGGTCTGTGGCTAGTGAACTTCAGAGGTTCTAGCATTCCACCAAATTGACATCTGGCTGTGTTCCTTCAGTGCCACAGTTGAGTTGTACTGTATTGATTGACCTCTCCAGAAGGCCATGGAATGGCCTTCTGGGTAGGCCTTACTCACACACTCTACATATCGTGTTTGACTTTGGTTGTAAGCAGGGGGTTGACCTTATTGTCTTATAATGTGTGAATGTGTACGTTGCCCCCTACTGTTTTTACTGTGTGTGATCAGGGTATAAAATTATGTGTTGTCTTTTTTAAAAAAGCCCATTAATAAAAACAAAACTCAGCAGCTGAAGCAAAAAAATGTTCATAGGGGAACTGCAGGCCCAATTTCTCAGGCTGGTTATTAAATCTCGACAAAATAAATTAAGTGATCATATTGAAAAATTGTAAAAGTTCCAAATTAAGCACAAAATCGTGAACTTTGTGAAAGTACTGTATGGTCATCATGTTGTTGCAAACCCCCGGTCTCGCCACAGGTTAATGTGATGTACAAGTTGTGCAGCGGACATTTCAATGCAGAAATGTTCTAACAGGTTCTTGATGCAGGGTTAACGAGAAAGTTGTATTTTCTGGCAAAACCTTCTCAAAGTCGAGAGCAATATTTCTGTTGGATTAAAAGAGTAGTCACAAGCCTGCTTATTTATAATGTAATATGGCCGCTACACCTCACCAGTACTGTTGCCTCGTTCTGAAACGCAGAATATGGTGCTCCGTATACCTGGAAATTTGATTATTTTGTTGTTAAGTTTAATGCTATTTTGTGATGTAAATTGTGAGGTTTTACACACTACTGTGTACATTTTACTTTAATTATGGTTTGAAATGCATTCATCAATGCCGATTCTTTCTAACCCCGAAGTATAAAAGGGTGTTGTGGTTCTTTAAGTTAACAAAATAATGTTAGTAGGAATTTGTAGGCAGAATGTGCTCCAAGGATCTTCAACAGAAGCATAAAACAAATATTATTTGATTGTTTTTTATATCTGCATCCATATATATAAAGTCTTTGCTGTATATGAAGGCATTTAATTATTATTGTATATGAAGGCATTATTATATACAGGATAATTCTGTATCCTGAAACCAGAGCAATATACCAAAGCACAAATCCCGTTCTCTGTCATTCAGAAATCAATAATGTCCTTGGCTTTAAAAATGTATTGCTCTGAACATGTACAGCACTGATTACATTTGGTGGCGTAAGAGCAAGGAGCGCAGTCTGGTGATTTGCTCCTCTCTAATGACTATGGCTCTTCCTTTACAGAGCGAGAATCTGGAAGGAGCCTTCTCTGTGCCGGATATCAAACTGCACAGCAACCCATCTGCATTCAATGTGTACTGCAATGTCCGCCATTGTGTGTTGGAATGGCAGCAGAAAGAGACTTCTCTGGCTTTGGCTTCCAAGAACTCGGTGCAGAGCGGGGACTCGGACAGCGACGAGGAGGAGGAGTCCAGAGAGCCATTGGTTAAACTGCCGAAGGTCAGTGTGCCGTCTCCCGTGGCCCTCAAGGGAAACCTCTCAAGGATTACGCATACTCTACTTAACAGCTTAGTCAATACGATTTTATTTAGTTTTTCACTTAGTTCTCACAGGTTTGATTAATTCTTGAAAGATTTTGGTAAATATACCTTCGCTTTAGTCAAAAAGGTATTGGTAGTATTGCCCATGGTAGCTCATCTGACTGCTAACATGATTATAAGCTCTCTTCCTTGTGGGTTCTGTTGTTTGCTTTTACTGATGTTGAAATATTTAGTTATTGAAAGTAGGGAATATCACTTGGAGATCTTTACCCTGTCTAGTTGTCAGGAGGGCTTGTGGTCGGAATTGAATATATGGAGATTATAAAGTAAAAGAAAATAGTTTTCTTACTGACAGCAGAATGGAATCATTTCCTCAATTGTTTTGTTTTTTTTTATTCCGAATGCTAGTTAAAACAGCTCTTATGATATAGGTATGCTCGTTATACCTACATGTAGCTGGGCTTGAAATTCTTTTAAACGGGAAGCTTTGCTTAAGGATGAAAGTCTCCTGTTTTCCCGAGACCTTGCTGCTTCTGTACTTTAAAAATAATCTGCTGTCAGAATGACAACTTTAAAACAGCAAGCCTTTCTGGAACTGTTTAATAAGAAATATTTCTACACTGACAGCTGAAAGTGTGCACTAATCAAAGCTGATAAGACAGTGGCCCCAGATTCTGCAGTTATTGAGCACAAATATTGAATAGATACAGAAAAAGCAGCCTTAACATGCAAATATTACACCAAAGACAGCCGTTAAAGTAATGTTATTACTTACCTAGAAGTGTAGACCTTCACATGTAAACCATTATTGCAAAGCATTTCTTGCATATATCTAGAATTGTCAGATTTAATTGTCATACGCTGCTAAATCTTTTTGATTTTGCATATTTGCGTCTTGTGAAGTACGCTTTGCTGTACGGCTGTAACATTTAAATTTGATTTCGCTGATAAAGAAATGATGGTGCCTTTCATCTTCTTTACCACTAGAGAGATATGGTCTGATGTTTAGAAACCTTCAAGGTAAACCCTCTCCTACTCCAGATATTCCATGAGATGACACACACAATCGTCCCTAAAATGAAATTCAGAAAATATTTTTTTTTTCCTCCTCCAGATTATTGGGATTGGTCTGTGTGGGGTGTTTGAGCTGATAAAGGAGACCAGGTTTTCCCATCCGATGCTTTGTCTGAGGAGCTTGCAGGCTCTGCTGGATATGCTGCAAGGCCAGCAACCAGAAGGCTTCCAGACTGAGCCCCCTGAGGTTCTAGGTACGAAGTTCTCGACACAAAGTTTCTAGTTCTTGCATGAATCAAGTGGCAGGTTTGATTGCCTGATACCAGTCATATGACTATACAGGAATTGTTTACACCTCTCCTTTGAATTAAGCACCATTTGAAAAACTTTCTGATAGTATCCATCTGGAAAGAAGCATAAATCCTGCTTGTACTATTATCTAACCAGCTTCTTGTTTTTCGTTTTTGGTCGTTTTTGCTTCCCAGAATCCTTGTTCCATCTCTTGCTGGAGATAACGATCCGAAGTACAGGGATGAGCGACACCACAGGCCAGGCTCTGACGGCACTTTCTTGTGCCTGTCTGTTCAGCCTGGTGGTGTCCTGGGGTGATACAGGCAAGATCCTGCAAGCTGTCTCTGCCATCCTCACCAACAACGGCAGCCACGCTTGCCAGACCATTCAGGTAAGTTCTTTGCAGTTTTGAGCTTTTCAACAATATGGTCTCTTTATAAATTACTGTGGTACTTTGTCAAAGCATTGTAAATGGTGGTAAAGGAAGAAAAAGCATGATGAGAACAGTGTGAAACCATGTCAAAGTAAATGCACTTTATAAAGGAAAATTCTGAACATACTATGGAAATATATTGTAGTAAACTTTCATAACCTTATCCATGTTCCATTACTAGTGGAATAAGAGTTCTATGGTTGAAAATATTGCAGTCTTTTTAAGGGTAGGATTTAAATGTTTGCTAGTATTCTGGTTTTCACATAAGAGCTATTGGAACATAATGGAACCATTTTGTAGTACCAGACATCCGAGGCCATGGATTTGTATTCAGGTCAACTCCAAAATGAGACTGGTGGTCTCAGCACCACATTTCTGAAACTAATGGAGCCTTACTTCGAGACAGTGATGGGTATTTGTTAGCTGCCCGTAACATCCCACAAAGCTACATTATTTTTCTCATAAACTTTAATAAGGTGTTATTTTTCTTAGATACTTGGTCCTAATAAATTATTAAAAAGCTGACAATATTAAAAGTAAAAGTTGTCTATATCCAATAAGTAATTGAGGGTAGCAAAGTGTCTAATTTATAGCCTATTAAAATGAAGGAGCTGAAGAGATTAAAAATTATCATAAGCTCACTCTGAAAAACTGCAGAAAGAATCATTTTATGTTACAGTGAGTTGACGAATTATCACTGGGATTACATTAACATGATGTAACATGATCTCCTCATCTAACGATTGTTTGAAGTCCACACACAGATTGCATATTTTACTCATTTGCACAATAAAAGGGAAGGCTAAGAATTTATATTTACTTGCATTCATTGTGCAGTTATTAGATCGTCTTTGCCTAGCATTATAAAATAATGCTGTGCTAAAACAAAATTAAGTCTACAAGATATAAATACAGCACATGTAGAAATTGCGTTCACCCATCTATGGTATCATATTGCACCAAAGTATAAGCCACTCACTGGATGAAACGTGCATACCTGTTGCATTTATAAAAATGAGAAAGTACAACGTTTCAATTATACTTTGATTCTGTCATACATGTTACATTTTGAACTTTAAATGACCTGCAAGGACGCATTTGATAATTCAATGGTATAGTGACTAATCCAGTTTGATGTATTTAAAATGGAGTGTGATCTCATCCCCGATTTCTGTGTACTCTGGTGTGTCGGTTGCCCATTCTTAGTATTCTCCATAAGACATTTGCAATATGGATGGGAAGATCCCAAGTAGTGACACTCCCTAACATGTGGTTACAGGGCTCTTTGATAATATTGTTATCCATTAATACTGAATCCATTATTGACATCTCAAGGGCTCTGAGGCTAATAACACTTAGTGTAAAGCCAGTGCAGTGCTTAATTAGCCACTCAGTAGTAGTGTTCTCTGATTCTTGACATTTAATTTTATTAAAATAAAAACACAATGCTGTAATCTAAAGTGGTAAAATATCCTTTCTTTCTTCTTTGGTAATACTATTGCCATCAAAGAACATTACTTCCCAGAACTGTTTGAGAGAGATTGCCTACCTCTTACTGTTTTCGTTTTTACAATTTGGAAATTTCTAAAATGGTTTTAAATTATAAATGGACAGTTATATAGTCACAGTCAATGCAGCTTGATGTTGATCCCTTGTTTAACCTTTTTAACAAAAAGAAGATCTGGAGTTCGCTGGGTCACTTGTTTTAAGGGTTTTTTGTGTCGATGGAGGGAAAAAAACTAAAAACGTAAATATCTAAAAGGAAGCAATATCTGTTATTTGTTGGCTGAGAGTTTTGTATTTTACGTTTTTAATTGTTTTCTAGTCCTAGATATCTCTGGTAATTGGTACTTTGTGCATAACATTAAAACTCCATTGCCATTTGTATGTGTGTATTGTAATAAGCCTTGTATTTGACATGAAATAAACTATTTTTTGTCCTCTTTGGTTATCAGGTGTTAAACATTCACATTTATGGCAGGGATATAGATTTTTATTGCCCCTTTTTAGGAATATGTGATGGTTTTCTGCTTTAATCCACTTGAATGCTTTCAGCAGCAGCTTTCCCTAGCTTCAACTGTCATTTTACCTCAGTGTGTAATTAGTCAATAAATGTGCGCATTCTTTTCCTGGAGTTGTACCAGAAATATACATTGATATATTGGATTTTTACCTTTACTATTAGTTTGGTTCATAGTTCTATATTTTCTCGTCACATTATTTTGTAGATAAGTTTAGTCAAATGCTAATTATAAATACAAAAAACATAAATATATGATTTACATTTTTCAGATTGTGCTTGAAATCTGTTTATGTAATAATATCTGGACCTAAGTTTGTTAGGGTATTTATGGTTAGGTTAGGACCTGATCAAATTCAGTTTTTTTGGAAATGTCATGGACTTTACTGAAATCCAAAATCTAAATACAAATCATTTTGAATGTTTTTTGGTTTATGTGATCTTAAATGTTGTCGCGATATAACAAAACATGAATGTATTAAAATTAAAAATGGCCAAGTGTTTACACGCCTAATATCAACATCAGCACTGCATCTTTAAGTTCTTGTTTAAATTATGAATGTATTGCAGTATTGGGTGGTAGAGTGGTTAGTATTGCTGCCTCACAGCACTGGGGTACTGGGTTCATTTCTTGACCAGGGATGCTCTCTGCCTGGACTTTGTTCTCCCCCTATTCGTGTGGGTTTTCTCCCAGAGTTTCTTCCCATAGTCCAAAGACATACTGGTAGGTTAATTAGCTTCTGGAAAAAGTAGCCCCGTTGTGCGTGTTAGCTTGTTTCTGTTTGTGTATAGCCCGCAGTGGGCTGGCATCCCATCTAAGGTGTATCCTGCCTTGTGCTTGTTGCTTCCAGGGATAGGCATCAGCTCCCCTGTGAACCTGTTTTGGAAAAAGCAGTTAGAAAATGGATGGATGGATATAGTAGTATTAAATAATACTGTTTAACAACAGTTTTCAGTACAGGCAGTCTTTGCCTCCATGATAATGAATGTCACCATAAGCATGCACATTTTGTCTTACAAATTATTCTACTTAATCCGCTGTAGTAATTCCAAGTAACTTTGGAACCTTTAGATTAATTTTGGACATGAAAAATATTTTCCCTCAAATTTATGAAAACTTCTAATCTCCACATTACAGGTGGAGTGCAATTTGCAAGGTAGGATTTCCCTGGATGTGCTCTTTGTTTCTCCTCAAGACTACTGTACTCTGCTCCCCAAAAGTGAATAGTGAATGAGAGGGATTAATACATTGGATGTGTTAATGACCTTGAATTTGGTAACGCCCTGTTATGGTTATAGCGATAACCGAAAGTTTATAACCTGAATTCCATAAATCAAAAGTGTTTTTCTTCATGTAAGATTGCCAGACCCCCCTCCGCCTTTTGCAATTTGGCTTTGAGTTGTTGCAGGACCTCAGGAGGGAAAGTCTAGTGGCTCCAGATCTCTGTTTCACTTTTTCCATTTAATAGATTATAACCCTTTACTATTAATCTAGTTTCTCTGCAGGGCTTTTTTGTGACTGTTTTTTTTTCCCACATATGCTTTTTATAGATAGATCGGCACAAAGGTCTAGGTTTTTTACATGCTTGCCATCAGTGTGACATAGGTCGTGCCTTTCTATCCTGCAGGTGCCCACCATCCTGAATGCCCTCCAGAGGAGTGTTCAAGCTGTGCTGGTTGGAAAAATCCAGATCCAGGACTGGTTTGGAAATGGCATCAAGAAAGCGGCTCTGATGAACAAATGGGTCCTGAAAGAGGTCCCCATAGATGAAGATGAGCGATGCCTGCTGCAGTCTGATGGCTCCTTTCTCTATCTTTTATGCAAAGATGGGCTGTATAAAGTAGGCTCTGGATACAGTGGAACAGTCAGGGTAGGGGCATCTGAATATTACCAGGCCTTTAAAGCATCTGAATATTATCATGTCTTTCGAAAGATACTCTTATTTCATCCTTGATACCCATGTTAGATTACATTACTTACTAACTACATTTCTAACTAGATTACATTACTAACCCATGTTAGATTACATTACTAAACTAAGATTTAAGGGCTATATTTTATAGGGTAATATTTACATTTAATATTAATTCACCCCTGTCTCTTAAAAATGTTTTTCACATTGGATATTGTGGTTTTCAATTAGGCGCTTGTCTTCAGTTTTAGCTGATCTTGCTCTTCAATGTGAAACTTGGTGGAACTGAATATTTGTGAGGAAAACCTGTCAAATAATACTCAACATCATTAATCTTTCAGGGCCACGTATATAATTCTACTTCTCGCATAAGAAACCGAAAAGAGAAGAAGTCATGGCTGGGCTTTGCACAGGTAACTACTGCAATATCAGTGAAATTAATTTACTTTTGTAATTGAGTTTTTTCATTGTTGACTTTTATAAAACAAAACTGCTTAAAGAGATAAGAGCAGGGAGCTGCATTAGTCTACATTGGAACAAGTAAAGTTTAAATGCACGCTCCAACATAAAAAAGAAGAAACATTTTAGCCATGGAGCTATCCACACCTAAAGAAAGACTCCATAGCTGAAATGCTGTTTTTCTTTCTTATTTCATTTCATTGTGGAATTAACATCTACTTGTTGCAAAAATACTTGAAGCTCTAGTAATTCTTAAATTCGTTATAAATTATTTCTAATTTATTGATCATCTACTTAAGTAAATGTCCTCTTACAATATTGGTGAAAAATTCTGTGAATTCTTGTTGCACAAGCACTGTTTTTGTCATTAGAATGCAGTGTAGGCCTTGTCATATTAAAATCATCAGCTTTGGCATAGAGTTCACATGAGTAGAAAATGGTTCAGGCTCATAAATGTCACAGACTTTTAGCTCGGGCAAATCCAGCATGCCATTTTATATTTTTACTGAAAGTTATTGACTCTATTAGGGAAAAACAATGTTAAATTCATAACTGGAGGATGTATTTTTACAGCTTTATGTAACTCTTTTACTTGTGCTGCTTCAGGGCTGCTTGTTGTACAGAGATATGAACAGTCATAGCATGAATGCTATCAAGATCAATCCTGAGACCTTGGAGCAGGAGGGGGCCATCACCATGCCTGGTATGGAGCACTTCATTGTGGAGCCTTACAGTCATCTTCACCTCTGTAGCCAGTTAGCTAATGTGCAAAGAGAACATGTCAGAGTGTATTTTTGCTCAAGTTAGCTAAATGTTTTAAACTTCCTATATGTCTTTTTTGTTAATTATTAATTAATGTTAAGTACCACATAGCAGTTTGTTATGTCACTTTAAAATGGAATCCATTAGCTCTATATATTTTTTTTTACTTGACTTAAACCTGTATTTCTCAGTTTCTGTTTCTGGAATGCTCCAGAAATAAAGCATTAGTAACATTGATATCTTGATACATTTCTCTCCTGTTTTATACTGAAAAGGCCAAAAAGGCTTGCCAAAATATTTACATAGAAAGTGCAAATAAGAGTAACAAGATTAAAAAGAGAAAAATACATTGTGATGCCACTTGGGGCAACTCGCAGCAGAGGCAACAGTTCTATGTGGGTCCCTGACCAAAGATAAACCCCGACTGAGGTTTGAAATGAAACTTGTTTATTTAAAAGGCACTATTTATATTACCACAGCAAAAAAGGCAGGTAATTCTGTCCAAGGTGATTAGCAGAGGTGCTTGTCCTCAGCCTGAAGGCGTGCCTATTAGCCATGTCAGCAGCAATAATGTGGCTGGTGTGGCAATGCCACAGCCTGTCTTCAGCCCGGAGCAGCTGAGTGGCTTGAGTTTTCAGCTTGATGGCTGTCTTAGCGGTATATCAGGCTGTGTGTTACCAGAGGCTGATGTGAAGATCCTGTGTCACTCTTATTCTGGCTTCTTCTCCCATATGCCTCATTCTATTCCTTGTTCTGAGCTCTATTTATGTGTACTGGAGCAGGGTGCACAGCTGATACGTGCTCCAGTGATTGCTCACGTCCAGCCTCGTGGATACCACATGTCCTGTTGCCCTTCTTGGGCAGGGGTAAAGCTTGTAAACAAAGAGGCCTCGGGAAAGTAATGCCCTACAGGGATGGTCCCTTGTGGCATCACAGCATTCATATATCACTTATGCTCCCTGTGTCGCACTTTTCATGTGTAATAATCAGATTTTTTTCCTTTTTTTCCCTCAGTGCTCCAAGCTGATGCGCAGAACATTGTTTTCACGGATGGAGAGTACGTCAATCAAATTGCAGCATGCAGAGATGTAAGAACATCTAAAAATCTGATTCACTTCCACTTCATATTTTTGTATGGGATGACCTTTTCTTTTTATACCCTTCCAATCAGAATTGGCTGTTTATTTCGGCTTGTCCTTGCAACCCCTGTAACAGCTGCCAGTATGGGAGTAAGAAGTAATATGAATTCTGTCACTCAGCTTGCTCACTTTTATTCAGCCACTTGCAATTGACAGCTGAGAGCCCCATAGTACCTTATAGGAGAGTTTTCAGCAATCAGAGAAGCAGCAAGTCTCTCGCTGATGTCAGTGCAAGCTGTCAAGTCCTTGGGTTCACAGTTGCTTAGCAACCCTGGATGACTCAGCCAATTATGCTTTGCAGTTTGAGGAGTCCTGAACTCAGCTAGCTTAATAAACCAGTGATGTTGAGATTACAGGGTGCAAACTATGCTCTTGGTATGGACCTTTGTGAATTGAATTTCCTGGGGGCTGTTTTGAGCTGATTTGATTGCTATCTTTAGGTTTTCACCTCAAACAGGTTTTGACACTTCACAGCAGCATGTTACTGTGCATTGTTCTAAATTTCTATGCCGACAACAATGTGAGCGTAGTTGATGATAAAAGCTTATGCAGCCCTTGTCTTCCTTTCCAGCTGCAAAGAACATGTCTAATCATGAATTTTATCAACAATGCTGTGTATGCCAGAAGGAAGTACTAGGGACCATGAGGATATGCAGTGAGCAGCATTATCAACTTATCTATCAATATTTGAACTCAGTTATAGACAAAGTCAAGAATTATAAACCTCCTTTTGTTTTAAAATAGAATTGCATTAATTTCAGACTCATTTGTTCTGTCAGCCCATGTAGGTTTATTGAATAAAGCATGAGACAGAAGGACATTAGTTTGTTGAGCTCCTGTAGTTACATCCACACAAGAACTGGTTTCTCTGAGGGATTTGGCAGGTTGCTAGGTGACAGCTTGAAGCAGTCAATCCTGAAAAATACTTAGTGTGCTTGGCTATGTGGAGGTAAGGAAAGAAAAAAGAGGGCTTTAAGCTTTTCAGTTTATTGACATCAAGATAACTTGTGACCATTGTCACATAATAACCCGGAACCTCTAAAGGAAACAAACATTGTAGAATGTAATATATAGCTGATCTTCTTTGGGACTCTGGAATGCATTATGTTCTTGGTAATGATAAGAAACACATTGTCCACAAATGCCCATACACCCATATTTTAGATTGGTTTTGGTTTTCAGATCTCATTTTTATAATTGTTCTCTTGACCCTTCTTTGATTGCCTGATTCCTTTGATATCTTCTTTTTACCATGTTAACTACCTGATGTTGTGCTTGGGAAGCTCTGTGTGGCAGTGCACCATGCTAAAGCTGTAAAGCCTGAGTGTGTTGGGGGAGGGGCAGGAAGCATATTTAATATTTCTTGATTCATCTTAACTGAAAATTGTTATGCAGAAAGGAAGGTGGGGGAAGGGAGAACTTTGAAATTCATGTATCTGCTTTGAAATAATTTGCATAGCAATTTCTTCAGAAGTCAGCCTGTGGAATTCTCTGAGCCAGCCTCATAAGTGGACCTAAGTGAAGACCCTCCATGTTGATGGAGGATCCCTTATGGGGGAAAATGAGCTTTTAGTGGTAGAAGCTTGTAAACTGCAAAACCAAGGACTGTATATTAAAAGGCTCCAAAGGGTGTTTTTACTGTGACCAGAATGGCCAATTTCACTATATGTTGTTACTTCACTGTGTGTAGTTACCCCTCTCCTCCCTCCCTGTGGTATCACACTATGAAGTCTCTGACTCTTCTCTGCATTGCTGTAAAACGCCTGACAGGGAATTGATACCTTTCACCACACTGTACATTTGTATCAATTGTGGAAACCGATGCACTCTTACAGAACAAGCACTACATAAATTGCGATGTCAGACCAAATTCTTTGTCAAGGGTTTACAAAAATATGGCAGCACATAGGAGATTTAAATATTCTTAAGTGAAGCATTAATGTTATGTGAAATTTCAGACATTTCTCAGTCTGTTCTTGTGTCAGTTTTTTTCCCCCCACTGAAAGTAGAGCTTGGTAAATGTTTTCTGTGGACTTAAACTCAAAGACAAAGAGGCTGTCATTTTAAATATCCAGGCTTTGGTGCAGTAATAGTTACTTTTCTGGTCTTCAGATTCTGAGTCTCTTTAATTCCATATCATAGTGACGATCCAAAATAAATCTGCCATGAATGTCAATTCCACAAATGAATGTACAATTTTTTATTGTTTTCCCTGTAGTCATTATTATCCAAGATGGGAGATTAAAATAAAATTCCCATTTTCATTTTATTTAACAAAAGCACTTTCTTCTTAAACCAAATCTGTCATTCTTCCTCGGGAATTTACTGTGCAAAATACATTTTAATTGTTATGTGTTAGCATTACAAACAATAGAAGAGAGAGGCGAAAAATGTCTTTTCAGATAAGAAAAATTAAACAAAAGCTGTAAAATGATCAACAGTAAAGTTTTTTCCAGTCATGTAAAAGTTGGTATAAAAAGTATTCTATGACCAGTAGCTGTGATTACGACAGCTCTTATGCTGTGATTAGTACTGTAGCTCCTATTAGCTATGACAGCCTCTTAAACTTCAGAAAGATGTTTGGTAAAGTGTTCTGACCAACTTGTAAAACCAAGAGGCCAAAAAATGGTGCATGCACCCTAATTCGCACCCATTTAAAGGAGTGTATAAAGATGAAAAGGCTGCAGGTGTGATTTGGACTCCTAGTTAAGTGCTGTGATTCACAGAAAGACAGTATATGATCATAGATTGCATTTGTTTGTTTTCCAGGATGGTTTTGTGGTGAGAATCTATGCAACAAGTACTGAACCAGCACTGCAACAGGAGCTACAGCTTAAACTGGCCCGAAAATGTCTCCATGCATGTGGCATCTCACTCTTTGACCTGGAGAAAGACCTGCATATTATCAGTAAGATTTATTTTTTTGTAACCTTGTCGCATCTAATCAATGATGGATGCTTCGTATGTTTCTTGTTGTCTTTGGTTCTCATTTGCCATTCCTCCTTTGTCTCTCACTTTGCCATGTAACAGAAGAAATTGTTTGTTTTTACCATGTACATTAAAGCAGACTATAATGGCTGTTAGACAGCATGGGCACTTTTAATTACATGAAATACAAGAAATTAATTTGCTTCTGGTGTACTTTTTTTGGTACCTTAACATTAAAACATGTTCTTTCATGTTTCATTTGAAATGTAAGGTTTGCTTTAAAGTGCTCATTAAGCTGTCCTTTTGACTGTCTTAAGAACTATGCTTTAAAACAGTATTTTAAATATAAATGGATTCACTGTCATTTTTACCACTTTAAGTACTATAAATGTGTAGAAAGATATTTATATATAAAGCATACTATTAAATATATATTTAACTATTTTAAATAGTCAAGTATTGTTGTATTCCTGTGGACAAAAGTAGTTTATTGTTATCTGAAGTGATGAAGTTTTCCACCAATGAGCTTTAAGAAAGAATTGCAGACTAACAGATGATAGTGTTCAGAATAATATCATCCTAAAATACAAAAAAAAATTATAACAGATGGTAATCAAGAAAGACATTTCTTCTGAATTAATGTTTTCATTGAAATATTTGGATCAAGTGTTAGTATTTTGTATGGCTTGAGTAAAAAAATACTCCATGAACCTAGGAATTCATTTTAAGGTTTCAGAGCTGTCTAGATTTCTATTGCTAAGACTTATTTATCAAATCCGTCTTGACCTCTTTCTTCAGGTACAGGGTTCGATGAGGAAGCCGCAGTACTGGGAGCTGGCAGGGAGTTTGCTCTTATGAAAACTGCATCCGGAAAGGTACTGGATTAGACACTATTTCTTTCTGCAACCCTGGAACTCGCACAGTTTTTTGTGTCAAATTAATTATTCACAAGCTATTAATAATGTCAAAGAAATTCTGTGTAAACAAGTCAGTCCTGTTCCTTGGTTGCCTGAAGTGAGTTTCCCATTGTGTACTGATGATCATGTGCTGTTGTTTAGTCATGCCCAGACTAGGCTGACAGCCAGTATATCACATCAGCAAGTCTTGCCTTTTTGGGGGAACTGGTATGTCTATTTTCACTTGGAGAAACACAACTATCTCATTTTGTCAGAGATGCAAAGATATTTTGGAAATATTCTATATAGTTGTTTTTGGTTTTATTAAGCATGTTTTGCTAATAGTTTCTTGCATTTTATCTGTCCGCATGTACTAGAGTTTACCCTTTAACCCTTTTTCCTGGAAGAATCAGTTAAAGTGTCAAGCGAAGTGCCAATAAATGTGCACTGTGAACTGAAATGAGTTGAAGTTCAAAGATATAACACTGGTGACATATTAATTGACCAGTTATTGTTTGCAGTATAGAAAAATATTCTTGTTTACAATTAGGTATGGGTAGGCAGAAAACCTAAGTAGATCTTGAGACATTCTTCCATGAATATTTAAAAATTCAGAAACTGATTAACCCAAATATTGAAACAGTAGTTGCCAGGTGAGTTTGTGTGTCTGCGTAACAACATCTTTCTGGCTTTCTAGGAGATAAAAAGGTGATTAAAAGATTGATCTAATTTCACGGTTACGTACATGGCCCAATAGATAGACGATAAGACCTCTTTAGATCAGTTATAGCTTAGTTTTTTTTATTTTTGCAGAACACATGTAGAGTCCTGGCCCAAGGTGGGTGTGAAATAAGGTATTAATGTATGTATAGTCATGAAGATTTACGAATGGTAGCTCACCATGTTGACCCAAGGCAGGATGATCTGCTAATGAAGCAAATAACTTAGTTAAATGGCTGGAAACATTTTATTTTTATCCATATTGCTTAGCAATTAGCAGTAGCCACTGCTGGATTCTAAAATTAAAGAAACTGTGTACAAACAACTATAGTGCTTTTGTTTTGTTTTTTCTGACTGTATCATGTAATGAATTATTCCACTTTTGGCTATTAATGCCTAAATAATTCTCAAATCACTTTGCTGCTAGTTACCAGATGTGCTAGATGGGCCATATGGCATCAACTCATTTTGCAATATGTAATTTATGTTCTAAACTGTCTCTGATATACAGTGTTAATTAACATGTTAAATATTTAAGAGGTACTGGGCTTATATATTTACTCAAAAGGAATAGGTAGTTGTTGTTTCTTCTTGATAGAAGTGTTGTGACCTGGCTAAATGAAGCACTTATTTGCAGATGATTAGATGTACATATCGGATGCAAAATTCCTCAGTGTAAAAGCTATTAACCATTGTATTTTTTCTCTTATTATGTAATCACAGTCTTACACTAGGGATTATTTTGGATTTGTAAACCTAACAAAAATAGAAACTGATGACCTGTGATTTGGCAAAAAGAGTTTGTGGATTATTTGGGATATCCTACATTCCCTATAAGAGGGCAATTTCAGTTTAGAATCAAAATTGAACAACCTTGAAAGTCAAAGTCAGACCTGCTAGGGGTTTGTCCTGTTGACCAGGGTAATGCTTATTGCCTAGAAAGTGGGTAATACACAGCCTATCCATAAAAAAAGTTTTACAGTAGGAAACCAAGTATTTATACACTAAGTCTTACTTCTGTCACATGTTATAGAAATGATCATTAGAACTAAATTAGTAGCCCCTCTAAATGGATACTGTTCTCTAGGGGGCAGTCTGTATGGATTTTAAAAAAAGTATCTCAACTAACTTGCTAGCGTCCTTGGAAGGTGATAACAGTCATGGTTACAAAATGAGCATATGATATGGCACATTTAGATTTTCAGAAGACTTTGATGAAGCTTTTCATTAAAGGTTAATTCTCTAATTGGCATTTAATGTTAATTTGGATTAAGACCTGCTAAATGGAGAGGAAACATAAAGAATGAATGTTACAATTGGGGTGATGAAATCAATGATGAAAATAAGTGTCTTTGCTGTTATGGAATCAATCCATAAACATGTGATCAGGTACATTTCTGGACTCAGCGGAATGTTCCGCTTTGACGGGCTGAAAGAAATCTTTTTTTCAGTCTTGAATAAACACTATCAGGGGATGTGATTCAGGTTTTCAAAATCCTCAGAGACATTAAGTCAACCTGGTAGACATCATTAAGCAGAGTGGACCGGAGTGGTGCATGAGAGTCGGAGTACAAGTGAAACTTTATTACACAAAGGATTATAGATAGATAGATGACTTTATTGATCCTGAAGGGAAATTGATGTGTTACAGCAGTCCAAGACAAGCAAAAGCAGACATCAGAATAGATGAAAAATTATACAAAATAAATATAAAATAAATACATAGGTGTGTGTAAAATATGATGATCACAGTCAATGTAAAAACAATACAATATGTGCAAAATGTGCATAGGTTTATACAGATTGATTGTCCAAAAAGTATAATGGAGCAACATGCTGTCCATAGATGAGCAAATGAAGGGCTAACAGTCCTAGCCTAGGGCAGCGTTATACACCCTGACAGCCGCCGGGAGGAAAGACCTGATCTACAACAAGATAGTCATATTTTCAAAGCCAATACCAGATGTTTTTTTTCAAGAAGCATCCTGATATATCAAAAACACAAAACAAGCCAGGTGGGCCAAGAAGCCTTCTCTCATTTGCAGCCCTTCTTGTGCTCTTGTATCTAGCATTTTCAGATATTTACTGTATATTCTGTTGTGATATAAATGCTAAGAACACACGCAAGATATTAAAAAAGAAGTATTATTTTGAGTGGTAAACCCCAAGTTATGCCGCAAGTTATGATAGTTTTTTTTCTGACTGGGTTTTGGCTATTAGTACCTAAATAATTCTCAAATCACTTAGCTAGATGGGCCATATGGCCTCCACTCATTCTTTTTAATGATTGAATGATTTAATGTTACTTATGTGAAAATTGGTGTGCGTCTTGATTGTCTTGTTAGTGATTTACTTCTCTCTTTGTTTTTCTCAGATCTATTATACTGGAAAGTACCAGAGCCTGGGGATCAAACAAGGCGGGCCCTCAGCTGGGAAGTGGGTGGAGCTGCCCATTACCAAGTCCCCGAAGATTGTGCAGTTCTCCGTCGGGCACGACGGCTCTCACGCGCTGCTGGTGGCTGAAGATGGGAGTGTCTTCTTCACGGGGTCTGCAAGCAAGGGCGAGGATGGAGAATCAAGTACTTGATTTTATGAGATTTGTTGAAGGATTTCTTGCTTTAAACTTTCTTTGCATGTAGATCCTTGGATCCATTAGCTGCTCACTTGCAGACAAGCTCGATGAATGGTCACCTCTTATTTGTAGCCTTTCTTACATTCTTATTGTTTTTTTGGGCAGATTTTTTGTCATTGAGGCAGTCCTGTTTTTAAAGGTTATACGAGTAGAACCTTCCTGCCTTAGTTGTCTACATACTGTAGAAAACGGTTTACTGCTATGCACAACTTTTTACATGCTGCCTATGTTCGTATATTATGAGACCGTGTTGTATGGTTTGAAATCATTTTCTTCAGGAGAGTTTTTTTCTTTTGTATGTCCAGCAAAAAGCAGGCGACAACCGAAGCCCTACAAGCCCAAGAAAATGATTAAACTTGAGAGCAAAATGGCAGTCTACACAGCATGCAACAACGGGAGCAGCAGCATTGTGACGAAAGATGGCGAGCTGTACATGTTTGGGAAGGATGCTGTTTACAGTGACAGTACTTGTACGTACTATCCGCCTTCCAGTAGTTCTAGGTTCCCTTGCGTGAGAGCCGATGAGAGTCAGTAACAGGTTATTTTTTTTCTGTCGGACAGTAAGGTGATATTTTTGGCAGATCATCTGACATACCCCCAGTAACCACTCTTTCGTAGCTCATGCGGTACTATGGTTGTTGTGTCGCTTAACTTCTGATCTCTTTGCGATTGACACGAGTCAACATTGTGTTTTTGGATATGAATGTTAGGGATACAATGTTTGTGCATTGCATTTAGTGGTATGTTGTGTTGTATCTTCAGTATTCCCAAAATATAGATATTTAAATGATAGGTTCATGCGGAATATGTTTTTTTCACCCCATGAGCTTTCTCCGAAAGACCAGAAACTTGAATGTATTTGTATTAGTGTTGTGTGCAAAATACAAATGGTACGCTTCCTTACAGGCCAGGTGACAGACTTGAAAGGACACTTCGTAACTCAGGTAGCTATGGGGAAGGCTCACACATGTGTGCTGACAAAGAATGGAGAGGTGTGGACTTTTGGTGTCAACAACAAAGGACAATGCGGCCGAGACACTGGGTCAATGAGCCAAGCTGGGAAAGGTAAGAGCATGAGAAAACACTATTTCAAACCACACCTTGGCTTGCTTTTTTTTGATTGTTTACTTTAATTACTTGTGATTAACCTGAGGGAAAGGCTGGTATACCTTTGTTTTCTGGTTGTCTAAGGAACTTGTGCTTCCAATTTTACCATGCGCAGTAAACCTTTAAATTGGTATATTTCTCTATGTGATTTATGAAAGCCTTTGGGTGTGATTTGTAGAGTGAGCCAGAAGCAATTTAATATGTTTGGACAATTTTAATTTTTGCATTGTGCTGCACAAGGCTATGACTATAAGCCCTGTCTAGACAGTTATACTGTGAGCTTTTTAAACAGCCTTTGATTAGAACTGCCCATCTACTACCATATTAGACAATTACTTATGGCAGGAGCAGTTTTGTGCACTCTTGAGTTAGTTTAGAATTTGAAGTGTCTTGAATGAGGCTGAAGCAGTGATGTGCGTGTCCATGTGGCTGAGCAGGTTTTGGTGTGGAGAATATGGCCACTGCAATGGATGAGGACTTGGAGGAAGAGCTAGACGACAAGGAGGAAAAGTCCATGATGTGTGCTCCTGGCATGCACAAGTGGAAGCTGGACCAGTGCATGGTGTGTACAGTGTGCGGAGACTGCACGGGCTATGGGGCCAGCTGTGTGAGCAGTGGCCGGCCGGACCGAGTTCCTGGAGGGTGAGTTCTTCGTCTTGCTCCTGAACCTTTGACTTTTTTTGTGTGTGTCTCTTTACCTCACTTCCCTTCCTGCAGAGACTTTTGCAAGCGAAGCATATTAAGCTTTTTGTTTCCATGTATGATCTAATGAAATGCACTTTTCCTAAGAAAAAGTTTCTCATTCATTAATATGCCCTCCAAAGTATTGAAGTCTCATTTATATTTTCTTTAAATGGGGAAGTGTGATTAATTATACAGGCATCCATTGTAGAAAAATGGGGAGTGACATTTTAAAAAGCAGGATTGTGTTTTTATTTATTGGGGATAGTGTCTTCACTGTGGGATTTGTTTATCCAGCCTGTGGGGCTGGACTATGCCAAGGAGGGTGTAGAAATGGAGGGATCAGAGTCACAGGAGGAGGGATACAGTCTGATGGGAAGAGGCAAGATGCAGGAGAGACATGACAGCAGTGAGATACAAGGAAAAATGGATTTCAGTCAGCTCAGTGACGTTTGTAGACAGGGCCAGCTTTAGCATGCCTGTGTCATTATTGTTTAATATCACCTGAGACTTTTATCCAATCAGGCATATTGTACATTCAAGACAGTCACTGGACTGTAAAAAATGTGGGTAAATACCCTTCATCTGATTTGATGACTTATAAACAATTTTTCATATAAAGAAGACATTTGTGAATTTGTATTCGTATTTTTTGCATTGAAGAAGCTCTGTAAATGTAAGTGCTGTTTTAAGAACCTACAGCTCTCGTGTTGGTTTTTATTCATATTTTTCTTTCATCGGTGGTGCTGCTGACTTTTCCTTTTGCCGATATTGTCGGAGCCCGAGTTAGGGAAGTGGAAAACTGATCGCGATTGCTCTCTGTGCTCTTCTCTGCAGCATCTGTGGTTGTGGCTCCGGGGAGTCAGGCTGCTCGGCCTGTGGCTGCTGCAAGGCCTGTGCCAGAGAGCTGGATGGACAAGAGGCCAGGCAGAGAGGGATCTTTGATGCTGTGAAGGAGATGATCCCATTAGATTTACTTTTAGGTAAAGCCTGACATTACATCATACACGTCCCTCCCCCCTCATTTGGACTCAGACCAGAAAATACAATCTCCAGTAATTCTGTATGTAGCTCTTTCTGTATGAGGCAGACTAGGTTCCTTTGTTCCCAAGGCTACCATTTTGAGATATGCAAGTGATATATTTATCATAGTTTGTTTTATTTAAAAGAAGAGGGGTTTGTTTAAATTCCTTTGTGTTTCCAGCCATCCTTTATAATTTGTTTCTGGATATTGCAGAATAAAATGGCTAATTAAAGTTTATCAATTAGATTATTTCCTCCTGTGTTGTGGGGCTGCTGGCTGCCGTGTGTTGTCCAGTTGGAGGAGGAATTGGGTACCGTCCTAAATGTCTATCACTATGGGATCATTTGGAATAAAAAGTGCTACCAGTTCTTTTTATTTAACTTTAAATGCTGCATTTTATTATATTATTATTATTATTATAGTTTCTTATACTTTTATAGTGCTTTTCTGGACACTCCATTCAAAGCACTTTACAGGTAATGGGGACTCCCGTCCACCACACATCAGCTCTCAGTGGGGAGGAGAACAGAGTGATGAAGTCGGTTAAGAGATTGGGGATTATTAGGAGGCCATGATTGGTAAAGGCCAATGGGAAATTTGGCCAGGATGCCGGGGTAACACCCCTATTTTTTTTGAGAAGCGCCCTGGGATTTTTAATGACCAGAGAGAGCCAGGATCTTGGTTTTACATCTCATCTAAAAGAAAATGCCCGTTTACAGTACAGTGCCCTGTCACTATACTGGGGTATTAGGACCCACACAGACTGGTGTGTGCAGGGTGAGCGCCCCTTACTGGCCCCAGTAACACCACTACCAGCAGCAACCTTAGTTTTTCCCAGGAGGTCTCCCATATAGGTACTGACCAGGCTCACACTTGCTTAGCTTCAGTGGGTTTCCAGCAATGAGTTGCTGGTTAAATTAAATCTACATAGATTATAGTAGATATACCAAGATTAATCATTAAAGTGTTCTTTTTTTGAGTGCTGTAACTTGGCCAGACTAGTAAAAGCACTTTCTTGGAGTGCAGGATATGTCTTTAACCCAGTCGTAGGAGGTCTGAATTCAGGCTGAATAAAAACAGGATGCCCAGAGTGATGAGATGCACTGGACAGCAGTAGCTACACTATTGCTGCTGTGAGTTGCTGGGGGACCTGTGAGCTTGCAGTGTTGACAGCAAGCACAATCAACCTCTCCTGCAGATGCTATGTGATTTACAATGTGCAAAATGGCAAAAATATTTCCATTTCAGCAGAGTGTTCACAGTTCTTATTTCCACCCATGCTGATTGGTTAACAGTTCTCAATTTAGAAATCTAAAAAAAATTAGAATTGTATTAGTTCTTGTCAGCTCCATCATTCATCTTTGTATGTTTTTTCCCCCAAAATCCACAACTGTTTTATTTTAGCTGTCCCTGTCCCTCCAGGAGTAAATATTGAAGAGCATATCCAAATACGGCAAGAGGAGAAGAGACAAAGGATAAATCGCAGACACCGGCTGGAAGAAGGAAGAGGTATGTCGATCCCTTTTTGTTTAATGAAGAGGCCGAGTGCACAGACTTCAGGTGGGAAGTTCTCTCTCATGCTGGGCGATGATCACATTGAAAGAAATGGTAGGGAACTTAACCATAGGTGATAAAGTTACTTTTGAGCATTTGTGGTGAAGTCTGAAAATATACTGGAACACTTTAGAAACACAAGACATTATAACCCCAGTTATTATTACTCATAATAACATATTCTTACGTGTTCGTGCATTTTAAGAAGTTCTGATATGGCTGTAGAGATGGTTAGAGCTGATGTCTGATTTTTTTTAAATTCCTCTTTTATCTTCCAAGTTTAAAAATACATTAAATGCGACACATGGAAAACATAAGTATTAGTCGTTATGTAATTTTGATTTTGCACATGTAAACGTGATATTTACAGGCATAAAAAGTTTTTATTATATTTTGATGGTGCCTCAGGCCTCTTTTGTCTTAGTGAATAAGGGGATCCATGCTTGTGTGCATTTTGCTGCCAGAGATGTTGCAACATAGTTGCAACTAGTGCATTTAGGGTTTTTTAATTCATCGATCATCAATAGGTATCAGCAAAGCAAGCAATTAATAGCTTTTGTGATCAATCTAGACCCAGTCAATGATGTGTAACAACCCATCAGAGACTACCTCAAGTTCAAGTTAAGTTCAAGTTCAAGTTTGTCATTATACTCATATACAGGTATATGGTATAATGAAATGCTATTTCGCTGGCTCTCAGACAGTAAGAAGTAAAAAAAAACAACAATACAAATACAAAAACAAAAAAAAACAATAACAATGTTGTCTACCTGATGAAATATTTAAATTTCTTAAAACTATCTTAGATGATAATCTATAAACCTATTAACAGTCAAGATGGCTAAGAGCTGCCGATATTCAGTTAAGGAACTCCTGCATCATTTGTTGTGTGATAAAAAGTAACCCCTATAAGACTCCTCTCAGCACATCAATGTAGATAAAAATGGATATTGGTGGAAGGATGGTGTGGTTCACTTATTTAATAATGTAGATTTAATACACAGGAGATGGAGATGTTGTAAACAGTTCACTGAGGTGTGTTTTGGTGGCAGAGTGTAATGGTGTGGGTGACAGTTGATCAGAACTTTATCAGTCACTTGCTTTTTTATGGTAATTTTACTGCACTGCATTGTTCTGACTATTTTCAAACTTTGACCACCTGTTTTCTTCTGCCTTGCCCCTGTTTTTGTAACACCTGATACAAATGTGGTATAACAATGCAGATGGTAACACTGTCTAGCACCTGTGGGATGGGTTGAGTAGATGTTATACTTTAGTGTGAGACACTAACAGAACGGCTGAAGAGGCAGTGACTTTGCTCATTGTATGGAGGAACATTCCCGTGGTACATGTGCTGTGCATGTTCCATGCACTTTTATCTCTTCTAATGTTTATCTTGAATATGGAATTGTTTCTAAAGTGTTTCAGTCATACAGCTTCCTGTTTGCATAGCACATGCAAATAAAAATCAACAGGGAATTCGGGACGCTTTCCAATGTCGAAAACATTAACTCAAAATTCCTGTCTTCCAATAACTTGAGAACCAGCACTTGTCTGAATCAGGTAGTGAAGTCTGTTTCACAGATACCTCATAATTCTGAACTGTAACAGGTACCAAATAAAAAAAACAAATGATTACATTTTGTGTATTTGATTACAGCATGGCATTGTAATTTCTTGTTGTTAAGCATTTAAGCATTGATTAAACCTGCTTAATTTTTAACTGTGCTACATCTGTTTTTTGTCACTGGCATAATTGGAAATACTGCTAGTTGTAGTAATTCAGCAGATTCTTCTTTGCCAAATTGCCAACACTTTTATGAAGACAAAAATATTATGGATTATGAATGAAAGTTTTGGGCTGATTTAATTTTTTCTTTAATTTAATTCTTTATCTTTACAGGAATATTCTTTAGTCTTGAGACAGCATTACAAGCAATATTTACATTATGCTCAGTGGATTGTCATGGGTTTACAGCATGTTTCTGTAAACTGGGTATTATTACGAAGTTAATGCTTTTGAACTGTGGATGGTTTTTTTTCTTTATGTTGTATTTTCCATATTTTTTAATTTGCCTTGTTTTGTTGACCATTCTTTTTCTCATTTGAAAGCTTTCCCATGCATGTGAAAGTTTCTTTTTCCTCAGGCCCCTTTGTATTTCCTGGTCCCATTTATATGCATCAACGAGAGCAGGCCATAGCCAGACTAGGACCCCTTCAGGCACAGCTAAAGCATAAGCGGGACAAACACAAAGGTACTTTGGTCTTCATTAACAACTAGGAGCAGCCCTTCAGCTCGTCTCTTGAGTTCTCTGAGTTTTTCATTTACAAAAAATCACAAAATTAAGCTCATTTTTCTGTTTTCTGTTCTTGGTGTAAAGTATACCTGAGGAGAAAGAAAACCGATAGTGATTGAATCTGACAGCTAGTTGTCCATTTGCTTATTGACTGTAATCTCTGAATTACTGTATTACATGCAGAATGTTGTGTAGTTTGGTCTTAAGAGGGTGATGATTCCAAATAACAAAGACATACACACAACACTAGTGTAATGGATAGTATGGTGTTTCCGTATCACCTATAATCTTCAGAGCTGGTGAGAACAGCATTTGTATTATGTTTACATGAAAAATGTAACAGAGAAATCGTAGAAGCTTTTTCCTTTGTCTTACCCCCATGTTTTTTATTAAAGAAGAAAACAGAACACTTGCAACCCTCTCTAAAGTCTATGTGGCACAACGATCACAGGTCACTGTAGCATGTCAGCTTTTCATGCTCTTCCTGCCCGCAAATTAAATGTCGGTCACATTTAATTTTGAAACAGGTAGGTCTGCAGGAGCTACTATTGAGGAGACTTTGATTATCTTTGCTTTGCTCTATGGGAAACATCAGGATGCAGAAGAAATCCACCAAATTTGTTCTTTTTGACTGCAAGAGTGTAGCAGTAGTGCTCGAGAGGCTGTTATATATGTACTACTAAATGTGTTTGTGACATACCGTGTTTTGTGATTTATGCATGTTTCTTGGAAACCTAATAATTTAAAAAACTTTTTGAGGGGTTTGACAAAAAGATGTGGCCGGAGATAGAAGTAATTCATAGGCATCTTCACATCATTTGCTTTACATAGACATGCAAATCTGTTCTATTTTGCTGCTCAAGTGACATGTTCTTAAGATAGCTGTGGCCTTACTTAGCAGAAGCTTTCTTTCCCCCTTCTGTCTTGATATTTTTAAAGTAGTACAGTATTGATATCAGACATTAATGTGTCATTTTGCTGTGTTTTGATGCTTTGAGTTGTAGTAAGTGTTTTGAAAAATAGTTGATATCTGTAAAAAAAGTAACTTACTGTCTTTTAAGATGCTTCTTGAAATAACTTACTTTTTTCCATCCTTTGGCCCTTTTCATAAAGTTTCATATTATTATTATTATTATTATTATTATTATTATTATTATATGAATTTTGGGTTTTTTTTCTTTCCGCTGTTTTGGTGGTGCTTTAAGTTATGGACTAATAATTGGATAGCATTCACAGATTGTCACAAATGCGCTTTCAGCACTTTCTTTGTAATTAAACAAGCTATCTATTGTGAGCTGTTTTTGTAGTGGCTAAAGCAGCTGTAGTGATCTCATCCAAAGTGAGAATCACTTTGCTTGTAGCAATAACAGTAACTACTGCAAAAGAGAAGCATTTAATACTTATGCTCATGTCTCAGTGCCCTGAATCAAGAGCAAAACATACCAGAACTCTTAATCATTTTAACAGAAATTATAGAGAAGGCATTTTAACTACAGTGAAAGATTGGTGGGAAATGATATGGCTCACAAGGGAGTACTTGTTTTTGGTTTCAAATATTTACATAACCTTGCCTCACCATTGTTTTTCAATGTTATGTTTGAGCTCTTTTTACAGGTGGCAGCAGTGTGTCAGGAGCTGCACTAGCTGATAAATCGTTGTTCCAAGCTATACAGTTGCAGAATGTGTTTTTGTCCACCGTGTGTCTCATCTGACCCCCTCTTTGCTGACACATTTTCACTCGATCTATAGATGGCAGTGGGGATCGCGGGGACAAGGATGCAAGCAAAATCACCACTTACCCTCCGGGGGCAGTGCGCTTTGACTGTGAGCTCCGAGCTGTGCAGGTTAGCTGCGGGTTCCATCACTCAGGTATGTACCCGTATTTCCATCAGGCGGATTTTATAGTCTTCCTCCAGGAATCTGCCAGTATCTTCAGTGCATAACATAATATGTGCTCTAAGTTTCTGTAAAAAAAAGTCACATTTTTTGTAGTGTAAGCTTAGAGTCACACTTCGATACCCGTGCTTGACCTCTGTTGTGGAGCTCTGTGACATCATGTTTTGAAGGACACTATATAAAACTTTCCTTTCAGCTTTCAATACAGAAATGTACTGTAAATACATCAAGGTCTGATGAACAAATATATTGTTTCCATTATTAATCTTTGTACAAGTATGAATGCCTGTATTAAGCCTCCATGAGGTAAAAGTCTCATTTGCTTTGTTCCAGTGGTGTTGATGGAGAATGGAGATGTCTATACTTTTGGCTATGGGCAGCATGGACAACTGGGCCATGGAGATGTTAATTCCAGGTAATGCACAGCAAGGCTTTGTATTAGTTACACTGCAAAAGCTTAAAGATTTATTGATTTTAATTGTGATAGACCAAATTTGTGCACCTAAATTTCCCAAACGAATAATTCAGCGCGTGCCAAGGTGTAGGCGGTGTCATGGCACTGTAATTGAGAGCGTTGGCTAGTGTTTACCTTTTTGCCCTGACTCAATTCCACTTTGAGTTGAGCACTCTGGCCTACCTAAGTGAATTCCTTTGATGAAGCGTTTTTTCCACTTCTCTGTATGATCCGTAGTGTAGTGGGGCTGCAAGCACCTTTTGATTCCTTTGAGTGACATAGGTGGGACTGCACTTCAGTAGTGGATGAAGTGGGTCCTCTCCTTCATATGAGGCAATTGGAGTCCCTTGGGATGACAAGTGCTGCTTATATGCAATGAGTTTATTCTTATTCTTGTTATTTCTAATTGCTCATCAGGGGATCTCCAACCCTGGTGCAGGCCTTGCCAGGCCCCAGTATCCAGGTGACTGCTGGGAGCAACCACACTGCTGTTCTCCTAATGGACGGTCAAGTCTTCACCTTCGGGAGTTTCTCGGTAAGAAAAAACGAAAAGTTTATTATTTTAGCGAAATGTCCTGTTTTGGAGTTACCAAAACTTGGCTTGATAACTTATTCTAGACTCTCAACCATTTGTGTAAAAAAAGCCTCCTGTTCTCCTTTTTAAATGCACTAGCCTTCCCCTCATGTTTCTTTGTCATTGTCATTAGGCATTAAATTTTAATGGCAGAATCTAACATATATGAACATTTTTCTACATTTAAAACTATACTTTGTATTTATTGCATGTTGTACTCAACGTAAATGGGCTCGTATTGCTTTTCCCTTGGCAGAAAGGACAACTTGGAAGGCCAATTTTAGACATGCCATATTGGAATGCAAAGCCATCTCCCATGCCGAACATTGGAGCCAAGTATGGGCGAAAAGCTACCTGGATTGGAGCTAGCGGAGACCAGACCTTCCTGAGGATTGATGAAGCGCTAATAAACTCGCATGTCTTAGCCACTTCAGAGATTTTTGCCAGCAAACACATCATAGGTAAAGATCAGCTTTTGCCTTTTTTTTTCCTTAATTGAAAGTTTCCAAATACCAATGTGTATTTATTATTAAAAGTTGTTTTAAATTCATAATATAATTTATTTTTTAGGCTTGGTACCTGCATCTATGTCCGAGCCCACGCCTTTCAAATGCCTTCTGATAAATAAGGTTGATGGAAGTTGCAGAACCTTCAATGACTCTGAACAAGAGGACCTGCAGGGCTTTGGTGTGTGTTTGGATCCAGTCTATGATGTCATCTGGAGGTAAGTCTTTCTCAGTGGTAAGAATGTAGTTGAGATAGCAGATTACTAATAACTATTAAGGCATCCTAAATTCTGAGTACATCTAGGTTAAGTACAATGTTTTTTTATTTGGGGGGAGTTTAATTGATCATCTTAACAGAAGATAGGGTATAAATTGAAAAAAATACGATCTGAGCTGATGTTGCTTATTTTAGATGCTAGTCACTTAATGACCTCAAGGATCTCATTCAGCTATTCCTTGAATGATCCCAGGGTGTCTGCTTTTAGCATCATGGCTCAGTGGCTTGTCTCATATCTTCAAGCCTTCTTGTGTAAAGAACTGACTGCTTATTTCAGTCCTAAAGGGTATGTACTCTTATTTTCCACTTGTATCCTGGGGTCAGTCTTTCACAACTCATGCTGAAATTGTCATTTGGATACAGGATACCGTTTGTCATTTTCTTTTAGGGCTTTATACTGTATACATATGATCTTTTTTTTTACCACTAAATAGATTAGGTCCATACAGCTTGACTGTGTATGACATTCTTTAAATCCAGAAAGACAACTTGTTGCCCTTGTTTGAACTGTTCCCAGGGTTCCAGTATCCATTTTTTATATAGCAATTGTAATTAAACACAGTAGTCTGAATGAAGCCTTACCAGTGTTTTGTAGAACATCTCATATATTTTGTTTAAGTAAGATTGAAGATTTAGATGCAATGCTGATAAGTTTCTAATTTTAATTAAAAAATTAAAAATACTGTAGGTAAATCACCTGAAAGATACTTGGTGTGAGGAACTAAATTGAACAAGATATATATTTTAGTCTCTCCTTTGTGAGACAGATACAGGTCTTCTGATGTCACTCTCACATGCTTCTTTTAGCTCTGTCCCAAGTTCTTAAAAATGTAAGGCAGCAATATTTCAGTGGTACTCAAAAGTGTTTGGGAAGAATATAGATGCTGAACTAGCCCTCTCTGGTTGTTCAGAGGCAACTCACAGATAAGCAAAGCAAGAATTATTAGCACTCATGTTGGGAATGGTGTGGCCAAAAATTATTCATAAGACTGGAAATCTGTTTCAAGAGCTGGCTCAAGGATTGATATCCACAATTTCAATGGAGAGGATTTGCTTCTGTAGGATAATCACTGTCTATATATCCTTCCATAGGATCTGGGGTCCCTTTCTTGAATATGTAGAAAAAGGCTGTTTTTTTGCATATCCTCGTTTTTTTTTTTACACGTCCAAACTGTCTGTGATGACCTTTATCACCGACCTTGACTTTTGTCTTATTTCAACTAGAAATTTTTGTTGTTGATTTTTTTAAGTGTTTCTATTTAATTTTTGTTTTTTTTTGTTTCTTAGCTTTTGTTAATAAAAAAGGGAACAGCTACTGGGATGTTGACAAACTCAAGCTTATTCAAATCGCTTCACTCTTTCTTAGATTTCTGCCTGCATCCCGGGAGATGTGGTGTTACAATGCTGTGATTGCTGATGCGCGGATGCCTTCAGCCACAGATATTCAGTCCAGATGCAGTATCCTGAGTCCAGAGTTAGCTCTACCAACAGGATCATGCGCCACCACAACAAGGTCCCATGGTGCACTGCATATACTAGGTAAGCTGTTGTCAACAGCTGCTCACACAGCAATGTCTTTTTTGGAGATTTTTTTTTCTCTATTGCTTTATTTAAAGTTTTGTTTCCCTGACACTATATTTCAAGGGGGGTATATTTGTTGTGTAATGGACAGAAAGGGTAAGGTTTTATTGAGATAATTGTGTCTTAAAGAATCATTTATTGGTTGTAGACCAATAAAGACGGTCACAAAGAGCACAGCTTGAGCCCAGCAGGCCAGACAGACGTTGGTAGTTTAAGCCTGGGCTGTTATGTGCCGACTGTGATCATTATTCCCCAGAGGGTGATGCAGAATTGGCTAAGCCCTGCGAGTATGAGTCTGCCAGGGTATCCTCGTCTTACAAGGTAAAAGTGGCCATGTGGATCTGGTGTGTGCAGCTTGGAAGCCGAGTTGATTAATGACTTTGGTTCACATCCTGGATGCTGGAAATGGCAAAATCACTAGTGACTGAAAGGCATTTTGATTCCTGCAACAGGGAAGTCTGTGGCTTGCTTGAGATTGCCAGGTGCTTTATGCTAAGAACAAGTTTCGTATAATTTCAGGAAGTAATAAAAGCAAGCACTTTCTTCTTTTGCATTTTGAAAGAAAAGGCTTCAACTGTGTATTCTCCACCCTTAGGATGTCTGGACACATTGGCTGCCATGCAGGAGCTGAAAATGGGAATTGCCAGCACAGAGGAAGAGACTCAGGCAGTCATGAAAGTTTACTCTAAAGAAGACTACAGTGTTGTCAACCGTTTCGAAAGTGAGTGCTTTTAACACAGTGTGTAATTTTGGAACTGCAGGTGCCAGTATATCTATTTGCACTATTTTTATTTATGGACAGGTTTGTCATAAAGAAATGTTTCCTTTATCCCTTTGCTGTAGGATTTCTTCTTTTCCATCTTTGTGCTTAGAGTATTTGTATTGATTGGAGTTTTGAAGACAAATTATTTGTGGAGACTGAAAACCTGCCAACTCTTATTTTATAATTGTTGCTTTTTATTAAGGACATGAAATTTTAATCTTAATTTTGTAGGTCATGGTGGTGGCTGGGGGTATTCAGCGCATTCTGTGGAAGCCATTCGCTTCTATGCAGATGCAGATATCCTGTTGGGAGGCTTGGGGCTCTTTGGGGGTAGAGGAGAATACACTGCAAAGATCAAGGTAAACTGACTTGTCTGTTTGTTTCCAGCTGTGTCATTCAAGTTCTGTAACACATTCGTGTACATATAGTGCCCTTCAAATGTATTCATACTCCTGATGAAATAGATATATCAGATATGATGTTTTCATATAACAGAATAATTTACAGAATAGATTCTAAAAATCTTAAATAGCATTGTACAGGGCAGCCAGGACAAAAGGCTTGGTTTATTCTTTATAACAGGGAAAACAAAAGGTAGAAATGAGTTTCAAAATACATTTAATGTATAATAATTTTAAAGTACATGAAATGAGTAGTGATTACTTCACAGTTCCCCATTGTTTGAATCAAGGAGTAAGCTGACTCAGTAAATTATGTATGCACCAAAAAGCAATTAAAGTAAACCAATGTAAAGTAAAATGAGACAAATTGTAAGAAATGGCTGAAAAATGCAAAAATAATAAAACAATAAATGTCTTTTGTACAGCATGTCTTTAAATGCATGAATGTTAATGGAATCAATGTAGGGATAGGACAGGTGGTACAGGGATATGGAAGTTGTTTATGATGGGTGATGTTCATGTTATGAATGCTTCAGTAAATTTTATATAGTATATTTACGATATTAAATAAAAAGATTGTTTATGGGGAAAAAAAAGTACAGGAACAATTTTCGTTTACTGAGTTGACTGCAGTTTTTGAAGAAATAGTCAATAGATCTCGAAAGCATATATGTGGTATATTTTTCCTTATGTAACTGTGTTTTGGGGCTGAAAAAATCTCATTCATGATTTAATGCACATTCTACAATAACAGGCACCCATTCCCCTCTATTAGTCCATTGAACAGAGGGCTTACTGTAGTGGTTAAATTTTTGGAATTTGTGACTTCTGTTCCTAAGCTATTTGAGCTGGGCCCTGATGGAGGAGATCATGAAACAGATGGAGACCTGCTGGCTGAGACTGATGTCCTAGCTTATGACTGTGCAGCTAGGTAATGTTTGCATTATCTCCCGAAAGAATATATGCTTTATTCCTCATGCTGGGAGGACTGGGAAACAGTGACTATGACAAAATGAGCGCAGGTGTTTTCAGTACTGATTCAAAATGCCTGATCTGCAACTTTCTCATTTTATAGCATTATATTGTAGATGCAGTTTCCAGATGACTAGAATAAATTGACTACCTCTTGAGCTCATTGGTTTAAATGGATATCTCTCTATCATTGTCAAAGACATGATTTATGAATACAGTCCAATTTGTCTTATTCAACACAACATGAAGTTAGGTTGTGTCATTCTTTAAATCAGACAATAAACTAAGTTTTAATTACTATATTGGATACCATAGAGAAGAATAGAGGTATTAACCCTAGTGTCCTGGACTTGCACAATTTGGTGCAATCAATTGGTAGTGTGGTTTCTTGCTTCTCTGCCTCGTTTGCTGTAAAGCGGGGCTGCTGGTACTCAACGGTTTTTGCAAGTCACCCAAATGGTAGTGGTTGCTGCATGATGATGAACGCTGTGGATCCCTCTATATTGAGATCAAAAACACTATACAGATATAATCAATTACATAGCAAAATATGAAACTCAGCATTTTTATCTGAGCCTTGTGCAGAAATAGTGTGCCTATGTAGTTGTAGTTCAGCAGTAATATTTTTCTGTCTTGTGTGGATTTGTGTTGCTCCTCCCTATTAGTAGTCGGTTTGTATTTGTCGGTATCGGCATGGAGGTAACACCAAGTGAGACAGCCGTTCTCCCTGCTGTCACATCTGCTTTGTTAGCAAGTTCACATAATCACCACCTCAGAACGAAGCTGTGGTGTGCACCGGAGACCTTGAGGTGTTTGAACAGCGTATTTGATGAGGTTTATTATGATACAAATTCTGCTAGTCCAACCAATCTTTTGTGATGTTACAGGAGTTCATTTCTTGCTACATAGCCATTTTCTTCATTTGTAGACTTTATTTCGCTTTCTTGCAAACAAAATCTTGGTACCTCCACCCTGACTTGCATGCCTGAGATCTGTGACAGCGGAGGGTGTTGGAGTGCCCTGGTGGTGTGTCTTGACGTGGGCCTGTGTTTGCAGGGAGAAGTATGCCATGATGTTTGATGAGCCGGTGCTGCTGCAGTCTGGCTGGTGGTACGTGGCTTGGGCTCGGGTGTCGGGGCCAAGCAGCGACTGTGGCTCCCATGGACAGGCCACCATCACCACAGATGACAGGCACGTGTCACCTCTGCCTCCTCTCTCTGATCTCTCTTTCTCCTACTCTGTTGGCCCAATCCAGGCTTTTCACCCTGAGTCTCAGGGCTTTGTGAACAAAACAGGTTTTAAAATTGTTCACACTATTTTGACACATTCGGTTTTGCAGAAAATTAGTGACATTACTACTCTTACACATTTTACTGCATCCACATGAACTTTCTAGCTGCATAAACCTGTGATCAAAGGTGTGAATAATTAGGCTACATCACAGCTGGTCAAAGATCGCTCTTATTATATCTTTTATTTTTGCTTTCTCACAGCGTGGTTTTCCAGTTTAAAAGCTCCAAGAAATCAAATAATGGTACGGATGTAAATGCAGGACAGATACCTCAGTTGCTATACAGGTATGTGGAAGTCCTCTACTGGGTATATGCATAGATGTAATGATTAAAGATTTGGCTAAAAAAATTCCTTTTCATACTTTATTATAACTCAGTTCCTCATATTTTATTCATGTCAGTGAAGTATTTTTTATGGTTCAACCTATATCACATGTACAGTGGTAAACAGCTGGGGCTTTGCCACTAGTTAGTTCATAATGAGTTTAATTGTGCCTGGACTATAGGATTTTATTTCTGGGCCTTTTCCATTATGAACTTCTTTCCATGAAACCGGGGCAAAACGTCTTCCTTAGTGATGAACTGTGTTTGTAATATGCTTTTTATTTCTAATTGAAAGTTTTGCCTTTTCTTTCAGGCTTCCATCCAATGACGGCAACGCTGCAAAAGGAAAGCAGCAGACCAGTGAACCTGTGCACATTCTGAAGAGATCGTTCGCAAGGACTGTATCAGTGGTATGCATTTTATTTCAGAAGTTAGAATTGAGAAATTGTACTAGTAGACTGTAACTAGGTGGCATAGATTTTATTTTAGCAGATGGCACATAAAACAATTCTGCATCACGCCTTGTGTTTTGACCTGTTGGCTACAAAGATTGGATGAGAAGAAATCGGGGAAAACACAATGCTGCTTCATGGGAATTAGATCTGGGTTTTTTTTTTAGAAGAATCATCAAAAGGTGAAACAAAGGTGTTGGACAGACATTAATGTGGTTCACTGTGCTCTGATGTGGTGCAGGAGTGTTTTGAGTCATTGCTGAGCATCCTCCACTGGAGCTGGACCACACTGGTGCTGGGTGTGGAGGAGCTGCGGGGGCTTAAAGGCTTTCAGTACACGGCCACCCTGCTGGACCTGGAGCGACTGCGCTTCGTGGGGACCTGCTGCCTGCGCCTGCTGCGAGTGTACATCTGTGAGATTTACCCCATATCAGGTACAGCTGCTTGCAGCTTCATCTCGAATGCACAGAGGCTTGCTTAGACGTCCCCAGATGCCAGCCAGGATTTTGTCTAGTGGTATCTTTAAAAGGTGACTTAATGAGCAAGAAACTGAGCTGTTGCAATAATCTATTATTGCTTCAGCTGGAGCCTGATCAACACAAGTGTTGAACAATAATTATTTGCTAAATGTAAGATGTTCCCTAATTATCACTGGGAACTGTTTTTTAAACCAGTTATATACTAAAAGTACAATGAAGCTTGCATCTGTAATCTTCATAGGTTTGGTTTACTCTGGTATTCTGTCTGAGACATTTCTTCCCTGGCACAATTTATTACATATCATTAAAACCTGGAAATTAACAGAGGGGGAAAAAGTTAAACCTCAATCAAGCTCATTCACTCTTTTTTCAAGAATTCAAATGTTAGTAAACTGAACTTGACTAATAAAAGCATATGTTCACACAGGTATAGTGGCTAAACATATGCTTTTATTATCACTGCAGTTATACATATAATTAAAACTACTTTCAGTCCTAACAGTAAAATAAAAGTAATGTTTAATGTGAATCACAATGCGTGTAATATTGCACTAAATGGATTGGTCTTTTCCTCCAGGTTTTTGTCTGAATTCTAGTCATAATTGGGTCCATTAGAGAACATCTGTCCCATATCTGTATGGACTGTTGAATGTTTCTTTCAGCCAACACCAAGGCTATAGTGGAGGAGTCCAGCAAGCTGGCCGAGTGTGTGGGGAAGACGAGGAGTCTCCTGAGGAAGATTCTGTCTGAAGGAATGGACAACTGCATGATTAAACTGGACAATGACCCACAGGGCTACCTCAGCCAACCCCTCGCCTTGCTAGAAGCTGTGCTGCAGGAATGTCACAACACTTTCACAGCCTGCTTCCACTCCTTCTACCCCACCCCAGCCTTGCAGTGGGCCTGTCTCTGTGATCTGCTCAACTGCCTGGACCAGGTGAGGACAGCCACGAGGCACAACAGCACCAGAAAGAAGAGCTCTTGGCTCTTTGAGATGGTTTCATTACGTGTTTATGATCAGATTCCAGGTGTTTACAATAAATTAATATGAATCTTGACCATAATGTATGTTTTTTGTTTTCAGTACATAATTGTGCAGGTATTTTAGCACTTGGCATTTGTGCGTTTGCCTCAGAATTGCAATTGTGAAATTAAAATGACAGAAAAGGCTTCCCTCATTTATTACAACCTGTAGTTTCAAACTGGGAATTTCAGATGCTTTTTCTCATCAAGGAATTCACTACTGAGAATTACTCTAGCTTCCCCTTAAGATGATATCCTTGGCAACTTAATTTATTCTGTCTAGACTTTTAAAACAAAGACTACAAATCAAGCATAACGTTTGCTGTTAGTAAAAGCTCATATTGAGACATGAGGAAGCAGCTCTTACACACAGTAGTATTCGTTGCCATGCAGATGCTGCTGAATTGTGAAAACAGTTTTTCTGCAGTTGTCTTTCTAGATTTACATGTAATTCAACCTTTTGTTTTTATCATTTTGCTGTTACAAAAATCAGAACACTTAAATGTTAGTCAGAGGCAGTCAGAGGAGTTTGCTTTAATGATGATTTACGTTTTCACAAAAGTGCTAATTGAATAATGATGGGTGACTGCATTAGCTCAGTTTACGGTACAGTTAATTAATTCATAATACAGAGAGAAAGATGCATTTTTCGTTTTGATATCTAAATTCTTTTAAATCTTTGGATATCTGCATTCTCTGGCTATATTTGTGTTTTTATACTAATTTTTGTAAAAATAATTTATACCCTTTTCTGTTTTATGTATACAGTAAAGTACATACATTTCAGTTGCACTGTCATTTGAACATGGACATTTTATAAAACAAAATTACTGAATAAATGTGGCACACTGTAAATGTTCATATAAAGTATCATGAGGTAGAAGGGAAGACGTGTATTATTTCTGTCAAAATTGAGAATCATAATGTTAATAACTTGTATTTTGTAGGACATCCAGGATGCAAATTTACGCACTTCTAGCAGTCGCCTCCTTGCAGCAGTGATGTCAGCTTTGTGCAACACTTCGGTGAAACTGACATCCATTCTGCCCATTGCCTACGATGGGGAGGTGCTGCTGCGCTCCCTGGTCAAGCAGGCCAGCACGGAGAACGATTCAGCCTTGGCTCACAGGTTCCCCCTGCTGGTGGCTCACATGGAGAAGCTCAGCCATGTAAGTACGAACCCAGTGAGACTTGGGTGGGTAGATAGTAGATGAACAGTAAGCTAGACATGATCAAAAGGAGCTACTTATTATGTGAATTGGGAAATAGACCAAGCCACAACAAGGTTTTTGTTTTGCATCGTTATACTGTGAGAGATTACCCTTTTCGTGCTTATCTTCAGTTATCTTTTGTGGAACAAATACAATTGATTATACATGACTTAAATGGTTTCTTTTTTTGCTTCTTCTACTTCTTAGATCTCTTGTTGATTTTGTTTAAAATTTAACTTATCCCTCAGTGCACTTAAGGTTATAGAATGCAGTATTCCCCAAAAAGTTATTTAATGTATTTTTACTTCCTCAACTTGCTAAAATCCTTTTCCAGATATCTAAAATATTTGTCAGTTTTAATAACACTACTAATATAAAACTGTGAATAATGACCTCTAAACATTTTAGTGTGCTATACTTACATGTTTCTTAAACCATCCAAAGAATAATTCAGGCAACTTGAGAAATGGTGAAACAAGTGTTACAACAACCTGATACAAGTATTGAAAATCCTCAAAGACATTGACATTGTCAACTCAGCAGATTTGTTCAACATGAACAGTGAAACATGAACAAGAGGGTACAAGTGAGAATTATTTGGAAGTGCTTTTAAAACCAAGAGCAAAAGGCTTCATTACCCAGAGTTGTGGGAGTGTGGAACAAGCTGCCCAGCCATGTGGTAGACATGTGGTTTCCTTCAAGAAATGGCTGGATGAAATTCCTGAACCATTTAATGAATAACCAAATAGGCTAAATGGTCCAAATTATTTCCTTTTATTTGTAACCTTTCACGTGTTCCAATGCAAATGAAGGAGAAATGTCTCATGATCCTGTTCTGATTTTGTTCTTTGGTATTATGCAGAGTGAAGAAAACCTGATGGGCATGACCAGTTTTCGGGAGGTTCTGGAGAAGATGCTGGTGATTGTTGTCCATCCAGTGAGGAAGAGCCTACGGAAGGAGATGGAGCTCTTCTCCCCACACCTAGTCTCCAACACATGTGGCCTACTAGCGAGCATTGTGAGCGAGTTGACCTCGTCAGCACTGGGCTCAGAGGTACATATCAGCATCTCAAGTTCATCAAACGAGTTTTTGTATTTCTGTGAAATAAAAATAGGATTTATGGCATCTGTGTTTAGTGTAATCACCCTGCTTTTGTTAAGTTGACAGACAAATACAAAGAGCCTTTTAGATGGTATATTGATTACATACATTTAAAAATGTTAATATTTTTTTCAATTATGATTTAAAATTCTATATATGGAAACTGAGGCACTGTTGCAGGTGGCCTTGCATTTGACTTCAATTAATCTTTCCAGACTAGCTGGGTTTTTCATAAAGTGAAGCTGTCATTTGGTCATTGTTATGGCGACAGTCTCGCTTTGCAGATGAGTAGCGCTTGTTAGAAAACCAGTGTTAGCGATACGTTTTGCTATGAAAACAGCACGCTTCTGACGAGTGCAGCTGAAGGAGGACTTGCGGTTTTGTACTCTTGTCTGAAACGGGACTTTTGTGCAGGTTGATGGACTGAACTCCCTGCATTCTGTGAAGTCCACCCCTAACCGCTTCACCAAGACAAGCCAAGGACGGAGCTGGAACACTGGCAATGGCTCTCCGGATGCAATCTGCTTCTCGGTCGACAAGCATGGCGTGGTGCTCGTGGGCTTCTGTGTCTATGGCGGAGGAGGGATCCATGAATATGAACTTGAGGTTCTTGCTGATGACGTAAGTTTAAACTGTGTTCTAATAATTCCTTGTTTTAATCACTTAAGACTTATATCTCTTGTCCCTTTGTTTGTCCAGTTTTGTGTATCTTTAAATAAGGAATATACCTGATATTGATTTTTAATGAAAAAAGTAAAGAAGGCCATTGATCATATTCAAATGTTTCATTCCATATTTCAGATAAATCTAGTTATACATGTATATTAAAACAAATGAGAAGGTATCCGATTTGGATGTTAATGATTTTTTTTTTTAAAGAAAAGCCGGATGTAGTTGCTTTGTGACCCCAATTAAAAGGAATGGGGAAGTATGAGGAATCTTCAATCACTTTCTGTATTAAAGACAGGAACTGTGTAAAATATATAGCAAAATATATTCACACGCCTTTTGTTATGAATGCCTGCTGTGATAATGAAGATAGTTTAGTAAACCTTACAGTGCAGATAGCGTAGCAGTTATTTAGCACATGAAATGAACTTCTGTGCCAAAACAGTCCTTGGGTTTTTCCTTTGCTTCTTTTTGCAGACCCAAACTGAGCACCCAGGGGATTCAGCTCATTCGCACAGATGGACATCTTTGGAGCTGGTGAAAGGGACATACAGCACTGACGACTCCCCCAGTGATATTGCTGAAATCAGGCTGGACAAAGCTGTGCCTTTGAAGGTATCCTTGGCCCTTTGTTTTCATTATCTAGTTTTTGGCTATACCGGCCTCACTGCAAAGGTCTTTGGCACGGTTTATGCAAGGTTATCTGCCAGAGTTATCTCTTCAGAATCCTTCTGAAAGTAAGAAAATATATGCTGTTTTTTCAAAGAGTAAAAAAATAAATAATTTAGAACCTTATCTCAATATACAAAAACTGATTTTCTGCTCTTTGAGGATAACTTGTTTTTGTTTTAAATGCTTATAAACTGAAATTACTTACCCAGTGCTTTAAAATAAGATTCTTAGCACTTTAATACAACACACATTTTCTAAACATTTTAATCCCCTTTTCTCATATCAGAAATAGTAAAATTGTAAGATGTGTAAGGCAAAAATGAATAAGAATTCAAAATGGAAGACTAAAGTAAAACGCAAGAAGAATTAAGAAGCTCAGTAAGGTTTCATATTTTCCAGTGCTCTTCCCATATTCTAAGACCTCGCTGTCTTCCACAGGAGAGTGTGAAATATGCAGTGAGGTTACGCAACTACGGCAGCCGTACAGCCAATGGGGATGGAGGCATGACAACAGTGCAGTGCACCGATGGAGTGACGTTCACTTTCAGCACCTGCAGTCTCAGCAGCAATGGAACCAATCAGACCCGTGGGCAGATTCCACAGATTCTCTACTACAGGTGAGCCAGAGGCAGCTGCATCCATCAAGTGAGGACCGCGTTTACATTCTGTGCCTGTCAACACTGGGGAAAGAAGGATTCACTGTCTCTTCTTCTGTTGGCCTGTTCTTGTTGTACCTGCGGTTGTTTCTTAAACAGTTTACGTGACAAGATAGACTGCGCCAGATGACTTTTAAAGGTGGGGAAACTTTGTCAAAATGGGCGTAAAGGATTTGATAATTCCCCCAATCTTTCCTGTGCAGAGTTTTAAAATAACGGAGCAGGTGAAAATGCAGAATAAGACCCAGAGAGTAATATGATGAATTTTGGATCACACTTAATATTTAAGAGATTATATATCCTTGAATTCAATTCGTCTTGCGTTTGGTGCAGGAGTGAGTATGACGGAGACTTGCAGTCCCAGCTGCTGAGTAAGGCCAACGAGGAGGATAAGAACTGCAGCAGGGCGCTATCTGTCGTAAGTGCTGTTGTGAGAGCGGCCAAGGATCTTCTGCACAGGGCCTTTGCTGTTGATGGTAAGAGACCATTCTTGAGTCAACTTCCCTTCCACAGTTATCTTTACGTAGGGTTCCTGAATGAAAGCTGTATGGTGTCAGTGAAGCAAGGAATTTAAAAAGAGTTGTAAGCCACTTGGAAAAGAGCAATAGTGCTAAAGGAAATAGAGCAAAGGTTGGCAATTCTTTATCCTTGCAAGTCTTTTTTCTATTACGATATGAGATATTTAAGAGACATTGGATAGTGGAGTCAGTTCAATCACTAAGGTCCACTTAAGTGAGTAAAGTACTGTTGGAACAAAGTCCAGGACTGAAGTAAAATGAAAGTCCCAATGATGACCAGCTGTATAGTCCCATAACAAGTATTCTGGAGCAAGGTTTTAAGTATGTGTTGTGATATCTGCAGTTGATTTTTAGATCTTTGTTTTGTCTTTTCAGCTGAAGACATTCCAGAATTGTTAAGTTCTTCCAGTTTGTTTTCAATGCTGCTGCCCCTTATATTGGCTTATATTGGACCAGTGGCTGCTTCCGTTCCTAAGGTGAGATGAGTATTAGTTGAATTATGGTATTCCTGAGGTCCAAAATATAATGGAAAAAGCAGCAAACATCGGGGTCAAGTGCATTATCAGAGAGGAGCACATACAACGGTAGCAATGTGTATTGTCATCCAGCTGGTTGGTTTTGCTTTCGTGTATTCTGATATTTACCTTTAAACTCACAGTGACTTGAGATCTTTTAGTGTTGTTAAAGATCAATTTTACCACATTTTCAGTAATAGAATCAAAGTTTGATGTGAATTTGTAAAAAATAAAGATTCCTGCACTCAGCAGATTTGACGTCTTTGCAAACTATTATTTGTTGCCCTACACACTGTACTTTCATCTTCAGTTCTAGAAGTAATAAATTAGCAATCACCAGACTGATAAACGGCCTACTGTGAATACTGAAGTCTGTACAGTTTATGGTATTTTTTTTCAGGATGAATCTGAAAGAATTGAAATATATTGCAATATATTCATGATAGTTTTTTTTGTGTAATGTAAATTGTAGTATAAAGCCTCCATAGTGTAGCATTTACCTATTAATTATATTTAGCTGCAAATACTCCTGGGAGGTATGAAACAGCCCCAGGCCCCCTACTGTTATGTCTGTGTCAGTACTCAAAAAAACCTTTTGAAGGTTGACAGGTTGGTTGCATAATTAGACTGTTTCATATGCTTTATTTCTTTATTTAATTCCAAGTGTAGTCATCAATCAGATTGTCGAATTGTACCTTTGAAATGAAATGGTGTCCTATATTCCACTATGCAGGCTGCTGTAGAAGTCTTTGGTCTGGTCCAAGAGCTGCTTCCTGCTGTGTCTGCTTTGAACCAGAAATATGCCCCACCCGCTTTCAACCCAAACCAGTCCACTGACAGCACCACTGGCAACCAGCCCGAGCAGGGCCTCTCGGCCTGTACCACCTCCAGTCACTACGCTGTCCTTGAGAGTGACCACCCCTACAAACAAGCTGCAGTCACACAGTACAAGGTGAGCAGTCTACACGAGAAGACGCCAACAGCGCGGCTCGGTCTACTGCCTTAGATCAAGGCCAATGCATCGAGACCTGCAAGAGGAATATCAGTGGTTCTGAACTTAAATGATGAATGTACATTTGATGTAGCTCTTCATGCAAAAACATCTCTTTCTGACCTCCCCAGGTGTCATTTCCAGACTGTGTACGGTGGATGACCATTGAATTTGACCCCCAGTGTGGTACTGCTCAACCTGAGGACGTCCTGCGCTTGTTGATTCCTAGCAAGTCATTGCAGTTCTCGGGCTTTACCAACAGACAAATGGCACATGAGAGCATAAACACCTGGACAGAACTAAAGAAGTTCTCTGGTTCAAATGGGTGGCCTACTATGGTGCTAGTGCTCCCAGGTAAAAAGAATCATCCCTAACTGAAGTATTTAGTAGTTAGTGCAGAAACAAGGGGAAAGATTCTACAATGAAGGTGCATTCCATTTATTTCCGAAATCAATGTTGGTAGATTTGTTTTTATTTCTTCTGCATTCTTGCCTTGTGAAAATAACGAGATTCCTATTATTTGTTTGCGTCTTTTTACTCGAAACACACCCTTGTATGTTTTTTTTAATCAAAAGTGCTTTTTAAAATCGAAGGTGTTTAGGTCAATTTGGAGGAAACTCAGAAAGCAAATATTTCAGCATGATTTGGTTTTCAATTAATGACATTTCATCTTGGTATGTACCAGTATTACTGAGCAGGGGGGCAGTATTGCCCATATAATTTTTTCTTGCGGCAAACTGTCTCTCTTTTATTTGTGCATGTTACATCATTGTAACTCTATTAAGGTTGTTATTAATGTGATGAGGAAACCCTGTTTTTATTTAGCACTGTAATGATGTTATGAAGTGTTGGCATGATCTGCAGCCCCACTACTGTTAGGATATTCTGACTGTGCTTGTACTTGGGGGTTATTTTAGGAAATGAAGCCCTTTTTTCCTTGGAGACTGCATCAGATTATGTGAAAGATGAGAAAGCATGCTTCTACGGATTCAAGTGTGTTGCTGTGGGCTATGAGTTCAACCCAGGCCCGGATGAGGTATGGGTCATTGTTCTAGTGATAGCATGGTATTTCAATTTTAAATGATCAGAGGAGAATAACAAGGTGTGAAGCTCAAGGCCCCTTGTATTCAGGTTAGCTTGAAATACTAGTGTCTTTAATGATGCATCATTGCTGGTTTGTGTATAGACCAATACATTACGTCATAGCATCCTTCCCTTAACTGATTCTATACCTTTGCACATTTTGTGTAGGCCTCTGTTTAATCAATAAGTCATCAGTGATCAACATACGTTGCAAAAAAACATAAAGCTATGAGTTAAGGTATGTTGATCACTGATGACTTATTGATTTTGAAAGAAGAACAGCATTTTTAATTTGTGGAAGTGGGAGAGTGTTAGAACTATAACAACAATCACATAACTGTTTTGTTAGGGAAATTCATAATATTAATATTTAGTATTTAAAATGTGTTACTTAAAAGTTGCTCAAAATAAACCTAATTTGTAGCTACTCATTGAGTATTAATTCACTGATTTTTGTGTTCCAGGGCACCATACAGCTGGAGAAAGAGCTTGCTTATTTAGGGAGTGTGTGTGCTGCTGCCCTGATGAAGAAGGATCTGGCCTTACCCATTGGTAAGTGACCTAACACTGAGGCCGAGTATGAAGAAAAATACTCCCAATCCCTTTCGAGGAGTAAAAAAACTCAGAGTCAATTAAAATGGCTTAATTTGATCAATTGTTTATGATCTAGGGTCATTTTGTTTTTATACTTTTATACATTTCCCGTATGTTTCTCTTTCATACCAATGTTATTTAATGTGTACTGTTTGGCTTACAAAACAAAACTCTTCAGGTTTAATCAGTGCCCTTTTGTGTTGATAATTTGATAGGCAATGAACTTGAGGAAGACCTTGAAATTCTTGAAGAGGCATCTTTGCAGGTACGGACTTATTATAGTTAAATCATTCATACTTTGTGCATTGTGATATCACTGAGTTAATTATATTGATGAGTGATGTACACTGGTTTAGTGGGAGCAGATTGTGTCTATTAGAAACAAGTTACAGTGGTTTTGTCATCTAATGTTCAGGCATCTTCTGCTATTTTATGCATAATAATGGCTCAAAATCAACACATTTAAATACATGTTAGAGTAAAATAATTTATTCTTTTGGTGGTTACCATCAGTGGGCTAATTTATAACATTCTCAATTATTGTAACTGATATAACTGTTTTAATGTTAATTTTGATTTTAACATTGGTTTATTAATAATTTCACCATCTTAGAGTTGGTAGAATTATATTGTCACACACCAGCTCGCTGAAGTGAATTCTTAATGATCTGGCAGCATATCAGTGCTTGCGGTCCCCAAATGAAGTGTCTTAAATGACCTGTTGACTTGAAATTTCGGAGAGCGTGGAAATTGATTCATGAAATGTTTGGAATTTGTAAATCACACAAACCTAAGCTTCATTATTGAAGGGTAGAAGACCCCTATTATTGATATAACCAGGTGTAGTGGGTTTGACATTCATATAAAACCTGCAGAAAACTTGGTCATGCTACAATGCTGTGGTTAAGAGTAAATAATTGTGGATCGTATTGCAGGTGTGTAAAGCACATGCAGGGATTCTCGGGAAAGGCCTGGCTCTCTCTCGTTCCCCCACCATCCTGGAGGCTTTAGAAGGCAATCTTCCACTACACCTGCAGAGCAACGAGCACTCCTTCCTGGAAGACTTCATTACATGTGTTCAGAACTCCAGTGGTGGACGTCTGGCCAGGTGAGGTTAAGCTAATAAACTAAAAAATAATATAATAATAATTATATTATATAAATAATTCAAAAATAAAATAGTAATTCACCGATAATATTTTTCCTGCCATTGAGCATTTTGACTTCTTTGCAGAACTTTCCCACTCCACTTCCATTTTTGTGATGTATTGTAGTTAACAGTCCTCTTAATCTGTTGTCAAGTCCAGCATGGTACTCAAGTCTGCTCCGTTTTGTCCTTGGCGTTGTGTTCCATGGATACAATCTTTCTCAGTTGCTCCTGCAAGCACTAAACTATACACAGACTTTTAAATCTGTAACACTTGTGACCCTTAAAATGTAATAGATAGTGTTTGTAGTTTTGTCATATTCTCATTTTGACTAGGTGGCTGCAACCAGACTCCTATGCAGACCCACAGAAAACATCACTGATTCTCAACAAGGATGACATTAGGTGTGGGTGGCCAGCCACTGTCGTAGTGCAGACCAAAGACCAGTATGGAGATGTGGTGCATGTTCCAAATATGAAGGTCAGCATTTTATCTTGTCTTATTTAAAGCGGGTAATGCATCTGTAATGACTTATAAATACAATAAACCTGTTGGAAAATCTATTAGAAATTTGCTTATGCCCAAGTGGTATGATAGGCAGCATAGTAGCATGGTGATAAGCACTACTGCTGCTCAGGTCCAGGGTCCCGGGTTCAGTTTCACCTTGGGACAATTCTGTGGAAAAGTTTCTGATTCTTCCTGTTTTCGCTTAGGTCCTTGCTAGGTTCTCCAATTTCCTCTCACAACTGTGCTTCCCAGTACTGCTGTTGTGCCTTAATTTCTCTATTGTAAAATGCACAGGTTGGGCTGAATGATCTCATCTTATTTCTGGCCCTTTGGCTGAAGAAAAGTAAGAAATAATTGAAGTAGAGTGAACTTGAAAGCACTGTCATGATGTGTGCAAGAAGAAATTTACAATAGGAAAAATCTACATTTCTAAAGTCGTTATTTTAATGGGATAATGTAAGAATTCTCTATATGGATGGCTGAATGCCCCTTGGCTTGGTAGCTGTGTGTCATGTGTGTCACCTGTCCTGATGGGAAAGAAAGCTCAATACAACCCTTTTGTGCTGGCGTCTCCGTAGGTGGAGGTGAAGGCAGTGCCTGTGTCACAGAAGAAGTCTTTGCAGCAGGAGAGCATCAAGAAACTTCAGCGTCTCCCAGGAAGCTCTGCCTCAGCACCACCCGGGACAGACCTCACCTTTGGTGGACTGCCTCACCCCAAACTGGAGGCCAGCTATGAGCCCATGATTGTTAAGGAGGCACGATACATTGCTATCACTATGATGAAGGTCAGTTGAATGAAGTTATTTTAAAAGCACGAAGAACATGTCTTCACACATCCAATTTCAATGCAATCTTCAATTCAAGATGAGACCTAATATTTAATAAAGACCTAACAGTAGATCCTTGTCCAACATGGGTGTTCTGTCCTTCCAAAGCAGAATGTTCAGCGAATCCACACGGGAGAACCTTGACACCTCATCTAATAAACAGATATGTGAACGTGGCCTTGTAAAGTCAGACATTAATATGTATATTACACAAAAATGAATATCCCCATCTATACTAATCTGTTGAAAATAAAATAGGATGGAAATGTTGTATGATAAAAGCATACACTTGGATGTTCGGGACTTAATTGTTTGAGGATTTGACATCTTCCATATTTCTGCTAATGTTATAACCTTATGAGTTTTTTATTTTCTTCACTACCACTTTCATGCTCCTTGCATTTGAATTTCATATTGCTTTGCAAAGCTGTTTACCAAAACAAAAGTATAAAAAGTGTCAAAAGGCAATCTTGACATGTCTTAACTGAATTTGTCATTATAACAATAAGGAGAATACATGAGACTGAGAGGATAGTGAGTGGTGGTATGAGAGTGTTGGAGAGAGTACTGGCTTTTGGTGCATCATATGTGTTTTTGCTTTTGACACATTTGTCCCTGTTGATTGATCTGTGATGGAGAAGGGTTTTGTATACTTAATACTTAATGCAGACCAGTCCTCATGGTAAAAGGGTTTTAAATGATGAAGATGTTCGTACAGGTTAAGCCTCTCTAGTCCAGCATTCTCTGGTAATGGGCAACATTTATAGTGATTTCAGTTACATTATTTTAGGCAGATCTGCTTATTGTGCTTGGGTCCAGTTTGCAATCTGCTAAAGTTTATTTACAGTCACCAGTCCTAGCTGTCGTTATTCTTTGGTTATTTACTTTTTTTTTATCCCTGAATGTGTGGAAGAATTAATAACGCTGCTAAGCATAAACTTTAATCAATATTGAAAGGATAAATGGTAGAGTTGTTGGAAAAGGCTACACCAATACCTTGTGTTTTTTTCCACCTTATGGCCATTTACAATGTAGGATTTTAAGAACTTTAAGCATCCGATCTTTGCGTTTAACTGACAATATTAAAGTAGCGACACCGAATAAGGAGAAAAGTAGTGATTTAAAGAGTGCACTTCTACAGTGGTTCAAGCTTATTGAAACAAAGGTGTTAACATCTCAATATTATTTTATTTGTGTGTTTTGTACATTATTGAATAATTTATTTGTATCAGTAAAATAAAAATGTTTAGCAACTTGAATTCCATATGAAGAGAGCTGATAGGCCTTGGCTAGGTAGAGAATTATGTTCAATACACCAAACTGCATAGATGTAATTCTTAAGCAATGTTTGTTGCAAGTACTGCAATTAACTGACTTAATTTCACCTGAAGTATGTTTTTCCTTATTAATTAATTGAATCGGCTAGTATCTGCGTGTGTTTTTGGCTCGTGTGGTTTGGGTTCGATTTGATTGTGTTGAAAAAAATTTTAAAAAAGGATGTTATCATATTTTTCAAATTCTCTTTTAGGCCTACGAAAACTATTCATTTGAGGAGCTCCGATTTGCATCTCCAACTCCAAAGAGGTTTGATACATTTTTTTCTCAGCTCATCTTTAGTGTGTGCACAACAAGTGTGTCAGACTGAATTTCACCACAGACAATGTCAAATTTTTATCCTCAGGCCACATATAGTTTTTTCTTCTGACCTACTTAGAATGTCGGTGAAATTCCTGATTCAAATTTATTAAATCCACATCTGTAACCATGTCCTTTACATATTTAATGCAGTCTTGCTGTTGTTACTCGGAATGCACTTCCTGGTCTAGAATGCTTTCAATATCCCAGTAGGCATTTAGTAGTTTTTTTAGAGCAAACAGACCTGTTTATTTGTTGCTTAATATTGGTGCTCTGTCAGTGGTCGGGCTTATGTTAGATATAGATATACAGTCTAGTGTAATTACTAAGCAGCATCGCAAGCTTTCTCCCACTGCAGTATAATTCAATTTACACATCTTTTTCTGTTGCTGAAATGTTATTTGCTGTGGTGATGCCATGTAAGCTTGAACTGTAAGAATTTCCTCCCTGGTGAAAACAGATAACTGCATTCTGTATATTATATCAATGCTGTCTTCAACAGCAAGCAAGAATTCAGTGCAGCCTCTTGCTTTTTCAGTTAGCTGTTCTTTCAGAAAGACAGCCATGTCATCTATTATCTTGACCACTATATTTCTCTTACTACCATTTACTTTTTCTCTGGACAAAGAGACTTTAAGTAGAAGGTTCTTTCTCTGAAGATGAATTTTGAAAGGCCATGAATATTGCAATTTGCAATATTGTCCAGCACAATATACCTTTATTTTAATAATGCTTTCATTGCAGAGTCACTCTTGCCTTTTTTGTCCTTTTAAACATGCACCTGTAACCCAAGGCTTAATCCCCCCTTTTGCATCCTTCACTTTTCAAACCAAAACCTAAATTTTTCTTTGTTTAGTCTGATTGTACCACACCAAATTGTATTTCACTCTTAAACTGTCTTATCAAAGTAGGCTTGCAGGCCTCTGCTCAACGAAAAACTTTCTACTCCCACATTTTCTGAAATAATCTCCCTTCTAGAAGGTTTTTTCTTTTTGTTGGCTTTATCTGTTTTCTGTTAAAGTCATCTTTGTTGTGAGTGCTGAAAGAACAGTAATACTTAACACTTCCTTCATGCTTGAAATGACAGATGGTATTTGTATCTTAAACACCCAATACAAAACACAGAAATGCATTTACAACAGAGAACAGGAGACACTTCTTTATGCACACTACCAGCCATGGTATTGAAGCTGGATACCCTCGATTCCTATTTGTTTGTAACCTTCCCTTTGTTCATTATACGATTTCCGGTTGCTGGGGGGCCAGATGATTATGATAATAAATCGTCATCTTTAGGGTCAGATGAAAATCATTGGAGGGGGCTTTATTTAGCCTACAGGCCTTGGTTTGACATTCCTGGTGTATAGCATTGCATCCTGATCCCGTTTTTTCCTGTGTTTCAGACCCAGTGAGAATATGTTGATCAGAGCTAATACTGATGGTACCTACAGTGCGAACTGGACTCCTGGTGCGGTGGGACTTTACACAATCCACGTCACAATCGATGGCATTGAAATAGGTAACGGTGATCACACAGAGAACAAAATAAATACGTGCCTCCTGTGGTAGGTGTAGCAGTTTTCTGAGTGCAACCTGTCTTCCTGCTCTTCAGATGCTGGACTGGAAGTGGAGGTTAAAGATCCTCCAAAGGGTATGATTCCTCCAGGCTCACAGATGGTCAAACCAAAAGCTGAGCCTCAGCCAAGCAAGGTGAGTGTTTCGTAGAAGTGTGATCTGTCACTAACATACTGCCAAGGACAGACAAAATAGTTTCTGAACACTAAAGAAAATGTTACATTTTCCCCAAAATAGAAAGGATTTTTCTCATTTTATTTTCTGTTTGATTCAGCTTTTGAATTGCAGCATTTTCCAGCCTCAGTGCGGAAGAAATTTAATTTTTGGAGGATTCACAATGGGTGGTAGCTTAATTAAAACGCCGCATTTCAGTCCCTGCTGCCAAACCAACAGTTTGCTTAAAATCCCCTTAATAGAAAAATATTCCAGACAGTGGCCACATGAGCTTTTAAAGCTGTATTATTAACATTATTTTATTACCTTTTTTCCCTCATTGGTTAATCTTATGTTCATGTGTTGGATGCTGTGAGTCAAAAATGTATTAGTTCCTTGTGGCTGGTTCATCTGTTCACCTCCATATGGCAAAAAAGTTGTGCTGATTTTGTCATCGTGTGGAGTCTGACATTTAATCAGGTAAAATGGGAAACAAGCAACTATCCTGTAACTCCTTTAAGCATTTTCCCTTCTTAATTGATGCCCGTCAGTCAAATAATTATATGGGCAGCTTATGAAGCAGTCTATATGGGTTCATAGTTGAACTGTCAACTGTACTTCAGTCACTATTAACCTATAATAGATTGGCATTATTAAAAGGGAAGTACGTCTGCTTTCTTCAAACCATGCATTTTACATCTGTTTTGATCTGTGGCTTTCTTCCTTTCTGGAGCTTTTTTCCAGCACTCTTTTCTTCCGTCTCATGGTTTCCCTTTGCTTCTCTCAGGTTCGCAAATTTGTGGCCAAGGACAGCGCAGGCCTTCGTGTCCGTAGCCACCCCTCTCTTCAGAGCGAACAAATAGGCGTAGTCCAGGTCAATGGGACCATCACTTTCATTGATGAGGTAATTCACAAGGAAACAACGGTATAGATGAGGGATAGTGAGGACATTTTTTGCCTTTCCATTTTTTCACTGAACCACTACATTTGAATATTAATCTGATTTACTTTTTAATACTTAGCTAGCAAAAATCATCAAGCTTTGGAATAGTTTGTGCCACTCTATTTTTTTTCCTAATTTATGTGATAAATGCTTTTTTTTTACTTTGGTTTAATTTTGCTTCATACACATGCAAGGAACTTTGAGGCTGCAGTGTAAAAATACCCATGAAAACAAAAATCCAAATCCCAATAGAGAGGGTGATGCAAACGTCCACTTTGTCACTTTGTCGATCCAGTGTTAGAAATCCACTGCATGATTGGTTTCTGCATCACTTTACTCAAGGCAAGATTTACCACATGATTCTGTTCTTAGTCATCATGGCATGTTGTCGAATCAGGTGAAATATCCACCCTTCTGAATAAATTATATGCAGAGGACATTTTGACAATGATGCACATTATCCAGCAATAAATGCCTGTGCAGATAGAAAGAAAATATGTTCAGCAGTACACAGAAAGGCACCAACAAACACTGTTGGTGATTTAGATCAGACCTTGCCTTTATTATAATTTGCACTATTTCTGCAGAATCTCTTGAAAACTTGTTTCCTCATCTTTGCTGTATTCTATTGCTCGTAGTTTTCAAATTTCTGCAAGTCCTTACCCTAATATGTCTACTCTGCATCCTTCATTTTCTGGCAGCCTGCAGCCTCCGAGTCCTTGCTAGGCGTTTTAGCAGTTACAGGAGGGCATGGCTCGTTTCTGTTGCTTGTTTCCCATAGATCCACAATGATGATGGTGTGTGGCTGAGACTGAATGATGAGACAGTAAAGAAGTATGTTCCCAACATGAATGGGTACACTGAAGCCTGGTGCCTCTCTTTTAACCAGCATCTGGGCAGGAGCCTTCTGGTCCCTGTTGACGTAAGTAGAGGCCACCCACAGCAGAATAGCAAGGGCCCCTGTGCTGGTCATTTGATCAAGAAAAACAAACCTCTGCACACATCAAATCTCTTAGTTTTTGGTCAGGCTTAAATTGACTTCAAATTCAGTGTGAGATTAGCACTTGAGGCAAATGGAAAATATTAAATTATAAATGCAACTTTGGTGTATCAGTATATATTTTTCATTTATTTTTCTTTGAAAGGTCTTGTGCATTAAATAAAGTGCAGTGTAACTTAACTGTACTTTGATTATTTGTCGGATATCGTTCTGTCTAAAAAACGTTTACCCATCTCTTTTCAAGAACCTTGAAAGAGAAGCATCCGTTTGGATAGTTTCTGAAAGATTGAAAAAAGTGTACTAATTAGAACTTTTTTTTAAGAAGAAAGCAAATGACAGCATGAGGGCTGTGGTGCAGTGCAAGAACAAATGCATGCCTCAGTGTGTTTTTGAAAAGAGAAGAATACGTCCCAGCAAAATCACAATCTGTATGGGTACTTCCAAAAACTGAAAAACTGGCTGTTTAAAAAACAATCGGTTAAAATGAGCCGCCCAAATCAACAAATGACAAAAGAGAGGTACTGGTTTAGAAATTTCAGTGTGGTGTAATGACACTTGCTTAACTGCAATTCTCTTGGTTTTCATTGCTTTTCACAATTGCTTCACAACTTAAGGCACCAAGCATATGTATAGGGGCTTCTTTTGAGTAACCTTGTTTGTTTCACGGCACACAGTATATCTTGCGCTTTTAACAGGAAGGGCTACACATCTTCGAATTAGATCAGGGCTGAATCTTTAAATTAAATCTGTTTGTAATCAGTAACTCCCAATGTTTGCCTTTATTGGGAGGGTACTCTGCCGTGAAACAAATAATTGTTCTAACACTGCTTTATTGGGGTATTGTGCTTTTATATTGGTCAGCATTCCCCAGGGTGCAGTGGGCTGCAGTAGGACTATATGGCTTTCATACAGGGTACTAATGTAAACAGCATGACACACTACATCTTTTTTGGAAGATTTTTCTATCAAACGAGTATGTCTTCTTTTGCATATCCTGTTATTTTCATATCGTGGATCAATGATGTAACAGAAGTGTTCCTTTCTGGCAACGAGTAAAATTAACCCCCAGAATAAAAACATTTTTTTGCGGTGAGCTGCGATGGGAGCTTTATGTTTTGAAATCATCATGAGTCCATGCTTTCTAAAGGCAAAACAAACTTTTGTAAAAGTTGTAACTATTCCGGCTTAGATCCCTTTCCCTTAGCAGAATTTCATTTTGCTATGGAGGGATTAATAAAAAAAAAAGTCATGGCAGTCGATCTTATGATAGATTTCAAGTCCAAGTTCCAATCACAATAACTTTAATAAAAAAAAAACTTCTTCCAAAAAATTACACTTCTTGTTCCATTAATGCTCTGATGGTGCTTGACATTTTTAAACTTTGTTACTTAGAATGTCTTTAATGCTAGCCATGGAGTCAGGGGTATCGACTTTTTATCCTGGACTTCCTTATCTTTGTGTCCACAGGTGAGTTAAACACAAGGGACATTCACAGCTTTGCAGCACTTCTTTTGCTTTCACCATAAGTGTGCTTTGTGTGTTTATAAAGCCATGTGAATTTATGGTCTTTGATTACTCTGGGGAGCAGCGATCTGATAATGCATCATTTGCATGATATTTGTGTTTACTTTTCACTGGAATCAGCCACGAAATGAATTAAACTAGATTTTTTTAATGTAGAATTTCATTTTCCTCACCCCAGCGTTCCTTTAATAACATCAGAAATCATTGAAGTGGGTGTCCTTTAGTTTTCATATCTTTTTTGGGAAAAGTGGGTTGGTCAGACAGATTTGTAAGCCAGTAAAAGCTTTTCATCAGTTAATAGTATATTTTTAGTGTATGGGATTTGTATCTGTTGCATGGGCAGTAATTCGAATTACTGTAAGCATGCCTTGTTTGTTCTATAAAAATCAAACTTGTGGAAATGGCGATGTGGCCATGTAACAGTTTTTTTTTCTCACATTTCAATTGCATGTACTACTCTTCTAGCATTCATTATTATTTTATCAATTATTTTTACATGTACATGTCATTTTATGGACACTGTAGTTATTCATCTAATTTGAATTGTATCGTTATAAATTGTAATATAAGCAATAATGTCTTTATACTTTCACTTTTTGAATACAGTGTTTAAGTAGTACTGTATTTTTCAACGCATCCCTTTTTAGAAAGTAAATGTAGAGCATGGTGCACCATGGAAAGTCAAAGGGAAATTAATTATTGCAGTTTTTTTGATCGAGGAGCCCTATGAAGTCTGTTGAGAATTTTTTTATGTTTCTTTACTGTATTTAGAAACAATAATGCAGGTTTTTTTTTTGCATGTTCTGTGTCGTTTCTAGATAAGCAAATTAAGATGAATTGCTTGTGATGCATGTCATTTACTCCTATACACTAAACTTACATGCTGAAATGAAGACTTAACAATTGTCTCTTGGCTCTTGTAGGAGGCCAGATCGCACTCTGATGAGTATATAAAGGAGGTCAGTGCCCGTCGCTCCCATGAAGTACCCATGAGAGAGCAGGACAGGTTGTGCCTGCGAGGTGGACCAGGTGTTTATAAGGTAGTGAAGACTGGACCCTCGGGTCACAACATCAGAAGCTGCCCTAACCTTAGGGGTATCCCTATTGGAATGTTAGTTCTGGGAAACAAGGTCAAGGCGGTAGGCGAGGTATGGATCCAAGTGTGTTCTTGTGGCTACAAATCATCACTTCATAATTGGCCAAATTTTGCTCTGTTGCTAATGCTGAAAACTCTGTAACATATTTTCTTTAATTCGTTTTACAAGAGATTAATGCACTGTTCTCTGCTGGAAATTAATGTACGTTCTTTCATTTTCCTGGGTATGGATTTCTGTCCATAACAAAATGGCTGCAACATTTCAGTTTTTGTTTGTCCTTCATCGAAAACAGGCAACATATTGTTTCCAAATGGTACAATCGTGTGTCGTGGTTTGATCTCTGTAAAAAGCCTCCTTGAGAAATGTTTGGCAAAGTCTTAAATAAACTGTTAGTCTGAATTAGTGAATTAAAAATAGATTTTGGTTATGCATGACCATGTTTGTGCAAAGCAAAAGCAATTAAAAATTCACTGGGCATAAGTGCCTTTAAACATGTGCTTATTGATCAGTTTGTAGTTAAGCCGTTTTTCAGGCTAAGGTAATCTAAAAGTCTGCCATGTTCCAATTTAATTTTTCATTAATAGAACATAGGATACATTGATATTAAATTGAAATGTTGGAGCCATGATTAAGATTTTTAAATGTCTTTTGAAGAATTGCTATGTTTATTTTGTTTAGCACATTTTAATGCTGACTATGCCTTTGGCTCTAAGGTATTAAAATGTGCTGCTTACAGCTAAAACTTTCATTTGAGGATGTGGTGTGTCATGCTGTTCCTTCGAATGACTTCTCTAAAACTCACTGAATGGTTCTTTTCAAACTAATCCTTAACAGTTCTTTTTTTCCAGTTTCTATATGCAAATGTTTGACAAATGTCAGTGGTTTGTAATGTGCCTGTTGCAATACTAAAGTATTCCTTTGTAGTTACAGATATCTACATGTATTGTTTAATCATTCTTTCTTACCCCAAGCTGCTTAAAATGAATGGTGCTGTAATGTTTTGTATTGGAAAAAAACTATTTTAAAATGCCCACATTTTTAATCAGGGCAAGATGCCATAGAGACATTTTTTCCAAACTGAACCAGTTCAAAGACATATATGTGCACTTCAGCTGTAAACATTTTTTAACTGTTCTTAAGTACTTCATAGTATTTGGCTTTGCAGTTGATATTGCCTAAATACTTTTTATATTAATGTGTTTATAACCAGAGAATACAGGTCATTTGTGGCTCAACATAAAAAAGCGTTGTTTGTGTACTAGGTGACTAACTCGGAGGGCACTTGGGTACAGTTGGATAAGAACAGTGTAGTGGAGTTTTGTGAGAGTGATGAAGGAGAGGCCTGGTCTCTTGCAAGGGATCGTGGAGGCAATCAGTACCTCCGTCATGAAGAGGGTAAGACGTGTGTGTGTTAAATAACACTTTTAGTTCGGTACTAATGTTTATAGCTGCACTAAAGGATTGTAGTTGAAATGGAACTAGAAGCATTAATCGTTACATCCAAGTGCTTTTGGATATTTTTGCTTTCTTTGAACAATATCAGTTTTATTCTGTGTGTAAATAACCAAAAAGAGTTTGTGTTCCTGACTAACAGACTATGTATTCTTCAGTTAAAAAAGCAAAACATCAATTTCTGTTCATTGCTTAGCTACCAAATGTCTTGCTTTCTCCAATAGATGTGCAGAAGTGCCACTAAAGTAGTTTTATACAGTTTACAGTATAAATATCTGTTTTATATTCTATGAAATAAAACAAGGAACTGGGTAATAAAATCAGGTCTTTTACTCATCACCAAGAAGTGAAAGTCTGTCTGTCCTAAAGTCTGTTTCTATCCTAAACGTATCTGGTGTATTTTTCTGTGAACATTACTTCTGCAAGGAATGCAAACCACTATAATATAACCTACTGTATCAGTAATATGACCAGTATGTTTTTTTTAATCTAAAGAAGAATGCACTGACCAACCAGGAACAGAATAACTATTATTGATATGAAATGATCAAATCTTATTTTCCTCTTTACTCTGCCTGGCACTTCAGCAGTATTAAACTGAGCAAGCTGTTTTTTGTAATAGAACAAGTGATCCTGGATCATGGAGCACAAACGCCTCCGCCCAGTCCTTTCTCTGTTCAAGCCTTCAGCAGGGGTGCTGCTGGTGCTCAAGGGTTCGATTACGGGATCTCTAATAATAAAGGTAAGACAAAAGGACAAACAGTGAACACCTAACCACAGCTTTTTATCAAACCTTAGGAGCAAAGCTGAAGCTGGACCACCGTGGAGTCATAGGTAATGGTTAAATTGTTTGACTAAAACCAGGCATTTAACCTGATTAAAACATTTGTAATGTGCTCTCTGTTTTTTATCTTGGTTAAATTGAGAATTTCTCTGTTGATAAGGTCATATTTTTATTTGATATTCTGACCCTCTTTCAAGTACTGCATGCTAAATTCAACATTTGATACTCTGTGTCTTCACCGAGCTTTGCCACCTGCCTGGATCACCAGAGGTTTTTTTCAATCTGTTAATCACTTGTTCTTGGATGTGCCTTTATTTTAATCCTAATGCCCCTTTCCCTTTCCGACTGATTTCTTTAAAACCTCCAAGACAGTCACAGTTTATCAGCAATAGATACTCCGGTTCATTTAGAAGAATGAATGTTACAGAGTGGGTTTAATAAGAATGAAGGAAAATAAAATTACTTGCATAGCAAAAATTATCCAACATGCTTTGCACATAGGACGAGACCCACTGCATCCACCACTGATGTATAGTGCCCACTGCACAGATCAACTGGAAAAGTGGAGAATCGCTTCACAATTGGATTAAGAAGGAAATTTAGGATAGCCACATTATACAGCCCTAGATGGAATCTAACCGGGTACCACGATTAACACCACTATTCATACCAGCAGTGCTAGAGGATCTTAGGGATAACCTAATAATCAGGATCTTGGTTTAACATCTCATCCAAAGGACATTGTCCCCAGCACGGAGTCCCCCATCTTCATACTGGGGCAGTAGTTTGGAAGTTATCGTCTAGAGAAATGATTGGTATACAGTGCCTTCAGAAAGTATTCACCCCCTTGAATTTTTTCGCATTATATTCCTGTTACACCTCCAACTTTTAACATATTGAAATAATTTTTTCTCCCTTCAATAACGCAATAAATGCAACACGTTTATGAATACAAAATATTTTTTATTCAAGAACATTACTTTCTCTAGAATGAAAGACAGACATTTCTCATTTACAAAAGTCCTTTCGCAGCAATTACAGGCATGAGTCTTCTTGGGTATGTCTGTTTGAGCTTTGCACATTTAGATTGTGGAACGTTTGCCCATTCTTCAATGCAAATTTGCTCCACCTTTGCCAGATTAGATGGTGAGCGTTGGTGGACAGCAATTTTCAGGTCATACCACAGGTTTTCAATTGGATATAAGTCTGGGCTGTGGCTGGGCCATTCAAGAATACTAACCTTCTCTTTTTCAAGCCATTCCTTGATAGTTTTTGCCGTGTGCTTTGGGTCATTGTCCTGCTGGAAAATGAATCTTCGCCCTAAACACAGATCACTGGCTGACTGAAACAGGTTCTCCTCAAGGATTTGCCTGTATTTGGCTCCATCCATGTTGCCCTTGATGGCAACAAGCTTTCCAGTTCCTCCTGCTGAAAAGCAACCCCAGAGAATGATGATACCATCACCATGCTTGATGGTAGGGATGGTGTTACCTGGGTGTTGGGCTGTATTTAGTTTGCACTAAACATAGCGCTTTGCTTTCAGGCCAAAGAGCTCAACTTTAGTCTCATCAGACCACATAATGTTCTTCCAAAAGGTTTCAGGTTTTGTCACATGGCTTCTAGCAAACTCCAGGCGTGACTTAATGTAGGCCTTTCTCAGAAGTGGCTTCCTTCTAGACACTCCCAAAGAGGCTGAATCTGTGAAGTGCTGAAGAGATTGTTGGTGTCTGGACAGTTTCTCCCATTTCAGCCAAAGAGCTCTGCAACTCTGTCAGTGTTGTAGCTGGCCTCTTGGTCGCTTCTCTGACCATTGCCTTTCTTGTCTGGTTGCTCAATTTGGTAGGATGGCCTAATCTTAGAAGTGTCTAGGTTGTGCCATGTTTTTCTTCACAGTGCTCCTAGAATGGTTCAAAGATTTGCCAATCTTTTTATAACCTTCTCCAGCTTTTTTCCTCCTAATAACTTCATCTCGAAGTTCCACAGGTGGCTCCTTGGTCTTCATGACAGCAGCACTGATCTGATCTGCTGTTTTAGTTGAGACCTCCCAAAGTCAGTGATATTTATTGTGCAGTCAAGAAATTGAACACAGGTGGATTTGAAACAAACACAGGTGTACCTTGTTAATGTACTGTATTTAGTGTGATCTCTCAAGATAATTGAATACCTCACCCAATTTAGGTTGTTAAAACAAAGGGGCTGAATACTTATCAATTAAGTAAGTTTCAGATTTTTATTTTTAATATGATTCTGAAGATCTAAATACTTTATTTCATTTTAACATTATCGGGAATTACTTCTACAGGAGTGGAAAAAAATCCCATTTAAATATGCTTTAATTTGACTTAATTGAAACACAGCAGAACGAGAAATAATCAATAGGGGGTGATTACTTTCTGAAGGCACTGTACCTTACTTTCCTCTAAGGTCTCCCATCCCTGCACTGATCAGATCCAACCGTGCTGAGCTCCTGAGATATACTGCTGAAGAATATCTTGACATGTATCTGAAAGCACACTAGGAGTCGATCAACCTACATCTATATAATGTTATGACCTTGGTACCAAATTTCTTTTCTTGTCCCCACACATGTATACCTATTTCTGACTTTGTTGTAAATCAGTTTTTTGTGGCACTTCATTATCTGTCTCAGCTGGTTTGCTTGTCAATCGTCCATCCTGTTTTCACTTTGGCATACGCTGTTCTTTGTGGCCTGTTTGAATCAGTTCTCTTAACTGATCATTTCATATATTGCCTAAGTTAACTTCAGCTTAAAACAAGTTAGCTTTACATTGCTCACTCTTTTGCCTTCAAAAATGTTCTCGATTGAAGTGAATGCCGGCAGTTGTTTTAATGCTACATATTTAAATAATTCAGTTTTCTTTTAGATTTAGAAATTTTGGACCCCCTTTGTAGCTTTGGATTTATATGAAGACAGCGGTTAAAAAATCTGTTTGACTTGAGAATGTCATTGCATAATTTGGGATTCTGGTTTTCAATAGTCTTTCAAAGAATATTTAGTTTTAAGTGTTTTCCATATACCTTTAAATAGGTGTTTTCCAGTGCTTTGGATTTTAATATATAGGGATGCTGTCTGTACACCATTGAATTTTATTTTGAGTGGTAATGATTGTTTGCTGAAATTTTGATTAGTACATTAGTTTAAAGATGCATGTCTATTTTTTCGAGTATTTTTTATTTTTTCAGATCATAAAGGAAGATGGTATTTTATGATAAAATTATTATAAAAATACAATTAAATGTGCTTTTCCTTTTTGTCACTGTATGGTGCTGTCACACAGTTAATAATTATGAGCTGAACAGCTATTAATAGTAAAGGTTAAGGTATGCATGGATTTTTAGAAGTTTGTGCTCCCGCATCAGACACTTAAGGCCATGCAGTGTTTATGGCAGTTCAGACATACTGTACATAGGTGCACTAGCACGTTCTTCTGCTTGTCCTTTTTAACAAGGAATTACACCAGTGTCATTGCTGATTTAAACCAGTATTCTGGTAGTTGCCAACAACTACCAGAAGCTTTAACTGTTTATTAAAGCTTTGTTATTTTTTTTATTAATTAAAGCTGTAGTTTTCAGAATGGGCTTTACAACATTACAATGCACTGGAGGTGGTGGTAGTGATGCATTAATAAAATAGGAAAGGTTTTAATTTTGTATCCAACACATTTTCATCATCATCATCATCATCATAATTAACACGTCTCAAAGTGCTTTACAGTAGAGGTTTAAAACATGAGAAACAAGCAGAAAAATGTGCAGCAGAAGACACGTGGTCATTTGAAAATAGAGTAAAAGAAAATGGAGAAAGAAAAGCTTTGGGGCATAGCACGAGATGGCCCTGTCACCCATAGAATGTAAACGAGCTTGGGGGACATATAGAGGACCAGTTAGACAAATGAAGGTTGCAAGGTGGATAGTACACAGAAAAGTCAGACAGGTACTGAAGTACCAAGCCATATAGAGCCTTTTAGGTGAGCATGAGGATTTTGAAGTCAACTTGAAACCTGATGGGAAGCTAATTCAAGAACTGCAAGACAGGTTTAATGTGATCACTTGCACGTGACCCAGTCAGGATTCAGGCTGCAGAATTCTGTGTGACCAACTTGATTTGCGGTGTGATTCTGATACCACTAGTACATCTTTCAAAGCAATGCTGATGCTACAGGTTCTGAGCCATGGGGTGATCTGTGTGATGGAAATATTTTTTTTATTGCATGTTATTCATGGTTTAATTGTTTAGTTTATCAAGTACTGAGTAATGTGTATACAGTATGTAGTAAATTACATTTAGTTCAGTTTTTCATGCTGGTTTTCTGATGGAGAGTTTAAGTTCTCTACACTGACAGTGATTTGCTTTAGCTGGGAAGGAGGCTATATTAATATACAGTACATGTATTAGACACAAAGTTCTTACAATTAGTCCCCTTACGCCTCAGTTATTATTCAAGTCACACTTTCTAAGTATTGCAGCCAGAGGATATGTTAATATATATTCCCTGATAAGTGTTTCCATCAATGGGTGAAAAACAAGAATGTAAATGTGAATGATTTATAATAAGACAAACCATGAGCTACATTATATTTAGAATCCTCAGTTTTTTTACTTAGTTTTTTTAATGCCTTATGCAGTGGATTAATTGAGACTTTAGATGGGGGAAAAAAAATTAATGTTATGACTTTCTTTAAACATCGTTGCATAAAATTTTTCACTTCTCCAGCCAGTAACATTAATGAAGACACCACAGGGCCGTAGGAGATACTTGGAGAAACAATTGTGTTCAGTGATGAGTAGTTTTAAAAGATGAATGTATATTTGTAGTAAGCATTTTCCTATAAGGCAAAAGCTGCTTGAAGTCTGCAAACCCTTTAACACATTGGACTCTTTGTGTTATTTCAGATAATTTTGCTGTAGTCAATTTGAATTACCTTTTTTGGAGTGTTATTCTGTAGCTCGTACAATACATGCTCGATTAGATATAAATCTGGAGATTCACTTGGCCAGTCTTAAGATTTTCCAAATTTTCTACTAATGAACTTCTTGGTTGCATTGTCTTTATGTTTTGGGTCATTGTAGTTCTGTATAGTGAAGCAGTGCCCTGTAGGTATATACTGTACGTAGTTCCTTCTATTTAAGCAGACGGAGTGTTTCAATGAATATCTTAACTCATTCTGATACTGCCATCATTAGGTCATCGGTAAAGACAAGTGAGCCATTTCAGGAAGGCCATGCATGCTCTGATCTTGACATTACCTCCACCATGCTTCACAGTTGAGGTGGGGTTCTTGGTGCTGATGAGAGGTTTGCATTTTCCCTGTATAGCCTTTGTAATTCTGCTGACACTAAAGATCAAGCAAGACAGATTAATAAGATGTTCACAGTTTTTTATGTGCCTAATCACTCCCAAGAAAACCCTATCCAGCAAGTGACTTCTAATCATCAATTGTCCCAGTACTATGGGAGTTATACAAAGAGGTTGAACACTACTACACCCAAGCGCTAGGAACTGACTTTACTTGTTGTACTTGTCTTTTCCATGACAAAAAAAAGTATATTCATAATTTAATCATCACCATCTGGAAATTTTGGAGGGTACTCTATTGCAGATTAGAAGTGCAAAAGTTCACTGAAATCTTTGGCAAAATGATCATTGGTATAACTGGGTGGAGTTAATGCTGTGGTTCCCACAGTTTCAGCTAAGGCTCAGCTTTGTGCCTGTTACAGCCACAAGAAGAAATCCACCGAGATAGCATTAATCTCACTGTACAGGTGACTACCACTTCCTTCCTATGCAGATGATTCCTAGTCTAGCTTCCCCTCTGAGTAGACAAGGACTACCTGAACCTTTCTCCGGAACACAGGCTTCACACAGGTGACGCCCGTCCCCTAATAACGTCGTGGAAATGCAGCTTTCCCTCTATTCTGGTGCGTCTCTATACACTGCCCTCTGGTGGACTAACCCGGTTTCAACACTCCAGCACTAGCTGCTCTGTTCCAGAAACACAGACTCAAGTATTCAGGAACATTATTAGACTCTGCCACACAATGTTAAATGAAAAGGAGTTAGATCTATAACATTGGAGGTGGCAGTCATCACATAAGGCTTTTGTGTGTTGTACAATACAAAGTTTTTGAGGTGACTGTAATGACATTTTCCATATTCTCAAGCTCTTTAAGATTTTCTTTTATAAGTTTGAGCTGCCTGCAGTCATTCCTTAAAATTAAACGAAATAGGCCCTGCTTTAATGAAGGTTAAAGATGTGGAGTACTCATTTTTTCAAAAGGGTCTGCTTAAACTTAAACTAATGGAAAGAGACCTAAAGTCTAATGAAATATTTATAAGACCAAAACATAAGTATGCTACTTGGGAATATATGGTTGCCTTGGTACTGTTTTTTGAAAAGCTTTCCATTGAACATTGTATGCCAGTAATTCAAGTGTTACTTGTGTTGCTGCATCTAGCATTTATTATTTCAAATGTCATGGCAATTCAGTTTTATCTCAAGGTAGTTTGAGATGGTCGTAATAGCATCTGTTCATTGTTGTAAATCCACGAAAACACTCTCAGGTTTATTTTGAGTTCTGCATGATTTCCATTCTTTGTTGTGCATTATGCATTTGTCATTGAAGTATCACTCTCTTTGCATGGGCAGGACACCCTCTGTGTATTAGAGGAACATCAAAGTTTACGCCTTGCTCTTTCCAGTAGCTGAACTGTATGTAATCGCTGGCTGCTACTGTGTGAGACTTGTCTCCGATGTTCAGTTTCAGTGATTATATTTTATGTATTCTTCTATATCCCTTTACCTCTTGCAAAATTGTTTTCATTAAACATTAGATAGAATATAGAAGAAGTACTTTCTGGAACATGTCTATCATTGTTTCATTAAAGTGCTACAACACTAAATTTGGACATGCTGTTGGCTGTTAAAGTAAAGGTCCTGTTTATCTGATTGGCATTCGTCTCTTTTATCCTATGTTTTCTCTTTTATGTGTCAGAATGTCATTCGTCATTACCGATTTAATGTTAACTTGGTGCTGCAGCATTTCCGATACAACCTTTTTCTAAAGGTCAAACCACAAATGAGCAAATCACATGAGAAAAGAGCATGGCTGTGACCGCATTCAGAAAGCAAAATGTTTTTCTTAAAACATGTAGCACGTCCCTGAGCCCCCTGTCCCTCTTCCTGTCCAAACGCAAGCCCTGAGTTGCAGAAATACAGTTCCCGTGAGTGGGAGGTAAATGGTTTAGGATGCTATGTGACCTCAGAGGGTAGTAAAAGCTCTAGTTTTCCGTGTCTTCCACATTGCAGGTGACCAGTTGAGTGCCATACTGAATTCCATTCAGTCTCGGCCATTCCTCCCAGCTCCCTCCGTATTTGAGCAAGCCGCCAAACCTCCCTCTTCCCTTGTCCACAGCCCATTTGTGTTTGGACAGTCCCTTTCCTTCCAGCAGCCTCAGCCTCAACCACAGCTTCCGAGTAAGTCTGTCTGTCTGAATGTCTGTCTGTGCTGCCTCTGCAGGTTTGTGTTTTTCCTTTAGGTGAATGACCTTTGCTGTTTCTTCAGTTGCTTGCCTGTGTTCAGTAGCAGCGGCACCATCCCTTTTCATTCCCACATCCATTTTGCTGTGAGCTTTGTATTAATTCCTCAATATTGCCTTAGACCTCCTTCAGTTTATTGACCTACTGTTCTCTGCATAGATTTTTCTGCCCGAGTGTTATACTTCATGAGGCTGAATATCCACTCCTATACATCCCAAAAATGAACAACAACTTGAATGCACTTTTTCTTTTTCATGGGTTTTTGTGGTTTTCAGTCAAGCAGATTTAAGGGAATTAGCTTTTCAAAAATTCTTATCCAACTCTTCCCATAAGTATCTTTAGCCTGAGTTGAAAAATTCTTACTTGAGATTTCCTGTTAATAAAGGTTTTGTAGCTTGCACGTTATTGTGGTCTCAGTTAACATCTCTTAACGCTTGAATGTTCCAGGACTTCTTCTGGTTGTGGTAAATTGTACTGTCGCTAAATATTTCAAAAGCTGTGCCCGAGATTGCATGTGAAAATAGAAAATTTGCCTTTTTCCACGATCTACAGTACTTCACCCTTTTCATGTTACATAGAATAGATGGGGGGTCCTTCAGGCTGAGTCATTCAGTATAGGTCATGGACAATTCACAGTGTGAATACAAAACTGCCACCAATCCATGCATTTATTATTGCTTTTTTCTGCCTTTTCTCTATATCCTGTGAAATAGTTTTCTTCCATTTAAACTCTGTTGCTTACCTGCACTGTCTTCCGCTGTAGACACCCCATCTCGCAGCCTTGCTTCACGTGAGCGTGTGCACAAAAGCAGTGTAGCTGGGCCAGGCACTGCTCTTTCATCTCTAGCTCAGAAACAAAAGGGTGGGTATGCATGGCATCACAGGGCGAAAAATCAAAACTGCTGCTCTCTGCTTCGTTTGCTCCCATTCAGATCCTGACTTATTTGGTTTCTTGCACTTTTAGGCATGGCATTCAACGTAAAGCCTAGAGAAACAGCTCCTTTCGTTGTGTGCGATACATTATGAGTGATGAAAAACCGAGTGTCCTGTTCAGCTTTGATCTCCAGTAAAACAGGGGTTCCCACAGAAGTGTCCGCCCTGCTCAGATTTGTACTGTATGTCATATTCTAGGTCAAAGCTGTGCTCTTGTTTTTCACTAATCATCCCGTGGATATTTAACTTCCTTCAGATAGCTGTTCTCAAATTTGTTAAAATTGGCCAAATTTAACCAAATGGTTAAAACTGTAAAGATCACTTTAGCTTTATTGTCATTCATCTTCCCCATACGATTCATCCATCACTCCACAGGATGTGAAAAAAAAAAATCTGGTGTAATTTGACAAGTGTCCATATATTGAGGAATGCTTCACATAAACATACAGTAGTCTGTTACATCTAGTCACCAAAGTAAAAGGTTCAGTTCTGCTATTTAAAATATGTCAATAATATTTCTAATTTGTTTTAGGATTTTGAAATAAATTGCTTAAAATTGCAAGAAAGGTTTAGAGTACTTGAGTTTTTAAGGGTCTGTTTTTTACCCTTTCAGCAGCTTTTAGATGATGAAATTTGCTGTAACATTTCAGTAAATAGACTAATAAGTTATTTTCCGTGTTTGGACTGGTAAAGTGAGATCTGCTGAGAAGCAAGATGGAGTGATTAATATTGCTTAACTCTGAGTTTAAATGGTCCCTTGCTTCTTATATGTTCCACTTGTTAGCTAAACATTTCTTTCTACTTTCATAACCAAATTTAGCAACATAAACCTAGTGCTCTATCCAACTTTATCAAAATGTTTTATTTAGGACCTACAGTATTTAAATCATTTTAATATGCATAAACAAGCAAATTAATTATTTTCTGTCCACCCTGACTCTGTCAGATTTGAAAATATTTAAACTGGATATTCTCTTTAAAGTATTATGGGCAGTACACATTGTAAAATCTGTAAGAGGCCTGGCATTTCTTAGTATGACAGGGACCAAAAGGATCACATGATTCTTCTATGTCAGTTCCACATTTCAGTTTCCAAATTGCCAGATACATTTTTATCATTCTTTCCTTTAAGGATGAAGTAATGAATTAAATTTATTGTATTTTAATAAATCTCTATTTTTGTCCCTACAATTTGAAGATTTGTGGATTTGATGTTTTTCTATTTATTCCAAATGCCTTCTTTTAATAAAAATAAGTTTTCACATTGTGTAATAGTGAGTGTCTCACAATACATAGGTGAAAGAGGAAATGCGGCCACTGCCGCACGGCCAATGTCACCTGCAGGGAAGTCTGAACACCCAGGGAAGCACCGGCCAGAGAGCAGATCCCCAAAACCCGATGGGCGTGCCAGCAGGGGCTCTGCTGACCAAGGAAAAATGAAGAATAACGAAGGCATGTCTGCTAGTGAATCTCTGATACTGAAATCGGACACAGCCAAGCTGAGGTCAGACTCTCATAGCCGATCACTCTCTCCCAACCACAATACTCTTCAAGCCCTAAAGGCAGATGGCAGGACATCGGGCTTGAGAGCAGAATCGCCAACCCCAGGGTCCAGGTCCTCTTCTCCCAAACAAAAAGGCTCCTCCTCTGGCAGATCCAGCCCTTCCAGCACCAGTTCCCCTCGTTCTTCCTCACCCCACGAAAGGAACCTACCTCAGAAAGTGAGCGCATCTTCAAAATCCCGGTTAGATCCGCCCCGAGAGAGATCCAAGTCCGACTCCTACACCTTGGATCCCGATACGCTCCGGAAGAAAAAAGTTCCCCTGAATGAGCCCTTACGTGGACGATCCACCTCACCGAAACCAAAAATCCTCCCCAAAGATGGAAAACCAAGTAACAACTCTGAAAACAGAGCTCCATCCCCCCATGTGGTGCAAGAGAACCTGCACAGTGAAGTGGTGGAGATATGTACCTCTAGCACTTTATCCAACAGTGAAGAAGGCAATGATGAGAACCCTGACCTGAGGAATGCAGAAGAAGGATCATCAAAGGTGCACTTTAGCATAGGAAAAGCTCCTGTCAAGGATGAACTGGAAACAAGGTCATCCCCAAAAGTGAGCCGTAAGACATCTGGTAGACACGTGAGGCCAAAGAAAGAGAAGTCTGGGCCATTATTCAAAGGTGAGAATGTACGTCTGGCAGAGCCAGCCAAGCAAGCCATGTCTCCTTCTGTAGCTGAATGTGCCCGCGCGGTGTTTGCGGCTTTCTTGTGGCATGAAGGAATAGTCCACGATGCCATGGCTTGCTCTTCTTTCTTGAAGTTCAACCCTGAGCTGACTAAGGAGCATGCCCCCATACGCAGCAGCCTCAACTGCCAGCAGGCCATGGATGAAAAGGAAAACAAGCTGAAAAACAGACACTCGCTGGAGATTTCCTCCGCTCTGAACATGTTCAATATCTCCCCTCACGGGCCTGATATTTCCAAAATGGGAAGCATCAACAAAAACAAAGTTCTCTCCATGCTCAAGGAACCTCCACTCCCGGAAAAGTGTGAGGATGGAAAGGCTGAGCCAGTGTCCTTTGATACGACCAGTCATTCTGCCACGAAGACCAAATCCCCTCTTCCCTTAACCCTTCAACATCTGGTGGCGTTTTGGGAGGATATTTCCATGGCCACCATCAAGGCAGCCACGCAGAACATGATCTTTCCCAGCCCTGGTTCCAGTGCCATTCTGAAGAAAAAGGAGAATGAGAAAGACGGTAAAAAGGCCAAAAAGGAGAAGAAGAAAAAGGAGAAGGCTGAGGTCAGGCCAAGAGGAAATCTTTTCGGGGAAATGGCCCAGCTTGCCATGGGAGGCCCAGAGAAGGACACCATCTGTGAGCTGTGTGGGGAATCGCATCCTTATCCAGTGACCTACCACATGAGGCAAGCTCATCCAGGTAATGTACCATCACCCAGAATATACTGTATCTGTATTCCATCTTTAGTAACAAAAAGAATCTTTTATGGTAACCTGAGTTTTTAAATTTTTTTTCTAAAGGTTGTGGACGTTATGCAGGAGGTCAGGGCTATAACAGCATTGGACACTTTTGTGGCGGCTGGGCTGGTAACTGTGGAGACGGAGGAATTGGTGGAAGCACCTGGTACTTGGTGTGCGACCGCTGCAGAGAAAAGTATCTCCGTGAGAAGCAGACTGCAGCGAGAGAAAAGGTTTGTGTTTGTCTTTTGTAAATAAAAAATAAACAGCGCTGCCTTTCCTATTTAACAGAAATAGTTTTAGAAAATAGGGTAAAACTTGTTTAAACGAGACAACGTGCGTCTATGTAGAGTACACGTGTGCTTCCCATGTTTGAGCGATTTTTGGCTGGGTTTCCTCCCACATCATAAAGACATGCAGCTCTGTGTTCTAAATTGGCCTTTTATCCATGATGCTATGATGTACTGATGTTCTGTCCATATGGACAACAGTTGTCTGTGTACTGAGCCGCCGTGTTTTTGTGATGATCTCTGACTTGCCATGACCTCCCCCAAAATAATTGATCCAAAAATGTATGTATGTTTTACTTATATGGGTATCTCTTTTGTGAAACATTGAAGCATATTTTCTTATTCAGTTTCAGCTCGTGCCTGCTCTAGAGGAGAAACTCTTAGATTTGGATCAGCTTTTTTTTGGTCTTTCAACACATGGAAACCTGTAAATTTGCAGTCATGTCAATGGCCTTCATGTACAGCTTTTCCAAAAATCCTTCAGTTCAGTTTGATACTCCTGGGTAGTGGGTTATGGGACCTGATAATAAAACAGGTACCCCAAATGCTAGGTTGCATTCAGTTGTGTGTTTTTTTTATATATCATTTTTTACAAAGCTTTTGCTTTTTGTTTTTTGACAGTGTGGTAGTAGCTACCATGATAAAAAAAAATGAAAACCAGAAAATTAGATTTTTTGACATCTTCTTTAGCAAGGAGACATACATTTGAATTGATTTAACATATTTCATTTAGTGAATCTGATTTCACAAAAGATAGTCATTCTTATGCTGGCCCAGAAAAAAAGTATTTCTGTGCCAAAGTATTCAGAACCCTTATTAAAATAAGGAAATTCTATAATAATTTTTAGAATTAATATCATGGTGTAAATATGTTTGGCCAGTTCCATTATCCCAGTTAATGTGAAGAGCATTGTTCACGCATTGCCACTCTGCTGCCGGGCTCTAGGTATGCAGTACTCAGTCACCTGGTTCTCTGCCCTACAGGTGAAGCAGTCGAGAAAGAAGCCGATGCAGGTGAAGACCCCGCGTGCTCTGCCCACCATGGAGGCTCATCAGGTTATCAGAGCCAACGCCCTGTTCCTGCTGTCATTGAGCAGTGCTGCCGAGCCCAGCATGCTCTGTCACCACCCACCCAAGCCCTTCCACACTCAGCTTCCCAGCCTCAAGGAGGGCGTTTCTGAGGAGCTGCCCAACAAAATTGGCTGTCTCTATTTACAGACACTTGCACGGTATGTGGCTACCTCACATTCTAACTTAATTAAGATATCTGCCTTAAAACTTTAGATGAGATATTACTGATGGAGCAGAAGACATTTTGCTTTACTTTCACTACTGCACAGAGCCCTAAGTAAATGAAATAGTTGATGTACTATAGATATGCTCTCAGTACAGCATTTTTCTTTTATAGTTAGATTACTGTTTCCCAGTTCTAGTCTTCAAGATCCCCACACATGCTGGTTTTCAGTCGGACAGTGATCTATCAATTAAAGCTGTAATTAAAGTGAGAAGTTGTTTAATACAAAAAGTTTCAAGGATTTCAAATGCTCAGAAGTTACTTTAAATTATAACGGCTGAAAAGAAACCTCTGACATGATCGGGTGCTGAAAACTACTTAATCAGGTAATTTATTAGTTCATGCCTGAAACTCGTTGGATATGCAATAAGTGTACTGTTAGGTTTTACGGTTGTATATTTTTTTTAATCCTTTGAAGGCATCACTCAGAAAATTTTGGGGCATATCAGGATGACAACCTCTTCCAAGATGAAATGCGGTATCTGCGCTCAACCTCGGTCCCAGCTCCCTATATATCGGTCACTCCCGACGCCAGCCCCAATGTCTTTGAGGAGCCAGAGAGCAACATGAAATCCATGCCTCCAAGGTAAACATTTTCCTCTTCTGACATCATTTATATCACGGCCTGTCAAGAATATAGGTCTAGCTCTAAACAAAGCTGCAGATGTCTACAGTTTTTTCCTTTACTATTTTTGTTTTTGTCTCTTATAAAAGTAATTTTAGCCATACTTTTCGAAGATGAAGAAAATGCAATGGATTGTCTTTAGAACTTATTTATATAACTTGTTCCGTTGTGTCTTCATCAGTTTAGAGACCAGCCCCATTACAGACAGTGATACGGCAAAACGCACAGTCTTTCAGAGGTCCTACTCTGTGGTGGCATCAGAGTATGACAAGCAGCACTCCGCCTCGCCGGCCAGAGTCAAGGCCGTGCCCCGCCGCAGAGTCAACAGTGGCGATGCAGGTGAATCGCTTACATTTAACCCGGTACACGCTTACAGATGTCAGTGTGTTGAGATAAATGTCAGATTTGTTTTGTGCAGCATTTAATAAAATGGGTACAATTATAGAATTGGTCAGGCTAAATATTCAGTGGGTTTTTCTTGATTGTGCTGTATTGTTTGGTTTTTAGTGTACATTGTGATTTAAAAGCTTGGTGCCCAAGCTATTCAACACTAAAATAGGCGGGCAGGATCCTGTCCGTGCGGGCTTGAAAGGGAGACCCCCGAGGGCCGACTTCCCCCTTTCCTTTTCTACCTCGTTCCTTGCTTCTAGTCTGTTTTCTACATCCCAGACAAATTTCTGTGTGAAGCAATACTACGATTTTTAGATACTTGATGCTTACTGTTTGTAACACACGGCCAATGTATTGTTCAGAAGTGGGCTCCTCCCTCCTGCGCCACCCTTCTCCAGAGCTCTCCCGCCTCATCTCGGCACACGGTTCACTCAGCAAAGGGGAGCGCAACTTCCAGTGGCCGGTGCTCGCCTTCGTCATCCAGCATCATGACCTGGAGGGCCTGGAGGTGGCCATGAGGCACGCCCTGAGGAAGTCTGCCTGCAGAGTGTTTGCCATGGAGGTCTGTCTGCTCGGGGCGTATCGTTAGCAAATTAACTTGAAGCTCGGCTACACTTTCCACCACCGTGTTCAATAATGTAGTGCATTTATTCCATTTTTTTTTTCAACTGATTTTATCTTGTGCGTCAACTAAAAAAATATTTTTTTTTATTTTAAAAAATGAAGGTTAAAGATATGATGCTGTGCAGTATGTTCTTTTAATCTTACAAGGTTTTCTTCCCTTAGGCTTTTAACTGGCTGCTGTGCAACGTCATCCAAACCACCTCTCTTCATGACATCCTCTGGCACTTTGTGGCCTCTCTGACCCCCTCTCCTTCAGAACCAGAGGAGGAGGAGGAGGAAGAAAACAGAGTCAATAAAGAAAACACTGAGCAGGTCTTAATTTTGTTTTGATTTTTTAGTAGGAATTTCTGTCTCGGGCAGCTTTGGATTCGTTTCTTGTAAATCGGTTTTTCCTCCTTTCGATTTTCAGTTTGGTTACTTTGAAACCAAATTTGCTTCTGTGTAATATGTTATGTGCTTTTTCAGAAAAAAATGTATGTTATACATATCTTGGGATTTAAAGGTGTATATCATATTAAATAACATTGTTTAATGAAAACCCAGAAATTTAAAAATTAATTTTTTCAAATGCTGTTTTGAGTTGGTAAGGGAGTCACTTGCAGTTTGTGCCTTACCTGAGTTTTCTGTGGAAAATTATAGAAAGATTGATTTTGGTTACATATGATCCAGTGAACTTCTTGCGCTGGCTATTTTTCTCGTTTTTGTTTTAATTGACAGTTTGTTTTCTGCAGGACAAGGACACACGTGTGTGCGAGCACCCTCTGTCAGACATTGTGATAGCAGGGGAAGCCGCTCACCCTCTGCCTCATACCTTCCACCGGCTCCTCCAGACCATCTCAGATCTCATGATGTCACTGCCCAGCGGCAGCTCTCTGCAGCAGATGGCCCTGAGGTAGAGTACAAATCCAGCCATCTCACCCCCCTGCAGTTCTTACCTCCTCTAAAAGTAACTGCTGGGTCGATATTTCAAAATAACACAGCAGCTCCTGGTGTATCAAAATCTAATGGATGCTGTTTTGTGCAGATGCTGGAGTCTGAAGTTCAAGCAGTCAGATCATCAGTTTCTGCACCAGAGCAATGTCTTTCACCATATCAACAACATCCTCTCCAAGTCTGACGATGGAGACAGTGAAGAGAGTTTCAACATTAGTGTTCAGTCTGGATATGAAGCCATTAATCAGGTAAAAGGAACAGAACAACAGGGTGTAAACACAATGGAACACATCAGTGCGCTATTCCTCTTCTAAGTAAAGTAAGAACAGCTGAAAAAGTAATAGTTGGTTGCCATTTGTCTTCAGTGTTGTGTTCAAAGAGATTTCTACATTCCAGTTTCTTAAATTCAGTGTTGTGGCTGCTCTGAATCCCATTGTGTGTCGTTTTAGGAGCTGTGTGTCGTCACCTGCCTGAAGGACCTGACCGCCGTTGTGGACATCAAGACATCCAGCCGGCCGGCCATGATTGGCAGCCTCACCGATGGCTCCACAGAAACCTTCTGGGAGTCAGGGGATGAGGACAAGAACAAGACCAAGAGTGTCACTATCAGCTGTGTGAAGGGAATCAATGCTCGCTACGTTTCTGCACACGTGGACAACTCGCGAGACATTGGGGTGAGCTGTGTTGACTTATTGAGCTCCGATTCCTCGTTGCCTTTAAATTTCATTATTCGTGTGCAATTAGAATCTGGAGGCGCCACTTTACTAGTTAGCTGTTCCTCCGCCTGGGTGAAGATCTTCTCTTTTTCCTTCTGTGCTCCCTCCTTCTTGATGTGAGCAATACTGAAAACACTTTGTGAAGGACCGTTGTACTCCAGCAGCACTGAATTTGTTAGACTAAGCAAACCATGAATAGTCAAAATGTGTTCTTCATTTTGCTTGCCTAATGTTTTTAAAATTGTGATCTTAAAATGACTTTCCTTCCTTGTGCAGAACAAAGTCACATCAATGACCTTCCTTTGTGGAAAGACAGTTGAAGATCTGTGCAGAATTAAACAGGTATATTATTATTACATATATATATACAAGGCAAACAATCATCATCTTATCATGTACTTTTATACTATTTTATTCTCTAATTTATTGTTGAAAGCAGGAAAAACAACTGATCAAAAACATGTTTTTAACTTTGCATTCTGTCTTCTGAAGGATGCATAATCGTTATTGCTGTTAGTGTATTGACATTTCCTCAGAGCACATCAAAGGTTTATGATGTAACAAATTCATATTGGTTCTAGAAACATTAAAAAAAATCTATATGTGTATTAATTGCTGTTGCTTTCAATTTTTTTCAAGTGATCCAGTACAAAGGTGTTGCGTGGTCTTGTGGCATTTACAATCACTTTAAGGCAAATACCACAAGAAAGCAATAAAAAAAAATCAAAGGATTTTTCAAACATAGTAATGTACTGTTAAAGAATCAAGATTTATATTCAAAATATAAAAGCAGATTCTGTAGAGTTATCTTTGGGATTTTCTATATGGCCTTTGTGGCATGCAGAAGGGATTTTAATTGCTAAAACAGTTTCTATAATGACTATAAAACGTGCAGGGCTACCTCACATTAATCCTGTTGCAGCTTACTTTCCTCTTGAAAATGATCAGATGGAAATATCATTGACTTTAGAGTATGTTTTGGTATGATGTCCACGGAACCAAAATTTGAGTTTCTTTTTAATAGGTGGACTTGGATTCAAGGCATATTGGCTGGATAACAAGTGAACTTCCAGGAAGCGATAACCACATCATTAAAATTGAGCTGAAAGGACCGGAGAACACTCTGCGAGTGCGACAGGTCAAAGTCCTGGGCTGGAAAGATGGGGAGAGCATCAAGATTGCTGGTCAGATCTCTTCCAGTGTAGCACAGCAGAAGAACTGCGAGGGAGAAACCCTTCGGGTGTTCCGGCTCATAACATCTCAGGTATGGCTGGGGCTTGACCATGTCCTTCTGCGATCTGGGAGAATGATTACTGAATAAGTCGTGAAGTTCTGTTGGTAATTCTTCTCTTAACCACTATAAGTGCTCTTTGGGTGTTGCAGACTTGTGTAAATCATTTCGTAGGTGTGCATAAGCATATTATCCATTTTTAAACAAGTAGCCCCAAATTCATATTTTCAGTGTAGATCAGCATATTTCTGTTCAATAAAAACGCATTATTGATGCTCTTGTCTGATTTTAATTTGTAATCAATAAATTCTTTGAATTCAGGACATGTTGCTGCCCCACAGTATGAGAATGCTAGTAACTTTGTAACTGCTTTAAAGTCTTTGCACATTCATCTGAAAACCTTTCTTATTCACTCTGCTGTAGGTGTTTGGGAAGCTGATCTGTGGCGATGCTGAGCCAACACCAGAGCAGGAGGAGAAGGCTTTGCTATCTTCCCCTGAAGGAGAGGACAAGGTAACAGTACATACAGTATTATAATAATAATAACTGCACTCTTTAATATGGAAAAACATCAAATTAAACTCTGTACCTTCCCAGTCTGTTCCAAATAAAATTATTTCTAGTTGACTGTTGTCAAAAACCTCATGTAATATGATGTGTCCGTGAACCGACTAAATTGTCCCAAAAAATGTAATCTTGGCCTTCAGAATCCCAGATAGAGGTATTCAGGGGAATACCTCTACACAGTCATGTCATTTTGTTATGTGAAACATTTCACTGTTTGGATAGAAAATGTTAGTGGGCTTGAATTGTCTTCTTCCCTGCATTTTTATTTACTTCATAAAAAGATTGAGCGATATTGATTATTTTTTTTGTCTAGGCTCCATCCGATGCTGATTTGAAAGAGCACATGGTGGGAATTATATTCAGCAGGAGCAAGCTGACGAATCTTCAGAAACAAGTACGAGCACTAATCTGAAAATGGAAAAATTACAGATGAATTGTTTTTCACAGATAGAACACTTTGTTCTTAGAGAAGTTCCCATTTCTTATTGAGTTCAACTGCTTTAGCATAACTCACCACGATTATTTTAATCTCTGTTCAGGATCAATGCTAGGCAGTATAGTTTTTTCGATGGATCAGACGAAAGCCAGTGCTAAAGTAAATATTCCTTCAATTAGCAGTAAACGGATGTATTAAAATGAAATGGAAACGCCAGAGTTGCTCACAGTGCTTGCACCCCCCCCCCTCCCTGCAGGTGTGTGCTCACATCGTGCAGGCAATCCGAATGGAGGCCACGCGCGTGCGTGAGGAGTGGGAGCACGCCATTTCCAGCAAAGAGAACGCCAACTCCCAGCCCAGTGACGAGGACGCCGCCTCAGATGCCTACTGCTTTGAGCTGCTGTCCATGGTCCTGGCGCTGAGCGGCTCCAACGTGGGGCGCCAGTACCTGGCACAGCAGCTGACCCTGCTGCAGGACCTCTTCTCGCTGTTGCACACGGCCTCTCCGCGGGTGCAGAGACAGGTCAGGCCTCACCCCACTGTCGTACCGCCATCGCCGCATTCCGGCTGCGACCGCTTGAGTGCTGTCGCCTTGCCCACGTTCCCTACATAAAGCTTCTTGTCAGAACTGGAAATCTTAATTGAAGTTCTCGAGTCGTCATAATATTTTTGGTATTCTGGCGACTGTAGTAATGCATGCAGACTCTTTAGACTTTTGTGTAGTTAGCTGTGTGTACATTGACACATGAAGAAGGCTCTAGAGCATGGAATTAACCTTTACTTGTCCCTTGATTGTAATGATGACGTGTTGATGGATTACTGTATTAACAAATATTTGTTAACTTTTTAATTTAGTGTTGTCACATTGCAAAAATTAAATTATTAACTACAGTTGCCTTTTTATTTTTACAAATTTGAGAAATTTGAGAAGCCATCATCCTAGAAAACACTACCTTGAAGTTTAGGCTGCAGACGATTTGTATAGACAGCTGACCTCTGCTTGTTGGCCCATATAGGTGACCTCCTTGTTGAGGCGAGTCCTTCCAGAGGTGACCCCTGCTCGTCTAGCCAGTATCATTGGGGTGAAGGCCCTTCCCCCAGCTGACATCAGCGACATCATTCACTCCACGGAGAAGGGGGACTGGAACAAGCTGGGTATCCTGGACATGTTCCTGGGCTGCATTGCCAAAGCGCTGACTGTTCAACTGAAAGCCAAAGGCACCACTATCTCTGGGACTGCAGGCACAGCTGCAGGGAAAGGAGTGACAACTGTCACACTGCCAATGATCTTTAACTCCAGGTAGGGCCTCAGACTCCCACACTCCTGCTCCCCTGGGCTAGGCTCTTCAAGGAGTTAATATGTGTGTATTTCTGTGTACTTTTTCACAAATGACTGTTTTTTGCGGTATGAAGTGAAGTGATGTCATTGAATGAAAGACAGATTTATTTCTGACTTTTGAATTCCCTGTATTCTTTTCACGTAGATTCTCATCATGTGTTATGAGGAGACTGAGTGGATACATATTGTGAACTCCTTCTGTTCTCCCTTTTCTTTGTCCAGCTATATTAGGCGGGGTGAGAGTCACTGGTGGATGAAGGGGTCCACTCCCACTCAGATAGCCGAGATCATCATCAAGCTGGTCAAGGACATGGCTGCAGTAAGTTATACACTACAGGCTAGGAGACAAACTTGTTAAATGTTAACCTAGGAATACTAATTTGTGACACATGAATATTTATTCTTCATGGCATGTTGTGGTTTAACAAACAGTAAACGAAAGGTCTGTGTTTTGGGAGGCTTCCTGATTGTTTTAATGAAATTATGCTCTTCCTTACTCATACTTTGTGATCATACCATTGAAAAGAGGTAAACCTAGTGTATACACTATGTGTGATTTGTGATGGTATGCTCTTAAAAGTGGTCATTAGCTGTGAATGTCTTTCTGCATCAGGGACATCTGTCAGAGGCCTGGTCCAGAGTGACTAAGAATGCTATTGCAGAGACCATCATCGCTTTAACCAAAATGGAGGAGGAGCACCGATCCCCAGCACGCTGCATTGCCACCACCAGGGTTAGTCTGCAGTTTATACCTGTTAAAAGATATGCCTGGAGCATTCCGAATATCTCTAGGAATATTGAGCTCTATGATTAGGGGAGAGAGTCTAGGTCACGGCTCTATCTAACTGTAACCAAGAGTCCAGGTGGCGCACAATTGGCTAAGCCATCACTGAGGGTTGGGTAGGATTAGCTGGCCAGAGCTCTCCTCTTTCAGAAGCACAGCGACCTCTGCAGCCTCCTTGGCGCTTGCAAACATGCTGTCAGTGAGGGCCAGCCTTCTCCTTCAGTCAGCAATGAACCTCCAGCATGGAGCTGTTGGGTTTGTGATGTGTTAAATCACTAGTGGCTTATAGTGATTTACTTCATCATTCTCCCCTGTATCTGACTTGAAGCCGAGATGTGAAATTATACACAAAAAACTGGGCAAGTATAACAAATATAGCTGGTGAAATGTATAAAAAAGTGCCTTGGATGACTGATCTTTGTATATACGGCACACTTTCACATTTTTTTAACAAATAATAGATTGAATAAATTAATCCAGAAATTTTTCGGGCTTTTTTGATATGCAAAAAAAACTCAATTGAATACTGCAAGGACCCCCTAAAATGACATTTCTGAAGCTTCAGTTGATTTGAACTGTCATTTTTTACAGCTGTGGCTGGCCCTGGCTTCACTCTGTGTTCTGGATCAAGACCACGTGGACAGGCTTTCCTCTGGAAGGTGGATGGGAAAAGATGGGCAACAGAAGCAAATGGTAAAGTGAAGTCTCAGGCCATGGGCTGCTCTAAATCCACAGTGACAGGGACATTGAGGAATTTGAGTGAAGGGAATACAAATCTCTGGCATCAGTCAGTTCAGGTCTGAGCCAGCTGATAGAGCTGTGATGTTTTTGAAAAATATTTGCACATACGAAGAGCTATTACAGGACATTCCATATAGGAAGCAGGCAGTTCTTGCACAGCACAAAGAATCTAACTGACTAACAAGTTTTTATTTAAAAAAAAAATCATTCTAAAAATTTAAATTGGTATTTATTGTAATCCAAGTTTTAAAAAATCTGACACTTAGAGAAAAGCTGCAGTGCATTATGACCATGTAGCTGTGTGTTGTGTGAGGGACAGGTGTAATGACATTGTGTGATGGTTTACTAGCGAGAAGACACGAGTGTAATTTGTTTGGCAGATGGTGGCTGACCACACAATTCCAAGCCAGTAGGGGGTAATGAAAGATATAAAAGTGAGGATGTTAGTGTCTGACAAGACTTAACTTGCTTTTGAATTTTGACTCTGTCTGTGTTATACTCAAACAGACCTTTCAGTAAATTGTTAATTTGCTCGGCAGCAAACTCAGTGAAGTATATAGGCTTACCCTTGGTATGTTCTTTGCAATAAAACAATTGTACTTTTTTAGAGGCATTGTAAATATTTTAAAAGCTTGCGCTGAAAAGGCAAACTCCTGCCAAACTCCTCTAATTTTATTTTTCCAAATATTTCCCCTTCCCATTCTTCCATAGCCCATGTGTGACAACCATGATGATGGAGAGACAGCTGCAATCATCCTTTGCAATGTTTGTGGGAACCTGTGTACTGACTGTGACCGGTTCCTCCACCTACACCGGCGCACTCGCTCGCATCAGAGACAAGTATGTCCCACAGCTCCACTAAGGGTGTCTGCATTGAAAATACAGATGGCATCATGATCATTTAGGCTTTATTTTCTGAACATTTAGCCTTCAGTCTGGCCCTGTGGGTGAGACGAATACTATTTTTCCGTTCTAAATACAATATAAAATAATTTGCTTTTTTCTGCTTTATGCAATTAGATCATCGCTAATAGGAAATTACCAAGGATGGAGTTTTCTTATCCATATAGCTGATCTATACATGACTAATCGTAACTGACCATAATTATTAATGTATTGAATATATTTACTTTAAAATGTTTTGTTTTATTCTGACTGTCACCAGCACTAATTGGCATCAGCTTAATTTCATGTATAGCAAAATGTCAAAGTGGTCCTTGATAGTTGTGCAATCTGAAAAAAATATTAACAATTTCAATTGATTTCTTGTTTATGCATTTTATGTATGTTTTCATGATTTACCGATTTACCTATACTAGTATAATATACTATATACTAGTAATACTAGTAATATACTAGTATATTATATAGTATATTACTAGAATATTATAAACAAGAATATTATAAATGTCAACTCCTGTATAGTGCTTCAGTGTATTCTCAAAGTCCTTTGTTTCTGTTATTTATTGTCATTGATAGCCATTTGACACATTGGACAGGAACATTTTAAGCCTTTTTCATCTGTTAAATGAGGATATCAGTCTTTTAGAAACACTCTCAAGACTTGGATCTCTATTTTCTACCCCCTGGCAGGTATTTAAAGAGGAAGAAGAAGCCATTAAGGTGGACCTGCACGAGGGCTGTGGGAGAACAAAACTCTTCTGGCTGATGGCTCTCGCCGACTCCAAAACCATGAAGGCCATGGTGGAGTTCAGGGAACACACAGGTATCACTGGAGCAGTAGCAAGCAGCCGTTTGCATTCGGGTCCAAAGTCAAATGGGTTGCAGAATGTGAGCACTGCAGAATATAGTGGGAAATCCTGCTGGACAGCGCATGCCTGCTGAGTTTTTGTTGTCTGTTTTAGATTGTAGATTGTAAATTGTGTGTAAATCTATGTCAAGGCTGCTCGTTTTGAAGTGGAAGAGCTGTGGAAAATGTAAATGTTTCACAAATAATTGGTATAATAGCACCACCTTTATCTGGAAACAAAGACATTTTGTTGGATTTGTTGTTGCCATATTTTTTTTCTTCCCCGCGACATGCAGAATACAAAAAATGAGTTAAATCCATATGAAAAACTCATTGGAAAACGTTTGACATTGTCATTTTATTGTTCAAAACATATCAAATATCTTGTATTGACATATAAGACATTTAGCAATTATTAAAGGTATTGTTTCAATTTTCCAATGTAAATGTTTAGGATGGAAATTTGTGGCTAATGAATGGTGCTATTAAATTTGTGTGCCATTATTAGAAAAAAAAAAAGAAGTTCGTTGCAGTTTACTGATTGTAGCACAAGCAGTCAGATCCCGTATTCAAGCTGCCCTTATCTAGCATGCCTCTGAGCATGATCTGCAAAGCCCAAACAAACCTCAAACCCTCTACCCCAGGTTCCCTGGCATAGGGGAGTGCTCTTGAGATCTTGAGACCAAGGTCACCATAACAGACTCATTATAGTGCACATAACAAGCCCCGTTAAAGGAGGACTTCATCATTCAGTGGCTTCTAAGGTCTGAACGCACATCCTGCGGGCCGTCTGCCGCTGTCAGTCTTCTGATAGGAGCATGTGTCTTTCCAGGAAAGCCAGCCTCCAGCAGTTCAGAGGCCTGTCGGTTCTGTGGCACAAGGAACGGGACTGAGCTCTCAGCTGTGGGAAGTGTGTGTTCAGACCTTGACTGTCAGGTAAGAAAAACTATGTACCAAATTGCAAGGGGAACCATATTTTTTCCTTTGTTTTTGACGCGTTTTGTGAAACTGTGCTGCTTATATAGTTGTTTGTAACTAATATAGACAGAAAAGAGTGTAACATTTTGTCTTTTCTGGAGGTGGGGAGAAGTAAAGATTTTCTCAAGACGATGATCCAAATGTTACCCTTCTCCATAAATAAACTGGGAATTGGAATTTCTTGTACGATAGTGGAAAAAAGGTAACAAAACAGAAGCTTTATGAAGACGTAACCCTCCCATACTGTATCTGTCACAGGAATATGCCAAGTCTGCATGCAGCAAGACTCACCCCTGCGGGCACCTGTGTGGAGGGGTGAAGAACGAGGAGCAGTGTCTGCCATGCCTGCACGGCTGTGATAAGAGCACCTCGTGTCTGAAGCAGGATGCTGATGACATGTGTATGATCTGTTTCACAGAGGCCCTTTCAGCGGCTCCAGCCATTCAGGTAAGACAGCTTCTCTTTTTCATACAGCTCCCAATGTCACTTGTTGGGCAGAATTCTTCATGGCCACGTCAGGATGTTTGAAATTAGATCCAATGTGCATTCTGTGTGTACAGATTCATAATGTGTCTCCTTTTTAGTGATTTTTTTCAAAGACGCTATTCTTCGGGTCAGCAAATGACTGGTTTTCTGTCCTTTCTGCAGTTGGACTGCAGTCATGTGTTCCACCTTCAATGTACTAGACGTGTTTTGGAGAATCGCTGGCTTGGACCAAGGATAACTTTTGGATTTATGTCTTGTCCAATTTGCAAGGTAAACAAAAATGCAAAAACTATTTCTAAATGGTATGGATTTGGTTGGTATTTAAGGAAGCATCAGATCCTCAAGTAACATTATATCATAAATGCAATATTTTTTAGTGTGAGGGAACATTATTAAATTACGTTCCCAGATTACTAACAGGCTAACTAGTGGAGTCTATTTTGTTTCAGAACAAAATCAATCATCAAGTGATAAAGGATTTGCTGGATCCCATTAAGGAGCTTTATGAAGATGTCAGAAGAAAAGCTTTAATGAGACTTGAATATGAAGGACTTCACAAAAGTGAAGCGATAACTACCCCTGGCGCACGGTTCCACAATGATCCGGCTGGCTTTGCCATGAACAGATATGCTTATTATGTCTGCTACAAGTGCAAAAAGGTATAATTGAAAGCTGTTGTTGTTGTTGTTGTTGTTGTTGTTGTTGTTTCTTTGGAGAATTCAAGTGTCCTGAATTATAGGATTTAGTATAATTAGATAATTAAAGTGACTCTAATTACAGGTTTAAGTATAATTAGTATGTTTATTTACTCCTTATAAATCTTTAAAGTGTTTTTTTCTCTAGGGTTCAATTGGAAACAAAAATGTTATGTTGTATGGATATAAGCTGCAGTGATCTCTGGGATTTTGGGAGTTTGTTTCATTTCCTAGGTAACTGAAAAAGATTAGTGGAAAAGGAGTGCTTGTGCCTTCAAAAAAGCTTGTGAACATCTAAATTGCACATAAAATCTTAATTTAAATGGATGCTCTAAACCTGAAGTATGCATGTTTTGTGGTGATTCTTCCAGGCCTACTTTGGTGGCGAAGCGCGTTGTGATGCAGAGGCTGGCCAAGGGGATGACTATGACCCCAGAGAGCTTATCTGTGGAGCATGCTCAGATGTTTCAAGGGCACAGGTAAAGGCGTCTGTAAAATTGCTTTAAAATAATGCATCGATAAGCTTCTTTTACCATATTGTCTTTTGCAAGGCCTGAAACATGGTGTGTAAGGACGATATGGTCTTGGTAATACTCATCCAGTCTGTGTATGTAGTTCACAGTCTTGTTTGGGTTTCCTCATTTCTGATGACTCAAGATAATGATTCTGCTACCTGATGTTATGACCACTTGGTCTTCTTTGAAAACAGATCAAATGTTGAGAAGCGCCATTTCCTTCAGCAGCCATGTGTTCTTCTTGTGCAGATGTGTTCCAAGCACGGCACAGACTTCCTGGAGTACAAATGCCGTTACTGCTGCTCAGTGGCCGTGTTCTTTTGCTTTGGAACAACACACTTCTGCAATGCCTGCCATGATGACTTCCAGAGGATGACAAGTGTCCCCAAGGAAGAGCTTCCTCACTGCCCTGCAGGTAGTGAAATGGGGCTTGGCACATTTTTATTAATGAACAATTAACATAAATTAACCATGCCATGTACACTAATTCTGGGGCTATTATTGAAGTCTCTGTATATAAAAAATGAATGGCAGTGAATTGATTGCAAGGACAACTGAATTGAAAAACACAATAACACAAAAGCACATACTGAAGATGTTCGGCCTACCTAGGGATGTAAAAATATAAAACTGCAAATCCCTCATTATCTAATTGAACACCCTTTGATTCTCTGTCTTTTGATTGTTTTGTTATAATTGTCCTTACTACTCTTATTTAGACATAATCCAGTAGGGTTCCTTTAGGATTGAGGAATGTCCCAGACAGCTCCCAACAGAGCGCAAATTCAAACCCATATTTCTTCCCGACAGGTCCTAAAGGTAAACAGCTGGAGGGAACAGAGTGCCCGCTGCACGTTGTGCACCCGCCCACAGGAGAAGAGTTCGCCCTGGGCTGTGGGGTGTGCCGAAACGCTCACACCTTCTGAAGCAGCATGCTGTCCCCCAGCAGAGCCATTCCTCCTCACTCGAGCCTTCAGGCGCTCCCTACTTGGGGGCAGCTCAGATAAAGACCCTCTGGAATTAACGGGACACGGACAAAGCCCTGAATGAGTGCAGACCAGTGCGCATTCAGGAATTGAAAGAGAAACTTGTGGCGTGTTTGCATGCAGCCGTTGTAACCCTCGGCTCCTATAAACGTTGCACACCTCCTAGTCACTGACGCCTATTGATGCATTCAGAATAAAACTTGCTCATGGCAACTGTGGATAACATACAAAAACACAAGAAGACAGCAATGCCAGCTTCCTAACTAAAAATCAAATGATAATGTTATATGTAAACTGACTTTTTTTTGTAATTCTGTACAGTATTCCCCACTGTTGACTGCACCACGGGTGGAAAAAAAAAAAGTCGTATGGTTTATGAAAAGAGACTGTTAAGATTGTTATGTTAGGAAGGCAAATAGTGTATGATTTATCTCATCCTGTATATAATGATGGTATCAAAAATAGGTGTAATCTGAAATTGCTACTTTACACTTTACTTTTACACTACAGTTTCATTTAATCTTCTGGGTTATGTTTTGAGCCTGAACTTTTAATGAAGTGCAATACTGGGTGTGCCTCCTATCTTGCAGCTGTAAACATATGGAATGTATATGTCAATAAAGCCGCTGTACATTTTTATACAGTGAAAAAATGTTTTTGTCTGTGAAGTCTGTTCAGTGTGTTTTGAGAGTTGCAAGCATCTTATTTTTTCACACCCACAGAGACTAAAACGGTAATCTATTCACAATCCTTTACTGTACTGCTTCAAAGAATAATAAACCTTTAGAAATGGTAAACAATGTGTGAAAAGCTACACAAATGATTGATCAATAATATCATGCTCAGATTAATCTATATTTGCAGTTTGTTCTGAAAACAAGGTCCTCACACACCAAAAGTACACAATGTCCTCTTTCACTACATTTTTGCATACAGCATATTTTAATATTAGAAACTCTTATTGATTTAAAAATTACTCCTCGATTTCTTTTTTTATTGATGGATTCCATTCCTGTTTATTTAGTTTTTTCTTAAAAATGAAACCCTCCTTAAGACTGCACTTGCAGGGTTTTTCTAATTTGTTTGAAGTGTACTCAAGAATCATATGGGTTCTTAAATCTTTTTAATTGTTGATGGGTGACATTTTTGTTCTTTATTTGATATCACTGCTTACACCGGTGAAAGATTTTTGTATTTTTACCTTTAATACATGAGTTGTAAATAATTTTTTATAAAAAAGTTGTTACTTTATTTAAAGTGCCCTCCAGATTTATTCATACCCCTGATGAAGAAGTGACAACACAAATTATATTGTCAATTTAACAAATGTGCACAGGGCAAAATGTATTGTAAATCAAGACAATACAAGACATTAGTTCTTGTATTTCCATAGTTAGTAGTGTATTTTGTAAATACTCTGGCATAGATTACACTGACAAGACACATCCTTTAGTGTATGGATGGAGGTTTTCTGGTACATCTTAGGTAGGGGGTCTCCATTCCTCCAGGCTCTTCGAATTCTGTTCATGAACAGTCTTCATGAGTTTGACCACAAACATTCAGGTTTGTCAGGCTTGGAGATTGAGATGCAAGTTGATTTTTAGCACACATTTAATTTGTGTACAGTGAACCATTTCGTTGTTGATTTCTACTGTATGTATTCTTTGGATATTTCTTATGCGAAAATGCCCAATTTCTGCCAAGTTTGAGCTCCTTGCCAAAAGAGTTTGCCCAAAATGTCTTGGTATGTGTTGGCAGTCACAGCTACCACTATATTGAGGTTTGCGGCATCCACAGATGCAGAATAACCACAAAACATAACAGACCTTCAGCAATATATCACAGTGGTCGTGAGTATTTTCTTAGCGTGAGCTTCACCTTACATCTAACATAATGTAAACAGACATCAAGATTAACTCGGTTTTTGTTCTATCTAATGTTTCCAAATTCCATTCAGATATAGTTTCAAATTGGAGAACTCTTTTGTGTAGTCCAGTCTTAGAAGAGGATCCACTCAGCCATGACCATTACATTCATGCAGGTGATGTTGAAATGGCAATTTTTCAATTTTTATACCTCATATCACAAAAGATGACTGTGTTAAAGTTCTCCAGCTGTTGCCTTTGGAATTTAGTTTTCCAGCAGAAGCTTCCAGTCTTCCAACCTATGGTGGCGATATACTCTTGTGTTCTGTTCATGGTAGGGTTGCTTCTAGACTAGTTGCTTTAAGGTATATGTCTTAATGAACACAACAGTGTCTACTGCTGTCTTCATTGTGTTCGTCCCTTTTGCACCCCAGAGTACAAAATGTATAAAATAAAATACACTGTGTACGTAGGAAATCTTTGCAGGCCTCTATATAGTTCTGGAGCCTTCAATTGCATTCCCAGAGAGCAGAATGATATTGTAGCTTGGTATTTGTTGGATTTTAATTAGGAATACATAGAGGCGTGAATAAATGTGACTTTAGAATTTTCTAGAATGCAATTGTAACAAATATAAACTTACTCAGTTCACTATTACAATTACAATATAAAAGCTTTAGAATTGTTTTATGGAAGACATTATCCAATGTGTTCATGTTTGTGTAATGCTATTTTATTTCCTTTTTCATTGAGGGTATGGATATCATTGCACATTAGTATATACAGTACTGTATATATGCATATACAGTACAGTTAACAGAGGTTATACTGCCCAACTTTAGTAGAGAAGTGAACCAACAGTTTGATTCAATACCTCTCATGGCTTTTCTACACATTCAAATTGAATGGAATATTACTTTCAGTGTAGCATTTACCTGCTTCTGAATGTTTGTGCTGTTGTACAAAACAATCAATGAAAACTCTGCAAGTAAGATGTCTAAGATTTGTTTTTTCATCTTATTATTTTATGAAGACATAATTGTCTATAGTATTTATGTGAATAGGGGAAAGCACAGTCGAAATTGCATTGTCCTAAATTTGCTGCTAAAATTTTAAGCAGAATTTATGCAATGAATCGGTCAACTACTTCTATTCATCATTACACATTTTTAGGTCACCAGAGGAAGTCTAGCTGTAGTGTTTCGGATGATGTTTCACTTTTAAAGTCGCAGCTTGTGCACCTTGTATTCTCCACGAAGAAATTATACCTTTCGCAAGCCGTATTTTCCTTTTCAACAAAAAATGTTAAATTAAAAAAAAGGCCAGCATAATCCTTATAGAGTACAAATTCAGCTGAAACCATATATGTTTATAAGCATTACTTGTAATATTAGAAGTTATTTCAAACAACCTATGCGTAGAACGTTAGTGGTCTGTAACTGCTCATTTTAGCTGTTGTTTAGTTTATTGACAGTCTCCGTTTATGCCTACCTTATGATATGCAGTTTTCCTACAATTAAAAATCAAGGACAATTGAAATGGGCTCTTCCAATGCGTACACGCTATAGAGCGTTTCCTTGTCCGTTATTCTAATCAAGGAAGTATTTAAAATGACAAAAGAGGTTAATAAAACTAAGACTGTGCAAATAGTTACGAACAGCGCGCCCGTCTTGACCGTTTACTAAACAGACACGAATTACTCCTTCTCTCTCTCCTCTCGGGATCACCCGAAGCTCGCAGCCCAGCTCCCACAATGCACCTCTGTCCCGTGACACAACCACGCCACGCCATTTTTGGAGACTAGTGGGCTGGAGGACGCGCCAGAGATCTAGAGAAATCAGGTTGCAAGATCCGTCTGGAGGCGCCGTAAGCGGGCTTGAAAACGACGAAGATTTCTGGCTTGCCATTAATCGATTCAGCCCGGATCGACTGAAAGCCTAATGAGCGTTTTCAGCTGCCCTGTTCGGATGCGGTTTTCTAGTGGAGGCCCGGGTTGATGTGACAGCACAGCGATCGCCCTGTTTTTTTTTTTTGCTGAGACTGGGTGTGTAAACACAACAAGCCAGCCAGGTAAGAAACGAGAGGGTGGAGGTCCCCTTAAAAGCAGACTGCTCCTGGTTATACATTAACAATCAAAGGGTGTGAAGTTCATCTGTTGTTGAATATTGACGCTTTATTGTTTTGTTCTGGGTATGTGACAAAGCTGTGATCAGAAGTCATTGCTCTGGTGAATTGCGTGTAAGCCACGACGGCAGACTCATTGCTACATCAGAATCATCAGTTGCGTTAGCCGTGGAAACGTTCCCTGATGCATTCAAATTAAAGTAAAAATTCCTATTTCAGTATGGACGGGTAGCTAGCTGCCCGCATGTACAATATTTTAAAATCAGCAGTAGTTATGAAAAACATGCTGGCTTGCATTAACCTGATGATATGTAAATACAAAAAATGTAATGGTCCAGTGTCTGAGTGCCTGGGCGTCAGGCTTCGTTGATGAATCACTGACTTAAGTAGGCTGCACAGCACGGCAGACTAGCGGTGCCGAGAACGTCCTCTTTTTCCGAACGACTGAAATCCGATGGGAGGTGTTTCTGTGCTTGAGTAGAGCTGGCTGAGCTTAGCACGATGTCATTCTCCCGGTGAACGACTGGTTTGTCGGAGCCTGAAGCGGTCAGTCAGAAGACTGGAGGACACGTGAGAGAGAGTTGCACAGCTGTCACGTTTGTTTACTTTTTGGCGAAACGCATGTTTAGTAGATCAGGGGTGTCTGCTGGAGCTCAGTATGCACCGTATATAAGCGATTTAGCATAAGGAAAAAAAAGGATTGGATGCAACAGGACGCTTTAGTAATGCAGGAGAAACAAGTGACGACGCATATTTGTCTCAGATCAGACTTAAATCTCTGTTCTGTGATATTGCAGCGTTTCTAACCGTTTAGTCAAAGGGGGGTTACAGCAATTTATAGTGTTAAATTGCACTGGTCTCCAGCTCTGAAATTCCTGCTTGTTTTGTACGGGGAGAAACGATGAAGCGCCCTAGGATCACGTCTTTCTATTGATAAATACAGTACTTTAGTACACTGATACGTCTTGGCCAGTATGTGCGCACAGCCTGTCCTTGCTAGCCGAACGGAACGTCAGCTGATAGAGAAGCTAAACCTTTCAAGCTGCTTACACTCAGCGGTGCCTCAGTCGGTAGACTGTCACACTATACAAGGTGCAGAAGCCATCTTTGTGTAAAAAGAGAAAAAAAACCACTTAATGCTTTGGTCTGTTAACTTTTGTTTTGAGCCCAGGTGGGTTAGTTCAGCACAGTTTGACCTTGTTGATATTTGGCCTTAATCACTAGATAAATCTTTTGTATATTTATAAAGTGTCCAAAATTCTTTCATTTGCACCGTACATGTGTGCAGAAGGTTGTGTTTAATTATAGCTGTATTAAAATAGATCCCACCCAGGTTAATGTGTATGGCGCAGAACTGTGGTTTGGGCATTTTGAGGAAAAAAGTAATTGCTTATCGGCTCACGTTTTAATGGAAATGCTCTACAGTCTCTCCATTGTTGTCATTCCATTTTTTGCTGCTTTCATTACGGCTCTGTTCTTGTATTTTTTCATTCTCTTGTAGCTTTTGCTGATTGAAAGTATATGAAACGCGACACAGTGGTTACTGAGAATGATAAATAATTTTTGATCAACCGTAATTGCGTCTATTGGCAGGATACAGTACTTGGATAATTGAATGAAACAATCACTGTTAATCCTGACCTAAAAATATACTGTTGACTTCTGTTTTCACGCTCCACATCTAATTAGCTCAGTCCTTTCCCCTTTGTAATTTCCTTTGCCACAGCTAAGACACTCTTGTCATTTCAGAAAGCAAAATATAGAACAGTGCTCACTGGGTTGTGTAAATATTGAATTTGTTGCACATACAAAAAGTTGTAATCTTTCCATGTTGGATCAGGGGTCTTGTTTTGTGTACGCTGGTACTACATAATAGAAACATCTATTAAACAGTAAAGAGTGTGTACTCTAAAGCACAGCAGGTCTCCTCAGTAAAGACAGCCATCTGATAGGTGACATTGTATCAATATTGAGAAAACATCCTTTTTGTAAAAAATAATCTTCGGATTGCAATTCTAACTACAGAATGTACCTAATAAGTTAATAATCGAAAGTCATTTTTATCGGATAAACATTTCTAGCTTTTACAGGTCAGAAGAAGTAAAGTAAAACACTAAAATGTCTGACTAACACTGAAGCAATTTTCCAGGCCTACTGTTTAATCATGGCAAGTAATGGAACAGAATAAGAAAGGAACATAGCAAGGTAGTCTTTACTTGTGCTTTGCTATATATCTTTCTCGTAGTTATAGAAATGCACAGTGGGTGTGTTTAACTTCTGCACTAGATGCCGTGAAAATATTTCGGCTAACAAGTTCTTACACACATCATGCTTGTCGATCCATCCTTATTCTAACTGCTTCTCCCAGTTCACAGTCACTGGGGAGCCGGCACCGGCAACAAAGGCAGGACACCAGTCCATTGCAGGGCAAACATGGACACAAACGCACACTCTTGCACCGGGCCAATTTTTACTCCACTAGAATGTCTTTGGACTGTGGGAGGAAACCAGACCAGCTGGAGGAAACCCATGCAAAAACACAGGGAAAACCTGCAAACGCTATGCAAGTAGCACCCCAGGAATTGAACCCAGGTCCTAGGCAGCAGTGCTAACCACTCCACTAGTGTGCTGCCTGCAAACATGTATTGATATTTCTTGACTACATTCATGTTTAGGGTAACTGCCTTCACCGAGCTAGTCTTTTCCTTTAATAATAATAATAATAATTGCTTACACTTATATAGCGCTTTTCTGGACACTCCACTCAAAGCGCTTTACAGGTAATAGGGATCCCCTCCACCACCACCAATGTGCAGCATCCACCTGGATGATGCGACGGCAGCCATAGTGGGCCAGAACACTCACCACACATCAGCTATCAGTGGGGAGGAGAGCAGAGTAATGTAGCCAATTCATAGAGGGGGGTTATTAGGAGGCCATGATTGGTAAGGGCCAATGGGAAATTTGGCCAGGACGCCGGGGTTACACCCCTACTCTTTTCGAGAAACGCCCTGGGATTTTAATGACCACAGAGAGTCAGGATCTTTTCCTTTGCTGTGGCAGAATGAAACGCGGTCGGAAAGGGGGTGATGAGGACAGCAGCTCGTCCTGCGAAGACGTATTGGAGGGGTTAAAGAAAGTGAGAGCCCTGCACGAGGAATCCCCAGAGGTCGCGGTCGACTGGGGGCGGCTGCCCCAGGAAATCCTCCTGCACATCTTCCAGTACCTGCCCCTCCTGGACCGGGCCCAGGCCTCGCAGGTGTGCCGCAGCTGGAACGAGGCCTTCCACATGCCCGAGCTGTGGAGATGCTTTGAGTTTGAGCTGAGCCAGCCCGCCACGTCCTACCTGAAGGCCACCCACCCAGACCTCATCAAGCAGATCATCAAGCGGCATTCCAACCACCTGCAGTACGTTAGCTTCAAGGTATGGGACCTGTGCCTTGAGCCCCCTGCATTCAGCAGCTGACTCCCGGCAGCTCATCATGTGGCCTTTGCAGCAGTACATTCGCCATTTCAGCTTCTGTACTGATCCTGCTGGCTGTCAATGAAATACCTGAAGGCCTAGTCTAGAAAGAAACTGGTATAGATTGGAGTGCTTAAGAGGGTGTGGTATGAAGGAAAAAAGATAGCACCCTATTTGAATTACATTAATCATAAAATGGGACTTTTTTGCTCTTTAAGACGCTAGTGTGCAGCTTGCGTCATTATTTTCTTTCAGATTGCCTAATCGTATATTAACTCTGCTCACAGGCATCCACGGGTTTAGTATGACTAATAAACCAGTATATATCTAAAGATTATCTCAGGAAACATAATACATTCTTGCAAACTGTGTAAGAAATACAAAGCAACCCTGGACTGCAGAGATAGACTGCACAGTAATTTTATAATAATAATAATAAACTTTATTTTATATAGCGCCTTTACAGGTGGCTTCTCAAAGCGCTTTACAGGTGGCTTCTCAAAGCGCTTAACAGGATGACAACAACAATAAATAAGAAGAATACACAAGATAAAACACAATTGCAGTATATAGAGGAGACCGTGGATGGTGGTACTAAGAAAAGCAGAGGGGTGAAGAATGGAACCAGTTCAGTAAAGGCTTTTCTGAAGAAGAGGGTTTTGAGTCTGGATTTGAAGGAGTTTCGAGAAGGTGACCCTCTGATATACTTGGGAAGAGAGTTCCAGAGCTTAGGGGCATAACAGGAGAAGGCCCTGTCACCCGTACAATATAGACGGGCTTGGGGGACAGTAAGGAGAGCAGAATTAGAAGAGCGAAGGTTTTTCCACCCTTTAACTGTTTAAACGTCATTGGTAATGGCAAAGACGTGCCTCCAGTGCAAGTTGAACTAGTTTTATGAAAACTCAGAGCAGAAGAGTGAAGGGTTCCTAGAAGTTTGTAATTCTCTCAAATTATTGAGTATTGTGTTTCTAGTAGTAACAAACAAAATGAGCACATGGAATATACCAGGATGTTGTCTTTGTTTTCAGGTGGACAGCAGTACAGAGTCAGCTGAGGCGGCATGCGATATTCTCTCACAGCTCGTCAACTGCTCTCTTAAAACACTTGGATTGATTTCTACTGCAAGGCCAAGTTTCATGGAATTGCCAAAGGTAGGAGGAACAATGGAGTGTCATCCATCTCAAGTATTGTGCTCTAATTTATCACAATTTGTGATGTGAGTACTGCAATTCATAAAAAAATACTTTTTACCTAAATCAGGCACTTCCATAAGGCCCTTAAATTAGTTGGAGTAGAAATTTGTATAAAAATTAAATTGTATTAGTGAATTTTCTCTCTATAGTGCAACTGGTAAAAGCGATTTCCGTTTCTTTCCATAGTCGCATTTCATTTCTGCCTTGACGGTAGTGTTTGTCAACTCCAAATCCCTCTCATCACTGAAGATTGATGATACACCAGTGGACGATCCTTCACTGAAGGTTCTCGTGGCAAATAACAGTGACACACTCAAACTGTTAAAGATGAGCAGCTGCCCACACGTTTCTCCTGCAGGTGTGTTATATATGTGGAAGAGGAATGAAGTGGCGTTGCTTGTAAATTAAGGAATGAAAATGGATGGATGATGCACTTACATTCTAAAAATGACCTTTGTGATTAAAAATTAAATAAGTAAAGCTCAAATTAAAGGGATGGCCACAAAAACTATAAAAACAACAGGCCCAATAAAAAAAGTTGTCCACAGTCAGTGTACTAAACTGCTGTTGTTCAGAAAAATATTTACAAAAAAGAAAACATTTAAAAAACGTACATTACAGTTCTTTCAAGGCAGTTTCTACTAGTAGGTTCAGAAGAACCCTTCAAAACCAGGCTGTACTAAAATAACACAGACAAGATAAGAACACTCAAGGATACTCTTGGGGTTGCCTTCAGATAAAGACTAAAGGCTACACCATGAGTGCAAGGTGGAATACCCTGAGCTCCACCTCCTGTTAATGGACAGGAAAGGCTCCTTTTAATCCAGGTTTAGTCAGGGTCTGTAATCCTTACGCAACATGGTGGAACAATCAGAGCAGGACAAGACATAACAGGTAACAAAGATACGAAACAACTTAGGAAACAAAACAAAGGAAACAAAATAGGTTAGCTTCTATACAATCATGTACCTTGTATAAAAGCACTAAGGAAGTGACAAGTGAAAAAGGTTTATCAAGTGAGTTCATGTGACAACATTAAGCACCTGTCCTTCATCACTTGTGGTGTGCAAAAACGCAATGCAGAAAATGAACCAGAAAACAACCTTTGAAGTACTTAACGCAAACGGGTCTGCTTCTTGAGTACCAGTGAGGAATTTCTGAGAGCAGCGGTGTGTGTTGTTTGCAGGGATCCTGTGCGTGGCGGACCAGTGCCACGGCCTGCGCGAGCTGGCTCTGAACTACTACCTGCTGAGCGACGAGCTGCTGCTGGCCCTGTCCTCGGAGAGGCACGTGCACCTGGAGCACCTGCGCATCGACGTGGTGAGCGAGAACCCTGGGACGACGCACTTCCACGCCATCCAGAAGAGCAGCTGGGACGCCCTGGTGCGCCACTCGCCCAAATTCAGCCTGGTCATGTACTTCTTCCTGTACGAGGAGGAGTTTGGGCCCTTCTTCCGCTACGAGATCCCCGTCACCCACCTCTACTTCGGCCGCTCGGTGAGCAAGGAGGTCCTGGGGCGCGTGGGCATGACGTGCCCGCGGCTGGTGGAGCTGGTGGTGTGTGCCAACGGCCTACGGCCCCTGGACGAGGAGCTCATCCGCATCGCCGAGCACTGCAAGCAGCTGTCCGCCATCGGGCTGGGCGAGTGCGAGGTGTCCTGCAGCGCCTTCGTGGAGTTCGTCAAGATGTGCGGCGGGCGGCTCTCCCAGCTCTCCATCATGGAGGAGGTGCTGATCCCTGACCACAAGTACAGCCTGGAGCAGATCCACTGGGAGGTGTCCAAACACCTGGGGCGGGTGTGGTTCCCTGACATGATGCCCACCTGGTAAAGGGGCCCCTCCTGCATGTGGAGAGAACAGTCGCGGCCCTCCCACCCCCACCTAGTAGTGTATTCGTGGTGGGGCCAAGAGATGAAGCACTAGTGATGATTTTTAACAATGGCCTTGTAGGTCTTGTAATGCATTTCCAAAATCATGTATATTTTTGGTTGCTTAAATAAAGGAAAATATGTAGGATTTGTACAGTTACCTGGTATCTGTAACGTATTCTCTCCTGTCTATGTTTCTTTGTGAAAGTCATTGTGAATATGTAATAAGTTATTTTGTTTGGAGAATAAATAAATAATAGGAGTGTGCACTCAAGCAAGTTCTTCTTTCAGCTTGAGGTGATGTGTTTTTTATGTTATATTTTGACACTAGGGCTGGTGGAGCTCAGAAGGTTGGCTTTTGTGAGTGAAACCAGGCATCAGATTGTAAGGAATTGAGCGAGAAATTAACAGTTAAATTGTCAATATATTTATGTATCCGGGGTTTGCTCGGAATACCGTTGAGAGAAAAAAAGCAGCAAAAAGTAAGAAGGTGATTTTAATGCTAAATGAGAGGACTTGTGTTTTCTGTAGTTTCAATATATAACATTTTGCCAAAATCATGGCATTAATAAAATCTTTAGGTTCAATTCTGAGGTTAGGTTAGAATTATGAAGATAATCATTACCTGTTTTTCTGTTAATTTTAACATTTATTGTCCATCAGGAGCTTTCATTATTATTTCAGTTAATTTTTGAATTTTCATTTTTTAACTTGGTTATTCCTTCAAGCTTCACAGAATGGATTTTGGCTTATCCTGGTCTTTGAAAGTGTTACCTGACGCCGATGAACTGAAAGTCAGTCTGCAGTTGTATATCTTAAGTTAAACAAAACCCATAACAAATTATTAATGTCTGTACATTATTAAGAATGATTTATCTCCATATAGTTCTATAGTGTCAGTAGGGTTGTGGCGTTTACTGAAAAATCTGTAAGTATAAGATGAAGCTATATGCAGCAAGAGGAAAAATGTACAAGATCTTTGTCCTTTAATATGAAGCATGTTCTGACATAACGCCTCATTTATGCAATGAGGTGTGCAATAACAGCCCATACCTTCATCTGCCTGAAGGGTTATGCTGTAAGTAGCAGAGATCAAAATAGAAATGGTTTTGTATTCTCTATAATGAAGAAAACTACAGTAAAACAGCACAGAGATAAATGTGTGCTTATATTTTTAGTTCATGTTCTGAACTACTGTACTACTCTTAAAAAATGTATGTGATGCTTATCATATTAGCATGCCCTTTCCTTTCACGTGAATGCTGGTTATAGAAATCAGAAGTTGAAGTGCTGAAATTAAGTATATTTTAAAAAAAAATCTATATGATTAGATATTCGCTTTTATTTACTTTTTAATTTCCCCTTTATTCATATCCTCCTTCTTTTGAGCCTGCCACTGTAATAGGTTTTAAAGACATCCTGAATATGCCTTTAATGCTTAAAACCACTTAGCTCACCTGTGAGGACAATATTAAAAAATATTTCAGTTTTAATCAGGGAGAAAATGAAAGGCTTTTAATTTCTCACTTTAAGTGTAGAGTTTGATGGGGGAAGTCAAAGCAGTGTGTTAACACAGAGGCAACTCTTCACAAAGGGTAATGGGTCATAGAAAGTGACGAGAACATAAAAAGTATGACAGGTTAGTAGTTTGTATCTTTGCTTTTTCTCATGTTAATGGTATCCTGCATTTGTATGTGAATGAGCTTAGCTACACTGAATTGTGCGTATACTCTGAAGAGCAGTAGCCTAATCCTGTGTCTGTTTACTTGTGTCTTGCCTTTTTTATACTTTTTCTTATTAGAAAGATGTTTAATTATACATACCACCATAGAAGAGTGTACATTTCCTTGTTGGTATTGATAAGCTGCTACCTTATACAGTAGTTCCTTAAATGTGGAAATTGAAGGTTTGTGTCTATTGCAGAAACAGAACTTGATTTTGGGCTCTGAATAAGACGTGATTAAAAATTGACTGCTAAAGAACTCCAATATCACTACCAAATAATTTCTAGTGTAGACAGAAGACAAAGGAAGATGTTGAAAAATGAATATTATAGAAAGCATGCAGTTTGTGTTCTGTTTTGTCATTGAGGCATTTCAGGAATACAGATGCCAGCAGTGAATACATTAAGCATTTTTATTTTTTATGCAGTATACCAAAGGTTAATAGTGCATCTAATCATCAATGTGAGTTTTGGCAGGGTGTGGGCAGGATTATGTATTTGTCTCAGAGTATTTGGAAAGGAGTTGTTGAGAGGATTTTATGTTAAAATGGTAGAAATGGTTTCATCATATTCAAATGTTTGAAAGACAAAAACTCTGGTGAGATCTAAAAGTACTGCATCTGCAACAGCAGTAGGTCAAAGCAATAAAAATGTCTCCTTAAAAATGTTGCAGAAAATCTTAGTGATTTTCTTATAGTGAAACATTTCTGACCCTGCAAAATGAAATTTTCCACATTACGCTCTCTGACAGTTATCTGTTAGGTTGGCACAGGATTTTCCAGGATTGATGGTGGATTAAGGATGTTATTTACTTACCCTTTAAATGTAATAATCTAAGTATTCTCCTGTGCCACTGAGATGTGATTGGAGTACCTGTGTTATTCAAAACACCCAAATCCTCTGCCGAATATGTTCAGAATTTAAGGAGATTTAGTAAATCACATGAAAAATGTATCGGTTTTCTTTTAAGAAAGAAGTGCAGTCTTCTGTATATAAAAAGCTGTGTTTGAATATAATACGTTTGTAAATATATACTGTGTTTTAGGGTCTGAAATTTCTCTATTAATGGCTGGAGTCTTTTACATAATGATGGTGAAACCAGTTGTTTATTGGAGTTTTGGGGCTTTTTGCCACATTTGATTATATATGTAATTTATTAACATGATTGAAATTGTGCTATTGTATTAATTGCTGTTTTTTTTGTTCACTTCACGATTAGTTATGATAAATATGCCCATTGGGTAAGTGAATAAGATGTGGCTGATTTTGTTGGAAGCATTCAGCTGGAGAGCTCTTTGCACTGTCTTGCTAAAGAGGCCTATGGCTCATCTTTACTCCATAGCTCTAATACTTGTAAAATCTAGTAAAGGTCTTGTACTGACTTAGCTTTACTGATTTAATATGCCATTTTTAATGCGTGCTTCTGTTCTAATTTAGCATATACAGTAGGTGCAATTTGAAGAGAAGTCATTGTCAGTAAAAAAAACAAACAAGTTTGTCATTTTTAGTTTCAGCCTTTCTCCAGTAATTCTATTGAATTGTGATGAGTTTTGAGGTTAATGCTTTTAAGGGCACTATAAAGCAATAGAATGTTTTTTTTTTAATTGATGCTAAACTGCATGCCTTTTGTATTCATTTTTGTTATTTTGCGTTTATGGTTTCTTTTTTTTCAGACTCTTGGTTAACACATTTTAACATTTTAGATAAAAAAATCACATACTGTTTCTATGATTGCAGTATTGACAAAACTCCCTACACAAATTGATGTCATGTGGTTTTCAGAAAAGAAGACCAGGGATGTTTTTAATGTACGGGATGATGTTGTTTCAGAGGTTTTTTTTTATTTTCAGTTTGACTAGTTCAGTTCATGTCTCGAAAAATGACAATATAGCGAAAGTCTAAAATAGTGTCAAATTACCTGCAGGCAATTAGAAAAGTGAAGTAAAGATTAATTGAATGGCTGATACATTTGACTCAAGTGTAATACAGAGTGACATTAGTGTGTATAAGTAGAATATATTTTTTTAATTCTGCCCAGCCAAGGGTGTTTTAATGTGGTGTTATAACTGTATGTATAATCTGATTTTGAAAAGGAATGCACTTTGTAAAGTTAAAAACACTTTGATTTAGTACGATATCTGTTATGGTTTGTGGTACCTTCTTGTCACACAGTCAAATATAAAAGATTGCAGTCTTACCCAGATCTTGTAGTACCTTTGTGCTACATTGTTACCTATTCTAAAGATAAGAAGATGAAAAGACCCTTCGTATCTGCCAGTCATATTTGTTTCCAAGTTTGATGACTGTAAGGAATCAATGCAGACCTGACATTTATATGGAGAACTACTCAGCATGACTAAAACACCATAACGGAAATGTTGGTTCAAGTTCATGAATTCGATTGCTTCATTTTCTTGTTGAAACCACTGTCTCTGTCATGTTACATCATCGGTGGTTTAGAGCGGGGAGCCACTTCAGAGTGTGAGCTGCAGAGGAACAGGTAGTGGTTAAATTCACATTCACATAAAATATAAAAACTTTACTTCAGCTTTGGAGCTTTCTTTTTTTAGTGTGGAATTCACCTCTATTTGTTCCTTTATCTCTGTAACAGTCCACTCTGAGTCTGCAGCTTGGAGAGCTGAAAAGACAATGGAACTATTTTAAAAACTAAAAGAAAACTGGACCTGCTGCAGCTTTATATAGGAAACATCCCAGTTTTAGGGAGCTGTTATTTGGATTTTGTTCTTTGCACTCAATATTATTGTAAAATAATGGAATGCACCTTATACCTGCAAAGCATATCTTTTTTATTTCATAATTGAAACTCCAGTTGGTGACATTTTGATTGTGTTTTACTATAGCAGTAGTCTCCTATGAAATCCTACGTTTAGAGATCAGTTATGATAATTCTGTTTCCCTAAACAATTAAGTATTATTTTTTTATAATTTAGAAATTACACAGTGTAAGCATATAAAAATGTTAGTTGGTATAAAGTTGGTCTGTTTTTCAGGCTTAGCTGTTTTACAAGCTAGTTTTATCTGGTGGGCATCAGTATAACAGACTTAATGTATTTTAATAAATAATGTTTTGCCCAGAATTAAAGGGCTATTGTGGAAAGGTTTTTGGAATAAATTTTTTGTGAATTTTCAAGCATATTTTTTTTGAGTTCATTAACTTTTTTAGAACATACACCCAGATACAGTACATATTAAAATCATAGGCCATCTACCATGGTCTTTGCTAAAGGTGAATTGGCCTCAGTAATGTTTTCTAAAAATGCAACTGGGCACAAAACTGCACATCTGCCAAACCAACAGAATACAAAGGGCAAGCAGCCACTATATCAAAACATGGTTTAGCATAATAAATCAATTACAATACAATTACATGGATCTCATGAGATTCAACTGATTTGTCATTGAAAAACACTATCACTTTATCATCTCTGGAATTCTCTCTCCAAATTTAGTCACAGCGGGGTCCCAAAATGGAAATACTTCTGTGCTTCATCCTTAATGTCATGCACCCTATGTATAGGTAGTGGAGAAAAACTGGAAAACACCAGTGTAAAATCACGTGATAGAGCTTTGGACCACCACATGTGGTCAGTATACTGTTTTATATTGCCAGCAGCCATATCACTCTGCAACTCACAACTGGCAGCCCACTGAAGCTAGGCAGGTGTGAGCCTGGTCAGTAACTGGATGGGAGACCTCCTGGGAAAAACTAAGGTTGCTGCTGGAAGAGGTGTTAGTGGGGCCAGCAGGGGGCGCTCACCCTGCGGTCCATGTGGGTCCTAATGCCCCAGTATAGTGACGGGGACACTATACTGTAAACAGGCGCCGTCCTTCGGCTGAGACGTAAAACTGAGGTCCTGACTCCCTGTGGTCATTAAAAATGCCAGGACGTTTCTCGAAAAGAGTAGGGGTGTAACCCAGTTTCTGTTCCAGTATTCTGGAGTGATCCTAACAATCACTTCACATAAATAGAACGATCCTTGGGGACACTGAATAAATAAACATAAATTATTTGTTGTTTTCATCTTTAATAACAAAACAAGTAAAATGAATAGTGCCAGTAGTGAATTTATTAACACATTAATCTATTCAGCATTATTGCTGTTCTTTGCAAGTGTAATGAAATAATTTGCTCTCACCTGTCAATTTCCCATTTTAACAGAGAAAATAAGAATATAAAAAATACGATAAAACATTGCAGTACAAAGGAACTATTACAAAGTATTTCTATAAGTAACTATGCAGCTGTTTTATTAATCATTTCAAAGTCATACTTCATTATTTTGCTTTTATCAATGTCCCGTTGTTCTCCACAGAGCCCGATTTAGCAAAATTATCCATGGAAAAAGACATGGATACTTCTTCTTTCAATGTTGCATTGCTTAGTATTCTATGATATTATTTTACACTCTGATCTTCCAGCCATTCAACATCACTTACTGTTTTAATACTGAAATAGCCTGCATCTGAAATAGTGTCATATTTCAAACAGTGCATTACCAATACAGAAGACACCGTGAAGGATGTTTACAGCTGTACCTAGTCCGAAGCATATTAAATTTAAATAATCAAATTAGAAGTACCATTTTTTTGTGAAAGTGGCTTGTTTCACATATAGCTTGTGTACTTAATCAAAATCATATGACTGCTGCAATGCTATTAAGACAGATTCTTTTTTAGTAGTATTTCAGAACCTTAGCTTAGGAAAAATGGAAGGTAAAGTATAGTTCTATGTTGTAGACTAAGGTACTGAAAAGTTCAAATCTAGGACTTTGACTTGCAAAAGTACTGCACTGATTTGAAAATACATTTCTTGGCACAAATATAAAACAATTTAGCCTCTGGAAAGCCTGATCTCCCCTTGGAATGAAACCAATAGTATATGGTAGATGCTACAGGGTGAAATATCCTTGCTCCAATGGTAATTGTGGTTACAATAAAAGAAACAGCAGTAGATTTTAAGTTACTGGAAGAGTAATGACCATAATACACAAGCATTATTTCAACAAAAATGGCAATATCAAAATACCACCAAAACAAAGCAAAAGGTTAAATTCAAAGTCAAAGTTCATCTTCTCATGGCATGACTATCTACGGCAAAGGAATTTCTTCATAAGTAACTCTGATGTAGGGAGGCTTCATTGGCAAGTGCCAATACTCAAAATTATAGTACAAGTAGAAGCTCTTTTCCAGCACAACCCTGTCATAAACTTTGAGAAGACTGAGCAGGAAGTCTTTGATGGATTGGTGAGGTCGGAAGAAATGGAAAAAACTCCTAATGTCAGAGGCCAAAGACTTCATTCCACCATCCCCAAAGATGGTTGTGTCATTCCCCAAAAAGCTGGGCTGTCCACTGTACAGGAATATCCTGGTGTAGTTGGTCTGGAGAGTGCTTTTTAAGGTCACACCCATATCTGCTAGTTTCCTGTAGGTCCTGTGCACAAACTTAGAGCAGTCGTAGGATTCAAACCACACAGTCGTATTGGGGCTGGGGTCTGCTTGCACTGTCCATGTCTCATAATAAATACCAGTTTCATTGTCCTGCTTCACCCATTCGGCCATTTTGTTGAACTGAGTGCCTACAATGTAAAACACAAAAGCACAGAAACACGATCTTAATGACAGCCTAAGTTGTTAGGCATGTTCCCCATACACACATTCCCAGCTTTGGCAGAACAAATTCATCTTTGGAGCTTTGACATTGCATTATTTTACTGACTTCTCTTACGAGAGACATTCAACAGGCTGAGTATAGTACTGATTGAAATATATCACTTCTATAACCTAAAAACACATTTTTATTTCTACATGCATTCAGATTTGCAAGACAAAACAACCAAAACAGTATTGCTCTAAAATAGTGGTTATATACATCCAAAAGTAATAAAATCGCTCATATTTAATAGAAAAAAAATATCCTAAGTGTTCAACTTCACTCCTCAAGGGCCAGGAACCAGCAGGTTTTCCAGCTCACTTTCAATCTTTAACAGCTGAAAATCTTTTTTAAAAAGTTGTATTTCATCCAGATGAGCTACTAATGAGCTCAATTAGGTCTTTAACAGCAGAGGTGAAACACAAACACACAAACAATGCAGCCTCCTGGGAATAGAACTGAACAGCACTGGTCTAAATTAAAAAAAATGCCTTTGACCATGCAAGAAGACCTAAGTGTGAAATTAGAACTTAAATGAGTGTGTACTACACCTACCTGTGATTTCGGCCACTTTTTCTAAAGTGCCGTACTGTTTCCAGTGCTGGTCATCTATTCCTTCATAAAAGCAGGCAGCCCCCTGGTTGCACCAGAAGGGGGCGCTCAGCTCTGGCCTCAGGTGTGGAAAGGTACAGTTTCCAAGCTGGAATAGCTCATACCACTCCATGGTGTAATTTTGCCCTGTAAGAGTACTCCTGAATCCAATGGCATCGTGCATAATGTCCTAAAACCAGTAAAGCATACCGGCACTGTTACTGGGTAGGTATTGTACAGTATACACTGTCATAAGAACCAACAACTCACTTAATTTTCATTAATGAAGTCTACTAAATACTGTTAATCTCATTTTAAGCAGCAACCTCTTCAAAGTTTCCAGTCATTTATCTAAGCAGGCGGGAAGGATTTCTATTTCTGTATAAATGATCTGTTTGTGTAATGAAATACTGCAATTTCACAGGTAACTGTACATGGTGCTATAACACTAGAGAAAACTAATGTGGGATACATATTGAACTGTGGAAATACACAATATAGTCTACTTCAAGATACAGAATAAGTAACACATCAACAACATTTAACTGTTACTTGTGCTATAACTTGAAAAAGACTATATTGCATGTAACAGATTTCTCTATTACACCCTGTACAGTTACCTGTGAAACAGCACAGCAATTCCTCATTATTCAAAAAATATATTTATGTAAGTCAATTTGCATAAAGGCTTGAATAAACAATAAAATTAATTACATGCAGTGCTAATGATAATATATCAGTTTTGTAAAAATCCCATTTAGGAGTTATTAATACACTGAGGTAACCTGCACACTGTGACAGGTTAATGAATTGTTTACATAAGGAACACTTACGAATTTGCCAAGCAGATCTCCGTATTTAAACTCCCATACAGGCGCCTGCAGTCGGAAGACCTGGATGGTATCTGAATCTTTCATTGTGGGAATTGTCCCGTCGGGCAATCCCGTGGGACAGAAAGTATACAGCGCCCGGCAATAAGGATCCGGTTTAGGACGGTGATCAAAGCGTCTGAAGCAAAGGAAAAGGAACATTGATGTTTAGATATTGTTGCTATCGTGAAAATACAGTACATCCAACATTTCCTACCATCTCATACTTGAGCGTTGTTTAGTTCTTAAGTATAAATCTGATATGAGTGTTAGTATCGAAATACCGTTATTTACTGATATTCTCAAAGATAAGAGATTTGAATTCTTAATGTAAGGGATAAAATTATAAAATGAACGATGATGTGTAAATATGTTTGAAAATGGTCTGGTAATTTTGCCTTTAAATGATGCATCCTTTGTGTTTAACGCCATATTTTAAATAAACCGATTTTAGGTACTTCACTAAACCCCCGAATTACCTAAATTATGCCTTACTCGTTTTCATATCCCGTATATATACTGTAAAAAGCTGTTCAAAAGGAGCCCCGGTATCTTAGCAGCGAGGGCAGAGAAGCACAGACTTCAAGTGTCAAGCGTTTACTTACAGTAAGTGCATGTTAAAATGTTTCTGGATTTCACAGCTGGTGCGCCTTCCAACAAACGCTCCTTTCCTTCTCTTCAATCGAATTAAAGGCAAGGTCGATTTTGTTTTAACCAAAAAAAATCATATTTTGTAGCCCAAATAATAAAGATACATTATTTATTTCCGCAATCCAATTACATTATATTCCACAATCATCTCCTTAGTCTTACTGATGGTCAGTTCAGAGAGATGTCTGTGATTCTTGTGATTTTTGTGAGTTCGCGGAAAAGACATTTCATTACCAGCAACTACTGCTGCACGCTGTATTGTTGTGCATTTGATAAATAAACTTTGATTTGATTTGATTTGATTTATGTTGGTATGCTGTACTTCTTGTACTTAAATCTTGTGACTGAAGGGATCCCCGCCCTCTAAATTTAGGAAGTTGGCGTCGCAGCCAGTTCAGCCTACGAATGCAATGGTTTGCTACATTTTCCAAACGATTCTAACAAATGTGCATCATTTCTGGTATTACCCTAAGTGCCGCTTAAACCAGATATTGTTTTTGTCCTGATCATATTTTAGAGAAAAATGTGTCAACGCAGTCACCTTTGCAATAAATCGCCGAGTACGAATTCCTCTCACCTGTAAGGGACGGGCCATTCCTGGCGGTTTCGTCCATAATCGGTCCTGGAATCGAACTCCTGCAGACCCAGGCCAGTCATAAAAAACGTCCCAAATATTACAATCCCCACATTTACCATCACTAACCATCACACAAGACTGGTTAGGAAAGAAAACTGTCAGTTACTTTGCATCCCCTCAGTTCCTGGTTTTCTGCGTCACATGATTGTTACTTGTTCATGTGACCAACGTGACCACAACGAGCTTCCTTGTTTGTAGAATAGGGGCAGAGTTATTGTAACTGACTGCATTTTCTACTCCTGCTAAAAAGATACACAAGGACAGCAAAGTCTGCGTGGCGAGTGCTTATGATAATCTGAGTCTTTGATTATGGTCTCCTAATTTGGCTAACTCAAATATCTCCAGAAAATAAGCACATGGTTACGTATCCATGAGCGTAATGTTAAGAAGGCGCATTCATTCTTTTTTCGAAGTCGCAGTTTAACAGTTATCTTACTATTAAGTCTGTTATAATGGCAGTTATTGGCGACGTAGCGAAGGAGCACTGAAAATGACTGTGTGTCCTGTATACGGTGAGGAAAAACCTGCTCATATTGCACAACCACTTGCAAAATGGAATGATGGAGAATGGACGATCAAACCTTTTTGAGACGTTTTTACGTATGTTGAAATATTACCTTAGAATTGTATTTATTGCATGAACTCTGTACCGTACATTGTTGCAATAAAGATGATTTCCTTTTAAAAAATAATTGCCAATTTTTCGCACAGCATTGATTTGAAAAACGAAAAACTCACGAAAGGGGCCACACAAATTGACTACATTTATTTCACGTGCTGTGGACCCTGAGACAACTTTATGATAACTTTGAACTTGTCCTCGTTTCTCTCGTACTACAACTGAAATAAATAACAAAACAACCGTTAGAACGAATGAAATAAAAAAACAATCATAAGAGCATCCTACCAGTGTGACTGATCGATTTAAAAGTTACTTGTTTCAAGGGCGAAGTGATTAAATTGTGCTAAATAGGAACTGATGGTGCTAGAGACAGTTCATAAACTACTTAAAATCCGATTCTGATGTACAGTAAATCTTTTAAATGAATTTAATACTAAGCAAACACTCAGTTATTCGGGTCCTTTTCAGGAAGAGCGAGTGCGTTTCGCCTCCAGTTTGATAGACGCAAATTTTATCAAACAGAATGATGGTTTACATTGATCAGTCCTTGAGCATTTAAAAATTGCCTCTAGAGTGCAGCTTTCTTATAAACGACCGAATCAACTTAAACTATTTGGGGATCATGACAAGTTAAAGTGTTTAACAGTATGATGATAAAACGTCCTGAACATATGCTAGTATATTTTTATTAAGAAAAATTATAAGTCTTCATGTTCTTTTGCAGAAGTAAGCGTTAAATTACAGGTCACACGCGTATGAAGAGGCTTCACTTTGAAGGGGGAAAGCGCCTTTATTCAGAGCTGCTGTGACACATCCAGGGCAGGAGAGGTCGCTGTAGAATAATGGAAGGATTGAACGAGCGTTCGCTCAGCACCACGCCCCCCATCCTTCTCTCATAAGAGCCGCAGTCAAGTTCAAGGGCTCTGGAGTAGTGGAAGTTTTTTTGAAGTTTTTACAAGATGGGCAAGCGAGTGGCTGTAGTTCTGGCTGGTTGCGGAGTTTTTGATGGAAGTGAAATCCATGAGGCTTCTGCGGTGTTGGTTCACCTGAGTAGAGGCGGTGCAACTGTAAGTGATTTTATTTCTTGAGATATTTTAATTGCGACGACCAGCAAAAAAAAAAAAATGCCCCGCAGAAGTCTCCACAGCCGTAACGTGTTTTTCTTCTCTTTTCAGCATGGAATAAACCTTTACTTGCTCCTTTGCAGCCTATGCATGCTGACGCAGCTACCTACTTGAACTAGATCAGCAAAAATTGTTAGCTGGTGTGTCTGCGTTGTTTGAAATGGTCGTGCCCGAGTCCGTGTTGTTAATATAAATAATCCCACGAAAACGAAATGCCTTGCATCCAGAATAATACTGAGCAGTTGTTCGCTAAATAACTCCGCACATCCCCGCTGAAGTTCCTACTATAAAAACGTCAATTAAGAAGCCGTTCTTTTAAAATTGGGGGATGTGAATTTCGTGGGGTTAAACCTTGATTCTTAGCAGAGAGGTTGATTGCGTTAAGAGGTCCAAATCCTCTCAGTTCCCTTTTCGCCTTAATCTATGGAATTGGTCAAGATGAAGTAACAATGATGACTTGAAAAAGTCTTGTTTTGCAGGTGCAAATGTTTGCTCCTGACGTCGACCAGATGCACGTAGTTGACCACTTGAAGGGTGACCCGACGGAGGAGAAGAGGAATGTGCTGGTGGAAAGCGCCCGGCTGGCAAGGGGCGATATTCAGGATTTAGCGCAGCTCAAAGTTGACGAACTCGACGCCGTTATATTTCCAGGTCACCTTTTTTTACTTTACTGTTTAAGAGTGAGGAAGCTTCGTTGCCACCTATTTTCTATCCATCTAACCTTAATTAGCCAAGTAACTACGTTATTTAATTGCGGAAATCCCCTTATTGTGCGAAATGAAAAGTGTGTGTTTGAGTGAACAGCGGTTTTGTTCATCTAAATATTGGCTAAGCTTGATGCTAAGCAAGCAACGTTAAAACGCCCCTTCTTTCTTCCTAACGACTAGAGCGTTTTTAATCATTAAATATCTGGTTTTTCATTAGGAGACTTGGATATACCTGGGCGAGTAAAATTATTTCCTCTTTTAACAAAGGTTTTGCCTTTTTTTTTCCAGTCCTCAGCCAAGACTAGAGCGGACGCGAACATGAGTTTTTTTTTTGCTGTTTCAGGCATGTTAGTCAAGTGAGGGGAGTGCTGTACTGTAGGTAGTACCCAGTAGTGATTAGTGCTCTGGATTCTGAAGTGTGAATTGTCAATTTAAGTCTCGGTGTATCTTTGAGCCATGTGCTTTACTCAATTCTTCAGTAAAATTCCAAGCTCCACATGTCAGTTTGGAGAAATGTTGGCCAGATACCTCATGTTTCATGACTTTGATTTTTATATTGCATTTAGAAGTGAACTTGTTATTATTATGGTTTTAGGTGGGTTTGGTGTTGCCAAAAACCTTTGTGACTGGGCAGTGAAAGGAAAGGACTGCAGTGTCCACAGTCAAGTGGAGGCTGCTTTGCAGGCTTTCCACAGTGCCAAGAAACCTATTGGCCTGTGCTGTATCTCCCCTGTATTGGCTGCTAAAGTCATCCCTGGCTGTGAAGTGACTGTGGGATGTGATAACAATGATGATGGCAGGTAACTGTACTTTGTGACACCGGTTCCTTTCTTAGATGTACTTCCTTTCATAATAGTGCTTTTAGAATTAATTCTACTCTTAGTGCTTAATATTGTAAAGTATTGTTTACCTCTTTAATTGCGGATTGATTTATGGGACATTTACCCTGTTTCTCCTTCCATGTGAATAAAATGGTAACCAAATGTAATTAGTAAAGTAAACACTTGCCTTTATTCTTCTACAGAATTTTACAGATAAATTGTAATACTTGAATTTTAACATTGAAATGCCTAAAATGAAAATGGTTTGTTCAGTACTGCCATGCTACCACTAGGAGGCATACGCGGTCTGTGATGCACTCTCGCATGTAACCCACTGTCAAATTGGCAATTCCTCTATGTACTCCATTTTGATTTTCAAATCTGCCTTTTTTTTTACTTGAGGTCAACAGGTAGCACTGTTATTACAAGTGCTTAACTGTGAAAGACTGAATGAAAACTCAAAAGTGACATTTAAGAAGTAGTATGCAGAAGATGGTTAAGCCTCAGTCCTTACCGTACTTATAACCATAGTCAAAAAGGAGAAAGCTTCTCTTGTATTTTCCCAGGGGTATTATTTCTGCAAGCTGTCCGCTGCTTTTTTTTTTGTAAAGGCAGATTGTGACAGACATTTGAAATGTGCAAACCAACTGCTGCAACTAAGCAATACAGGAAAAAAATTGAGGAAGACTGTATTTAACTTGAGCCTTAAAACTTATTATAGGACAACTAAAGTGCTTCTAAGGATAGGCATTGAGGTTGTTTAACTTTAAGGCAGGGTTTAATGCTGTTGGGGTTAGATTTAATGTTGGAATGGGCTTTAGGTTAGAAGTAAATTAACTTCTCATTTCCATGGTTAGACAAATATAATACTTTTAAGTGGAGTGAAATAACCTTCCCCAAAAAATGCTTGTTTCCCTACTTTATTGACCTAATGTGACCCTTTTCCTCAGGGCAGTAGGTTTTGGCAATTTGTCAGTGTCCAGTAAGTCTAGTTCAACTGCTCTCGTCTTCCCTTCCTTTGCCTCACTGCTGGTTTTCCGTCCGCTTACAGGTTTCCCGACGCGGAGACGGCTGGCACGATAGAGCAACTGGGCTGCAAACACGTCAGCAAGGAGGTGACGGAAGCTCACGTGGACGAGAAGAATAAGATCGTCACGACCTGCGCATTCATGTGCAAGGCGCCTCTCCATGAGATCTTCGATGGTGTTGGTGCAATGGTACAGGAAGTGTTGAAACTTGCTTAAAGTTTCCTGGAGCCTTTGGAAAGTACACAGACATGATCCGTCTTGCCCACTGGAATTGAAAAGCATCTAATAAAACTAAAAGCAACTTCTTGTCTTGATGGTTTTTAAATGCTTCTCAAGCAGCACCCTGTGCATTGGACACCTCATTGTACACTGAATATATCTGATAATCAGCTTGATATCCAGGGTCTTCTGTCCCAATACCTGCACTACATGCTGTATATACTGCATAGTCAAAGTGTAAATTTAAAACCAGATGTGGGGCTTGAGCATTAATAACTTGTGGTCACTGCAGGTAACTAATGCGTCCTTTCTTTAAACTGCCTCCACTTACAAATCCAGCTCAAACTGTTGCCCTTTTCTCTTGACAAAAACTGTGTGCAGTCAGCATTCTATTTTGTACCTTAAATTATTTTCCATTTCCTTGCCTCTACGGGACTTGGAGGGGAAGGCTATATCATGATGAAACGCATGATCCGTGTTCCATTTTGCAATACTTGGTATCTGCCCTCGCTGTGGGTTTCACTATATGTCAGCAATTGGCTCACTGAGCACTGCGAGGAGCACAATGGACAGTCTAGGTTGCCTGCTGGCCTAGGATTGATTGTCGAAGCAGAGATGCGCGTGTTCTAGTTATTACTCTGTACAAAACAAGGAACTTCCTGGCCTCCCAGTGTGATGAACCCATGTCCGGGGCAGTATTGATCACCAAACTTGTTTTCTCTGCTGTGCTTCCATAGCCAGAGTATAGGCAAATTGATGTTTGGCCCACTCAGGCATGGTTTTCTCTTGGTTGCAGTGCAGTGTGGATGGGTATGACAAATGCTGGTTGCTTCAAATGCAATAAGCACTTGTTTATTCCAGTTAAAGCTATTGATTTTACCCAATGTGAACAATTGATTTTTGCTGCCATTGGGTACAAATGTGAAGAGATTTTTTTTTTGATCATGATGACCGACTTCAAAAATTTAAGTGGTACCTGTGATGGTTGTAAGTAGGTGTCAAAGTACTTAAAGGACATATTGGATTTATGTAGCATTTAAGCACTTGTAACATCGTTACAATGAAATGAACAGTAGGCTGGGGCACATTAGTCTTATTTTAGAGGAAATAGATTATGATAAGCGCAAATTGAACATAAAATGCTCAGTGCTGCATGTTCTTTCTTTAATGTTTTAATGAAAGTTAGTCTTGGAAGATAATGTGCCGGCTAAAAGACGGATCAAGTTAAACCAAGAATTAAGGATTACCAGTTAATGAAGGACCGCATTTAGGATTGAAAATAGGAGACAACTCTTATGTGTCAAGCTTATTCTGGATTGTGATTGAACTGCCAAGGCACGCTGAAGCTGAAACCCAGATTTCCTTAAAGAATAAACTGGATCGTTGGTGTTTGAAGAATTCATCTTTATTAAAAGACTAGGGGGAAATGAGTGGCCTTTTCTGAGTTGGGGCCTTCCTCTTATCACTTATCACTTGGTAAGTCTATACCTGATGCAAGTTATGCACGTTTCAGACGTTGGTTTTATGGAATAGATAATTGATTATCTCCCTGTTTTATAACTAAATTTAACCCAATGTAATTCTGTTTTTTTAAATTTGGCAGTTTTTGAGGGATGTATAAAAGGGAAGATTTGGCAGCAAAAAATATCAAATTCATTGTAAAAGTTAATAACATGTTCTTTACCTTTACTTAACAAAAGTTAAGTTGCTTCCATCAGATAAGTCCTGGCATTCACATAAAGCTATGCAAAAACTAAAGCATTACAAAAGAAAACCAAATTGCTGAAGACAAAAGTTAAATATACACTTCTTCAGCTATGGATAACTGAAATATTTACAATGATTTTGTATTTCAGCTTCCAAAGCTCATTGCCAAATGCTCATCAAGTGTGAGGATTTTAAGGTGCTTAAAAGTAAGGTTGGGAACTCCTACTAGGGTGGAAAGTTTAGCACATGAACAAGATTGCCACAAAAGGAAAATCACTTTGCAATGAAGAATGTCCAGACACGTCATAGCCTGTGGTTTGTAACTTGGGAAATACCAGTAGGTCAGTGGCTGGAGTTTAACATGAGGTTGTGTTCAGGAATAATGTTTTCTCATTCGCTTGCAGGCATGAGCTGAGCACGGAGCAGTCTCTGATGTTCTCAAGGTTATCTACTGTTTCAATAATACCCTCCACGGATTCCAGTGGCAGCACTGTTGTTGCATTGGCTTTGAACTTTTTAAGGAGGTCTTCTTGGCTTAGAGGCTTCTTCCAGTGACCATAAAATGTGTTGCAGCGCTCGGTGAAAGACTCTCCATTCTGCAACTCCACACTGATGTCGCAGTACATAGTATCAAAGTTGGGCTGGTTGTCTGCTGGGCTTTCCACCTGCACTTTTGCAAGAAGGTCTTTTAGCTCTGGCCTGTCCCTTTCACGGTGGCTGAAGGATTCCACAGAAACCCTTCCATCTAGCAGGGCTGAGCAGGCGTTGAATTGGAAGGAGTGTCTGGCTTCGTGCTCGGAGGCGGGGAAAGGGCAGTTGATGTATCTGGAATTGGGCACTCTCAGCACTATCTTTTCAATCTGTTGGAAGTCGATGTTGGGGTTTCGTGTCAGCAGCCTGCCCCTCACTGCTGCCGCGGCGTCTGCCATCCAGTGCATTCCCAGGTGAGCTGGGAAACGCTTGAAGGCCACGTCCTGGTCTTCCAGGACCCACCTGTAGGAGCTGGTGGGAGGCAGCGGGTCCGGAGAGTAGTCTGTGTAGAAGGCCCCAAAGCCCGTCTCGATGTCCAGAACTTGCTTGTTGCCTTCCAGCCCCAGCAGGGCTAAGTACGACGCTTCCAGACCCCTCCGTGTGGCGTTGCCTATGTGAAGGGGCTTGGTCTGGGTCGCAGCATTCGCCAGGGGGGCCCCCGCGTAGGACGCGGCGATAGCTAGCGCCTCTCGACACTGGGTACGTCCCAGGCCCAGAAGCTTCGCTGTTGCCGCGGCGCTTCCCATAACACCCACCACTGCAGGAGGGTGAAACCTAAAAAAAAAACACATTTTACTATAAGCGCCTCATGCAGCTTTTTTGGGTGCATCCTATAAGCGCATCATATAAGTAATCTAGATTACTTATAAAACAGTGGACTATAGTATTCTCAATCATTCACTTGTGGTCTGTTTTCACTGAACAAATCTTCACCTTGCACCACATGGTACTATCAACTGTTTTTAGCTTCTTTACTGAACTGCTGAATGTAATTACCAGCAGAATCTCAAATTACAAATCGTGTGTCAAAAGCCATGATGCTCTCATCAACAGTATCAATAAAAAGAGCCTCTTTATGACATCTCATAGAAATTGAAACATTTAGACTAGGAGATTTACAAATGAGGCCTGGTATCCTGGTAGCAATGAGTGAACAAAAGAGCGCACGACAGGGCTATTTCGTCACACAAAAGCTAGTCCTTTTTTTAAGCTTTAAAACTATAGGAAAATAGGAATCACTCATTTTCTACAGGATAGAGAGCAAATGAAATGTCATATTCTAGAAAACCACTAGCAATCAGAAGAAAATAACCTTTTGGGGATGTTGTGTGCTTCCTTGGAGAATCTCATTAATCTTCCTTGCACTTCGATGCCCACATTAAAAGCTAAGAGCAGCTCTAGACCAGAGGGCCTTGTGTGCATGGACTCTGCCAAGGCGAGCAGCGCAGGCAGGACAGCGCCCGAAGGGTGTGTGGCTGGATGCCAGGTGTCATCAAAATCCATGGAGTGAACCTGGAAAACAGAGCCCAATCCCAGCTGTGAAGACTCCGATTGAGCAGGGAATATGTGTCTGTGCCTGTTTATTAAAAGTACTGATATAACTAGTATTTTCACGCAAGATGGAGGAGCATAATTTCTCTGATGTGGTGTTTTTTTTCTTATCCTAAGTCCTTAATGGATGGAACGAGTACAGGAGAGAGAAAATGTTTCACACAGTAACAAGTCACAGATCCAGGTAACTGGCCTAATACGTTGCTAACATAATCCTCCGGTATCTTTGCAGAAAATACATCATCGCTTTTAAAGTGAAATATATATACTGTTCATGTATAGTATTTTACATCCATCTGTCTTCTAACTGCTTTATCCAATACAGGATTGCAGAGGAGCTGGAGCCTATCCTGGCAAGCAAAGAACACATGGCAGGGTACACCAGTTCATCACAGTGCACACACAGACACAAACAGACACACACTCACACCAGGCACAATTTCCCAGAAGCTAATTAACCCACCAGTATGTCTTTGGACTGTGGGAGGAAGAACAAGCACATGGATGAAAGCCACACATGCCAGGGGAAAACATACAAACTCCACCCAGATAGGACCCCAGGAGTCAAACCCAGGGCACCAGTCCTGCGAGGCGGCAGTGCTAATCACTGTGCCACACTATTATTTTACAATAAAATTAAATGTTTAATGATGCCACATATATTGCATTTCTTCAGCTAAACAATGGTGACATCAAATATGAATATTTCTTAGTTAATCCACTTCATTAGTTTCATTCATTTGCTATATATAAACGATAGTAACAAACATTAAACATTATTTTTAATGTGGTTTTTCTATACAGATATTTCTGGCCTCAGGCTGGCCTAGATTAATAAATTAACAGAACACCGATGTTTTTTTTAAAGTCATTGGCACTTTTGCTTCAAATATGAATATTGAAACATTAATAATGATTTACCGCAACTCCATTAACAAAGGCTGCATATTGAGGTGGGAGAGAGATATCAGGTTTTCCCCAGACCGTACTGGTGTTTGATGCATTATACATCTGTAAACATAAAGAAACACAAAGTAAATTACACAACTTATCTCAAATTCCGACACGTCTTAAATCCTCCTTGGAATGCTTTCAAATTAACTTACAACTGATGTATCCACATAAATTTCTTCATTACTATGTTTCGCACTGATTGCACAGCAACTTAGGACAATTCTGCTGAAAGAATACTACAATCTTGAATGTTTTTGTAGGTCTCTTTAAACCACTGACATATTTGCGTTGTGAAATATTGGTAAATTTCTTGAGTTTGTTAAATAGCATCTGGAAAGAAAAGCAGAAATGACTGTTGCACTTGAAGCCTGTGGTTGTGCATCACTGTTTTAGAAGACTGGTGAAAAATACATGTCAGCAAGTCAAAGAAAGATGTAAAACAGGTTTGTTTGACTTAATAAAAACCCAAAGGATGCCAGGTCCTCCTTTACGAGTATATTAATTGTGGGGTTGAGGGAATCTGGAACATGCCAAGTTGTTAAAGCCTGGCTTACTGGCTTACTTTAATTAGCTATCAACTGTTAAGAGGACTTGATGGGCGGAATGGTCTCCTCTCATTTGTAAATATTCTTACTGTATCTGAACAACCAAAGGAAAATGCCAACGCTTTGGATAATATAAGGTGGACAATGGTTCCACCTTAAATGATCACTTTATCACCTCTAGAAAAAGAGTCGATTTCCGCCTGATTTGTAATATCTCTGGATTTTCATACAATAAAAGCCTGGTTCATGGCTTAAATTAAAGCTAACCTTTTGGGCATTAAGCGTCAACAATCAGATTTCTTATATGTCTGTGTCCACTCTCCAGACAGAAATGTCCAGGAAACAAACAAATAAAAAAAGAAATGGAATTCTTTGTCCTGTCTTCAAAGATTAATTTCTCAAGTTGTGGCCCTGCAAATAGGCTGACAATGCTTGTAGAATTTGCCCTACAGTATGTGTCTACTAGTTTGAATATAAATATGAGACAAATAAAAAAAAATAGATCTATGTTTTGTGAAGACAGGACCTGGAATGATAATGTTTGCATACCCAAAAAAAGTATAAAAAATTATTAAACACATTAAAAGGTATAAAAGCTATTGCAATTACTATGTATACAAAGCGATGTACCTTTCTACCCGTACTAAAGCAGTCTGAACGAAGTGCTTTCTGAAGGCTATGCTAATGAATCCAAAACTATGATCACAATTTCTCTGCTCCCGGATTAACACAGCAAATCAAGTACAGAGATGCGACAACAACGGCTTTGCGAACAGAGATTCTTACTTTGCTGTACTGTAAGACTTTGCCGAAGACACCAGAGGTGGTGCCCAAGAGACCCACTCCCAGTGTATCCAGAATCATCCTCTTGCTTCTCCGAACTACTGTCTCAGTCAAATGTGCAGCATTGAGGCTGGAGATAGCCGCTCCAAAACTTTCGGTGACGCCCTGAACACAAAGTAAAATGTATACTACATTTTTACATTGTCATATGCTAAACATTGAAAATCTTCTTTAAAATAGTTTTTAAAATTCTGCAATTTATTTCACCATTACATTTTAACACGTGCATTTTCATCCACTTTTTCTGAGGAGGGTCACAGCTAATACAGGTTCATTGAATTATAATGACGTTTTTATTCACAGGTGCTCTTCAAGAAACTGGAGCGCATAGAGCACACACAATAAACACCACAGAAGTAAAAAAAAAAGAAAAAGTTACATTAAAAGTAATAAGAATCACAAATGAAAAGACATGCCTCCTACGAGATGTCGTAGGAATAGCGGAATCTAACCGATTTGAAGATGTGGTACTGAATAGGAGAAGGACCCTTGTCGCCCTTTGTGTTGACGCTGATCTCTGAATCAGAATCAGAAGATCTCAGATTATATCTGTAATCAAACTAGACTATACTCATTTACTAAGTACTTAAAATAATATAGAGTTTTAGACCTTCCAGTGCCTTATTTATGAGGAAGGGAATCTAAAATAAATTACGCAAAAGTTCACGGGGAACCAGTGCAATTTACAAGATATGCTAAGCGCAGTACTTTAAATTAGTACGCAAATTAAACAATATTAACACTATAATAACACTATATTTAGACAAACATAAGTCTCAAATGCTTCCACAATAAAATATTTTCTCTTGGTTTGTGCCACAAATTACAGGCAAATTATAAAATGATAAGTTCAGTAGAGTATACTATAGTTCAGACCTTATTATTATTATTAATTATAAATTATTTTTGGAATTGATTTAAATACACAGTAGGCCTCCTATTGAATGTACGGTGTGCAGTACATATATATTCTGTATTCATAACCTGAAATAAAAAAAAATTGTATTACACTTAGAAGGATTTGAGCTAAATGTCATATAACCCTGCTTAACTAGGTAGAATACGAACAATACGTTCAGATTAGTAAGCAATGATAAAAAAATAAAGCATGTTTATGCGCAGTTTTTTTATATACATGACCGACAGTATTGACTGACAAATTCAAAAGACCTACCTTTCGGAGCATGGTGCTGAGTCTGGCTTCCTCTGTTGTTGGATTCTCCTTCCTTATTTATGACCGTCAATGCCTGTGATTTCAACATCGTATTTCCCCAAAAAATTGCCATCTCGAGAAAAAAAGTTCCCTGAGTAAGAATCAGAAATTTATAAACGGACGATAACCTTACCGGCAATTTAAAAAATCTTCGATACGTTGTCGTCTTTGTTATATTTTGCAAGAAGAGCTTTTTAATTGTTTACTTTTTAATTGTACAGAATAATTTGGACATTGTCCATCAAATACCAGGCCTCAATGCAGTCCAAGCAACTTGAAGTATTAATTTCTAATAAAATTCTAATAAATCTTTCAAGTAGCAAAGAAGACGTTTACACTTTTTTTTTCTTAAAAACGAATCATGCTTTAATAAGGCTTCTCTTTGATATAAGCAAACTGCACATAATCTTATTTTGCAAAAAAAAAAATAAAAGAACTGTAAAGAAAGTGATACTAGGAGTAGATTTCTTCACATCATGCTCAGATCAGACACGTCCATGGAAATGTAGGTATATAATGTAATTTAGAAATGAAGGATTAACAGTTTTCATGTAATGAAATATTACATAATACTGTCATATATTAACATACTGCGATGTCATTGGTTATCATGAAATGCATCAGAAAGTGCCACACTGCCTCAAGACTTGAATAAGTAAAGGCCGAGCCTTATTTACTGTTGGTAAACAGTATCACTCCTGGGAAGGACATCTCACATGTCAAGTGTATATAATCAAAGTGTCAGCTAATCAAGGCTATCTCAATTTATAGATTTCAGCCCAACTTCACGTTTCAGTGCTGTAAAACTGAAACTGATGCTGTTGAAAATTTAAGAGTTCAAGTAAGAAAATCCAGACTCCCCAAAACTATTGCAGTACACACATTGTCCAAATCTAATGATCTCTTAAAAATACTCAGAACAGCCTTTCTGCAAGTATAGGAGATAAAAGTTTGTATCCATATTGGGTAAACTTTAGCACAAACCCACAAACCAGGCTAAATGGATGTGTCACTGTTCTAACAGCTTTGCTAATGAGAGGAAAGAAAACCAAAACCAAACCAAAAAGGATAAATCTCCAACCCTGTCATTTCTGGAACAGATCTTGCAATGGAGGAACTTTTGCTCTGAGTTATACTCAGAGTCTTGCAAGAATTGGATTTTCGGGGTTTGCTGCAATAACAAGGAAATGAAACAGGGTTGAAAACCAGAATGTCAACATCAGTAAATAGCTCTTGTAGAATTTCAGAAATTGGGTGTTGCAAAACCCATTCTGTCGGTAAGAAAATAAATCTCATCGGTTATAAAGCAAAAAAAAAACTAAAATTCTTTCAATTTCAATAGACATTCCTGAAATATAGTGCATTTTTCTGTTTTACTTTTACCTGTATTTTATCACGTTTATAATGGGTTGGGTAATTGTTTCATAATATGCTTAAGCAATAGATTTAACATAACTGTTTAAAAAAAATGCCAAGAGTATATTACAGTACATTAGCAGCAAACATTACTTATTTAAAAGACTCCTTGAGGTTAATTGTTACTATCTTATGCTAACACTGTACAGGCCAGTGAATGATTATTCATAGTATTTCATAATTGTGCTGCAGATAATTGTATAACTGCATTCCCAACATGCTCTGACCTTTTTTTGTCAGTTTTATCAGCAGTTCTTATCAGGAATTATCAGTCCAATTTCAATGTGAGAGTTTTATTTGAGTTCTATCCATCATCCGAGGGAGACTGACACATGTTTCGCACAGTATATAGAGAATTGGCACAGTAGAGGTCTTAGGAAGAGGGAGGTATGGATTTCTTTACATTTTAACAACCTGTGTTAATTACGTGCCTAATAGTGCCACCTTACTGAACCTCCAATTTGAGTTAATGTGAATAAAAGGTGAATACAATTGCTGCTCAAAATATACCACAAATGTTAATGCACTAATAAAGGTCTATTAGCCACCTTCTATTTATTTTGTGTGTACAGAGTTGAAAAGTTTTAGTTTCTGTAATTACGTTGGACATAGCATTTAGCATGGTGCTTTGACAGACAATTTTTTTAAATCACATATTAGATAGCTAGAGCACAAGTCAATTTATTCCACAGTTTTCACCACAGGCTTACAGGGTGCAATGGATTATATGTGCAGAGAGCACAAATATAGCAGAGGACAAATTCATCTTAAGTAGCTGAGTGCCATTTGTCTTTAGCTAAAGAAGATGGTGTCTCCAAATGGGAAAACAATGGAGAAGGTGCTATAGATCTACCGCCTGCTGCAGGGTTCTTTTCCCATCTATCATCTGAGGCAGACGTGTTTTCTGCTGCTTTTAAATTGCAGGAGGAATGGGGAAGTTAAGTGTTGCTTTGACAGTACTAGTTGGCTCAAGCAGCTGACTCACCTTGGTCTGTGCGTCAGGCAGATTACTGGTGAAGATGTCATCAAAGGAGCACGAGGGGAAGTCACACTTGACCTCTCCCTGGTGCTGTTGCCTCTTCACCTTCTCCCCTGGGACCATATTCATTAACTCTTTTTAAAAAGCAAGGTCACAGAATATGGGCTGGTCCTGTCTGACTCTCCAGCAGAGATTCCAAGAAGTCATCAGCAATACATGGACATGGGCTCAGGCTGCAGGTCACTGTACAGCTTTCCTCATCAGTCTTCTGCCTGAAGGTCCCTTTATCAGCATCTAGAGACTTTGACTTTAATATAGAGGTTAGCTAAACATTAAAGAGGATGTAGTGAATTTAGCAAAGAGTGTTGAAGGGGCAGAACTCTCACTTATGAAAGCATATATCTTTGCTGCTAAGGATAATTAGAGTATGGTTGTCACAGTCTTGTCCTTCAAAAGTTTAGAGGCACAGATGGAATGCAGCAATAATGATGGCACAGCCACAATTACAAAGAAGTGCAGTGGTGTTTATTGTTCCCAAAGTCCACATCCAAAAAACAAAGTGAAAAACACAAACTAACCATAGGGAAAAAAAACACAAAATTATAGTACAAAAATATGTACATTAATTGATTTAAAAAAAATGACTGTTGTAGGCAGCTCCTACTATACACTACTACCACCCTCCTCCTATCTCTCTTCACTTATCATGAGGAGCTCCATTTGTAGGTAAAACTCCTCCTCCCAGAATATTCCACTACAAAGCAAAAAGGAATTCTACAAAATAATAATCAGAATTCTGATATACACCTCTCTCCACTGCGTACACAATTAAACAATTAACATATTATTAACAAAAATAAAATGTCATTAATCCTGTTATGTACAGAAATATTTTAAAGAATATACTACCCCCTCTTAATGGTATCTTCTTATAAATCGATCCACGCATGCGCAGCCCTGGAACAGGCACTACTAAACTGGTCCCTGTTGCCATACCTAGGTTTGGGTCCTACAGGATGCGGGACAAACCATTTTGCCGAGGAGAAATCAAAACAAGGTATTTATTTGAAACACGTGAGTTAAACACCAATTAAGTTAATTTAACTTATTAAAAACAAAGAAAAACGGGTGTTTGGTTTGAGTTAATGTTTAATTTTGACCAGATGTGAACAACCTTACTTTACTCTGTGTGTGCACCCACAGAGCAAGCAAAGCTATCCCCGGAATTTCCAGGCTAGATAAAGTTTGTTTACGTTTGAAATCAGATTGATCGTTTTTGTTTGGATAGTGAAATGTTTGCGTATGTGTACGTGTATACTACATGTGGATACCTCATGAGTGCCAGGTGATCTGGTAACGGAGTCTCCAGTCACAATGGTAGTAGGATTCATATTTCAGTATCACACAACACAGTACAAATCCACACATTTATAAGCATAAATTAGATCTTTACTGCGTGCTAATTTGCTTGCTATGATTTTCTTTAACTGACTGCACTGCTAACTAACTGGGACTGTAATGCTAACATAGACAAATGGAAATATATTTTCATACTTACTGTATAATATTGCTCTTGTATTTATACCAAAGCTGCCATAAAAAAAACAATAAAGCAACTCCATGACTTCGTAGTATCAAGAAGTCTGAGGTGTTTGTTTCAGAACTCCACATCCCTTCCTATAAGAACACGCTTCCTGATTTCAGTCCAGAATGCACTTCTTATTTTCCACTTGTGTCCTAGTATCTCTGTTGACCTTTCTGACTTCTGGGTTGCCTCTATCAGCATCTTTCAGGATTCCTCCCATAAAATATTGCTTGGGCTCTGTCATCATGTGGTCCGGATTGTTTACTGACTCCACCTGCGGCGAATGCTAGTGTCTCATGTTATCTGATTATATAGTGCTGTACACCGCTATTTGGATGCTTTCTATGAAGGATTTATGAAATCACAAAATGATAAACACACTGAAAAACTGAAAGCACAATCTGACAATTTGTAGACAGGTTCCGGCAAAAGTCTTTTTTTGGGGAAGTGTCGACTAACTTTGCTCACCGGCTGGGTGCACTTTTTTTCCTTTCTTCTTGGCAGATTAGCTCTAGCTTTCTCAAGATGCTCAGGAATCACTTATGACAGCAGCTTTCAAGTCTTTCCATAGATTCTCAATAGGGTTCAAGTCAGGACTTTGAATGGGAAACTCAAACACATTCACTTTTGTATTCTGAGGCCACCCCACTGTAGTTTTGTATCACTGCAGTGCTGAAAGGTGATTTTTTTTTCTCTACACTTGGCCAGTATATCACTCCAACTGTGCTCCCGTCAGTCTTGACAATCTTCCAGGTCCTTGATGCAAAGAAGCAGAATTGTAATATGATGCTGTCATTGCCATACTTAAAGACCGTGATGGTGTTGACTGAGTGATACACAATGCTGGGCTTGCATCAGATGTAACCATTGCATTTGGACTGAAATAATCCAGTTGTGTCTTGTGTCTTTATTGCAAACTCTATGCGTGGTTTGAGATGTTTTTCACCAGCCCCTTTTGTGGAGTGATTGGAATATTGTTGACTCAAGGACATTTTCTCCTGTTTCAGCCAATGAGCTCTGTAACTCTTCTAAAGTTGCCTTTGGCTTCACAGTGGCATCTGTAACCAATTACCTCCTTGCCCAGCTGCTCAGTGTAAAGGAATAACCAGATATAGGCAGTGTCTGAATACCTTCTACTTCTTAACTATCAACCTCACCATGCTCAAAGACATATTAAGAATCTTTGAAATGTTTTTATATCCTTTCCCCGATTTGTGCTTTCATCTCTGATTTGTTTTGAAAGCTACTTGGTCTTCATAGTTGAATCGTTGCTTGAAATTCACTACTGGTCTGAGGGACTTTACAGAGATACATGTAGGTCTGAGATATGTCTATGTATTTATTCTGAAATCACATCAACCGCTATTATTATACATATTTAGGTTAGCCACGGAAAAGAGCTTGATTCAATCACAAGTTTCCACTTTGCTTCATATTATGTGTTATACTGTATGTGTTATACTGTATAGGTGTTAGTGGGGCCAGCAGGGGGCGCTCACCCTGCGGTCCATGTGGGTCCTAATGCCCCAGTATAGTGACGGGGACACTATACTGTAAACAGGTGCCATCCTTCGGATGAAACGTAAAACCGAGGTCCTTACTCTCTGTGGTCATTAAAAATCCCAGGGCGTTTCTCGAAAAGAGTAGGGGTGTAACCCCGGCGTCCTGGCCTAATTTCCCATTGGCCCTTACCAATCATGGCCTCCTAATAATCCCCATCTATGAATTGGCTTCATTACTCTGCTCTCCTCCCCACTGATAGCTGGTGTGTGGTGAGCGTTCTGGCGCACTATGGCTGCTGTCACATCATCCAGGTGGATGCTGCACATTGGTGGTGGTGAAGGGGAGTCCCCACTACCTGTAAAGTGCTTTGAGTGCAGTGTCCAGAAAAGCTCTATATAAATGTAAGCAATTATTATTATTATGATAATATTTTTTTTTGTATTTTGCTTTGAAAGTCTGGGGTAGGTTTTGTGTATAACAAAGCTTTATTGCTATTTCCAAGATTAATTGCTATTACTATTTATTTATTGCTTTAAACTGCCAAACTTTAAAGCAAGAAAATGTGAAAACAGTGCAAGGGTCTGAATACTTTAGCATGTCATAGTATATTCTTCAGTAGAATACACCTATTGCAGTTACATTGTTTTGTAACAATGAACATTGTGACTACAGTTGCACCATTGTGTAGAAACAAAACAGCAGTAGTAGCAATAGCAGTAGTAGCCATTATAGCAACTGTAGCTGAAGTAAGAGGGGTACAATAATAGCAGAAGTTGCTGGATTCAAATATTCTGAACAAAGGCTTTACAGAGTAACAGCACCTCAAGTTCTAAATACAAAACGTCACAGATAAAATTCTGATTATCCATTGACGTCACGTGAAAAAAAACATTTTCAGTCTCGAATCTGTTATCGAAAAACGAGACTTACTGTATAATCATTGAGGGAACATTGTCACGTTATGGTTTGAACAAATATATGTACTTAACGTGAAACTTTGACCAGGGCAAAATAACCAGAATTAATTTAAACAAGAAAATTCACATTTTTAATGTAGTTCAGTTTTAATATATCAGATTTTTAAAAAAATACTATATACATTTTATTTTGCTTACAGTGTATACTGTATCTCTGAAGTGTTTCAAACACGTAAAAGGCGATTCCACATTACCCCACTAGATGGACTTCTTTGAAAATGAATAGAGTGACATTTCAGGGTACTGTACTTGGTTTTGTCCCTACGTAAAAACAGACATTGCGTGAAGGAGAAGATGGTTCGTTTTGTTTTGATTCAAAGGCAGCCTGGGGTGTTATTTCATTTTACGAAATGCTTTTTACATATGGAAAAAAAACAGAGGTATACATGTTACCGTGTATGCCCTTTTCGAAGAACCCAATAACACATAAACGAAATCCACTGCATGCGATCTATCTGCCAATGAAACTCTCAGTCCACTATGCTAAAGAAAACAAACAATGTATATATAGATTCTATGTGCGAAAACCGAAAAGCCATTGATCTTATTAGTGTGGTGGAAGCAAGGAGTTAACTTGTATCAGCCGAATCAGCTGCCTGCTTTCCCCTCCTACGCCGCTCTGTTCAGAGCCTACATAAACAAACCACAAAATCTGCCTACCCCAGTCAAGAGTTTCCTTGCTCGTGTAGTTCGCTGGAATTCAGTCTTTGCAGTATCACAGCAATGGCTTTGGCAGATACCACACGTGGAATATCTAATGGTGGAAACTCAGGCTCTCTTTTTCCTGAAATCGTTGAGCTTAATGTTGGGGGGCAGGTATACGTGACTCGACATACAACTTTGATCGCCGTCCCGGACTCTCTTCTCTGGAACATGTTTAGCCAGAGAACCCCCAAGGAGCTGGCTAGAGACAGCAAAGGGCGCTACTTTCTGGACAGAGACGGCTTTCTGTTCCGTTACATTTTGGACTACCTTAGGGATCTGAACCTGGTTCTGCCAGATTACTTTCCGGAGAAATGCCGGCTGCAGAGGGAAGCCGAGTTTTTCCAGCTGCACGACTTGTCCAAGCGCCTGAGCCCCAAAGTGAGCAAAGAGAACTCAATCAGCGAGGAGATCTGCCAGAGCGACACCGAGGAAGCAGCGCTGCTCGGGGGGGTCGGGGGGTCCAGCCTGGAAGCCTCCCGGGCTGTGTCCTCGGTGAGCAGCGTAAACCCTCGCTCCCCATCCCTGGAGTCGAGAAAGTCGGGCTACATTACTGTCGGATACCGGGGCTCCTACACCATTGGCAGAGATACTCAAACCGATGCTAAATTCAGGAGGGTAGCCAGGATCACAGTGTGTGGCAAGACGTCTCTGGCCAAGGAGGTGTTCGGAGACACCCTGAACGAGAGCAGGGACCCTGACCGACCCCCAGAGAGGTACACCTCCCGATACTACCTGAAATTTAATTTCCTGGAGCAGGCGTTCGATAAGCTGACGGAGTCGGGCTTCCACATGGTGGCTTGCAGCTCCACCGGCACCTGTGCCTACGCAAGTAACGACCCCAACGAGGACAAGATCTGGACGAGCTACACAGAGTACGTTTTCTGCAGAGACTGACTTTGTCCTGCTCAAGATCCTGAAGTAAGACCAACTTCGGACTTTAAATGATACCAAAACATTTCGATAAAGTTTCTTTACCTTTGCGCTCTGTACCTATTTTATATTGATATATTTTTTACACTTATAGCCTCTACCCCACACTTATTTTTTACGTATAATCATTTAAGGTCTTGCTTCTTAACAGTGAAAATGGCTGTTACAATGTACGAGTGACGGTGAACATGTACTCTTTTGTTTATGTAGTTACTTTGAGTTGCATAACAAGACCTCATTTTATTACGTTGTCTCAAATTGTGTTGACATGCAAGAGAGGAAGTATGGTTTTCCTGTAGTTTTGTATTGTGTTCCCCAATATTGCGGCGTTTTCTGTTGTCCAGTAGCTTGAAGTACAGGTACTGCACAGTATGTTAATTCGGCACCTTTCTTCGGATGCGATCAGTTAGTGTGGTTGGTTGCCTTCTGATCTGAATAAAATGAAATAAGTAAAATCAATGGGCAACGGTTAAAGGCTGTCTTTAAATGTATATTTTAAAAATATTTTGTAATTATCTGGCGGTGGTTGATTGCCGCGCAGTTGTAATTTGGACAATTGCGTGTAATGTATACATTATTTCAGCAGTCGGGGTCTGAGTGTTGGTTTAGAAACACTTTTACTCAAGGTTTTTCCTGTCTAAGTCTGCGCTCTCCCAATGATATGTCTCCAAACGTATCACCTAAAAATGTAAAAATAATTGTAAAAGCCAGTAGCTGCCATCAGTTTCGTATTTTCTAAATGTATTTTCAGCCGTAGAATGACGACATTGCTGTGTTGTATCAGTGATTTGCAAACGAAGAACTAAGGACACTTAACTCTTAGTCCTTGCTCTCTTAATCATACTGAGTAGAAGAACTTTCTCCTCCACAGAAAGTATTTAGTCATTTTGTAATAATTCCTTAGGATTAATGTCAGTTATAACTGATGCACAATATCATTATACAACAATTAATGTTACTGTACACAGAGGAAAAAGCATTACTGTACGTGACAGCTTGTTGTCTAAATATTACAGGCTTGCATTTGTGATGACTTTTACTGTATATTGAAAGTTCTATTGCTGATGTGAGAAGTATTTTATGAGAAGATGTTAAAAAAGTTCACTGCCATTTTATGAAACATCTATATCGTTTTAAAAACGTAACATTTGGTAGCTATCGGCCAATTTTTTCCTCCGTAATTTGTAAACTGTTGTAAAATAAACATTTCTGTAGTTTCACTTTACCATTGAATATACCATTTCTTGATATTTGATTTATCAAGACTTTTATAAAGATTAATTTGTTAGTGACAATCTAATATAGGTTATATTAATAAAGCATTGGCTAAATTTTTAAATTTCTTGATTTGCAGATTTTTTTTTGATCATGAAGATCCTTAAAAATAGGGTTATCCTATTGTGGTCCTGCAGGGCTGGTGTGTCTTCAGGTTTCCTAGGTCCTTTCAGCTGTTTAAGACCTGGAAAAGGCTACTTAATTGGTTCAATTAAGCCATTAACGAGCTGACATAAGTCATTAAGAGCCAAGTTGGAAAGAAAGAACACAGACCTTCCAGGACCAGGATTTGACACCTCTGCATTAAATGATCTTCACAATGTGACCAAACGTTTTAAATCTTACACAGCTCTGAAGCCTTTTCAACCAAATTAAACATTTAAAAAATTTATTACATAGGCCTATATGTTTTAAAAGCATCTGGTTCTGCAATAACGTGTATGACTCTGAGCATTGTATTTCTAAAATTGTAAAAGTAGTTCAATAAACTCTTCCATTTCTGTGAAGGATTTCATTTTTTTTTTTACATGTATTATTACAAAGCAAGGGTGGACCAGAATTAAAGTGGACAGGAGAATGGAAGACCAGCCTGGGCGGGAATTTTTCACAACCTCTCTATGAGTTTATTTGAATACATCTGCTAGCTTCTCTCTTCTGATTCACACATTTTTCTTGTTATCGCTGGAACATTGGTTAGCAAAAATGAAGTGTAATTGGAACAGCCTCAAATGCATCTTTTGTGATTAACATTTTGCTAGGAACCTTTTGATTTTCTCCCTTGCTCATTAACAGTACATTCATGGGTTCCTTTCTCTGAATTTGTAAATGCATTCATGCCGTGAGAGCATTTTATGTTTTATCTGGAAACTCCAAGCATACATTAGTCCAATAATTCAGTCTCGCACAACTACAGTATAATTCCCTGAGCACAATAATATGTTAAAAATAAACTAAATACATATAGGTTTTTAAATGCATTGTGTGTATGTCTTACTGAGCAATTAATTACACCAGAGCAATATTTCTGGAACTGCAATAAGAAAATAACTGATCAGAAGCACATACCAATATGCAAAGAAATATAGGGGGATTAGTAGATCAGATTATTGTCCATAGATTTGTTTATATTACCAAAGAATTTAGAGATGAGGAAGATTGTAATAGTTCCTTTTTTTAGTATTTAGTGGACCAATTTAGAGGAATTTTAACCCTTTTCCTTAGCCCTTAAGGTTATGAATACTGGAAGAGAACCAGTAAACCTCAAGATAAGTACTGGCATAGGGTCTCTGCCTTAGATATCTATTATAGACATAGAAAGTGATCACTGCATTGGTCTGCTAGCATAGTATGATACTATTTTATCTTCTCCAGACATTTGAATTTGGAGCTAGTCAGTTTAATTTGATAGCAAAGGAATAAGTAAAGGTTAATTCCACCATATTTGTTTGTCACTTCATGGATTAAAAAAAAAATGATGCTCCAGATTAACGCAGGAGCCAGAGACCACCAAATTTCCAATCCTATAAATCGTTATATCATCACATCATCACAAATGATGTGGTGATAAAATGATTTATCATTGCACATCACACTGTCTCAGTACTTTGGCATAAACAAAACGACAATTGTGGTTAAATAATTAAATTGGCATACAAACAATCCAAAGCTTATCTACCCCCTGTTGTGCTGTAATGCCTAATTAGTCTTTTTCTGTTAATTGGTAGCAGAGCAGCAGATGTAGTTAAAGTACTGCACTTTGATGCACATTAATGTTGGTTTGATTACTTTTCACCATTTTTGTTTTCCATTTCCTTGAAATAAACATATTGCAGATATACTGTATGCTTAACTTCATAATGCATTTCTAGTATCTAAATCTCCCCTGTCTTTACTTATATAAATAAGTATTTTTTCTTTTCTTAGCATGCTACCCTGGGATACCCCTGGCTTGTGAGCACAGTGGTTTTAGTTTTCTCTTTATGTAAAATGTTTAGCAGATGTAGACAGTGATGAAAGTTTTAATCTACTGAAATGCAGTCAGGTTGCACCTGGGAGCTTTTTTAATGAAACGCTGACTGGAAAGACAATCAAGTTGACCTGAGAAACTTTATCATACCCTCCCAGTTCTTATACTTATAGCATATAATCATTAATGATATTCAGTGTGGGTGGAAAAGTACATATTATGGAATGCAATGGAGTTGCTATTTAAAGTAAATTTATTCTGTCTCGTTGTTCTTCTGGTGGAGATAGAATAACGCTGGGATTAAGTGTGTTCTCAGGCAATTTTATTTTAATTACCTTTTGAATTCATTGTATAAATATAGGGCACACATTAGTAGGAAACATCAAAGTGAAAATAAGTTTCAAGTTTTTAATGCGTATACTGTACTTGATCTGCACTTCTGCAAGTACCTGTACTGTAATGTTGTACCAATATAACTAACATAACCATAAAAAATAAATTGACTACATTTCTTGCAACTAATTTTGGTGACTTAATGAATGAACACTGAGTACAGGCCTTATCAATTTGTTTCTTTCTATTTTAGTAGTGATACTATTTTTTTATTAAGTAAAGTATATTTTACAGTGCAAGTGGAAAAGGTGATTCAAAAGGTTTGCCTAAAAAAGTATTTTATCTTCTTAGCCAAATTTAATATAATGATTTCCTTTATCAACCGATTAACAACTTTGATTGTTTACAGTGCTATCACAAAACAGATTGTGCAGATACTACCACAACGTTGATGTGTTCTTATTGTTGACTTTATAATGTGACCCCACATTATAAATAGTAAGACACAGATTTCTTTGTGAGTTTTGCATCTTCAGATCATAATGGAAAAATGTAATAATTGGAGTATGCTTAGGTGAATCTACTTCTGACTAACATGATAATGGTTCAGCATTCAATATGTCATTTGACAGGATGAGCCAGGAGTGTTACCCTGTTAAGGCTCTCTACTTTACCTCTTCTTTATTCTTTTTTCCTTTAAAAAATACATCCCTTAATTTTCCCTCGATCCCTTGATTTTGAATGAAAGGTTGCCAGTTCATTTTTTCTTGCTGATGAAACACTTTGAGACCTCTGTTCATGGCCAAGGCAAATGAATGCCAGAGTCCTTCACAAATCACTGGGCCCAAACGGAATTGTTCAGACTGGAATTTTATGGGTGTATACTTATAAATGAGGAACACATGCAGCTGTCCGGAAACCAGCCTCTATTAAAGCAGACTGGAGTTTGTATTGGACAGCCCATTTCTGCAGTGAAAGGGGAGTCTGTCGAAATACTTTAGCTGCGATCAGTCTGTTTGTTTTTAGAACAGAGGAGACCCGCATCTTTCTGATTTAAAATATGGGAGTAGGGGTTTTCTACAGTGTTTTCGCACAAACAGCGTATTAGTTTTTAATGTTGTACACTTCCATTGTTTAGGGAAGTAAGCAAGTCTGATTGGTCAAAAAGTGCAGTTTCAAACGAAGGACAATATCTGCAGTACTCCTAGAGTGTAACCTTGGAGTTTCATTGATGCCGCAATGAATGAAAAAAAAAAATCAAAATCAAAATGCATGTACTGTTTTTATGTGCATGAGTTGTAATGCTGGTATTTAAAATCAAAATGGAAAACAGTTTACTCAATCCCCTGACACTGCAAGCAGATGTGAGACCAAAGAAGAGGAACAGAATCCTTCTTTTGCTGGAAGCAGCTACCCTGTAAAAAACAATAAGCGAGAGCACAGCACTGATGTCATGCTCTGTAGGCTATTTTCATAGCTTTCTGTGTTTCTGTGTTTCTTTACAGGATAGTTCAAATCCAACAGCAATCTATTTCTGACTAAAATCACGACAATGGTTCAGAACTCGAAACTAAATGGTGACCGAAATTCTGATTTTCAAGTGCAAAGATTCTTTGATCATTTTTAAATGATATCTTCATCAAACTTAAAGCATATTTTTATATAAATCACGTAGGTATTTGATATGAAGTATACATCAACAATGATAATGACGGCAACAACCACCCGTTTTTCTCACAGTTCTATCAGACCTGTATTGTTATCTCATACTGTATCTTTCTATGCTGTAGCATGAGAGCAAATGATAGAAACACATTTTCTTGTCTGTTTTCTGTAAGTCAGAAGTGACTGCTTTTACACTGGACTTTTGTCGAAAAAAGGAAGTTTGAATGGGCAGCAGGCTAATTATTTTAATTTCTGTGATTCACTAGGTAGAATTCACAGCTTTCCATCTCAGAATGACACCTCTTTCAATTCCTGTCTGTAACTTGCTAAATAGATGTGCACCACAGTCAGTAATATACATTTAAACTACTTAAAATGCACAATTAAGAAATTGTTTTTAAACAGAATTTACTCTTAAAATTAAATCTGAATCATTCCAAACAGAAAAGTTTAATATCTTATCTTTTTTAATTCAGTTATAGTTTTTAATCGAGTTATGTTGAAGGGACGTGGCCTTATTCAGTCAACATTGCACAGCCATTCTAGGTCTAGCTTTGGGAATTATTTAACATCTGCACATATGAAGAGGAGAGGAGATGAAATCTTTGCTAGTAATGTATAGTTCAGTAATTCAGTTAGATCCTAATGAATGCGAGAGAGGGAGGAATGTATTATAGGTTATTCGGCATAACTCGCCTAGCTGACAGAATGGCAGTCTGACCATAAAGACAAGGCAGACCGAACCCACTCACTTTCTAGGTGAAAAGCTGCTATGGGGGTGTAAATGGGTGGTTGGGTAAGAGAGAGGTGCACAAAGGGAAGTACACAGGTGCAAGATATATATATATATGTAAGAAAGCAGAAGTGGCACTAGATTAAGATCTAACCTTCCTCCCCAACTTTATTAATTTCACTATTCATCACATGAATTAAAACAGCCTTTTCATGAAGGCTTAAGGGCATGTTGAAAATATGTTAAGGACTGTAAAATTCTGTGTTAGAGCACTAAATATATAGAAAACCAAGCAGATGATGCCATACCAAACATGGGGACTGCAGAAAGCAAGAAGTGAGTCACATGCTAATCTCTAGAACCTTCTGATAAAGCTTCCTGTAGTTTGCTAACTACTTAAAAACGTTCACTGTTACTCATACAATAAAGTGTTAACTTCATTTACTGGCTTCTTAACTTGTTTGGTGCAATCTTTTTTTCTCTGGTGTATTCAAGAAGCAATCTAAGTGTGCAAGCCATTTTCATATTTGCTTACATGTGTAGCATAGCTACAGCATTTCCCTTTCCTGTCTAACGAGCAAAGTATTCAGATTTCCTTTTTGAGGAGTTTCACAGAAGTACTGATTGTGGTTTTCATTTCAATCATAGTTTGACAAAGTAAAGAGAAGGAAAGTTATGACCAACATGACTACTTTCAAAGGTCTCAGAGTACAATTTTTGTTGCTTTTCGTGATGAGATTTACTGTAGTAACATGGCCTGGAATTCTAATGGGAGGGGGCAAGAAATGTTTGAATCTGTCAAGCTAGGTTGAAAACTACAGTACTTTATTTTGCAATGGTACTTGTGTAAGGTCACTCCAAATCATAACAGTGTAGTCTATTTTATTGTTATTGACATAGCACACTGGTACATTTTAGGTTCATCACCAGTGCCATAAAGACAGATGAGTATGCTACAATACAGTGCCTATAGAAAGTCTACATGCCCTTGAACTGTTTTAACATTGTGTGTGTTAGTGCCTTAGAGTTTCATGCATGTCTTCTAATTACTATTTTTTCTCACCTGCATACCAAACTCTACACTTTTAAGGGGAGTGTGGTGTACAAGGTTGTATTAGGATAAAATAAACTTTAAAAATATAAAATTTAAATATCATAATAAGATAACTCTCTTCATCTCAGAGAGTTAATAATTGGTATAAGCATCTTTGGCTTCTGTTATAGCTGAGAGTCCTTTGGGATAGATCTTTAGAAAATGTGCACAGCTAGATTTGACAATATTTGATTTTTGACAAAACACTTCAAGCTCTGTCAAGTTCTTTGAGGAGCATTAATGAACATCAGTCTTCATGTCATGTCACAAATTATCAATTGGATTTAGTTTGGAATTCTGACTGCGCCACTCAAGGGAAAAAAAAAACTTTTATTCCTAAGCCACTCAAGTGTGGCTTTGGCTGTGCGCTTCTTAATTTCTTAATTCCTTACACTTATATAGCGCTTTTCTGGACACTCCACTCAAAGCTCTTTACATGAAATGGGTGCTCCCTTCTACCCTCACCAAGGTGCAGCCCCACCTGGATGATGTGACGGCAGCCATAGTGCGCCAGAACACTCCCCACACACCAGCTATCAGTGGGGAGGAGAGCAGAGTGATGAAGCCAATTCATAGATGGGGATTATTAGGAGACCATGACTGGTAAAGGCCAATGGGAATTTTGGCCAGGATGCCATGGTAACACCCCTACTCTTTTCTAGAATGCCCTGGGAGGTCCTCGGTTTTATGTCTCATCCGAAGGATGGCGCTTTTTACAGTATAGTGTCCCCGTCACTATACTGGGGGATTAGGTCCCACACAGACGACAGGGTGAGTGCCCCTTACTGGCAGCACTAACACCTCTTCTAGCAGCAACCTCAGCTTTCCCAGGAGGTACTGGTCAGGCTCACACCTGCTTAGCTTCAGTGGGTTTCCAGTTGTGAGTTGTAGAGTGATATAGCTGCTGGCAACTATACGTAGCTATATGTATCTATATTTATAACGTCTTGTTGTAATGCTGAAAAGTGAACTTTCATCCCAGTTTCAGCTTTCTTGCAGAAATCTACAGGTTTTCCTCAAGGACTTTTCTATTCTTCTCGATACATTTTCCCTTCTATCCTAACTAGGGCCCCTCTTCCTGCTGATGAGAAACATCAAAATTTCATGATGGTGCTACCACCATGCTTCACAGTAGTGATGGCATTCTTTGGGTAATGTGCTATTTTAGTTATGTGTCAAACTTAATGATTTATATCTATGTCAAAAGGTTCCATTTCAGCTTCATCAGACTGCAAAACTTTTTGCCACATGGCTACAGAATTTCCTGAATGCTTTTTTGCATAATTCAAATGAGTTTCAAGGTTGACTTTCACTAGTAATAGCTTCATTCTTGTGGTCCCATACACCTTCCATTTAGTAATCGTCTGTGCTGTTCAAGGATACTGTATTCAAGGACTTTGAAACCCCTGATCTGTCCTTTACCTAACTTTGTCCCAGTGTACTTTTGAAAGCTCCTTGGTGCTCATGGATGAGTCTTTGCTTTGAAATGCACTACCCTGCTAGGGAACCTACTGTACACTGCTAAATGTATCCTGAAATCACTACACTTTAACATCAATTAACTTTGTGTGTGATTTTGAAAGCGGTTAGTTAATTCAAAAGTCTTATTACAAGGGGGATGGACACTTATCTAATAAAACTATTTCTTTGAAAGGGGTATAGACTTTCTATAAGCACTGTATATTGCACAGCATTTTGCTTATAGGTAATTCTGGCTTTTACTTGAACATAAAATAAGAATATGAGAAAAGGCTATGATGAGGACAGACATCATTGTTAACTTTCCTATACACTATTTGATTCTATCAGTGACAGCTCTTTTTTTTTAAAGATCACAATGTCTGTCTCTTCATTTTGAAGACCTCAAAGAAATCCAACCATTTTCTATAGCTGCTTAGCCCAACATTAAGTTATTGCATTCTGTCCTCGTAGCTTATCTCTTAAATCCCTGGAATGAGTCTTATCTCTTCTAAGGCTCCTATTCTTTTATAATTGCGAGGAACCTTAGCTGTATGTTATATTCCAGACATGGTTCAAAAGATGAAGCTTCACATTAACCCTTCTGACTTGTATTCAACAATATTTGCTAGCTATCCAGGCTTTCTATATTATTTTTATTGCTTCTCTCTAAAGAGTAGTTGCTGGAAACACTGAATTTCCTACAACTTAATCTTGTTGCTGTTGTAAACTTTCTAATTCTGCACCTCCTATGTTAAAATGTATTTTAAGTTTGCCTTATCTGTATGCACAATTTCACATTTACTCATGCTTTCAAAATAAACTGACAGGATAGAGCCAGTGACTTAAGGATTAACAATACACCATTTGCTGTACAGTTGCAAACAATCATATCTGGGCAGATAAAAAATGAATTGAGGAAAAAAGAGAATCAGATTAAACGATTAAAGTCATATACTATGAAGGATTCCAAAATGTTTTTCTCTCAATGGAATTTAGTGGGAGCCTTAGGTAGGCCAGATTGTGAAAGAACAGAGTGGAATTTTTCCAGGACACTGGGGCTTAAAAGTAGTCAGGACCTCAGTTTAACATCTCATCTGAACAATGGCACTTCCATAGTTTCTCCAGTCAGTGGGGCATTGATTTTGCAGATCGTGCTTCAGTATCAACACTTAAAACAACATCAACAACGACAAAGACAAAAACCTTGTTTTTTCTTTACAGTTCTCTCAGATGTCTGTCTTCTATAGACCTCAGATGCAAATGATAGAGACAGATAGAGATGTTTTCTTTTCTGTTTTCTGTAATAATCCAAATACCCATATAACTATATTCTAAACTATACAAGCTCTGTAAACTGTTTATAGGCTCATAAAAGTCATTCCTAGTCCATGAAAATTGCTTGTTTTTCCTGATTATAGGCCATTCTTATCTTTCAATAGAAGCCCAGAATACTTAGTTACTGTAGGAATGACAATTTATATAAATTATGTATTTGTGAATAACAATTTTAAGTGATAAAATTTGTTCACTTAAATTTAATTTTACGTGAACTACTTTAAAGACTCTTTTGGGCTTATAAGCAAATTGTATCCCATTGTACCATTAAAATTAACCATAAGAGGGGTGAAATTAAAAAGTAAATGCCACTTTCATTTTGGCCTAAGTGCTAGATGGTTCATAATATCTAAATTAATACTGTTCTGTGTGACCTAAACATTTGTCTAGGAAGCTGTTGCATGAACACAAAAAAGCAAATAAGGAAAAAAGAAAAAATAGCATAATGTAAATACACGTTTTGGACTGTTTCTGGAAATACATTTATTTACAACCAGCTAACCAATAAGTGCAGCAGTTTAACTGATTCAGACAAAGAGCTGAATAATCTTTCTTAGGCAGATTATACTGTAGATCAGAGATTGAGAGTGGTTAGCTTCACTTTTGTTATTTCCTTTATTCTATCAAATTAAAAAAGATGGCATCTTATAATACCAAGTTAACAGTGTAATTGGAGCAGATTCCAAAAACTACATTGGAAAACGTTTATCATTAAAAAACCTTTTTTACCACACAATTACAAACTCTTTTTTCCTGGCACAGATTCAATGAATCATTGAAGTCTAAAGATTTTCATTTTTAGACAATAAAAGGTGTGTATTCCACTGGTGTTAGAAAGATAATAATGGGTATCCTCATTATAAATAAAGCCTCCTCCAATGTTAATTTCTTTAAAATGTCAGATATACAGTATGTGAATATTGTTGCTGTCACAATGAATCACTAAAGGGTAAAAGTGAAAGGTGTCCAGCACTTCAGCTCAGATCAATACTAGATCTAAAGATGGTTTTCAGATGGTATTTTTTGCCACATGCATACACTGAATTGCACCACAGAAAATTGTACCACTGTACTAGCTAGCATTTGTGCACGAGTATAAGTGTTGCAAAGGATGCTGGAAGAGGGAAGGATATGTTAACCATGTTTTAATATTATGTCATGTTGGCCTCTAAAATATTTTGCATTTTTGAAGAAAAATAGAAAATGTATTGTTAGGTTTTCTGACTGTTTTGCCCAAACCTCTGTAACAGGTTAATTGTGAAACAAATCTTGAAATGTGAAAGAAAATGTTCTCCTTGGAAGCTCTTTACAAAAAGTAGCTGTATTTGATCCAGTGTTTTTATTTTGTTGCAAATGAGGACAAATTGATTGCCTCAAAAAAACGCTATCATGAAAATATTGATTTAGATTGTTTGGGATACAATTGGGGGTATTTGTTAATTATAGGGATTCATTGTTTGTCAAATATAGAGATTCCTTTCATAAATATACTGTGTATGAAATGTTCCAAATACACAATATATTACAATTTGTGCTGCAATGAAGGAAATGCGTGTATGAATTATATTAAAAAGTAGATGTTTTTAATAGAACGAAATATCACTAATAAACAATTTAAATATTTCAACAGTAAACTGTAAAGAGGAACATGCAGAGGAAACAATAGCATTAGTTAACATTTCAGGTATTAAGTTAAATTTTAAAAGCACTGTATTCAGCTTAAAGAGCCATAACAACACCAGAAAACTCATATCTTGAGAAGCACAGACCAAAACCTATGAATTAGTCAAATGAGAGTTGCTGTATATTTGCATGTAGAAACACAAATAGGTCACCTGACTAAAGCTGGAGCATTCACAGTACTGAAAAACAGAAACAACCTTTTAATGCAGACAGAAGTTCAGCATACATATCCATATCAAAAACCTCTGATACATCATCAAAAAAGGAACAGATAAGGGGATGTAAATCTATTGGGGATTTAATGTCTGATGCTGTTGTTGGTTACAAAAATAGAAAGTACACACACATAAATATGTAGAGGAACAAGTAAAGGATTATTCCATGCTGAAAAGAGAAGAAAATAAACACAACATTTCAACTGTGGAGCCTTCTTCAGGTGTGTGGAGCCTTCTTTGGGTGTCTGGTGACATACCCGAAGAAGGCTCCACAGCTGAAACATTGTGTTTCTTTTCTTTTCTTTTTTCAGCATGGAATAAACCTTTACATATTCCTTTGCCGCCTACGCATGCTGATGCAGCTACCTAGTTGAAATAAATATGTATATATGTAAGTGGGTATTTTAAAAAATCATTTCCAATTACTTACAGCAACACATACAAGCCACTCTTTGTTTTAAAGTTGTATTGATGTATTGATTCTAAACCTGCAATATAGATACAATCCTATACTTAATCAGTCTGTCTCTGTGCCAAGACAATAACATTAAATGAATTCTATGCATGCACATTGTTCATAGAAATTTATCTGAACAAACTTCCTAGAGACAGAATAATATGTATAAAATATAGTAAATATATAAATAATTCTTTAATCAAAAGCATTGATATGTGAATCAATATCCCTTCCTATATAGATTTAAAAATATTTAAGAATGTCAGTGTGAGAAATGTAAAGCCAATATTTAATTGTTTTTTTTTCAATGAAAAAGGTACTGTATTCCATTTTTTCTATTTACCTTTTAGAAATGTCTTATTGGTGAGCAGTTCTTTTTACTTTTTAATATAGTCCCTATGGATGGACATAATAATCCATTTTGACGATTTCACTTTTGACTATACTTGTGATACCATCCTGCTCACTTCAATACCCGGTTGTCAGTAGGCTGTGAAGTTATTTTTATTTTAGTACCATATGAACTAAAGATCTGTTACACTGATATCACTTGTGTTCCCCCCCCCCCCCCCGTCATGACACGGTACCTGCTATCCATTTTCTGAAAAAGCCCTCTTCCTACTTATCAGTATCTGTGTGGGTGTATGTATCTATATATGCAATGCAAAACTAGTATTATTCATTTCAATTACACCTTTTGTATTGTATTTGAATGTTGCAAAGAAAGGACTGTAAATATAGGTACTTGTTAGTGAAAAAGATCAGCAAAAAAGCACAGCAGTACGCTCTTTAGTTAATACAATGCGCACACATAGGGCAGTCTGGTAGCATTTGTCACTGATACTGAATGAAATTAGTTTTTGTGCTTGCACAGTTTACAGTAATTTGTACCAGGATCACTGTTCTGACCAAAACGTACTTTGAGGTAAGATTGGGGGTTACAAAACAGGTGCCCAAGAAGGAAAACCATGTTGTAAAACAGGGAAATGGAGGAGGCTTCATTAAAAAATATTACTACTTTTTTGGTAAATTGTGAACAGGAGGGTTGTGGGTTTTTTTAAAGTTTGAAATGAAAAGAGGTCTCTGAATAACAGCACACAGAGCTTTGCTTTTGTTATTAGGTTTGCAAAGGTCCACTTTGCATGTAACCCAATCTAATTTCTCTTTAGCAGTTACTTAGGTGTTATTCACAGTTTCGTAGATGGCAGGAAATAACCTCACTGGGGTATCAATACAGATCACACAGACATAGGTACACTTTATCCACAACCACATAGCACAATTGCATCGCCTTGTTGCATCTGGTCAGATTTTATCTTTCTCTGAAGCAGGCAAGATGGGGGATCGATGTTCTACCTCAATAAGTGCACAGCACCATATGTTATCTGGGAAAAAAAACTGTATATCACCTATAGGAAATACTTTTTTAAATAAAAGGCAAAGCACATAATGCAATAATCAGACAAATTAGAAAACGTGATTTTAAACAAGTTTCTCACTGAAAACATTTTCTGTTTTAATAACATTCTTTATGGTTTGCACTCTATAAACATTTATATGGAGAAGTTCATCAAATGTATATCGTGCGTAACAGAGTAACAACACAAGACAAGTTACAAATGACAGAAGACCATTCTGGCTGTCTAGCTTGTTGATTTCTAGTGAAAAAATAATTTCTGATTTCATCCAGCTGTTTCCTGAATGAAGCCAGGGTTTCAGGTTTAAGAACATGGCTGGACAGTATTTCACACTTCCGCAACCATTTGTATGAAAGTGAATTCAAATTCTCAATTTTACAGTATGTGTACTTCCCTGTAGGTTTCATGTGTGTTTATGGTTCATTTTCACTGTTGATTTTGAAGAAGTCCATTAGATTAACTTTGTCAATGCCTTTGACCTCAGGTTATCTCATAGTCATCTCTGTTCAAGACAAAAAGATTCAGTTCATTAAGCCTGCCAATTTAGAATAGTCCTTTAATGCTGGGAATGTAACTGGTGTCCACAACAGCAATATATTTTTATAATGTGATGACCACAAATGCATACAGTATTGTGAGTAAGGTCTTGTCGAGTACATCGTAGAATTTCATTTTAACATCTTTTATAGTCCTACACCTGATGTGAGATATAGTCCATCTTTAAAAATGAAGGCAGGTAACTTCTTTTGAGCCACACAATATGGCCCATTTCAACTCCGCCCACTCTAGGCATGAAGCAATAACAGAGCACATGACTCCCTTCTAGATGGGACACTAGTGCTGGTTCTCATTTACATATTTGATTGGACTAGAGCAATCAGGGTAAAGTACCAATCTAAAAGGTACTACAGTTGTGTTTGCAAACAGGGACCTATACCCATAACCCATAAATGATGAATCCAGAGACCTATCCTCAGTAATATGCTGCCCCCTTGAAAATGATTTATTGTCATATAAACGTTGATATCACTACAGCAGCAGAACAAAGCATGAGGTGGAGCTGGCAGTTTTGTCTACTTATTTGAATAATAGAAGTGCTGGATGGCCTTCTGACATTAGTAACAATTCATATACTGTACCGCAAGACTGCAGTATGTTTTGATGACTGCGGCCTCTTTCAACAATACATACAGCAAAAACCTCCCTGAAAATGTTAATTACAGAATCTTTTCTAGGAAAAGGCCTCCATTAGGACTCTGCAGAAAGGCGCTACAACAGTCTGCATTCCAGTTAAGCAAAAGCAAGCGTCGAAATGCACATGAAACACTGCACTTCGAAATGTATCTAAAAAACACCTACTCTGGTACATTCCAGTTAACCCTGTACAGACTGAGTGCTTCATCAAGCTAAGAAAATGTTAACAACCAGGATTCACGTTCAAACACTGCATGCTCACCTGCCTGATACAGCCCAGACATTAAACTGTAGTTTGTTCTAAATCTCAATGTAAAAAGTACAGTAAAGATTTTTATTATGCACTCTTAAGCTTAAAACTAATTTAATGTGGACCTTTGGCACTGGAGTTAATCTTGCTCTAAAACTGCAAGAGTGATTATGGTCTGTAGACTATGTGCATCTTTGGAGCTGTACCAGATTACATTGACAGTGTTAAGTATGGACTGCACAAGCATACATCCAGACTGAAAATACATCGCATGCAGATGGAATGGGTAGGAACAGTGCTGTATCTTTTTCCTTGCTGTATACTTAGCCTTGCTTAGCTAATATCTTGGGAACAATTAAAACATGCCTACAAACGTTAAGAAAGTTTCATCTTACAGCTTTTAGGGAGTCTAGGGATGTCTTGCTTTTCTATGTTCAACTGAGGATTGATGGAATAAAGACTTTTATGTCCTGTAAACGTTCAAATTGACAATTATCCTAAAAAAGCAGGTCAAAACGTTTTAAAGGTCATTGAAGGATTATCACTGAAAGCTTTTGCTTCTCACAGGAGTCTGCTGGGCTTACCTTAATGAAAACTTATTGAACCAAGCAATTTGTAATTTTGTATAAAGAAAATCCATTTTTTTTAGAAATGTGGCTGTCACATCTTTCATCAATACATACAATTTTTCTTTTTGAAAGGAACAGTAGTGTACAATGTGCATAAAATGTTCAATCATATGAAGGGGGGGTATTTAAAGGGGAACTGCAATGCTATTTTTATATTTCGGGGATTAGAATCAGCATTAATGAGTGCATTTCAAAGTCCGATTTATCAGTGGTAATTTATCACATGCAATTTAGTGGCTGTCTTAAGAAAGCTACTGTGAAGCAACCCATCTGAGTTGACTGTTTTTCATGAATAAAATAAATGTTGAGTAATGTTGGTATCTTGCCTGTTAATCAAAAGAGGCCCTGCAGAATAAATGAACCGGGGTATTAATGGAAAGGGTACTGTACATAGGGTACAGTATATTTGAAACTTTAATAGGTGGGTAAGTTATGTTTTTTATTAGCATTCATTATAGTACTTCAGCCTTTCACTATATCTATTATTCTTCCCCCTTACATTTATATAGCATAATAATATTACCTATAACTGTTTAAACTTCCAAACATGAATACTCCTATTGAGTGTAACGCTTTTTATGTTTCCAACTGGTGTGGTTTTGGGGAATTGTTATTATTTCTTCTTCAATTTCCTGACTGAAGATTGAGGAGATGACCAGGCTTAATACTAGTCAGGTTTCCTGAGACAGGTAAGACATAAAATATAAAATTTTGGTTCTACATCACCCAAAGTGTTACTCCCACTCACATATTCTAAATCTTCTTCTTTTGGAATAATTGCACCCACTGAGTTGAAAATTTGCACATTTCATCAATATCTGCTAACTAACTGCTGAGTTAATAATAAAAACCTAGTACTGTAGGTATCTTTGTAGTGAAAAAGCAAATTAAATACTTGATCCTGTGTAAACCAAGATAGCTGCCTGGCTACTTTTTTGTCTTGAAAATTCAACAGAATATTTCTTGGCAACCTCTATACAGACTGAAGTGAAACTTAATCACATATATATCTGCATGTAACACTCTGCACCTGTCTACATTAAAACTCCTAGTAAAGGCACTCACCCACATGCAGGTTGAGTTTAATGACCATAGTTTCAGTGGGGTCAGGATTCAGGTTACGTTACCTCTTACCAGGAATGAGTGTTTTTTTTTATAATGGACGGAAGATATTGTTTCTATTTTTTTTCACTTTACCATATTACAACACTCGTATAGAACATATAACTTGTGTGATATTGATTACTACAAGCAGAATTATGCCCATAAACATTTGCTGCCTTCTAGAAGGCAAAAGAAGTTTATTACAGAATTTAAACATGACAAGCTTTTTTTAAAAAGACATTTTCCCATGATCAACAATTTTGAAACTGGTTTTGATTAGTTTTTGAGGTGTTGATATCAAGCTACAGTACTAGAGAAGTGTGCTACTGTAGTTCGTATTTGCAAAAACCCACCTTGTATTCTTCTAGTCATTAAAGAGGAAATCAAGTGTAAAATAAAATAAATAAAAAAATTTACAACATATTCCAAATGTCTCAATAATGAAACATTGAACATCTTAAAAATCAGTCCTTTTCAATGTAGCCTTTTGAGCCACAAAAATGCCTTTATAAATGCTAATTCATAAGTATTTAAGTGCTAGTACAGAAAACCCTTGACTAACACGTGGGTTACATTCCTCCAAAGTAGCATGTTAGAGAAATATCACACTTTATTTAATAAGTAGCATAAGTGAACGTGGCCCTGTAAAGTCATTCATTAATACCTATATACATGAACTGTGTACGCAAATAATTTACAATAAAAACATGAGTATGACATTTACAAATGGTAAATATTATTAAATGCTTATACATGAATGGTGAAAGCTGGGACACTTGTATCCCCACACCACTTATCCACAGTCTTTCCTTTTTTCGCTGATGTCGTTATCAACATCAACATTATACATTTTATTTTCTACACTCTCAGTTTCAGGATGTTGCCATTCTGCTTTGTAATTAACAAAAACAAAACTACGAAAACTGTAAAACAAGCCAATCACGTCTTCACTGAACCTCTCACAGTAACAGGTATACAAGACTGGGAGAGGGCAGCCTGTATGGTGTTGACAGTGCTGCATTAATTACTCCCAGATTTTAGAGTATGCATTAATATGGATACTACTACATATAATCAAATCTGCATTGGAGAAACCCATGTTGGAGAAGGGTTTAATGTAACTGTAAAAGAAAATGGAATTCTATTGATGCATCTTGCCTTTTGCAGTGTCTAAGAATGCACTAAAACAACCATGTGCATATGTTTTGGTTGGGAACAACACTGGATCTTTAAAATCAATAAAAGGCAATATTCACCACTCATAAATTTAATTTAAAATCTTCCATCTTTAATTATGAAATATTGAGTAGCTACCTTTATCTAGTGTGGGTCAGGATTAATATTTCTATTAAAATCGATAAATAAGATAAATTAATAAACAAAATATTAGTACACATTTACGGTATTAGGCCCTGTATAGTATTTTGATTACTGGGGGTTTACACAAAGCAGTTGTAGGTCACAAAGCAGACGGAATTAATAGGTTTTATTTTATTTTTGTATTATTTCTGAGCACAACACAAAATACTACAGTTTTTCAGATATTAATTTAGTACTATATTAGTATTTATTGAGAGGCAATAAATCTATATTTGAACCAGCAGCATTGGTATATTTAGCTACTGTGTACACGCAAGTACTTAAAATGTACAATATTTAACTAATAGGTTCAGTTGGTTCTCCGGACATGAATCTGAGTGAAATCGACACACAGTGTGCCACTATTTTTGTACGGTGAGAGCCGAGCAAAACAGGATATTACAGATCAGAAAGAAACAGCATCTGCTCTCACTCCATCCTGGCAGCGATTAGATTCCCTGAAGACGGCATTGCCATTTCTGTTTATCTCCCTTAAAGGGGACAGAAGGCTCCCTGCATGCAGGTGAGACCCTCTACTCACCAAGGGGCCACTGGGTACCCTCCACTCACATCGTTGCCCTTCTTACTGCTCCAGGGCACTCGTGCTGGCAGCTTCTAAGAACAGCTAGGCTTTCCTCCACCAAGGACATCATAGATAATAATAATAATTGCTTACACTTATATAGCGCTTTTCTGGACACAGAAACAGAGAAAACAAGGAACTAAATGTAGCAAACTATAAACAAAATCCTAGTAAATCTTCAAGGGTCTGTGTCCTATACACTATCCCCACCTGACATGCAGTCAGCCTCTCAAACCACCCTACTCCCGAAGCAAATGATGGACATCGAGCTCAAGGTTCTTGTTTCTTTTGATTCTACATGGCCTCAGACTTGCTGTTTATCTCCAACTCCTCCTCATGGTGGGGAGACTACATTCCTAAATTCTCAGTCAGCTTTCTGTTGAAAACCCTGCCTGAATTGAAAACTTCCCTGCATGGCTTGCAAGCAAAGTCCATTTGAAGTCCATAAGGTGAGTACGGGCCCAGTGGTCCAGTTAGCCCCAAGGACTGGGCTCCCTCGTCCCATGAGTCCACATGATTCTCTCCTATCCTTCTAAGGTATGCTCCAGCAGCCTAGAGCCCTGCCATTTTTATCAGCTTTAATTAGAGCCAACGCTCCAGACCAGTGACACTCCCACAGGGAATGCACCCTGAAGATGTGGGGCCATTTTACAGTACATACTGTATGTCACGCACAGTGGAGGGCTTGGCCTGGCAACTTAGCGTACGTCTTATGGACAACAGAGATGCCTGCCATCAAAGGATTGTTAGACATAAACACTAAAGACATAAACAATGTCTAAAGTACAAGGACTTAATATTTTCAAGAAACCAAACAGTCATTTTACAAGCAGAGATCGGTAAAACGTTGTTTCCCAAGCAGTTTACAAAAACAATCCTTAGATACACACAATGTCACATGACAGGAAGCGGCATGCTTTTCTTCAGATAAATAAGAACTCTTATTAACACTCACCCCAATGCCCCTTTTTGCAATGTTATCTGTTCATTTGATATTATGAAACAATTGTGGTTTCATAAACACAAGGCTGGTGTTCGTTTAGCTTTCCCTTCCTTAACAGGAGTTGCCATGCAATCATTCTTGCTCATCTGAACCCAAATTAGGTTTCGTATAGCTTTCTATACCCTTTATAAGGAACTGACGGAATTGGCAGGCAGATCTGTATGACATAGAAATATTATCACATTTAAACTGAATGTTATTATTAAACTGTACTTTCAACTCTGGTGACAACATTATGTTTAAAGATATGGCTTCACTCTCCTCTAAAAGAGGAAGCTACCTTTGCTCTTGTCATTTATATCCTCTGGTTAAGAACAAGCAGACAGTGGTTCTTCTTTTTATATATTTATGGAAGCAATTCAGAGGACAGTAATTGTGCTAATTGTACTAAACCTTTCATTTTCAGGCTTGTAGTATCTACTACAGTTGTCCACAGTATTTAAAATTTCAAAAGAAAAAAATGCAAAAATTTCTCAAAAGAAAAATGGAAATTACTGTACCCAGTATCTTATATCTTATGCGTGCAATGTGTGTCTTGCAGTGTTTGTTAGCAGCAGAAGTAACAGTACTGTGACATTTTCTATAACAGTTCATCTCAGCTCCTAATAAATATCATAGTAGCTGTTTCTTTACATGAAACATTTTGTGCAACTCAAAGTAGGAAGATAATGTGCATGCAATGCTTGCTTTATTTGCTTCAAATGACTTACCAGTGTAAAAAACATTTCTTCTGCCAAGACAGCTATGTTATGTATTAAAAGCAACTCTGTGTACATATTGAAAGATTATAAAATTGGGCTGAATTAGAATACATTTTGAGTGAGCGGTTTACTTTTGTTTTGACATTTATATATAATACTTTATTTTTAGTCTTAATACAGTATTGGTATTAATAATTAACAGATAACCAGCTTAGTTTATTACAAAACAATTAGAAGTATTTAGAAACTGGGGATTTAACAGTGACCTCAATAAAACCTGGTTGATACAGGCTCTACAGGATCAGAGTTGGTGAGTTCTAATACAAAAGAAGAAAAAATATTTGTCAAAATTTTTTTCTTTCCAAATTGAGATTAAGTAGGCCATAACATAGCCAATAATGTAGAAATATTCAGTGATGTTAGGCTGAGTTAAGACTATGAACAAAACATAAAATCCTAGAAAAAGGTTTGATGGTGTGCCTTTTCTTTAAGGTATTGAGATACCTTTTAACCCCACTCTCCTTTATTAAGAATGTAATTATAGAAAAATAACAAGTTTCTAATTTGTAGAATAACAATAGAATTTTACAGCTTAAACACATTTGCTTGGTCACAGATTAGTTTGCTTGAAACAGGAGGTCCATCCCAGGAAAGTCAAGAAAGTAGTTGTCAAATGGTTTAATGAATCGACTAAGAGAAATATAAGGAGGAAGGAATCCATAAAATGAAAGAGAATGGTTAAAGAAATGAAGCAAAATTAAATTACAAGGACAGGTGATAAAGGATGAAGCAATATTATTTTTTAGTACTACAAGCACAAAAGAACAGTGAAAATAATAAGAACTAAGCCGGTGAAAGTGAAATATCTGATGTTTTAAATACTTCTTAGTTGTTTACGTAGAAACTGGCAACAGGCCTCAGGCTGAGAAAAGACAAAGATCAATACTGTGTTAAAAATATTAACACAGAAGAGGCAAAAACATTACGGGTTTAGAAATACTAAAAATAAACAAATCCCCAGGGCCTGCTAATATTCAAACAATTGTACTTACAGAAACAAAAATATTTCAACAGTTCGTAAAAAAACACTCCCAGAAGCCATTCAGTACTGGTATTCACACTGACTGGAAAGTTCCTAATATCACTCCGATCCATAAATGGTAACAAAAAGGAATGAAGTACTTACTTGTACTCAGTTTGATACGTATGAAAGGTTATGGAAATTAGAGGATTAGAACTTAACTGAACTAGAGACTCATCTGTATAGCATTCCAGGGGACAGTGACCATGGTTTTAATAATGATGTTCTTTGTTTTATATTAAGCCTTTTATGACACACCATATCGCTTAAAAACATCTTGCATGATTAAACCATTCAGAGTTCTTTGAACAAGTAACAACTGAAATGGATTCAAATACAGCATATGCAATGTTATATTTATTTTCAGATTCCTTTTATTAAAGTTCAATTTAATTTTCAAATTGTGATCAACTTTCCATATTTCATGGTAGGCATACCAGCCTGTACTTGTCTTCAGATTGAGAACTAGTGAATGGATAGACAACAGAGAAGGCATACATGAATACATAAATTTGGATGATGTATTTAATGGAGTACCTAAAGGATGATTATCAGCATCACATATGATAACACTGTGATGATATCCATTTCAGCTTTGCTTCTACATTCCAAGGGTTTCTGTTAATTTCACATCCTTAAGAACTTTCATCTCGGCTAGGAAAGGTCAGCAAATCTCATTATCACTTAGCTGTGTTTCGTGTAATCAACTTTCCATATTTCTTTGACGTGCAGTACTTCTATACCTTATTAGAGGGTATCAGTGCTGGATGAGACATTTTTGTGTGGAGCTTGTGCAAAAGTATTGAAAGTGGTCAAACCCAAAAAAACTATGCAACTCATGTGATTGCACATGATATGCTATACGCAACAGCCTGTACTCTGTTTTCAACTCCCAAACTGCACTTACATCAACCAAACACATTTGTTTTCGATTTAAGAAATAACATACAATCAGTGCACACGGTTTGCAATGGCTCTTTGCAAGCAGCTGCACGTTGCTTTCCTGTTACAAGCATTTCCTGTGGCTGCTTTCTGTTTTATTTGTCTATAAGTGAGTACGTTTATCATTGCAAAGATAGCTTGATTCTCTGCAGACTTCATATAAAAATGTTTTTGAATGCTTTTTTTACTACCTTCCTTCATTTTTGTGCTGCGAAAATCGTCAGTCCATGACTGATTGTTTCATACTGAATTTAGCCTCCATGTTTTTGTTTGTACAAAGCTGATGCTGTTAAGGTCATTGTAAAAATGGCTAGAGAGTATCTGAAGATCTGATATTGTCTTTCAGTTTGTTAAAGTGATCCAGATGGTGTCTTTCCTTATAGCTTTTGTGCTCTCTACTTGCGGCTTTTATTTTGATATATGGTTTGCTTATTCAGCATCTCCTACTAAATATGACAGGGTGTGCCCCCATCGTTTTATGTGGTAAGAACTCTTGCCAAATTTTTCCATAAAAGTTTTGTTTTCTTCTTTTCAACAACAGACATTATTTCCAAATGTGCCCCCAAAGCCAATTTTGGCCTCAAAACATTTTTAGCTTTTTAGGGGTCCATATATTCTGTTTTACATGTAATATAGTATTTATGTACAGTAATATAGAATATTTCAAGTACAGCAGTAATGTAGTATCCATGTTAAGGCTTATTTCAATTAAAATCTTTTTATTAAAATTCAGCAAATCCCAATCCAATTCTATTAAAAAAAACAACAATAAATTAATAATCCTAATTAAATTTGTCCAGCACAATCCCCTAGCACCATTAGAGATCTTTTATTTTTGTCTTGCATTGCTCTGTTTTATTGTATAAATTTAGAATAATTTATTTCTCCATTTCTATATCAGTATTTGCAATCAGCCATTGTTAAACTTGAGGACAGACTCAGCTATCCAGTTTGTGTTTTGTACATCTGAACCTACCCCACCCTTTCCTAACTCTGTCAGTGGAGACTCTCAGCTATAGTTTGCCAAGGACAAAATTATTTTTAAAACTTTTCAAAACCTAATTGTCATTGTGTGATGACTATCTTCAAACATTCCAAAAAGATGATTGTTTACAATTCTTGAATTTCCTTTGTAAAACTATACCTTCTGTCACCACCAAAATCAAGAAGTTTCCTGTCATAGTGTTGCAGGCATTTGTATGAGTGTTTGGCTCCTCATGTTGTCTTATACATAAATAACCTTGTACACCGAAACCTATGTACCACAGCCACAAATATTAACATGTACATCCATCCGTAACCTGAAAGCTACTTATTCCTGGTACATCCTGGTACTTAAGGGAATGTCCTACACTGACTGGCTGAATGAACTGAACCTTTTTTTTCTTGAACAGAGAAGACTATAAAAGTTCCTGATATGAGTATTAAATATCCTTGAAGGCACCGACAAAGTTAAACTAGTGGATTTCTTCAAAATGAACAGTGAAAGATGCACCAGAAAGAACATGTGGAAACTTTATGGAAGTACACTTAAAACCAACTATAAGAGGCAGTTCTTTACCAAAAGGGTTGTGGGATTATGGAACAAGCTACCGAGTCATGTGGTTGAAGCCAGTACCTGGTTTCTTTTAAGGAATAGCTGGATAGGATCCTTAGATCAATTAACCATTAACTATCAAATTGGCTAGATGGTGTTGATTGACTTGCTCTCGTTTGTAACCTTTCTTATGGTATGTTCTTAATCTACAGCCTATCCCACCAGCACAGAGAACAAGATGGCATGACAATCTCGAATTACTGCCACTCTGCTGGGTATATAAACACATATAATTTACACCAATCCAATCTACCCACAAGTCTTTGGGAACAAATCTGAGCATGCAGCAAAAAAACCCACATTAACATGGTCAAACCATGCAAACTCCACACCCCTTTCCAGAATTAACCTAGGAAAGGGGATCTCTGAGGCAGCAGCCCTAACCACCACACCACCACACCTCCGTTGTGATGTACTTATTAATCCTAGGTCAAAATCAAAGAATATACCAGCAAAGCTGCGAATTGCTACTTAAAAATACAAAGTCTTCAAAGCCAAATCATATATTAAGATAAAAAAAAGAGAAAACAAATCTGAACTCAAGTTTTCTAAGAGACCCATGAAAAGCTTAGGAATATTATACAAACTGTGTGTGGTCCGTCTTCTGTATAAAACAATCCTGAGATAAGATGAACATTAATGTTTTGGGAAAATATGAATATTTTTTTTAATGCAACTTTAATGTTCTATTTAAATAAGATAAAGCTTTTTGGGAAATTTTATTTTTTTCTTTAAAGCACTGACTTTCCCTGACCATCTCATTATTGTTTTTACCAAATGAATTAGAGAGTGTTAGTTGATTTTTTTTGGACATCGAAGTTGAGCAATCTCTGACCTAAGGATCTTAGCAAAGTCACAGTCTGAACAAACTAGATGTGAAAGTTTTGAATAAAAAACCTCGAAAAGGAAAAGTATGAAAAGAAACCGGTCACATATATTTTTAGCTGGAATCTAATATTGAAAATAAAAGCTTTTGGCAAGAAGGACTAAACCCCATGTACAGTATGAGTGCTCACATCGAAGCTCTGAGAGAACCCTGACTGCTGTACTAGATAAAGGAAAACCTCAGTTTTTAGAATAATGAATTCATTAATTATTAAACTGTTAGAGGTTGAATTCCACAGGAAATGTGCCATTGTGCTTGAAACTGGACTGGTAACTTGACATCTGCTTAGTTTCACTCTTTTAGCAGTGAAGAACCACCTCAACTTGACAGACTCTAACCAGACTGAAGTGTTAAAGCCACCACACCCCCTAGATGAATCCTTCAAATCAGTCCTACAGGGAAATAAATACATCATTTGCCTTTAAATTAAAACTGTTTGGCTACATGAAAACAATATAAATGCAAAATGCGCTTTATCGCAGTTTTATTAATTGATTGTGACATGGTGGAATTCATATACTCACCTAAAACATCTCCGCTGTCAATTATTAATTCCACCCATGCAATGTGAAATATATTCTGTTTAGGAACAAAGGGTCGGCTATAAATAAATGCATTGCTTTCCACCACAATTTGACAGAAAAGTACTGATACTCCACGCCAGTGCCTAGCTGCAATTTAAAGCAACATCTTCTTCAGCATGCTCATTTTAGTTTATAGTTTAAATGAAAAAAATGTGCAAGAAACAGGCCATGTGGAAGATAAATGTAACTGTTTCATAGGCGGCTTAATGGCAAGTTTAATATCATATTTCACATAGCATTTTGTTTTTAAATGTGTGGTAAACTTTGGCTGCTTTTATGTACCCCTTACGCTTATTTATTCATGCATTTAAAATGTGTTTATTGATACCAGCTGTAAAATTACATTGTGGATAAGATGCATACTGTATGTAAAATAAAACTTTCCAGAAATTCCAGGAAAACTGAGATCAAGCATACAAATAATTCTGCTCAAATCCAACTTTAAATGTGATGGATAGATGTAAAGGTTGTTTTTCTTTTTATTGGAATGATTGGCTGGGTTTTGGCAGTGGACTGTCAAAATCCATATAGATAATAGTTTGACAAATTAATAAGGAAACAAGCTTGAGAATAACTTTTTATAAAAGCATTGCACAATTTACATTTGATTATGAATGACAGCTTGTAATCGCTGGTTTGCTGTGGATAAAAATACAATAATTAAAGCACAAGTGTGCTAGTACTTTAGCACAAACCCACTTTTGTTTTAATTAAACCATTCAACATCACCTCATTTCAAGTTAATTTCAGCAATTGACTTTCAATTTAAAAGTATTTCATCATTGCAGTATCAGTTTATGCATTGTGTCCGAATTCAGGGGTGGCCCCCTCTGTTGCTGCACTGGTCTTCAGACGCTGCAATCCGGCTTCTCGGCAGCAGAGTCAGATCATAAGGATGTTTCTATTTTCCGACTGATGGAAATGGAAAATGTTGGTGCTCAAAGCTCAAAGCCAAGCTGGGCACAATAGACAAGGCTTTCTGCCCCTGCATCCTGGTGACAGTAGGGCAGAGGATCCAGGAAAATGGGTTTGGTTTGTTTTAAATCAAAGGTCACCAACTGCATCTCACCTCATGCCTGTGGCAGTTTCCCATGTGACTGTGATTACTACAGTACATGTCAAGGCCAAGCCTCAGCACGTACATTATTATGCTTTCAGGGGCCTGAGTTAGAAACAGCAGCAGCTGCAGTAGCACCTCCTTAAATTCCAACAGAATTCACTTTGGTTTTAAAAAGATTTTACAGATAAAAAAAGCTTTATTGTACTAATTTAGAGATTATCCTTAAGAAAAAGATGAGAAATAAACTGTTGTATGATAAGGCAGTTTTCCAGTTATGTGGATCCCTATTCTAGCATGAAATCTTTGCCTGATAATATTCCCTCAACGCTGTTACTGTAAATGTTGCCAGACAGGAAGGAGACACTCAGAAGAAATTAAAAACACAGATGGACCTTGCATTGATCACAAGATGGGGGTGGGGTGCGGGGGGATCTCCTTGCATTTAGATTTCTTTTGGGAAATACTTTATTTTTGTTTATTCGCAGTCTACCATGTAAGAACCATTCGCATGAAACTATTATTTCCCTAGGGAGTTTTTTTCCTCTTTTCATAAGCTGCTCTTTAAGCACAAACTGAAATGGGAAGTTGGTTTCCTGAAAATCTGGCACATTATCTCGTGATGCCTGGTGAATGCGGAATGAAACAACATTATCTCCACAAAGTCTTTTAAAAAATGTCTCCACCTTTCTATACTGCTTCAATCACAGAGCCAGAAAATACATCACATGTAAGCTGAGAAAGATTTGTTCCCGTCTTTTTGTTCTATGACAGGCGATTTGTGTATAAGACATCCAGAATTACAAAATATTAAAGAAAATATTTCTTTAGCATATCATACTAAAGTTTTAGAGCTACAATAAGGTGTTAGGAAGAAAGTACTTTTTCAGTTTTTAACATTGGTGCTGTCTGGTTTATGCATTCCTGTCAAAACGTTTGGGCCAGATAAAGACTCAGGTAGTAGCTGGAACAAGTTAAACAGGAAAGGATAAAATGATCTAATTGTACACATTTAAGGCAGAGAGCAAGACCACTTTTAACATACGAATTAAAAAAATGTGGATAGAATCCAGAGTTGTAATATAACCACATCATAAACTTGGCAGCATAATTTTAGCACACTGAAACTTTCAAACACGGGCCATTGGAGAAAAATTATTTGATCTGATGTGAGGGCTTGCCAGACTATAAAAAGGCCTGGATTGGAAAAAAATGATGTTAAATAAGGCAATCTATGTAACGAATTCTAATATATAACTGTAATATTATTAGGTATTCAAAAATAGTTCAGGGCATATAGCCTAATACATCACTGCCTTAGAATTCGATATGTGTTGTATAAGAAATTAAACATTCAGTACTTCATTTAGTCAGTAAGGTTCATTAGGATTTACAAACCACTACTCTGGTATATTCAACAGCAGACACCGCTGCTGCATCTTGAGTGAGGTACAGTGTGTCACCCCATTTGTTCCAATCTACCCAGCTAGAACAGCAGCTGCCGGCCAGCATTGCTGTGGGAAAACACCTGCGATGGACCAGTGTCCTCTCTGAAAGGATGGGGACCCACGGGCTCACTCTATCAAGAAAACCGGGAAAGTTGTGGTCCAATAAACTGAAAAGTGAAGGACTTTTCCTTGCCACTTCAAACTTGGGAATTCATATTCAGATGCTAGTACATTGCATGTCCGGCATTATTCTAGAAAACATAGATAGTAGATAGTATAGATAGGCAGCCTACAATATAAACAGTATACAAATTTTTTTCAAATTCAGAACCAGTCAAGTGATTGACTTGAAATCTTGGGGAGCATCACTGATGCTACATGTTATGAAGAACAACACAGTAAAATAAAATTATTAATAAAAAGTCTGAAAATCCCAAGAATAGACAAAGATGCCACATGGCTGCAACAAACACTTGGCAAAGGATCTGAACATGATTTCACCAAGAGTTTCATAAGCTCCATTGGTCACATAGGTTATGCAGTTCTTACCTGAATGGTGTATTCATCCAATATTATTATACACTGAAATATACTTAGAATGAATGTCCCTATACTTCTGGTCACTTGAAATGACCAAAAAGTATATTTTAATATAATCTACTGTATGCATACAGTTACCAAATAATAAAATAAGATATTACATTATAATTGTTCTAATAATTTTTGACTGACTTTGTTGTCCCGGTACTTTTTGAGAAGCTAAGAAAACAGAAGTACAATTCTGGGGGACTGTCAGCATTTATTCAAAAAAGGTGGCTCTTGTTTTAACTTTTTATCTTAACAAGAAACAGTAGTGATGGAAAATAGAAAACAGTGCACAGATAAAGATTGAATGTTATTCGTCAGGCAGATTAATGTAATTTAATGTAGACAAGTGTTACGTGCAGGAAGACAAAGAAAATACAAATATAAAATGGTAACACTGAGGTTGAAGAAGCTATGTATAAAACATGTTTTAGGTAAAACCTGGAAGTTAAACTTCAACTTCCAGAGAATGTCGGGAATCAACAAAAGTCAAAGTGTAATATATCATAATGTACAAATGTATTTATGGGGTGGTGCGGTGGTTCTATGGTTAGCGTTCCAGACCTGGGCTCTATCTGCGAGGAGTTTGTATGCTCTCCACTAGATTGTGAGGGTTTCCTCTGGTTGCTCTGGTTTTCTCCCACAGTCTGATGACGTACTCGTAGGTAAATTGGCTTCTGGGAAAACTGACCCTATTGTGAGGGTGTACTGTACACGTCTGTGATTGTGTCTGTGTGTGCCCTAGGATGGACTGGTGTGCTGTCCAGGGTGTATCCTGCCCTGGGCACGTTCCTTTCTGGGATAGGCTCTAGCTCACCTGTGACCCTGTATTGGATGAAGTGCTTACAAAATGGATGGATGTATTTAGATATATAAATTGTTTAACATTTATTGATTCCTCCAATGTGATATATGTATAACATTATTTATTGAATACAAAAATCTTAAAATTTTGAAATACAGTAGTAAAACGTCATGGGTAGATAAAGTTATTGTCTACAATTTTGCTTACTTAAGATATAAATGCTCTGGAATTAGTTCAGAGAAGAGCAAATAGGAATATTCCTTGTCTCAGAGCAGTGTCCTACACTGACAGGCTAACTTTTGTCTTGAACACAGAAGACTACAGGGACCAGATTCAGGTGCTCCAAATCCTTAAAGGTGGATTTGTCTACTACTGATTCTGTGCAGAATCAGTAGTAGACAAAATTCTGTAAGTGCACTTACAACTAGTCTATTAAAAGTCTATCTATTACCTATGAAGAGTTAATAAGGGATTTATAAGAGCTCGATTATTTATCCTTATTATGTAGTGTCACCAAATGTTCAATAAATAAAAGTTAAGACTCATTGTAATTAAAATAAAAAATAATTTTAATGCACCTTGAAAGAACATGTTAAAATGGTGAAAATCAAAGCTGCATGTAATTAAAAAAATGCAGTTCCTTTGAAATTAGCACTCCAAAAGATATGCTAATTACAAGCCGAAAAATGGCCACAAGTTAAAAGTAATTTAGCTGGAAATTTAGCTTTTTTCAACATGTCTCATATAGAATAATAAAAAAATCCATTTGTAGAATGATTTTAAAGGATATATCGAGTTCATATTACAGTTAGGCTAATTAGGAATACTATTATCTCCTTTGTGGTCAGATTAATCAAAATCCACTATAATCCACTTTATCTGGTTTAAATAAACTCCGCTTCTTTGGCTAGTCATGTGTTGACAATTGCTATAAATTGTACAGTTTGAATGAGCATTTCCATAGAAGACATACAGTAGTTCATGATAACGTAATGTAAATTTATACATTTGTACTTCTGTAAGACTCTGTACTTAAATAATCTCTAAGTAGTGAATAAGATGTTTTTAATTGAGGTCTCACTAGTACATTGTAAAGCTTAAGTCTAACTTCCCTACATTTGAATTTAACTCTTTTTGCTATTGAAATATTCTGCCAATTTTTTTATTGTTTCCTTGCATAGTGTTAAATGGGACATAGAACCAGGTTCCTTTCATGTGTAGCTCAGATAAGTACAGCATAATGTATATTCTTACTTCCTGTGTGGATCGTTTTGCACTTAATGTTAAATTTCATTTGCCAAGTATCTGCCCTTAGAGTAGTCATGTAAAATATTATTAGTTCACTTGTAGGACAGCTTTAAAGAGCCTAGAAGGAATACCGTGCAGCTCTGCTTTAAATTATTGTGCTCTCTAGATCTCCCATTGGAATTGTTTTTCATTTTAAATGCAAAATCATGTGAGTAGATCAAAGGCAATTAGCCGGTCTGTATGAACAAATGTTTACATTAAGTTAAGCGGAAATTTCATTTCATATGCGCAACAACCAGAAATAGACAAAACACTCAATTCATCCATTCTTTTTGTAAACCTAATTGTTACTAGGCCTGGATCTTGTATTATCTTGCAAAATAGAGATTTCTGGAGAAAAAAAAACACTGGACTGGTAGTAAACAGTCCCATTCTAAAAAAAAAAGTGAGGGACATGAATAGCTTCCCCACATTTTCTCAACTCTTTATAGTAAAAAGTATTAACTTTGTCTTGTTATGGGACATACATATATGGAAAACGGTGCACTTTAACTCAAACTAGCCCTTTTAAGATATTCCTCACTGGCAAACTAAAGTACATGGCAACATGACCATACTGCATGTGCTGTGTAGTAAAATACGTAGGATGATGAGAGCTTTCTCTGCTGCTAATGCAAACAGAAACAAAGGACAGCTTCAAAACACTAACATCAAGTTCCATAAAAAGCAAATCACAAGAAAGGAGTTTTCCTATAATGCTTAGATTTATGAGATTGATCTGAATAACCTCCTCTGTTCAAAACCTTTCTCGTGTTCCTAATGACATCACTGTATGTCTGGCAACGTATGTAATAGTACGAAGCTTTATAATGACATGATTAAGGGATTGTTTGCTAAACAAATGCATTTTTTTTCACCAAAAAGGCAACATTATGTTTAGCGGAAGAGGGGAGAAAACATGGAAGAGGAAGAGAAAAATGTTAAAGACAGCTTCTTATGCCCTATGTTAAACTGGTGGATGGTGGGTCTGTTCTTTTTCTTAAGGCACTGGCTCTGTTCTAAGAGGATCAACAGATGTTGCAAAATATGCAGACACTCTCATATCTCACCCAGTACTAGAACCTTATTGGACACCGTTATTTTTCCAGCCGAATACAAACAGAAGGGATGTGAACTAAAAAGTGAGATCACTGCTTGGCCTTCTCAGGCCTTACACTTCAATCTCATCAAGATATGAGGAAGGATTGTCTCACAGGTTGCTGTTGCATGGAGGAAACATGGAGGAAACCAGCGTTAGTTGCCTAATTCAAACTCTATTGCTTGAATAGGATGAAAAAAAAACATTTTCTGGAAAGATATCAGGAACCGGTTTTAATTCCAAAACAAGCACCACTGTAAAGGAAGCCATGGGTTAGCACATAAAATACTGAAATAAGGATGTCAAAATACCTTTGTATTTTCTGTTATATTCTGTTTTGGATTCTATGCATTTTCTGCAATGTGCTATTGATTTATTCTAAATATGATATTTGTATGTACTGTATAAATTTCAATGGCAAAACCGGAATTTATAAAAAATACCTTTCTTTGTGTTTTTTTTTCATTTTCTTTTAATCTGCCCTAACATCTTGATCGGAAAGGGCTCACAGTTTTGAAAGACTCTAGCATTTAGTTGAGCATGTTACTTGTATTGGTGTCACTTCCTCTTGCACTTTCTGCTGTGGAGGGCAGGGTATCATCTGTTTTTTTCCCACCCACTCATCATATGTGAGAAACCGAGAACAGTGAGTGGTGGATTCCACCACCCCCAGTTATCAAAACAACATCATAGACCTGTAAGAACAGTTTCTTATTGAGTCATCACAACAAAGAAGCCGATCATAACCATTACAAAAGTTCTTTTACCCCTGCATTCCCAAGGTCTTACAGTGCAGATAATACAAAAGAATAAAATAGATTTTTTCAAGAAACTAGCAGAATAAAAAAATCTACAAATTAAATAAAATGAGCAGGAATGGAAACTAAATATATACCGTAAATACTGTTTTTGTATTATTCTAAGGTAAGGCAAACATAAACACCTCCATATATCACAAGCTTTTCTCTCATCACTAAACCTGTTTAGCCAAAGGTAATAGTATCTATGTCATTAGAGTTTACTTATAATAATCCCATCAACAGGAATAATTTGTTTATTTGTTCTTTTCTACATATTTAATACAGAGATCTTCTTTCTAGATTGCCCTTGTAATATAATTATGATATCTGATATCTTTTCCTACACCATCATCTAAATTTCAATAGGAGAAAAAATACTTGTTTGATTCAAATTTTGTTTGATTCAACTTTTGCTCATGAACAAAAGGTCCATTTCAAATGAGAAAAAGCTCCAGTTTATTTGCTAAAACAATGCTGAATTGAAATAAAATAATTTAATATATAATTCTCCTTTCTATAATTCCTATATCTTTTGCTATATTTCGTTTGTTTAAACTACATTACTCAAACTTTATTACGTTTTTGGGAACAACAGGTGTTAAGAACGTCATGGTCAGTACTTTTAAAGTACCTGCAGTATGAACTTGAAACCGATATACGTGTTTGTGTTTCTGCCTTTTCTCTTGAAGTAGGTCATCCATCCATCTATTTTCTAACCACCTGATCCAATTCAGGGTCATGGGGGAGCTGGAGCTCCCAAGCAAACGATGGGCACAAGGAAGGGTACATCCTGGACACTGCAGTTCATCATAAGGCATACACAAACACAAACACATTCACACCAGACCCTATTTTCCCAGAAAATTAAACTACAAGTACATCTTTGGAGTCTGGGAGAAAACTGGAGCACTCAGAGAAAGTCCAAACACAGGGACAACATACTGTTACAAATAGGGGTTTATGTAAATAGTGAATATCAGAAATTGAGAAAATTAATCATTACCCATAAATTATATAGATTTTGCCAATGATATACCAGAGCAGTTGGTATAAAAGCCGGCACCTGAGCTCTTTGTTCTCTGGCATAACTTTGGTGAGAAGAGTAAGTACTGTAGTTAAGTACACAGGGTTAAATAATAATTTATTAATAAAAACAATAATGATAATATACAAATTAAACAACGTACAACATATAAGTTACAAACAAGGCATTTCAAAGGCTTACGTTCTGACCAGTTTGAAAACCCCTGACTGCTACCAAGTATTCAAATCCTATTAATGCCTACAAACAGATAAAGCCACCTTCTAAATTAAACAGAATACAACCTATTGTTCTCTCTATAAATTGGGATGCTACAAAATAAGTTTGAACTTATCCCCACAAAAAATGCAACCTTTAATCAGGAGAGTCTGCTTTTAACCTAGGGATTCACTATATGGGAAATTAGAGTTTCCTAAAACTACAGAATGGCAAGCTCCCTTAACAAGGCTCATGTACTCAACTCGAACTTGGTCTGAAAGGCTGATCAGAACAAGGAGTTTCTGCTTTTTGTCTTCTTTTCTCTCCCGTCTCTTGCCTCTCCATTTTTGTCTTTCTGTCTGTCTACTTGCCTTTTTATGCTGTGTTCCTGGACTGTTGATGAGTGTGTCTCAGGACTACTGTAATACAACTTAGTAAACACCTGAGTATCTTTCTTGCTTTGAAACTCCCCCAAAACTGTAAATGTTGACAATAGCCAAGTGTTAATTACTGTTAGATTCTTAAGGTACCCGTTCCTCAATAATCACTTCTAGTAACCGTAACAATACAAACTCCACACAGATAGCATCCCAGGTCTGGAATTCAACCCAGGGCCTCAGAACTGAGAGGCAACACTGCTAACCCATGCTCCATTGTGCCACCCTGAAGTAATTCAAATTGTAAAAAAATAAACTGAATAAGAATGATTATAATATTACATTTGACAAGTTAGATTCGTCACTAACGTTTGTAGGGATATGAGCAGTCACTGTATAACTCATTAACAGAAAGTTTATCTAGCAGGTCATCTGGAGAGCAGAATAAACTCAATCTGCTTTGCTCTAAAACCAATCGTTTTCAAGGACTTTTTATAATCTGAGCACAGCTCCAGCTAAACTTTTGTGTCATCATCAATGTCAAGAAAGGACATTATACACACATTGTAAAAGGTTATTGATGATATAGGGATATTTTTACATCAATTACAGAATGCATATCCCCATATCCAGCTGTCCAAGAACACCACAATTCAACTAAACCAGTCAGCCAGTTTAGTTGTCAAGTATTCTTGCCTGCTTTTATCTGCCTAATTTTTTTAACGTAAAGGAATTAAACTTTTTACATGAGATATCTACACATTCTGACAAAACTGTATTTTTGTCTAAAAACAAACATAGAAGACTCGAGGTATCAACATCTGTCGTGGACAGAAAGACAGATGTTGAACAAACAAAACAATTGTATCACTCAGCCATTCAGAGCAGAAAATTAGCTTCTAAATATGACAGGTACTTGAAGCTACAAATATAGAAATCTGAGTGCCTTTTTATGAAATCAGCATTTTTCTCAGGAAAATGGCATGGGGTAGGAAAGTTGATCCTTACTTTAACCAAAATACTAAATTGATTTTCTGAGAGAACTGCTGTTCTGCATTATTTTTTAATATTCTATGTGTTCATACAGTGAAGATCTACATAAAATTAATCATTTTATTACACTGATATTTTTATCTCCACATTTGTTGTGCAACTTACTGTATGTCAGATAAGATCAGAATTTTGAAAGTGCAGTTAAAGTATCTGCCAAGTAATTTAAGAAGTGTTAGTAGACTTAACTTGCAAAAGTCTTTTAAGCGTAGTTTTTGTGCTAAAATTAACTGTCTGCAACTCGAACATCTTAAAATTACAGGCAAAGAAATATTAAAACTATCCCAACTATTCAGTGAAGGCACTGTATTTTTATCGTTTCAGAGAGGGAAAATCTACAGAGGAAGGTCATTTACAGTCCTCACTGCCTCCTGGGTTTTACAGTGGTGCATATGTGCTATAAAACATAGCTGATGATAGCAGTTTCTCAGTGGTAATGACAGTATTAAGTAGGAGCTGAGCTAATGGTTCCTTTGATGCTCTGAGACCCTGCAGCTCAAGAAAATGACCTCAAATGTGAGTTTAAAGTTTGACTGCCCTACAGGTATGTCTAGGAGTACAGAATTAGTTGTGGCAACTGTCAAGAACCCTATTGTAGTGTCTTACGTCTTTAGAAAAAAGAAAGAAAAAAATAGCAAATGCAATAGTTTATATGCAGTGTGTTTTAAAGTATGCAAAGATATGTTGGGTCAAGGCATTTTCTCTCATGTTAAATGTGCTACACATTTTGAATGCATCAATGCAAAAATTGATAGAATTACTCTTAAGTTGAAATCCTAAATGATATGCTTGGACCTCTAAATGAATTGGGAAAGCACTTTTTTGTGATCATGGGTTTAAATTTGGAGACTGACTTGGCCAGTCTACAAATTTCCACTTTTTTCTCCTGATGAACTCCTCAGTTTCACTGGCTGTTAGTTTGAGCTATTGTAATGTGGCTTGGTGAAATGTTGCCCTATGGTAATGGAACTGCTTTCCTCTATATAAGCATTTAGAAATTCTGTTAACTCCTTAATTCATTTGCTGTAATGTCATTAGGTCTGTTTTTCTGTTTATATCCCAATTGAATGTCATTGTCTTTAGTTCCTGTAGGTGAGTGTTGAAATAGACTGAATAAGACCTCAATGTATTCAGTATTGGCTGGAGAAAATAAACCCAGCAACTCAAAAAGGTATCACTCATAAATACAACAAATTTATAAAGTTATCAGGAACATGTTAAGTTGTTTTTTGTAAAAGATGAGCTGCCATTTTACTGAATGAGCATTACACAGGTAAGTATAATGCAGGTGTGTTGTTTAAAGGTTGTGGTCAACGGGGTTGATCAACAGGACCTACCATGAAAGTTACAATTTAGTAGATTGTGTGGTCTCAGTACAACCAGAATATCCATGAAGACTGCTTTGTGCAAGGTCTCAGATGTTGTCTTGTGCAATTCTGTCCTATTCATCTCATATACAGGAACAAGTAATAGGTTTATTCCATGCTAAAAAAGAAGAAAGAGAACACAACGTTTCGGCCGTGGAGCCTTCTTCAGGTGTCTGGTTGTCACCTGAAGAAGGCTCCGCGGCTGAAACATTGTGTTCTCTTTCTTCTTTTTTTCAGCATGGAGTAAACCTATTACTTGTTCCTTTGCAGCCTACGCATGCTGACGCAGCTACCCACCTGAACTATCTCATATACAGGACAAGCCATTGCCTGTCTAATGGTCTCTGAACCTTAAATGACACAAATCATTCCGTCTCATCCCACAGATGCTCACTGGGGCTCAAGTCTGAAAAGTAAAGCACCCATGGCATAGCTATCACATGCTCTTCTTGCAAGGAGCATGGGGATATGAGGAAGGGCAGCAAGGGAGGCCCCAGGACTTGATCAACATAGTGCTGTAGAGCCTAAGTAACTGCAAGTGGAGTTCTGTACTGATTAGATACTGTTACGGAGACTATTATACCAAGATATTCCCATAGATTAGCCTGTTGCACATCAGACCATTATACAGCAAAGATCATTCACAGTCATTTTCATCCATAAATCAGGTCTGTACAAAGCCCTGATTCATTACTAAAAAACATCTCCACTACAGACGAGTACACTTGAGGTATTGTTCCAACATACCAATGCCACACATGCATCATTCTTTTGCTAAATAGGGCAAGTTCTTTCCTTTTGGTGTTTTTCTTTCTTGATTTTCATAGTCAACAGGTTAGATCACCTGTGATCAACTGTGCCCAATCAACTGTTTCAGAAATAGGCTGATTTAATGATTATGTATTAAAGTTTCTTGAGAGTATCACATGATCACTTAATCAAAATGATGCCAGCAACACTAAATCAGTATCAAAGTTATACATTTTTATTTTTTCTAAAATATATATGCATAAATAGAGTGATAAGTTGATAAGAGCAGGCAGAGCATATGTATGCTTTATCCTCTTCTCAGCTAGCCTGCTACACAAATATAATAGATTTGCACAAGATTAACCTGTGTTACATATATATATAACAGATGTACTTCCAAGACAACAAACATAGCCTTCTATGAATAAGCCTTCTAATATTAGCAGTAATGACCTTATAATCTACAAAAAAAAAGCTGACTTTAGGAGTAAGACTGAAATTGGAGCATTTCCTCAAACACCACTGGTTCCCTAAACCCTCTTTAGCCACCACATTTCACTTAGTAAACTCACATGAAATAAAACTAGTTGCTATACCAAAATCAGTTACGTGCACACTGCCTCCCATTTCAGACAGACTACTGTATGAAAAAACAGCACAAATAATTAACTTCATTGTACTAAATAACATCAATACTTCCCCAATCTTCAGACACATCTCCTGACTCTTTAAAGGTTGCCAGAATTTAATCTATTCTCTATTAAAAGTCAGCCTTTTTAACAGAACCATAATTTCATTTCAATTGACAGTAAAACATAAACCAGAGGACACAAAAGGAAAATCTGGGGAAGTTCATTTGAAAATGAGAACAGGAGAACACTAATGAGAACACTTAGGATGATGGGTATCTGAAACATGTTTTCCAGCTATGCTGTTGAAGCCGAATGGCCTCCTTTCCGATGCCTGAAGAGGGTGCAAAGCCTTGGGCCATGGAACCCAGATATTTGTTTTTCCTTTTGAAGCAAAAATACTTCACCGTGTCTAATGTTTGTTCTGATGGCACTGATACATTTGTGCTGACAAGTGATTTGTGAGAAAAAAAAGAGTTTTAAAAAAAGTTACCCAAACGCACTAGTACCATGCGTGTCCTATATATATATCACACATGTGAGAATAGATTCCTGTTAGAATGTGTATTCCTAAATCCTTAAAGGGCAACTGCTTTCCCAATTTCTCAGACCAGTTATAAAATTTCGGTAACAAAAAAAATGCGTTGATGTTATAGAAGAATTTGACAAATTTTGAATTAAGCACAAAATTGTGAACTTTGTTAAAGTCGCCACGTTGTTGCAAACTTGCGTTCGAGTTTCTATTAACTGAGACGTGATGTGGCCCTTATTGCTTACTAGTCACTGTAATGACTAATGCAATGCAATGTATGAGCCAGTAAGAATAGGTTGTGCAGGAGACATTTCACCGCAGTATTTGTCGGCAAAACTTTCGAAATCGAAAGTAGTATTTCTGTAGGATTAAAAGACATGTATTCACAAGCCTGCTTGTTTACAATGTGATAAGGCCTTCAATGTGTCACCTGAAGTGTTGTCGCCTCGTTCTGAATCGCAGAATATGGTGCTGCCCACACAATGGCATTTCGTCTATTTTGTGACGGAAATTGGAGGTTTTACAAGTTACTGTGTACATTTGACTTTTATTGTGGTTTAAAATGCACTCATCAATGCTGGTTCTTTCTAACCCCGACATATAAAAATAACGTTGTAGCTCCCGTTTAACAACAAATTCCCCTCGTGTGGCTGTTGACAAGGAAAATAGCAAAATCGAGCAGTGTAGTGGCCTCTAGTGGCAACTCGGGGCAATTACAACCCTTTCTGCCACAGAGGCCTGCCACAGGGTATAGTACTAAGAACTCAATCGTTTGTGCAAAACTGAGAGATCTTCTGGATTATAACAATACATACCGATATCAGACTGTACAAACAACAATTGTAATGTCTGTTACAAAAACATTGAAGGCAATGAAGCCATGTGCTGTATATTGAAATACACGTCTGTAGCCATCATAGCATCAAATAGTAGGAATATTTACTGTATGTATTGCATTTATATTAAAATCAATATGCTTTATTTAGAGTTTTCCCACATGATTGAATAGAAGATTACTGTTGGTTTCTTTTTATATGAAACATGAAATATATTAATAGGTAATGCTATGAATTTTAATTAATCAGAACTGAATGGACATATTCAGTTAATTAAAATGTGCTGTCTGATGTCATAGAAACACAATATAAAAGTCAACATTATGGATTGTGGACTTGAGAAGTTAAGGGGAAAGGTACATTTTTATATTTAAAAAATACATACTGTATAATCGACACTTTATATACTGTATACTGTAGGTGTCAATGGAAATATTTGAACCACGTATATGTATTTACACATAGAAGATTTCTACATTTGTTTTTTAACGTAAGAATCATTAAAGACTGATTATTCTAATATAATAATAATGCATTCCAATGCCTTTTCAAGGCAGTTTGTGACACTAATCACAAACTTCTGGAGCTGTGAATTTAAGTGTAAAATTAATCAGCACTTGGATCTGGTGGGTTTTCAATTGTCTATCTATACCATGTTAGTTTTGGCTGAATGAAGGACCATACATAAAATAAAATAAAATAAAAATATATATCATATCAGTCATAGAAGTTTTTAAAACTTCAGGACCTGAAGAAACCACCATGTTGATCATATATCCAGTAGGTTTAATGCATACATGCATTCATTTATATATTGTACTGTATATACTGTACGTCTCAGTGACTGGCATCCCACTCAGGGTGCATCCTGCCTCACTCCATTTGCTTCCCGACAGGAGCTCCTCCTCTGGGACACTAAAGTGGTTGGAAAAGGGATCAATTGATGAATCAATATATCTCATTTGTAAAATGCTTTTGTTCATATGTACATATGATAAAATACTTATTCCATTATCTAATAGGAAATGAGTTAGTGTTCAGATTGAAGCTTTAACAGGACTGCTGTGACCATACAGTATGAATAAAAAGATGTGACAAGCTTTCTTTGCTAGTTAAACAATGACGTAGTACCCACAAATTGTAGATTCATGGCAAAAATGACTATTGTAATACTAACATTTGCATCATTGGGATTTCATGAAATGTTACAGCCAAATGAGATTAATCTACAGTAAATCATCCTACATACTGTAGATTTTTACTTTTGATAATAACGACTCTCGGGTAATGAGCTTAAATATTTGCATTTCTCTGATGTTCTAACAACATTAATCAAAGAATTATTTCTCCAAAGTGATCTAGAATTTTGTTTCCTGTTCTTTTTTTAACCTTAGAGGACTCGAACATTTTCAATAGTTTCACCGCTGCCGGCATTGTGCATAGATTTCTTTGAAGTGCAGCAAAGGCAACTGATTTTGTTCTAAAAGAGATAACAGGTGCAGATATTTCAGAGCAATAATATGCTGCATAATGAACACATTTACTACCTCTTCTTTCTTGTCATTTATATTCAAATGGAGTCCTGAATCAGTGAAATTCACATTCCACACCAAAGTTAAATGTGCAGCAGATGAAACCTTATGAATATACCTACAGTATACTTACATGTAAATAAGAAAAGACCTTTGAAAGAGCTAAGGTAATGCAACATGTTTTTATTGCATTTCAGAAGGGTTTATATTTATATTAATGGTTCCATTTACACATTTACATACTGTAGTTAGCCAGTCCGGGCATAATGCATATCACTAATGTCACACTTTATTTGGCAAATGTGCACAATTTTGGAATAGCACAAACTATTGAAAATAACTGCTTGTATGAATAAATGATATGACATACCGTAACTGGTCTAATGATTTAATTAACTGCATAACTGTAAGATTTTTTATATTTTATAAATAAGTTTTTTAGGTAACTATTTCACTATTTTCAACTGTAAAGCTCCTTAAAAACATTCTACATATGTCCAGGTAAGGAAATATTAGGTTAATTGTTTCATTAATAACTTGGATTGGAAAAAACAACAAAGCACACTAGGCTGTTCAGGAATTGAGCTTCAACCCCTATTTCAAATAGCAGAATAGCTTGATTTTTCACTTTCTCATTTTGTACATCTGCACAAGCAGCTTACACTTCCACCTTTTATTTTTTACACATTTTTAGGACGAATCTTTTAGTGATGGGACAGGAATTCAGGAACAGTGGGCTGTGCTCCATGAAACACTAAGTGATCGCTGACCTGTACTGCTGAACAGCTATACTATTTTCTATTGTTAGTGAACAATTTCAGCTAAAAATAAAAGATACAATGTGCCACAGCTTTTCTGCTTTTACTCACAGTCACTTCGGCCATTAAATGCTTTCTGCCACCCAGTGATTGAGAAGGTGTTTCATGGTAGGGACAATATAGCGTCTCAGCGGGTTTCCATCTCAAACCAATACAAAGAACTAGGCAAGGGAAGAGCATAATGAAAAGACTGATAAAGCATGTCTCTGCTCTGACAGTACAGACATAACAAAGAAATACCTAGAATCACAAAGAGGCTCCGTATTTTGAAGCTGGACAATCCATAGAACAGGAATCCAAATTGCATTCAGTGTTTTGCAAATGATATATTTGGTTAGCAGCGTGTAATAACAAGCACGGATAGTAATCTTTAATGTCCTCAGTTTTTGGGTGACACCATTTTTGAAAACCAGATGGCTATTAATGAAAACTGTATATAATCCATCTATGGTTAAACATGGAACATTTCAAGCACCGCTGCACTTTTTACCTTCCTGTTCATCTGTAACTTAGAATACCTCCTCAAGCATTACGCATACAATACAAATACTCTCATACATGTTGCTTTAATAATAAATCTCATTAGCTGTCCTTATACAAGAATTCATTTCAACAGAAGAAATTATTAGGGGACAGTTTACAGTATGTATGGGAGGTACAGTAAAATGCTACTCAGCCTGTGGATGCCAGTCCTCATTAATAAAATAAAGTCATATAGGCCATAAGTCACAAGCCAGTCCCCTAGGATCTGGTAAGTGTCTGGGTGCAATCCTTGGATCAATAAATTGCTAACAATTAAATAATCAATAGCTGACTGGAGAAAGGTCTCCTTTCATTTGTCTTCTTGAGATGGACAGCCTAGAGAGTTTGTTTTCCCTTAAGAAAAGTAACCAGTTTATTGTACTTAAAGTGGTGTGCTCTTTCCTTTTTTCTGGAAAAAAAAATATTTCAAAATCTGATACACCGTGAATAGACAAACCTGTATAAATATATTTAATATAAATATATATTATTTTCGATATTAATATACTAAAACAGAGTGTACACTAAGTGAAAGTAGAGTCCTTAGCAAAATCCATTTAGACTTGAATTGTAGTGTCATGGCAGTCTATGGATGCCTATAGCTGATACAGTACAGTAGCTATGAGCCCCAATAACATTTAAATTGTACCCTGTGCTGAAAATATCATGGCACAAAATTGTACTCCTACTTTTTTTAAAGAGCTCCCTGAAAAGAGGAAATAGATTTCCCAGTGCAGTAGGGTTTAAAAAAAAATAAAACAGACTTATTTCAAGCTTCACTGTGGCTCTGAAGAAATATTTGACTTGAACATGGCATGAAATAACATCTGTCACAAAGAGGATATTTCTCAGAATGAAAGGAGACTTAATAAGGATTCTCAGTTGTCAGAAAACACATATTATACCTCTATAATTGGTAGCTAGCAGCATTTTTAAAAAGGGTGATGGATCACCCATCACCTAGGCAAAATAACTTCAAAAAGAACCCACAGTATATTTGATCAAACTCTTCTCTTTGGAAATAAAAACTTATTTTCTGTATAACAGTAAAGAGCATTTCCACAACTTGTCAAAGAGAAAAAAAAACAGTCTAGTTTAGAACGATGTCTGAGACACTTCAAAGGTGCAGTATCATAGAATGAAGGAATAAATCAATACATATGTACTGTATGTACATGTCCAATAGGTAAAGAGCAGTTAAAAAATGATATTTTATGTTCAACAAAAATGCAAACATATGTCCACAATGGTTGCTAGTATTAAGAGAAATGACATTCAGATACTTCTTTTTTAGAAAAGAAAGGTGTAGTGTTTTGAAAAACTAAAAGCAATAAATTATTGCAGTTATTTCTGTTTCATGTATGTCTTTAATGTTAGAATATCTTGTATAGTAAGAGTGTGATTAGACTCAACTACATCTGCAAACAAATAGCACACAATGGTAGAGAGTAGAGAAGTTATGTTTAAGAGTCTGGTGTACATACCAGCAATTTAGAGTTCACAGGAGAACTGGTGTCCAGAGTGTGTGCCTGGTGGGAGGCACAGACTGAGAGCCCCGCTTTTGAAAGCTTTTGATTCAGCTTATTCCACAATAAATCAAGGCCTTGAACTTTATACTGACTCACACTCTGCTATATTGTGTTTTACTGCAAAAAGAGAAACTGCTTCATGACACAAAGTCCCCGCTCTTTGTTAAAAACAAAAGGTCTGTTTTTAACAGGAAATGTCTTTTGGGGGAAATATTTCAAAATCTGGCTATTTACCTCGTGAACTAGTGCTTATGAAAACCAACACTCTATAGAATATTTGCATCAGCAGTTTGATCAGATTTAATCTTCTTGGCCTAGGGTGTAATGGAAACAAAAGCTGCTACAGCTCTCTATTGGGGACAATGAAAAAGACTTATGAATGAATCTGGTTTTAATTTGCTTTCGACTGCTCTGCAGATGTTTAAAACAGCTGAGTAGTCATCTTTTCTCAGTTCTGGTTCCCTTGGTTTTGTTTTTTATCAAGGTTTGCCAGCAACCCAGCTTTGCAGCCTGCGTACAATTAAGAATAGAAATCTGAATAGCCAAAATGTTGCCACTGGTTTATTTATCCTCAATTACGCACAGACGGAGCATTTGCAGACAACAATATGGGTCACAGAAAACTACTGGAAAGAAAGGAACATGAGTTGGTTCAGTGATTTGTTTTCTCCTGGGCAATCAAAGAGGCAACACAAAAACTCTTTCAGTGCCCGGGAGTTCTAGAGCCCGAGACGTGCTTGAGATCTCACAGTGGTGGCATGTACTGCAACAGGCCAATTACTGTGAGTGCCTGTGCAACAGTGCTATCAGTAAGAGTGTGAGCATACTTTGAAATTATTTCTCAAAAGTATCAAGGCAAGTGCTAGTGGAAATAACTGCCAAGTGTTAAACAAAATCTAAAAGCTGTGGATTATCTGTCGTTTGCAAATAACCCTTCTGTGTACTTGAAAGAAAGAGAATTGCTTGGCGATATACATGTCTAAAAGGACTCTTATTTTTTTAAGGCTGCAGTTGTGAGAGTTGCAGCACTTAATTGAGTTTTTAAAAAACATTTGGCTCTCCCAAATTTGGAGGTCTAAATACAGGCAAAAATGATCACCAGCTCTAAAAAAAAAAACAACTGAAAAGAGTGCTGTAATGAAAGAGCCTCTTTGAAGGAGAGACGAATACACAACTACAGTAGTACTGGTAATGAAAACATGTCAACATTTTCAATAAGCTATCGGCAAAGATTTACAAATGTCTCATTTCTTTCCTTTCCAAAAAAAAAGAACAGTTATTTTGGAATCTATTGCCAGACCACATGCAATCCTTCTATGTCAATGCAATCTGTTTTTCATTTCTTCCAAGCCTTTTCTTCTGATGATGAAGGAACTGTAGTGATGATGATGGTGCAGAAGCTGTTAATCAATTATTCAATAGCTCCTTTGATATTCATAAGCTTTAGCCCACTTCCAGAACAGCCTGTGACCACCCCTCTTCTTGGTCTTGCCCATATGTCCAGTTATTTGAAGTTTTTTGCTCCTTATCCATTTAAGTCATGATACAGTACATGATGAAAATTAAGTGACTTTCATAAAGTTATGCTTTTCAATTTACATAACAAATTACATAACATAATAGTAAAAACTGATAATTTTAGAACATAACCATATACAACTGCCAATGTTTTGCATAAAATACAAAAAAACATCCCCATATTTAAAAATGATATTTTTAATCTAAACAAAAGAGGTTTCTTTTCATACTGTATAGTTTTTTTTGACTATCTTATAAAAAGTGGTTTGTGTAGTTAATTTAATCCAATGTACAGTATGCTGTACATTTATTTATATACTTATGCTATGCAATTTAAAACAGCATCTACAATTTAAACTATACCAATGGAAATAAAATCCTTAAAATCTTAATATTAATTGAGTTTAATGTTAAGCAATAAAAGCCACTAATTTTGGGCTTCATAAAAAAAGACAAAATATCTTGAAGCACACAGCTTTGTATGTGTTGAAAGAGCTTTTGTGACTTGTTTCTATGGTAGCAGTATCAGCATTGCCTTACCATTTTAATTCCACATGTTGGCTACATTACACAGAGTATCAAATTTCAATTAATTCACTGTCTTCTGAAAGCAATCTTCTGAAAGCTAACTTAATTTGCTACTATTTTTAGATATGGTGAGTTTTCAAAAATGTCTGCACAAAGCAAGGGTTTTTAGCTAACATTGCAAAACATTATTATAGAGCACTCTGTAACTCATGATGAGGGGTCGCAAGTCATTTTACACACCACCAGAGGTGGATTGCAAGTGATCAATTGGCAGTGATCTCATGTGTTTGGTCAGGGAACATGGTTGTACCTGAACAATGCAATGCCATACCTGATGGAGAGACATGACCATTTCCTGCTGGTTATGTGGGTGTTTCAGATGCTAAATAACATCTGTCAAAGATGTCCCACACATGTTCAATAATAAGTCTTTGCATGTTCTTCTTTTAATGGACAGTAACGATGTATGTACTTGTTATGTTTTAGAGGGTTCTTTAGTATTTACATGTTCCTCTTGGTCCTCTTCACCATCATGAGCTTGGGCTTCATAGCTTTGCTCATGCACTAATTTGCAAACCAAATTGGATACTACTAATACTATTGTGGTTTTGCAGTTTTCAGAAGTGGCAACTGAAGTGAGGTTCCTGACACTTTTTTTTCTGAAGCTGGCTCAAGCTTATAAATCGCAGAGATCAGACTATTGAGACTAGCACAGTGATGAGGGAATACTGTATATGATTGCTCTAGTAAGGGCATAACATCAAGGCCTGAATCCAGCACCCCCTAGTGGCAAAGTGAAGAATCATACACTGTCAGCAGTCCTGGAAAGGTGGTATTGGAGGTTTATATATGTTAAGATTTTTAAACCATTAAACCAGTTTTTTTTTTTCAGGGAAACTGCATCAAGACGAAAAATGCTCCCATAACATATAACAGATATCAGAGAAATCACCACATCTCATTGTAAACATTTACAGCTATTTATCTACAAAGATTTACAAATGTTCAGTTTTAATTTACTTTCCAAAAAAATACCCAGTAAACGTCTTAGGATCTGATTCCAGACCTCTTGCAATTTTCTAATGAACTGCAGCCATCAAAAATTCCCTTGGTATTGCACCAGGCCAACACTAGCCTTCTGTGCTACTCACAAGCTTTAACCCACTTCCTGAAAATCCTAGGACCACCCTTCTGCTTGGTCCATAAATCTTGCAACAGATTCCACTGGAAAAAAAACATAATTCGTGTATTGGTCTTCTCGAGGTGGATGTGTTACATAGCTAGAAGCTGTACTGCATATAGCATAACTAATGCATACTGGCATGTGCATCTGCTTTCTTTCAATACCGTGGTTAATTTCTAAGTACTGATTTTATTGCTTTGATTTTACACTTGACTTGAAAAGATGCTGTATTGTTTGAAATGTGAAGAACAGAATGAAAAAATTAAAGTGAGAGAAATGACTGGAGAGTGTGCACTAGGTTTTTAAATAAAATATAGCAAATTGCACATGATTCTAAAGGCCTAAGTTAATTGGGCACAGGTACAGATGTGAGAGAGTACAATTAGTTTCATGAAAGCTCATCTATTTCTTGTATAATTAAAGCATGCAGGAAAGACCGCACTGTACTGTTGCCTTAGAGTAGAATTAAAAGCTGTTAGGGTTAACAGTTAGCACCGATTTTCCCAGATGTAATAGTTTTCTGGTTGTATTTGAGGGAGGTAAATTACTGCATTACAACTAGTTCAATACCCATTTTCAGGTAATCTTGACAATCTGTAGATATTGATCACATAATTTTCCTTCTTTCATTTTGGTCTGCCTGTACTGCCATGTAAAGAACATTTATTTTGTTTTCGGGGAATGCAAAATACAATGGCAAAAAGCAAATAGACTGTATGATGTACTATTCAGATTTTCATGTAATGACTGGTCTGGGATGTATTTTTTTCTCCAAGCTAGCAATGTACTGTTTATCACAAAGTATTTTCCATTTCTCTATTAATAGAGAACTAAATGGTATTTTTCTCTTCAACTACAAACTTCTGGATATTACACCACATTTTGCTGATTCACAATGGATCACATATCAGTCTGTACAGTACTTGTCTTATTTTAAAGGACAGCTATTCTCACATTTTAGCATCATCACTCCCAGCTTCGTAAGCAGCATTACAGAACAACATTTATGTGACCTAAGGTGTTTCCCACAGCAATTGAAAGTCCAAAACTGAGATGAAGCTTAGTGGTTTTCATTCAGAGAGATGTTAGTATTGTAACCCCAATGACAAGAGAGCCCATGATCTACTGTAGAAACAGGGTTATGCTATATTCAAGTCAGCTGACATATCCACCTGACTTGAACTTGATTGAATACAGCATAGACAGATTTACTCTTATCACTTTTTAAAAAAAAAACAGCACTTTTGAAGTAAAATGTTATTCATTTCATTTAACATGGACCCCCATCCAACAACCAATTATGTTCTACTGTACATATATTTGTGGTGCCATGGGGGTAGTTGACACCACAGTGGGCGTGGACAGGCCCCCATTCTCCCCTGTCATTTCCCTTTATAAGCTCTCTTGGTTTCCTTTTCTTTATCTTACATACACTCTCCTCCAAGAGTGGTGATCCCTCATCGGGGTAACAGGATACATGACTCCACATTTCCGTTACTTTTGGGCCCTTTGCCTTCGGAGTCTCAAGTTCACCAAGTTCATCCTGTTGTCCTCACTGCTAGGAACCTCCTGCTCCCAGACCCCAAAATGGAGCCTCCTTCTCCTGCTCCATTAGACCAGTGTTTCACACACAACCAGTGACTCAGACTCCCAGGTCTGCCTCCAGCCTCAACGTCCTCTCCTGACGCCACCAGGTTGGGTCACACAAATACACACTACCTACATCACCGAGTCTCTTCCGCACTACACACAGTGCTGAGACCCAACACATTGTCCCACACACTCTCAACCTTTCTGGCATCTCATTCTCACACCCTTAGGTTGTAAACTCACAGCTGCCAGCGCACCTCACTGTGCTCAGCCACCACTGCGTTACACCATGCAGCTGCCAGCACACCTCACTGTGCCCAGCCCTCCCAGAGGGCGCAGCTAGATAGACCCCCAATCGCTTCCCTGATACCAATATATTTCCAGGGGGAAGGTCCCTCTACCACACAACCCACTCTGGTCCACACATACTAACTCACTCATACAGCAGACACGACAGCCCTGCTCTCACACCCTAGCAGGATGCTGTCTCTTTAACTCTTTCGATGATCTCATAAAGCTCCGTTTCTTCCGTCAGTCTCCTAGAAGACTGACGTTTTCACTCTTTTCCTCGCAGACTATTCCTCTCACAATCACCTCTGGAATTGTTGTTCTTCTTCATCCCCTCACGGGGTTACTACAGCGGCTAATGAAGTCTTTGCTCACTCATACTGTACATGGCGGCACACCCTTCTAACATCGCCCCGCCTAGTAGCGTCTCACACCCGCTACTGTCATGCTTTAGCCAGCAGAGCCTCCACATTTGTCTTCTCACCACTGCAGCAACAGCAAGACTGAGGTCCTGCTGGCTCTTTCCCTGTCTCCCCACCCCCTCTTTTAAATCACTTCTATACAGTACCTGCCGTTCATTCACTTATTCACGTCAGGTGTGGTTTCCACGGCAACGCGTCTTCCTTAATCCGGGGCTCCGCCCCCCACACCAGACGCTCCTTGCATTGTATCACATACTGTACATCTGTTCATATTTGGGTTAACTCAGGACCCAGATACTCATAATCAGTATCTTTATTGTCAGTGGCAAGAGTTGACTATGAGCTAGGGTGTCTCAAATCTTGCACACAAGTCCCCCATTTCAACTGTTTTTATAAAGACCACAGACAGGGTAAATAGATGTTTTTAATTAGTTTCATGGACCATAATTCCACCCTAATTGATACTATACATTTAACTTCCAACATATTTAGTTTTTTTGATTGTTCATAGGAGAAAGTCTTCAGCAAAACCAGAACAAATTTGCCTAAAATGCCTGATCAAACAGTGTTTTTATTAGGCCAATATTTTGCTCCTTTCACTTGTCCAAATACAACTAAGCCACACTGATGAGCTCTAATGAAGGCAGCTGTCTGTGCTCATGTACTTTGACTTAATCTGCTCAAAGAGGAATTACAAGTGACTTTACTTGGTGTACTGGCTTCTAGTAGTGTGAAACTGTCTATATTCATTAATATTATAAATCTGTCCTATTCAATATGAAGAATCTCATCCTACAGTTCATTTAAACTGATTATCTGCAAAGGAAAATATGCTATCATTCTCATTATAATGAAATAAATATGACAGATACTATCACTCCTGAGGCATCTTTTTCCTGTATTTTGTGCCAATTTCCCAATGCCATGGAGGCCAGCTCTATTCACATTCGTCTAGCTGTGCCTTTCAGGAACTGATTGTACCCTTGAAGATCACAGGCATTAATCAGCCTGCGGAACAAAGGACAGCTTCTTGACAGGGAAACTGCATCCTGACAACCAACTGGGATAAACACCCATTTTTTTTCAAGAAAATCCTTTACATTTAAAGGACAAAAAACAGCAGGGTCTACCTGAACACTACCAATCAAGTCAAATATGTCTTTTTCTTCAATAAATATTGCAAAAGCACAGGAGTGATCAGTTGCGGACCCGGGAGCCACAGGCAGCTCTATCACCTTTCTCAATGGGCCCTGAGACCCTGAGAGACAGGTAGGTTACATAACTCATTTTTACTTCTCACTGAATAGTTTTGCCAATTTAGTATTAGCATCATTCCTTCTGAATGCTATAAATGTCCATAAATTACATACCTGTAAACTTAATAAAAACATATCAACTCATGGCATACATAAATTAAACAATAGATATGTTGTGATTTAATAGATTTTTACTTGAACTTTTTCACGAATACTTCTTTAAATATGTTTATATCAAAAGTGCATAACCATGAAATCTTTTATAATAATAATCCTTATATACTTATACAGCATTTTTTCTGGACACTCCACTCAAAGAGCTTTACAGATAATCGGGACTCTCCTCCACCACCACCAATGTGTAGCCTCACCTGGATGATGCAGTGGCAGCCAAAGTGCGCCAGTACTCTCCCCACACTTTAGCTGTTATTGTGGAGGAGAACATAGTGATGAAGCCATTCAATTCATGAGGACTATTAGGAGGCCATGATTGGTAAAGGCCTAGAGGAAAGATGGCAAGGACCGGGGTAACAACCCTACACTTTTTGAAAAACACCCTGAGATTTGTAATGACCACAGACAGTCAGGACCTCGGTTTTACGTCTCATCTGAAGGAAGGTGCCTTTTTTACAGTATAGTGTCAGAATGAGTGCTCCCTACCGGGAGCTACCCACTAATCCCTACCCACTAATACCTCTTCCAGCAGCAACCCTAGCTTTTCCAGGAGGTCTCCCATCCAGGTACTAACCAGGCTCACACCTGCTGAGCTTCCGTGGGATGCCAGTTGTGAGTTGCAGAGTCATTGAATTGAGTGTTTATATTTGAAGTTGCTTCACACAAAATAACTAATCAGGTTTAAAGAAAATCACAATTTCAACCTGAAACCTTAACCTTAATCTTAAACAGTTCAAATACAAATGTCTATATACAATCAAAATACAGTAAATACATGAAAGGAAAGAAGGCAGCAGTGATATCCTGGCAGGGGATTTGCTTAGTAAACAACATTCCCAAAATACAAGCACATGTAGAGCACTCATTCTGCCTCAGTCTGCATCTCTTAACATTTTTAACTAATCAAGCTAAGGGAAGGTATGGTGATGCACTGCTTAGTGTAGCTGTCTTCCAACCCTGGGGCCCTGGGTTGAATTCTGGACCTGCAGTGCCATCTGCATGGAGTTTGTATGTTCTCCCCATATTCGTGTGTGTTTCCTCCGGTTTTTTCCCACAGTCCAAAATTAATTGGCTTCTAGGAAAATTGGATGTGTACTGTAAGGTGTATAGGTGTTTCTGTCTGCGTGTGCCCTATGATGGACTGGAATCCCATCCAGGTAGTGCCCTGCCTTGTGCCTATTCTTGCCGGAAAAGGATCCGGATCCCCACGACCCTGTATTCTATAATGTTGTCAGAAAATGGGTGGTTGGATAACAAGGCTGGTTGCATCATACCTCACATGTGACTACAGTGTTCCATCAACAAAGTTAGTTCCTTAAATATTTTTTTTCTTGAACATAATTGCGCTTAACTTACTTTTTTCAAGCTCACTAAAGACTTGCTACGCCTTCATGTCAATTGCTGTACATTATAGATTCACAACTGACAGGCACAACCTAATGACTCAAAACCCGACTTGATAGTGGATATTGTATTAACATTCCTTACTTGCTCATGGGATTCAGACTTAGCTGCTTTTTTATACCAGTTCCAGTTACAGCTTTATGGAGTTTATTCATTTGCACACACAGGAACACAAAAGTAGTAATGCTAGAAAAAATAAAGGACATGCAAATATTAATATAAATGAGACAGAGAAAATATTTTCATATTTTAGGTTACTTGTTGCAACACATATCTATCTCATTATTTGGCAAACAATATAAGCGCTTTGAGAAGTCACCTTTAAAGGCGCTATATAAAATAAAGTTAATTATTATTATTATTATATGATCTACTGTGAAACTACTTCTAAAACATATACAGTACCAGTCTGTATGATAGCCAGGTCCTTTGGCCAGGGGGGTGGCCATTAACAAGGAGAGTTTGGTGAAAAGTTACTCTACTTAAAACATGCAATAAATAGTATCTAATTCTCAGGGGCATTTTTTCCTCATGGAATATATTTTGAGGAATCCATCTGTCACTTTTGAGCTGATACCTGAAACACACTTGTTCCTAATTTTTTAAATATTATTGTAAATGTTTTGTTTTTATCCTGTGACAATAAGTAGTCATTTCTTCATTTCTTTTGTCTTAAAAAACACAATTTTGCTTGTTTTGGTCTAGCCTGTCGGGATCCCTTACAGTACATACAGTACTTTCTGAAAGTCTACTCTGTTCATCTGAGAAGGAGCCTCTGAGTATCACGATCGCAAACCCCTCCTCTTAAGGGCGCTCCAGCCCTTCCTTGTTTGCCTCATTCCCCGCACCTGTTCCTTGTTCCAGCCCCTTTTCAGTTCCCCCTTAAAAGCCAGACGCTGACGCTGACGCTAATCCGGGCTCTGCATTGGTTCCCTCATCATGCGAGGCCGGGACCTGGATGCGCCTGGCTCCGTTATGGTTTTAAGTTTCTGTTCCTGTTCCTGTTCCTGTTCCCCCTGCCAGTCCCGACCCGGTTCTGGTTTTTAATTGTCTGACTCGGATGGATGGCCTGGCCGTGGACTTTTGCCCTGTTTTTGGATTTCTCTTTGGACTCGTCCCTGAATTGTTTGTCTCGGTCACACCTCAACAGACCACCAGCACTCCATGGACATGCCCCCCCCCGTTTCATCCCCGTATCCTGCATGCCTTTTTTCCTCGTGTTTTCTCACTCAACCCTGGATCGTGTCGTCTGCATAGGGTCCGGAAAGAACGTTTCCTGACACTGGGACCTTTTTCAAAATGTAGACTGTGCTCTGGTTTGGAAAACAAAGCTTCAAGAATAGTTTTACAAACCCTCAAATACACTTAAATATGAATTAATTTTTTTTCATTTCAAGTCATCTAGTTTAGTTTGTAAACTGTAACAATTGGATTTGGACTGAAAAAAACATCAGTGGATCATAATGGATTTGTGGATAGTGGATTTGTTTTTTTAAAATCAGATACAGTAGTGCATGCCTGCTGGCATCATTGTGAAGTGATGGATGTCAAAGGGTACTATTTTAAATACAGGACTTTGATTACCAGGAGGGATGTTCCCTTTATGAAGGCTTAGATGATTTTTAGTGGAAGTCTTGGAGCTTTTTTAAGGGTTCCAGGTATAGTACTTATAAACACACCCAAGAAACTTGCTATTTATTCCAAGCTTTTCCAAAATATTGTGGTTTACCACAAAATATCTCTGCTTGATAAATAAAGCAAACCAGACCTGGGTCATAAATGTCAGAGTAAACAAAAGTTTACAGAGAATTTAGTTTGATTCCCCATTTATTCCAAGATCACATGTTCCTGATAAAAACATACATACATCCTGTTACGATATTCAAATGAGAAGAGACCCATGTTAAGTGAATTACATGTTTTGTCTAGTCAGTTCTGGAAAAGTTGATACCTAGAGCTTTTTGTGTAAATAAGTGTTTCTTGCTTTTGGTTTGAAAATATTACAGTTTCAAAATAGTTTGGAATATTAGTTTCAAAATTGTGTCTCTACAGTATGTCCTTGTTTCACTACTGAGCATGAAATAGGCCCTTTGATTGACCACATCTACACCCTTTGCAGAATTTCTCAAGGTGGAATTGTTCTTGATTGCATGGCTGTGTGATATGAAGTATACTATACCAGGAAACTAAAAGTAGATAATTAAAGTAATATGTATACAGTATATTATTTAATGAATAAATATGAAAGGGCGTGCTTGTTTATATATATTGATTTACAGATATTCAGTGTAAATTACGATACAGCAATGGATGACAGCTGTTCTGGTATTTAATTGAATTTGGTGGACTATTACCGGTTTCTGTTTCCTACTTCCCTGAGGTCTTCAGTCATTGTGTCAGTACAGAGAAAATCAGCTAATGTTCAGTGTGAGTTTACTATTTGTTTGTCACTCTATTGCCATTTTCATTTGTTTAGGATTAATATGACCCTTTTTTTACCTGACAGAACCATTAATATATCACATTCATCTTTCTCTTTGCTAGTGGTTTAATCCCTATTACTCCTGGTCACAGGATTTCCTTTAGCTGATAACTGTTATACTGTATATGTTGATATCTTGTCACAATTTTTGAAAAATAATTCAATTGGTGATGCACAGACAAAGGTCTTTGTTTACCTTCATCCTTCAACCTTCATACATGGCTTAAATTAAAATTGAATTGAATATGAATTAGAAATGATGTAAAAATTAAAAATTTAAATCTGAGAACAGGAGGCACTTCTTTACATAACGGGCTGAGCAACAAGCTATCCACCCATGTTGTTGAAGCTGATACTCTGGCAACCTTCAAGAAACAGCTGGATTAAATCTTTAAATCCAATAAGCTACTAAATGGGCAACATCAGCCAAATTGCTTGCTTTTGTTTGTAACTATTATTATGTTTCTCAAATACTTTTGGTGACTTTATTCTTGGCTGACTGCTAAGAGAGGCAACAACTCTGAAACCCATTACTCTTGGAAACAATCTTAGTTCTTTGTATGAGAATTTTGTTTTAATGCATTGATGCTTCAGTTCAGGGGCTCAAATAAAAATGATCAAAGAAGGTTATATTATATTGAGGAAAAAAATGATGAAAAAATGACACCTTTTTCCACTTATATAGACTAAAGTTGCATAATATCAATCTAAAGAAGAGAGTGGAGAGGCAAAATTCATTTACTTTGAAACGGTTCACATTAAATGTGCATATTATAAAATTACAGTGGTGTCATTAAGCATTGTGCTATTGGTTCCTGAGCTGCCCAACAATGATGTTTAATGGAATGAAACTGTCTTAAATAATTCACAGACCAACAGTCTGCAGGGAACAAAGGGCTTGTTTATTGACTTTTACTTTTCACAGAGGGGCTGGGGTCAATGAGACTTCTAACTGTAGGTCAGCCCTGAGCTGTGTCCTCCAAGGCTCCTCCACAGTGCTATTTAATTCTCCCGGCAGTAGGCGGAGTCTCTGGGGCTGCAGGGGAAACATCTGGTTCCTCTGCCAGGTTCCTTCCCTTCTGCCTGCCCAACCGCCATTCCCCCCACCCAGTGCAAGGACAGCAACATTCAGTTCCGGGGCCAGGGATTCCAGGCTCAGGGTCATGCAGAGGAGAGGCGACCGCTGCAGTTTCTTGAGGCCTAACTTAACCGATGTCTACAGCACATACTGTAAACACAGTAAACATCTCCTCCTGAGTTAAAAGCTTGAGTTGCAGGACAATTTCATTTTCTTTCACTGCCACAGTTATGGATCCCTTTATTTATCCTGATTGGTGAGGGACTGTCCATTTGTGCGGATTGCTGGGTGTAGTGTACTGAGGGGATAATTTTGCTCATTGATACAGCCTTGTTTTCTGTTTGAAGGCTATCCCAGGTCACCATCTTAGCAGTGCTTAGGAAAACCTCTTTCTTTTGTTCAGCCCTACTTTGTAATTTCACTGAAAATATAGAATTGTATCATCTTTCAGGAAGGAAAAAGCGTTTTTGACATACCTCTCATTTTTTCATTGGGGCAAAAATGTGTTAGATTGCTTTAGTCATCGTACCAACATAAATCATTGCTTTTGAAAAGACAAACTAATTTCATTCAACATTTAACAAACCCACCAAACATTTTAAAAATGAAATTCTGCTAAGAGACATTAAAGTGTGCCAAATGAATATTAAAACCAATAGTATTTATTTGTTTTAATGCCACTTAGTACTGCTCATAGAGTAGTTTATGAGAATTTGTCTGTCCATTTATCCTAGAATGCAGACCTTATTATTTTCTTTTTTGGGGTGGTAGATGATTTTTAGTTTGGGTGATCTTTGCGATATTAAAAACTAACAAATGACAAAACATACACAAATGTAAGTCTTGTCTGGATTTTTAATGTTTGTGTTAAGCATATCATTCAAATATAGCATTCACCTTTCCTTATTTGGATCCTTACTATGTTTATAACTGAAATTAATTTTGTTCTTTTTAATTTGATCAATAATTTGTGCAGCTGGCATGGAATCAAAATTCAGATAAAAAGGAAATGTCTCCAGCACAGGGCTGTTTATACAGGACTTTGATTAGTGAGAGAATGGCAGTGGACCACATCTGTTTCTTACTAGCAGCAAAATATGATGACTTGTTTGTGCTGGCCTTTGAAGAATCTTTACTTTAATTATTACTTGTTTGTACTGGTCTATGAAGAATACTTTCTTTTAATAGTTATTTGAATATATAATGGCATAATTATGGGAAATGTAATAGTTGAACTAAATTGTAAAGTGGAAAAAAAAGGAATGTGTACTAATGATGATCATTTATTGCCGTGGTTAACTATGGAAGACCTTACCCTTGTATAACTCCATTATTGTTTTGGAAATATTCCCAAAGTCTATCATATTTTCCCTCACACCAAGTTCATATTTTGGAAAATGCTTCAGGCTATTCCCTTCAACAAAGGGAAAATGTAACAGACAGACATTACTTCTCTGACATGACAAATGCTGATACTGCATGGTTATCTTGATATTAAATTGAGGTTATCTTAATGAGGTTAGCTTAATATTAAATTTGAAAAAATCCCCATCAGAGACTTCCTCTTATACTCAGTGATACATACATTGATTAGTAAAAGACAAATACAAAAAATAAAGTTTATGCTCAGGTTTTTGCTGTCTCATTCTTTAGTATCTGTTGATTTTCTCTCTGGACAAGAAATACTTGGAAGCATAGTGAAACTCCTCAATGCTTTCTGAAGGAATAATTTAAACTCTCTAGACTTTAGAAACGGGTTCAGATGTTGGTGCTGCTATAAATAAGAACATATAATTTAAACATGCATTCCCAAGCATATTACTACATTAAATATTTAGTATATTGTCAAAAATATAAATACAATTGGCTTTCAAATGCAAAAGACTCAATTTTTATTCTCCTCTGTGATAAATAATAAGCTGAAATAAATAATTCACTTTTAATTAAGAGTCTGGTCCTTCACTTCCCAGGTAGGTTATTGAAAAATATGTCTTTGACAGGAACACAGATGTTATTTTACAGCAAATCTTAAATGTATAATTTACCAGCATTATGTTGTTTTGATCGTTACTGAGAACCATGACCTTTGTGTAATGTGGAAGTTTATGTAACAGGATCAGTGTAAACATAATAGCTTATGGTACAATTATCCTATTTAGGTACATAATTGTATTGCCATACCAATAGATATTACCTGATTAAAATGCACTAGGGATTCTTAAATGAGTGTGTATTCCAATCTGATTTAAATATAAATCTATTTTACTGTGAGACCCATCCATTGTGTAAGATTTCTTTGTCAGCTATGAGGATTGTGTAAATAATGAAATTTCATCCCACAACAATTGCCGTTTGTAATATACAGTTGATCTGAAGCTAAATAATGTCAGAACAATGGGGAAAAAGGAAATTGTATTTACCATATTAAGAAAATGAAACATATTATTTCCATTAGCTCGATTACCATCACAGCCTTTGTTGTGATGTGTTTACTGCCACTGCTGTTTAGATTTTTCAGCATGTAGCCCTGGTATTGATGTCAGGACTTAAGGTGGTATTACTTGGTGGTATCACTTAAGGTGGATAATCAAGTAACTCCAGCAACTGCCACAGTCTAATAATAATAATAATAATAATAATAATAATAATAATAAATTACACTTATATAGCACTTTTCTGTATACTCCACTCCACAACCACCAATGTGCAGCACCCACCTGGATGATGCAATTGGCAGCCATAGTGCGCCAGTACGCTCATCACACATCAGCTATCAGTGTGAAGGAGAAGAGAGTGACGAATCCAATTCATAGCTGGGGATTATTAGGAGGCCATGATTGGTATAGGTCAGATTTGGCCAGGACACCAGGGTAACACTTCTGCTCGTTTAAGAAATGCCTTGGGATTTTTAATAACCACAGAGAGTTAGGCATTTGGTTTTGTCTCATCTGAAAGACAACGCCTTTTTAGAGTATAGTGTCCCCGTGACTATACTGGGGCTACTGTCCCCCGTAATACCTCTTTCAGCAGCAACCGTGCTTTTTCACAGGAGGTCTCTCATCCAGGTACTGACCAGGCTCACACCTACTGAGCTTCAGTGGGTTGCCAGTTGTGAGTTGCAGAGTGATATGGCTGCAGGTCTATCCAGTCTAATGCAGTCTTGGCATCACTCCCTGTTGAGGTCAGGACCAACTCCTGGCATAGCCGAATTAGGCAACAGCCTAGGTTGTGTTTACAACGCTGTTGAGCTTATGTTTTGGGGTTGCTGTGTTACAGCACTTAGGTGCTTTGGCGGGTTTTTGCCATTCTCTGTCACTTCTAAGACATGCACAATAAAGAGAAGTCACCTGCGAAATCTGTCCATCTTGGTCCCTTGTTTTCCGCTGTATAATCGATAGCGGCTCTTTTTGTTGATGCCATGGATTATCTTCATGGAATCCCAGTCAAAAAAATTAGCAATCATAATTGTGAACTTAATATTTCTGAAGTGCAGAAAAGAAGAGCGTGATAAGCAATCTCAAAATGTAGGTACGAAATCAAGTAATTGAAATAATGAATAGTTGGAAGACTCTCTAATTGCATAATAAATGATCATTGGCCTCCATAGGTTGCAGAATGGCTATAAAAGAATCAACAAAAGGTTGAATCTATGTATTTCCTCTGTAGTATACATTATCAACAATGTAATAATATAGTATTTCATTTGGTTTTGAGCCCGTCAGATCCATGTCTGTCATATAACTAGCAAATGATAGATAATGAATATTCAGGATAGACTGTAGCCTAATTGAGGTTTTTTAGTATAAGTAAACAGATTCACATTTCCCGCAATTGGACACATGGCATGTGATTAGAAATCTAGAAATCGGCGCTGTCTAGCAAATGTGCAAAAGTCTGTTCAGAGATTATACATAATTGGGATTATAAAGCGGTTTCTCCTGTATTCCACTAAATTGTATCATGAACTCAACCTGTAGCTGTAACTGGAGCTCCCATGAAGCGTAGTTCAGGACCCTATGCAGACGATATAATCCGGATGTAAGAGGAGAAGGACATCAGGGGAAGGTACAGCAGGATAGGACGGGTTGACAGACAGGTGGCGGTGACAGCGGTGATCCAATGGTCGGGGGGCGTGGCGAAGGCAAATAATCCAGACAGTCCAAAGGGGGAAACCAGAGTCTTGGAACCTGGGGATCCATCCGAGACAGACAAAGTTACAATCTGAAACGGGATCCGAAACAGGAACAAGGAGTTAAAACAGAGTAACGAGGCCAGGCGCTCAAGCCCCGGACTCAGACGGTCAGGATTCCGGAGAATAAGGCCTGCCCTCGGGCTACCCGCGAGAATAGACAAACCTTGTGGCATCCATCTTCCAATACTGAGCCAGAAAAAGCTAGAGCGCCAGGCTTTAATAATGAGAGACAACACAGGGGGCAGGTGCACATAATCAACTAAAATATGATAGGGTTGGAGCGCCACTAAGAGGAGGGATGACAATCCTGACAGTAGCTTTTTGGATTACAATCTCTCTCCTAAATGACATACATGGGGTTGAAAAAACACAGGCAAATTGATTAATAGAACGTTTTTTTATAAAACGTTCCTATCTACTCAGCCTAACTGATCTTATCTTCCTTGTTATTGAGCGCACTTGTTTTTTATTGCTTACTTAATTTCATATTTATTTCTGCAATTCCTTTCCACAAACGTTTCAGTCTAGTACATTTTTAAGTTATGATTTCCTATAATTTTGAAGTAACAGAGATCCCGTTTATCATTATTTATTGTTTTGAATGCTCCTTTTTATTACTTTCAATGTAAAAATACTTTATCTTTCTAAAATGTGTGCCTCGTGTTCTTGTTTGACCTTGTCAGGCCAGCCCTGGCTGAGGTTGATGATCTTACATTTTGTTCTGGAGAAGACTAATAAGGCCAATCGAGGACAGCAGTTTGGGCATGTATTTCAGAGTTGAATGGATGGTCGTTGGTTGACTTCTTTCAGGATTTTGCTGTTCCAGTTTTTCCACATGTTGTCAATGATGATGCTATCCAATGGTTTCGAAGCGCTGGGATCCAAAGCAGCTTCGCTCTATTCATACTGCTGGGCACTGCCCTGAAGCAGCTTGATTCAAAATACTTTGCTCAATGGTAAAACTGCAGTGCCCCACCAGAGAATTGAATCCCATAACCTTGTCTTTATACAGTATGTCACAAAACCAGATATCTACTGTACAGTATGTCACATTGCTACTATTCTTTCTCCATCCGAGGTGGTTTCGGATAACAGTTTCTCAAGAGCCACGGCCACCCAAACCACCTATAGTCCAGGAGATTATTGGATCATTTGAGACCAGAATTCACAATATTCTTCGCTCCATGAGTAGAGACGGTAAAGTAATACATCCCTGGAGAAACACTGATTCATTTTCCTATGGATCATTTATGTTATAAGTAGATACCTTTTTATTTTTAAAGATTCATTTCATTCTACTTCATTTTACTGTATGCTTGGTACAATGCAAATGAATGTCGAATTCTGCAAAAAATATTTGCATGAATGAATAAAAACATGACAAATTGCAGGATATAGTATTATTATTAATACTGGATACTGCAAGAATAAACCTTTCCAAAATAATTGTATATTTTATATATACAGTTTTGTTGACAGTCTGTAAATTTTATCGAAAGTAAATGCTGTTTATATAAGACTGGTCATCTGGAAGTCACCTTGATGGCCATTAAGTAGAAAAGGAAGCATTTCAGTCAGTATCATTAATCATCATGGAAAGCATCAGAGAACTGTCAAAAGTCTTATGTAAAAGCATCCACATAATCCAAAATACAGTTCTCCTATGGTTTGGGTGATAGCTATTAAATCTTCATCAGAACATGAACATTTTGGTTTTGACCATACTGTCTGTCATCACGTGATTCAAAGCCTGTGGGACCACTGTTACAACATAAATGCAGAACTAGGTATAAGCAGATTCTTAGCCTAACATTTTTCATGACTTCATTTATTTTAACAAATCCTAAATTATCAATGTACATTTTCATATCTCTTCTCAAAACAATGTGTCAGCAATATGAAAAAAGTAATTTCTGTATCTATACATTTATAGGATCAGTTGCATTTGATTTTTGAAGCTTTAAAATCTCAAAAAACTGAGTAATGTCTAAAAAGCAATGAACAAATCAGGCAATAATCAGGTAATAATGTAAGCTTTGTCTCTCATCTTGAATAAAAGCATCAGCCAAATAAATTGATAATAATATTTACCTTGAATAGAACAGACACCACAAAAAGCAATGACTAGCTACCTTCTGTTTTATAAAAAGGCAATAGGAAAACCCTTCTCCTCATTCAGAGCTTCAGATACACAGCAGCTATGAAAGGTTTTGAAGTGCACTCCCTATTGTCTAGTTTATTTACAAACACAGTAGCTTTATGCATGTCTTTTTGGTCCATACACGATTTTTTCGGCTGATTAAATAAAGTTCGCTTGAACAGAATGGATGAAAACCTGATTGTCAAGGGTATCATTCCTTCTCTTTTAGAATTGAGGTGAAATGTTGAGAGCATGTGATCAGTAGTCTTACTGGAAAAAGGTGTTATGCATAAACAAGGAATATCTGCCGCCAAAAAAGAAGAGTAGAAAACATAATTGTGATTATTCATTGAAAAAACAACAAAGCTAATTTCCTTTAGTTTCCCAGATTCCTTTTTGAACAGTTTCATGTTGTAAATGATAGATATTCAATTTTGAAAGTCAGTTTTGAAAGTACTTCCTGAATTTTGAGCCCTGACGTATAATTCTCATTCGTAGGTTTCAGTTTTGAAATGTTCTTGTTTTCTAGTCTTGCAAATGTCTGTGAGAGGGTATCTAACTCAAGTTCTAGTTACCTCTTGCTGCATGTATGATTTAAACATGCTCTAAGCCACATGAACATAATTGGAAAATGTTGCTAAGATACCAAGGCCAGAGGGCTATAGCTCAGCGTGGCTAGCTTCTGGCAGGCCACAGAAAGAGGAAGGGGCTACTCATCAGAGGAAATCGTAGAAGAGTCAGGCAGAAGAATCAGAGCAGAACATGTCTTCCTGTCCAACGTTATTGTAAAGGACTCTGCAGCTACACATGTGATTCACTAGCCATTGTGGAGTACTGTACCTTACAAGGGAGTATGTAAACCCTGAGCAGAAGATGTGTAATTTCACAGATCCGTGCCTCTGAAAGGAGCCCGTGAAAGAAAGATAATGGTGATGGAAAGCCACTTAAATGTCATTATGACCACTATGTTTGAATAAGGGGCAGGCGGGTGGCAGCAGGAAACTAAATTTATCCGTTTTTCCTGTAAAACAAAACAGCTGTCGAATCAGCTGGCAGCACCTTAATTGAGGATTAGCGGTGTGTGACCTATCTCTCACCCAAAAGCCTGCCAGGACCCAGAGGTATAGCAGGTAGGGTGGCAGATGTGCTGTGGATTATGGGGGTAAAGGTGCCCTGTAGGCCTTTAGAGATCTGTCAATGTAGTTCTTATCAAGAGGAATATATTAATTCAGGTTCAGTCTTACAGAAAATGTCTTGCTGGCTTATCTTGCTAAGCATGTGACTTCATCTTAGCTAATTAAGAATGCAACAATGAATGATGAGAACTTTATCCAGGCATTACATCTTTGTTTTTGACCAGAGCAAGGATTATCTTCAATTATATTTTTGCTGGCAACTGTTTTGTTTAAACCACAAATTACTTTGGAAACAGAGTTCTGTGGCAGTCTTTGTATTTTATCTGGTAAATTAAATAATTGTAATGATCATTAAATCATTAGAAAGCGTATTGTTTTGCATTCCTAGTTTGCTAACAATACATGTTAGTAATATAAGTAATATACTTTTTAATGTTGAAGATGTCATCAGATGTCTGTTGATGAGTTTCTCTGTATCAATGGCACCCTGCTAATGTGTAATGTCTCATTTTAAGTACCAGTAGATTGTTATCTATGAAAATACAGCATTTTTTGGCTTTTTCATGTACTACAAAAGAGACTTAATATTTTTGTGCAAATTAATAAATTAATAAATAGTATGATAAATCCAATAGAGCTTGAATGTGTTTTTTTCTGAGTAAGCAAATCACTACTCTTGTAATTGTAATCTGTGCACTGGGGATTTTTTCAAATAGTGACACTACTGTAAATAAATATGCTGTGCTGAAAATCTCTGTGAAACATTATCAGGGAAATGTGGCACAGCCAGATAGTAAGAAAATAAAGAGTGTGAAACTCAATGTGTAACTCAGGTCGCAATGAGAGGTTCTTTCTTTTGGACAATGGAGGAGAGGCCTCCCAGGCAACACTTTGGATTCTGGGGCTGGTGGAGGGTCGCACCACATGATCACACCCATGAAACCAAGCTCTGAGATTTATAGTTCAAAAGGTAATATGTAACTTGTATATAATTTATAATATTATCATGGTTAGGAAAATAAAACGAATAAGCAAACCACAGACTAAGGTATTTTTATTTACCATACAAGGTCATGGAAATCTCCATACTTTTACTATATATACACATACATGAACATCAAATGTGTCTGAAAATGTTCAAAGAAAATGTTGCTGATAAAGCATATTTTAAATTATATTTTTAAGTATCAAAAATATAAAAGTACTGTCATTAGTTTCCCCTGTGGCTGCAGCAAGATGCATAACATTACTGCACAGGCGTAAAATACTCAATGTTCCACTTTTTTTCAGTTTTCCTTTTTTGCCAAATAAGAATAAAAAATAATTCATTTAAAGATAGTTAATAACCCCACAAAGTTGTCAGTGCTTCAAAAATAAAAACAAGAATTCTTATGAACACAAAAAGCCAGTCAACTCCGGAAAATAATCTATACGACTGTTAAGAACTCTTTGTTAAGCAAAAATCAATTATGTGCAGTATATGAACCCTGTCATTATATTATAATTGAAGATCAGCCGAATAGGCGAACTTTCACAGGCTTCAGCCCAATCAGGATCCTGAGGCCAGAACATTGCACAGGTTTGACACAATATAATCAATTCCTTACATCTGAAAATGTCTTCTCTTCTTTAGTATTAATGATGGTTCAAATAGAGAACAATCTTTTAACACATTTTGACAACTTCAATATGTACATATTCAGATTTTTTTAGCATGTGTGGAACAAACTGCAGTTAATACACTGGACATTTATGAACCTAACAATAGATCAGACTGATCGCTGAATTTCAATAACATTTAAAAATGTTATTGAAAACACCACTTCCCTGTGATATCCCTGCTTCTTCCACTCCAGCTTCCATTTCACTTTGGATTAAAGTCTTATGAGGACTTGGCAGCTGTACCACCAAACTGGCCATGGCTTCCTACCAGCCAAGAACACCAACTCTCAAATACAAGCAGTAGGATATCAAGTGTTATATTTGTGTGCAGTGCATTTACATAACTTATTGCACCTTTTCCTGGCTGAAATGCAATGTAACAATTCTATGTTTTGTATTTTATTTATAAAGACTCAACAGTGCTCCTGTGTAGCTGCAAAGATGATGACTGAAATGGTAATCAAAGAGCTTTTTTAAACAAACCAACTACTTGCTTAGTACAGCAACAGTCGGATTACATGAGAATTCACAGGAAGCCTCTTTCCCATTCATTCAACAGAAGTACAATTAAGAACCCAGAGACAAACATGCCTGCCCTGGTTGCAGTGCAACACAGTGAGCTAGTGTTTCCGGGGTAACTGGCCTTAAGAGGAGGGTGGTGGCGTGGCCAGTTACCACGGAAATACAATCAGACTGGACGTCTGACCACCTGTGTGCTATTACCACCTCTCCAGGCTCAGCTGACTCAGGGTATGGAAGGGCAGCTCAGACTTCACTTGGGACTCTGCCATAGAGTCTGCTCTAGAGCTTGCTTCTAGCTTTTTCCTGAGTTTCTCCTACTCCTGTTCTCTGCTTCCTTAGTTTCTGTTTTATTGAGTTGTGTTTATCTTGGCTTGGACATTGGCTTCCTATGACCTTAGCTCCAAAACATTCCTTTGTGCTGGGCTACTGTGTCTAACTAGTTCTGACCCCCACCTGCACAGCAGAGAACTGAAAGAGCACCGCTTGATAGCACCAATCAAGTTTATCTCCAATCACGTTTTTTTGGATGATCTCGAATAAGGACCTCTTGTCTGGCACATGCTTCAACTTCTCTCTTCTTGTCCCCCTCTTCTTGTGGTCTGTCCTTTTTTATCTTCTCTTTCTTTCTTTCTCTGTCTCAATCTGATCTCATGTGGTGTCTTTCTGTACTGTTGATTGATACTTAAAGAGGAACTGCAACTCTAGTTTTATATTTTGGAGTTAGAAAGAATCAGCACTGATGAATGCATTTCAAACCACAATAAAAGTACAATATACAGTAACTTGTAAAACCTCCAATTTACACAAAAAGTAGACACACATTTCCGGGTATGCTCAGCGTCATATTCTGCAATTCAGTATGAGGCAACAAAACACCTGGTGATGTGTAACGGCATTATTACATTAGAAACAAGCAAGCTTGTGAATACTTCTCTTTTAACCCAATATAAATATTGCTCTTGATTTTGAGACCGTTTTGCCAACAAATACTACTTATTAGTTAGCTCTGCATGCAGATCATGTTAGAACATTTCTGTTCTGGTGAAATGTCTACTTCACAACCTGTTCTTAATTAGCTTGTACACCGCATTACATTAGACATTACTGTGACTAGCGAGCAGGAAGGTCTCCTGGCAAGACCAGAGGTTTGCAACACCATAGTGACTTACAGGTACAATACTTTCACAAAGTTCATGATTTTGTGCCTAATTTGAATTTTATTTATCACTTCAAAGAATCTATTTTTTTACAGAGATTTACTAACCAGTCTGGGAAATTGAGACTACAGTTCCCCTTTAATCATTTACCCAGAATTTAATTAAGGTAAACAAGGTAAACGTTATGATTGTTTTGATCAGAGAATCCGTAACCCCTACATCTCAGCAAACATCCCCTTTGCTTTGAATCTGAAAATGTTTACAGTGCCAGATTTTACACACTTTATCTTAACTTTTAGAGACACTTCCTAGACACCTATAACTGTAACAGCATTCAAGGAAAGGTTTTTGTCAGGTAGAAATCATGCAGGTGGATGGAGACTCAAGAGAGTAGTGAGGGGGAGAAATCAAGTAGGAGAGTAAGATCATATAGGTAGAGTTTTTTTCTTTTTGATTTAATGCAGTGGATTGAATTTTCCACCACATTAAATTGTATGTGGAAATTGGTCATTAAAAGGGAAACACTACTTAGCCTACAGCTATACAGGGGTTAAATGGTACTGAATAGTGCCACAGTTCATGTCAATCCTGGACATTTAGTAATTGTGGCCAGTGTGTTTTAGGATTCAGATCCCCATGGAGATCAGTTTGCCTGACATTTTCTGCACATTTTCAAGGTGATCTGTCCAAACACTTCATTCACGCTCCCCCATGCTAGTGTATTTGCAGGACCTTAGCAGCCCAACACTTTAACACACAGCTTCTGTTAGTGCCTCTAGGATCCTTTTCATTAGCTGTTAATAAAAATAAAATAATTTTCAGTGATGTGCCATTGATTCATTTCAGCTCCATGTTAGGTAACAGTTAGAAGAATGTGTTTTCTAAAGATTGTGTACACATTTTATTCTCTCATACCCAAACTGATTTTAAAAAGCATGGCAGAATCTGATAAATTGAACACCAAAAAACATAAGAACAAAAGCTACAAATATGAGGAGGTTTTTAGTTTCATCTCACTTGCTTGATGGTGTTTTGTAGATACCATGCAGTGCCTTGGAAAAGTATTCAGACCCTTGCACAGTTTTCACATTTTGTTAATTTAAGGCTTGCAGTCATGACATTTTAAAGTAGCAATTAATATTATATACACAACCTACTCCACTCATTCAAAACAAAAAATGAAAAGAAACAGGTACATATATAATAAATGTGAAAGAAAAATGGAAAAGTTATGATTGCAAAAGCATTCAAACACCTAAGTTTAGGCGCAAAGCATTCTTCAGGAGTCACACAGTTGAGTGGCCTCTTTCTGCATGTGATAAGAGTTCACATGACTTCACATAAATATTTCTGTAAGATCAGTTAGGTAGTGCATTTCAAGCAATGATTTAGTCGTGAAGACGACAGAGTTTTCAGAACAGCTCAAGGATAAAGCACCTGTTGCAGACTAAATGTCACGGTTGCAGTCCCTCCTCCTTAAGGGCACTCCGGCTCTTTCACTTTGGAACTAATTTTGTGCACCTGCCCCTTGTTCCAGCCTCTGTCACGCCCTCTGCAGCCAGAGGGCCCTCCTTCTCTGTCCTGTCTCTCATTTCCGGTTCTCTGCTGTCCTTCCGGTGTTTCTCTCTCTGGGGCTATATATTTCCGGGTCTTTCATTCTGCTTTCGCTCAGCATTGATGTTCGGATGTCCTGAAACCCGCCTAGCACCAGGTCACCCCACGTCCGCTACCTGAGGGCATAGGTTTCTATACGGCATTCCCTGAACAGCTGAGCCCGGGCTAACCCCTGTCTCGCCGCTACGCATAGGGTCTTTTCGCTCTCCTGCCATTCTACGGTTCGTCCTCTCCGACATCCGTGACAGCCTCCTTCCCGTCCCCCTTAAAAGCCAGACGCTCAGTCAGTTCAGGGCTCTGCATCTGATTCCCATATCGTGCGAGCCCGGGACCTGTAATTGCCTGGCTCCGTTATGTTTTTAAGTTTCCGTTCCTGTTCCCCTTGCCGGTTCCGACCCGGTTCCTGTTTTTAACCTGTCTGTTCAAGGATGGACAGCCCGGCTTTGGACTTTGCCCGTTCTTTGGATTCCCCGTCTGGATTACTACTGGATTGTTTGTCTTGGCCACACCTCCCCTGAACACCAGCGCACTTTGGACACGCCCCCCCGTATTCACTCCCAATTCCTACATGACTTTTTCCTATTGTTTCCTCACTCCACTCCGGATTGCGTCGTCCGCATAGGGTCTGGAAAGAACTGTTCCGTTACACTAAATAAACACTAGCAGTCTTACGTCTTAATTTGTTATTATCATTTTGCTATTTTATTTAGGGGAGTCAAGGAGAAGTGAGAAAAGAGCGATATATGTAGTGATATAAGGCGTACGAGATTCCTCTTTTTATTCTTTGGTAGTATTTGTTACAACGATTGTGTTTCATACAACTTTCTAAGTGTCATTAGTATATAAAACATTTTGAGCACTTTTACTATTTTGTTGCTGAGCAAATCCAGTTTTTCCATTTTCCTTTACTATATATATATAAGTGTTATCTACTCATACCAGAATTTGTGTAAAAAAAAGACATCATATATTAAAAATGTGACAATTTCCTTAAAAGGCTGGGAACGCATGTCGGCAAGATAAATATGTACCTTAGATGGCTTGCTTAAGATTTTGGTTTCAGTTCTTTCTCCTAGTATCCACATGACAGGGTTAGCCAAAATGCTGTCAACCAATTTGACAGTGTATTACAAATTAGTTACTGTTTGTTTACTGTGACAAAAAAGGTTTCAAACGAAAGCATAAATATCAATGTTTCTAACAGTTACCTTACAACCCTTCGCCATCTGTGGAGCAGAAAACAAAACTTTAGTAAAATAATTGGCACATATACTTGTTGACAACATTTTGATTAACCCTGTACTTTAAAAATCACTGAATAGTTAATACAGTACATGATAAAAACCTCATGAACAAATTAGGGAAAACCAGTTCACTCTGGCGGAAAACACTTTGAATTTAATTTTAAGGTTTAAAAGTAGTCTAACTTTCACTCTGTTCTTTGCACTTTCCCCAGATAGTGTGACAGATTGCGAAGCTTATAAAATGTGACACCTTGATTCCAAAGTTAGAAGATAGCAGTTTATATATATATGTATGGGTAACTTTATTTTCCCTGATTCAAACATCACTGTAGACAAATCTGTAACCACTGTCAAAACAATTGTGTCTGGTCAGTGTCTGGAAATGGTAGCTTTGGCAAAGAGAAAGTGTCTGGTCAACTGTCTGGAATTGCACATGTAAAAGCTATACAAAAACATTCAGCCCATTTACCGAGTTTCTAACATCTAATTGATCCCAGGATCTGATCTGGCTGCATCTGGAAAGAAGCCAGGGTATCTTTTTCAACCACATGACTGGGAAGCTTGTTCCAGAGTCTCATAAGCATTTTAAACGCAATATAGAGTATCTTAGTTTCCATTTGTGTCCTCTGCACTCTGTTTCCTTTTTAATTTTGAAGAAGTAAATTGATTTGCTTTGTCAGGGCCTTTGAGGATTTTAAATACCTGAATCATGTCTCCTTTTCCTTGTAGTCTTCTCACATTAAGTACCCATCCCATGTCATCATCCCTATATCACTTATGGGACCAGGGAGCTAATAACCAAGTATACTTAAAGCATTTATATATTGTTGAGACTCTGATTTGCATCATTAAGATGATACATTAATTCATTGAACAAGGTCTGAAAATTAAATTTCCCAAACAGAAATTGTACAGGACAACAATAAAACAACAGAGAAGTTAAAATCTTTAAAACTGATCTAGTATTTTCTGTTGAAAAACTGAAAATTCCAAGGCAGAAAACAGGTACCACAATATTGAAAATTTTTAATACTCAAATAAAGACAAGAAAACATGAACGGAAAGGACTGGATTCTTCTTTTATAATTTAGTCCTCAGTCATTTCTTTATACAGAATGTCTGCATGACAGAATCTCATTTACTATATATACAGTATCTAGATAAACTTATTTTTAAATTGGAGTATTGGGAATATCGCTTATTTTTATGCTGCAGTACGCAGTACTGTATATGCTAAGAATATTAGGAAATGTACATATACAGTATATAGTTTTTTTCCTATATGAAAGTTACATCAATGTGTCTTTTCTAAGTATCATCAACAACTACTGTATATACATTTTAAAATGCAGTCCCCTACTTATTAAAATATTCATAAATTCCTCAGAAGATGACCTTTATTAACTAAGACATGAGAACAATAGAATGAAAACAATTGCTAAACTAAAGGTTCATAAAAGGCCTGACATTGAAAAAATACTCAGTTGTTTCTAATGGTATTGTTTTACCTTTGACAACATTAAACATATCTATGTATATGCTTGGAATAAATGTTATTATCCATCCCTCCAGGAATAAAGATTAGAAAAAGCCAAGAGGGATATTCCTTCTTTCCCATTACTTTGTGCTTAATTCTTACTCCCTTCAGACGTGTCACAATGAAATCAATGTTTCTGTGGCAACTACCATTATACTATTATTATTCTATTATTGCTCTGTTTGCTTTGTTTCATTCTACCATTAATAATGCAAAGCAAAAGGGTAGTGAAAGGGAAGATTAATTGATGTTTTTATTTAATAATAACAGCTTTTTAATGCAACAGTGCCCTTGATCAATTGCTTATCTTTTTTGCACTTCAGAAAAACAAAACTAATGGAAACATACAAACTCAAAGAAAAGTAAGGATTTCACAATAATTCCTGTAAACACTACCAGTACATACTGTATGTAAATACTGTGAATAGTAAATTACGTGTTATACAAGGTTTTAATATCAGGTTTTCAGAGCTTGTTAAAAGCTTGGTCTATGGAAGACCCTAAAAATCAGATAACAATAGTTAACCTTTGTTGAATTTAGCTTGGTTAATTATGCATTGCTATGGCAGCAACAGGGATTTGATCACATGAAATTGATATTCAAATCTAATTAGCTCTTGGCCATCATTACATCAACGAATACCAACTTGTTGCTTAGCTGTAATAATAATCAGAACAATTCTGTCTTGGTGTGTTTGGATACTGTTACACATACAGTACTGTATGTCACAAATGAAATAAAAAATGCTTCTTCTATTTTACATTACATCTCTGATAGTTATTTATATTTTTCTTCAAGAAACAAATGGTCTACTACTCTAAAGCAGATGTGCATCTCATATGGAAACAAAGCCTAGAGGCTACTCTATGTCTATTTTCTATGCCAGTGGTTTCTGTATTTCAAGTCATAGAGTTCCACTTCTTCACACCTGAACATTGTGGTTTCTTTCTTCTCTTTTCAGCATGGAATAAACCTATTACTTGTTCCTTTGCAGCCTACGCATGCTGACACAGCTACCCATCTGAGTTCCACTTAGTCAACCATGCTGGCCAGTTCTCGAAACGTGGTGTAATTTCGTTACAAGTATCTGCTACAAAAAGGTACTAAAATTCTCTAATGATGATATATAATTTACTATACTGTATAATGATAATTATGCCTGTGCAGTGCTGCTGCTGTGCATGGCATTATCTGTTAAGTCCACTGCCAGGCATAAAGTGGAAAGGTGTGATAAGCAAATTTAGGAAGTTGTTGCAGGTGCCCTTGCCTGACAATAATAAAAAAATAATAAGAGAAAACCCTACCATTCTATTACTAAGCAGACATGGAAGAGAAGGTTTTGCAGAGATAAATAATAAAAGCATTTGAAGAAGTGGCAATTTGCAGCATCGGCTTAGGAAGCACAAACAAATAAACAAACAGGAACTGCGATAAGAAGTCATGGTGAAGAGACACAGCAGGACAGGATAGACTCGCACAGATTCAAGAGGAAAGATATGATTAGTTCTTGATGTACTGTAACAATGGCTATTTAACTATTATGTATTTGAAGCCCTCTTGTCGGGACATAGATAATACTAATATGTTACATTAGAAAGTACTACGGGAATCAGAAGACTAAAGGTGATTTCTCTCCATAAATAATGCGGATTATATGATTAGAACATGAAGAAAATCAAAATGTTGGTGATAGACATTTTAATGGCTAGCTACACACAACTGAAATGGGATATATCTGCCCACTAGAAACAATGTCTTGAATGGCTATAACTGTTCTACGGTATATACTATACCAGGCATGTGTGGACCACACTGGATAGCCACACACTCTGAAAGCCAAAGTTGTGAGCAGAAACAGGCATGCAACAACAATAAACAGGAAAACAGGCCTTTCAAATTATTTGGTTGGGAATGCCTTTAACAGGGAATCATTTTTTTCAGTATCTGACAAGCAGATGTTTCATTGAAATATTGCAGTCAGCTGTGTAAGTAGCAGCTGGCATTATCATTGAGTAATCCACTGGGGATTTCATTGCTAAACCTGTTCTAATATCATCTTGCCTTTCTGTGATGGTTTTAATTTATTTTTTCTATTTATGTATTCTCATAAAATCACTGAATTTAAAAACAAATTTGAGCTGCGATTGTTTTTATCAGTCATCACCAAGAGCAGGTATGTTCCAATTGTTGTGGTTTGTGCTTCTTACTAATGCCAGAAATTAAAATGCTAGTGTTAATTTGTTAATGTTGAGGTTATGTTACTTCAGTTTCTTCTTCTAAAATTTAGTTTTTTCTTTCTTTTACATTTCTGAGGTCCATTTGTTTCTTGGACAAACTTCAGCTGATTTTTCAAATGAGAAATTATTGCAAAATGTACAAAAATGATCTTGCTACCATAAGGCTTACAAGACAGATATCTGGAGTTGGACTGCCATATTGGTATTAAAAGAAAAATAATGCACTTTATAGTTGTTGAATAACCCTTATTATACCCCAAGATTATTCCCCCAAGATGTGATAATAGGCATGCTGAATATTGATGCAATGGAAAAACCAGGTCAGATTCCTAAAGTGAAGCCTGACTGTGAAAACAGATGAGGCAGCAGTGAAGCGTGATTAAGCAGTGTTTGGTCTATAAGAAATAATTAAAACAGGGTTCACAAGATTTTTTTAATTCTCAGTAGGCAAGAAAAACATGGTAGAAAATCAGACTAATATTTCAGGGTTGTAACTCTTTGCTTTCTCTTCCAAGACTAAAACAGGAAATGCTTCTTAGAAGCTTAGACAGCCATTTGTGTAACAGACAATGAGATATGAGAGATTGCATTTTTTTCACAGCCATTGTAATTGCAAGATTTTGTTATTATTAGAATGGAGTATCTACAGTTAAATTTCTGACTGTGCTATTTGCTGTTTTAAAAATCCTTCTATTTACAGTTTGTTTTGAATTGGCTTGCTAAAACGAATACATTTACTCAGGATAGTGCTCTCCATTTACTATTCACTTTTCTGTATTCTATAGAGATAAATGTTCACAACTGGAAATGGTCATCCCTCTCCTAGGAGAAACTTGCACTGCTGTTAGAGGTAAAATAATCTCTCACTTTTCTTTAACCAGCCTGTGTTCAGCACTGTGTCCCCATGTTCTGTCAAGAGAATATGTTTAAAAATCTGACAATATTCAGTACAACAACAGGGGTCTGAAGGCCTACAATCACTTAGGGACTTATAGTCTGTGAGACAGGATAACCTGGAAACCATATAGTTTATCTACTGTAGTGCATTTCAGCAGTGTTGACGTTGGCAGAAAATGCCATTCTGTTAGATTACTCTAGCGCTATCGATAAAAAGTAAAAAAGGGTCCTTTCTTTAAGTAAATCCCATTTACAGTACAACTAATTTGGCTTTAGGCAACTTTTAAATTGTAAGTTGTTTTTAATTGTCTTTTTAATTGTAAGTAAATGAATATTACGCCAACCTGCTGTTTGATTTATTCATTTTAAAAACAGTAAATAGTTCTGAAATTGGTAGTGTTAAACAGGGCCTAGGTTTTTTTTCCCTAGGTGTTTTCTTCTGTCCCAACAACCTTCACTGGCTCAACTCCTGAATCTGCTGCGTGGAGCCATCAGTTTCTATGACAACTGCACAGAGGCTACTCTGTCTGATGACACCACAATGATGGCCCCATTCCATTAAATCTCCATCTTAGCAGTAAAATGAGCCTGTCAGAGGAAGTATAGAACAATTACTAAAATGTTAGACGTGGTTTATATAGAACATATACTGTTAAAAGATTGCATTATCAACATTGCTCCTCCCTTAAAGAAGCTTAGTTATTTTTCATAATGATAATAATAAAGTAACCTTCAGCAATAGATAAATGAACAAATGAAATCATGCCAAAACAAAAATAGCCCTTAGTGTTTTAATAAATCCATGGGTTTGAGCAAGTAGTTGTGAAAGTGTAAGCTACAGAAAAACAAGATAATCCTATGCGAAAAGTGTACTTTCCACCTTGTAATTAAGTTGGGTTGTAGACCACTGTTTTATAAACAGACTTTTGTGACGACATGGTTTAGTTTTGAATTGCATCATTGTCACCATCCGTCACTGGGTTTGGCTTCATTAACTAACACTCCAAAACACCAATCTTCAAATGCAAACAAAACTGGATTTATTTCCTTCAAACCACAACTCACAGAAACTCTTCTCAGACCTCTTTCTCTCCCAGATCTCCCAGTCCCTCTTATAGCCTTTCCTTTCCCAGGCCCATCCTCCCTTAAAGGGACTAACTCATATTTCTTATAGTGGTGGTCCATTTTTAAACAAATAATATAACAAAATAAATAAAACAACTAAATAATTGAATACAAATCCAAATATACAGTAACTTACAATACAACTGTTACAAACTTATACATTTTAACAAAGTCATCTGAGGCTTTTTGTACATTTAAGCAAGGAAAATAGACATGCATCAGTTATTTATGGATGACTTACCAGTAACCTTTCCCTTTAAGATCAGCAGTCTTTTTTTAGCAATACTGATGAGGCAGTGGTGGGAACTACAAACAGAAAGGTGGCTGGTGGCCATCTTTTCCAACACAATACCATACTCCAAAATGGAGAACACTACAGTGATTTGGGAGAAAAAAGGGGGGTAAGTATCATTCACACTTCATGTGTATCACAATACACTCTTACAAACATACAGGAAGGGTACAGGAGAGGTCTTGAGGCATATAACATTCATTTTTTAAATAAAAAGCAGACGCCCTGTCACACCATCGCAATATTTATTCATATTTTGCAGGCTTCTTTTTTCAGTTATTTAAAAGTGTGATCGCAAAAGAAATCACCTTTTGATGTTGTATCCCTTTATGCAAATAACTGCAGTAAGGCAGTCTGTGCAAAAACCAATATAATTGCAGGTTGCTTAGGTCAGTGAGGATAGTTGAAGATTAATGCTGTTAATATCATAAAGGAACATTGATTTTGTTGCTTAGAGTAGGAAAAAAAATATTCTACATGATCATCACACAACTTTGATTAATTATTGTGAAACCAAAGCTTATGTGCTTTTGCTTCTAGGTTACTGTTGGTATTTCATGAAACCTCCTACAGAGAGGAGGCTGACTGTGAGACCATGGCTATTAATGAATGTTTAATTTTAGACTGATGTAAAAAACTTGTAAAAGCATGATAATTCTGAGTCTCTATAGACTGCTAATGTCCAAAACTAATTTCGTGTTTTAATGTGAAGTTCTTGTGAGGGAACTTTCTACTAATAATTATCTTAAGACATAACAGAAGTTAATCAATAAAATAAATGATAAAAAGACCTTTTCTTTTAGTCTGATTTATTGATCAGCTATAAGAACACACGTTGAAGCTTTACTTGGTTTTATCTATATGATTCGATCTGCTTAATAATTTAAAAAATGGAATTAATTTAATGTTGAGGTCCATTGACAATCAGAAGTGATGCAACAGCTGAGATCACTCTCAAAATATAGCAGGCAAACTAAACAAAATATATCACCAGTTGTGGCTCCTATTGGTGGCATAATATTTGCATCATATTGCCTAATTGACTGGACAAGAATTAAAATAAATGCCTTGGATATACTGTACTGCTAGTATTAAAGGAACCTACAGATGGAGGTGAGTGGATGACTATATTTGATATTTAAATTCAAATGATCAAGAAAACACCAGGCGCAGGCACAGTGCTCCCACTCCAGTCTTACAGGCTCATGTCTTGTCATGTCAGAAGGTATTTAGAACTTGATTATGCCTGAACAATGAGTCTACAATCTCTCTTAAGAAATCGTGCGATGCACTTTTGCCTTTTGCCAAATCCTGTGAAAGCAGTTGAAATTTTTCTTGCAATGCTTCATGCTGGCCTTCATGACACTCTTGTCTTCTCCGCCCACATTTGGAATGTTGGCTGGTGTTCCTTTTGTTTTGGCAACACCAATAAAACCTGCCAGTCATGTGGTGGAAAGTAATGGTCCGTATTTTTGGGCTAATAATCTGGCATAGAGCTTTCCTTGCAGCCCTGTCTTGTGCCCCTGGTGACCATCTAGAAACTGTTCCATTTCAGAATGTTATTTTGGTTCCTGAAACCTACATCCTTATTACAATATAATTTAATTTTCTTCTTATTAAGCCTAAGTTGGTCAGTGTACATGTTCAGCTCTTAGTTAAATATTAATGTTGGAGATATGTGAAACATCTGTTTCCTTCACAATACCCGCTACTCAGGTTGCCATCAGATGTCTGAATCTACAGAGAAACTTAGAGAGGTAATGTTTACATTTATATTGGAGGGTTCTCTTTTGTTCTCTAACTTCTCTAAAGGAAAAGTCATTACTTTTATTACATAGAAGAATTTCCATTTGCTTGAAAGCAATCAAATGAGTTGATACAAAAGCTCTAACAAAACACAAGTACCAGGCAAGCTGGTACAGGCAGAAGTCTCTTTGTGTACTGATCTGGCTGATATCACACATACACACTGTACTTTACCATGGACAACAACATCCAAGGATTGAATGCTTTGTGCATGCTTAGACTACTTGGTGAGAAAGGTTTGGCTTAACCTGCATGGTTAATGGGTCCCCTCCTGGCCATAGGATGAGGAGACCTGACCCCCATTCAGACTGAGTGAACCAAGGTGTAGCTGCTAGATGGAGATAGGTTGGAGGGATGCTTGAGACGAATATAAAGGACGGCGTTGGAGTTCAGTTTTTGTAGCTGGTTAGATGGTGATTAGGTGCAGCTGTGTAAGACTGACTTGTCGTTGTTATCCCTCGCAAACTTCAGTTAATAACTTCCATTTGTGTTGTGGTATTCCTCCTAGGATCACGATGAGTAATATCCATACCATTCTGTCTACCATTATTTGACAGGCAGACTACAGACTTTATCAGAAATGCCGACTGCACACCAAAATTCAGGATTAGAGAGATAATACCAAAATAGCATGAATGAACAAATGAGTTCATATGGGGCTCATTAATAGAGACTGAGGAACTGTCTAGAAATGGTGTTGAAAGTCTTGGCTGTAAGTCACCAGACAAAGCAGAACATTTATTGTATACAAGATAGATTACATCACCTTTCTTTTAAAAAAGGAACAATTTACCCCTGAATGCAAACAGCACTCTTGCCAGCACCATTTACCTCTCTATGAGCTATTGTAACCTAGCAATTAATAGTTTGTTTTGCTATGTAGTAGTAAGCCACTTTGAACATAAAACTTTTCCTTAGCTTCCTGTCAAAAATCTGCACAGTGGCAACAATTTCCTATCCTTGGGCAAAACTCAGCTCAACAGTCATAAACACTGACCTTGTAACAAGAGGAAGAAGGTCAAATTCAAATGTAAAGATCATTTCTAGAGGGAAAGTGGAAATCCTGCATACATGCCTGCCTCAATTACCCTTGATTATACCAAGGCCAAGCTATAGAAAACCACTGAAAAACCTCTGATTATGAACAACTGTAAACATAACCTCATAACATGACCTTAGGTGAAGACTTTTCAGATCTCTTTTATTTATATTTAACACACGTGACATACCAATGTTCACTAAGCACCTCTTTTGAAATTTCTCGAAAGTGTTTTTCCTATTTATCAAAATGGAAAATTGGAAACCAGTTATTCTTGTCCACATGGGCATTACCTGATAAAAATCACTATGACCAGAATATATCGATTAACCTGTCCTAGCTACAATTTCAAAATAAAATCACACAGATCATCTGATAATAATTTCCTCACTGATAACAGTGTAGGCTTAATCTCAGAAACACACACGTTGGTAAGCAGGTTAAAGAGCCCTGAGGTGAATTAGATATTTCCAAATGTTCTGTCCTTTAATGGAAATAGAGAGGCTGAAGAGATAGATTAATTGAGTGACAAAATCAATACTTGCCTACTGCTTTAAAACACTTATTAATCTTTATCACATAAATGAGTTTTGACATTTTATGTTTAAAGCTGAGGCTTTCACCTAGGTCAAATACCCTATGCTACTGTAGCTCTATCAGTAGTGGAAAAAATACAAATTTTCCGGAGAATTGTAGTATAAAATAGCAGCATTGTGGTTGAATATAAGCATCTTTACTGTTTCCTTCTGCTTGAAAGGACGGTTTATTTAACCTCTTTTGCTGGATTTATTGAAGTTATATTGTCATGGTAACAGCTTGGTTATGTTACATTTTTGGATCTGAATCAAAACCTTATATTGTCTGAGTCCTAGCTTTAATTTTGATTTTAAAGGTTAATAATTATCATAAGACTATTTTACAATGAGATGTAAATGCTTCTTTTGTTTGTTTTTTGTTGGACATAACTTAGGAAAAAGTGATTACTTTATGAATCAGTACAATTTGTGCACAAGAAGCTGCCTGTGCTAACATATTCCTGTCTATCTGAGAAAGATAAATATGACACTGGCATCCTGATATGAAATATATTACAAGCCTTTGTGCCGAAACCCATTTCTCCAGCCACTGTCATAAATGCATTTTAGTAGCACCTTAAAATTGAAATGGAATTGTACTGCTTCATGCACAAGAATGAATAAAATGAATTGTGTATTAATGGGACCTTGAAGATCCTAGCAGTTTCACAAATATTCCCATTACTATCTTGAGATGTTCTGCTGTTCCATCCTAAATAGTAGAAATAGGATTTAACCTCCTCCCCCAATAGAAAGACACTTGTAATCAGTTTTACCTTTTGGTGCTTTTGAGCTAAAATCATACAAGTTCATTAAACAGTTTTTGATTCAGCAGGTGATACGAAAAAATAAAGTGGAAAAAAAATCAATGTGTTAATCTTAGCATTGAAATGCAGGAAGTGAAATTCAGGGTACAAAAATGCACTGCTTTGATGTAATTAAGTACATTTTTAAAATTGAATAACTACTAATTGAAATTGGCCTGTTATCTACTGTATGTACCTATTATTCTGTATCTTCTGTTCACAATGTCAGTCATGTTTCTAACCGATATTGTCACAGGAGCCAGTTCTGACTCCATAGAAGTCCGTTATTAAAGACCCTATGTGTGACTGGAGAAGGACATCAGGGAAGACACAGCAAGGAATAGACGGGACGATGGACAGGACAGGATAGGGGGGCAGTGAAGACTTTGATCAAGTGCATGGGGGGAGTGCAGGCGAACAAGTCCGAAAGGAAGTCCAATGGGGGAAATCGGGGCGCAGTCCAAGGTCCAGGTCCGTTAGAGACACAGACAATTAAAAACAGGAACAGGGAACTGGGACCAGGAACACGAAGGGTTAAAACCATAACGGGACAAGGCGCTCTGAGCCCCCGACTCAGTAGGTCAGGGTGTCTGGGGATAAGACCTTGCCCTCGGACTGCTCCTGAGCCCAGTGGATAGGCAGGCCTTCAGACGTCCATCTTCCAAAGCTGAGCCCAGGACTATGGAGACGCTGGGCTTAAATAGGGAAACGGGAATAGGAAAGAGGTGGGATAAATAAGGCTGTGGAACACAATGAAAAAGGTAGAAACGGCCTCTAGAGGAGGGATGATGATCGTGCCGATTATATAAAAGGGAATAACTTCCACTAGAGGGAATTTCACCTTCAGAAATAAGTATAATATTTAGTTCCAACATACTAAGAACAAACTGAGTTAGATCAAAGCATTCCAATAGAGCTAAAAAAATTCTTAGCCAAACCAGAAGACCTTGAGTCAATATGTACAGTATATTAAAATCCCCAAGAATAAGGATCCTCTTAAATCTGAGGCACACAAATAAAAGTAAATCAGCAAACTCACCTAAAAAGGCTTCATTAGGTTTGGGTGGTTTATAAACTGTGACAATGATGGTAGAGTGGGGAACAGAGACATTTAAAACAAGACATTCAAAAGAAGAGAAGAGATACAGTTACAGGACTTAAATTGTAAAGAAGATTGTAAAAAACAATAGTTCAGCTGCATCAGCATGCGTAGGCTGCAAAGGGACAAGTAATAGGTTTATTCCATGCTGAAAAAGAGAAGAAAGAAAACACAACGTTTAGGCTTTGGAGCCTCCTTCGGGTATGAGAAAGACCGGACAGACAGCAAAGATTAAATAGCAAAGGAGAAGAAAAGCTGGGAGAGGGGAGGAGACGGGAGCAGGGAAGAGGAAGAGAGGCCACTCAGGTGGTGCGAAGTGGAGAGAGGTGAAGAGAGGGGTGAAGTCGAAACCTGCATGTGAATAGAGAAGACTACATGAAAACAAGTCTGTCATTGAGAGAAGGGGGGAGGTGTGAACCACGTTTCAGGATAATTTTTGTTTCTGATGTCTTTCTGCTATGGGAGTTAAGAAACCCTTCTTTGAGAACGCAGACAGAGAGATCAGTGTCATCGTGGCTGTCTGAGGTGAAATGAGAAACTTGAGGGCTTGGGGAAATCTTTGTATTATTACACATTTGCATGCTTTTATGAAAATTAGTGTATACTTTCTCATGTTTATGACAGAAATACCACAGGCCTTCTTAAATGCCAGGGCATCAGTACTTATACAGTGATTATTCGAAAGATAATATGGGTAATTAATGCACTACAAATGCACAATAGGCAAGCTAATAGTTCAACTATTGTTCCAACTATGCAGCATTAATTTCATGTCACCACATCCTAATGGTGAATATCAAACACGTTGCCAACATCCTCAAAAACCTTCAACACTTAAATCAATATGTGTTAAAATTTAACAGCCAATGAATAAGTAATAACTCCCAGTGGTGTTAACCTAATGCTTGAAAGCTTTGAAAACTGCTACAGTGAAACTCACAACAGGGAGATGTTTTGTTTATAGGTACAGCTTAGCTCAGTACATTTTCAGAATACTATTGCTTTTGACTTTAACTAGGTAAACAATGGTCTTTAAATCTTTAAATGTATTCATTTTGTCAGGTCATTCTACTTCTTGATTAGCTTTGTAGACATTTATAATATCTGGCAAACATTTTAAAATTTTTAATGTTTAAATGGTTGCCTATTAATATATTTCTTGGTTCTGTGTCAGAAGCAGCAGTATTAAATACATTATATTAATGTCAGAGTCAGCCACATACAGGTATCTACAGTTTGATTTTGGTCCATAAAAAACTGGACCAGCAGGACACAGGACGCAGGTTCCGACACCCCAGAGATCAGGAAACTTCTGGTGTTGTAATGAGGACAAGAAACATCTTTTAAAGAGGAGTTAGAGAGTGGGACACTGTATGGAATAAATTGCAGTAGAATAATTAATACAGAAACAAGTAGAGGTCAAAAGAAGAACATTAGAAAGGTTAAATATTAGCAAATGTCCTTTGTCCCATCTAGCCTGTTTGTTAATTATTGAATTGGCCCTTGGATCTCATCCAGTCAAAAAAGAAACAATCTTGAAAGAAACCAGGGCATTGGCTTCAACAACATTGCTGTGTAGCTTGTTCCATACTTTTTTTTTACTGTGAGAAGCCATATTACTTATTTAAGCATTTAGTTAGCTTTCAGTTCTGTTTACTCAGATGAGTTGGACCCTCACTGTCATGTGTGAGACATGGAGCTCAAGGGGAGAATCTGCTGGTCAGTTCATGTGACTCTAGACCCGTACTATCAAGGGAGCAGTGAGTGATCTGGTCTTGCGCCGAGACGCCCTGTGAGTAAGTTCCTCAATGCCCTTCTGGCAGGTGTGTAAGTGAGAGGCCAGGTCTTGCAGTGAGATGCCAAGAGAAAGATCTAAACCCCAGATGTTATGTCCAGGGCCAGCAGCAGCTTGCAATCTACTGTTGCCTTGGGGGAATATTCTCACAAGGAATAACGGTCATTTGTTTAACACTCTTTTCTTTAACACTCAGGCACCCAATCACTCATTCAATCACCACCTTCTGTATTTAATCCTGAAAAGAGACAGAGTTTTGCAGAGAGATGTCTGTTTGTGTTGGCTCAGGTGTGAGGAGTGAGACAGTCAATTGAGTTTCAGGACATAAAGAGTCTAACAGTGAAACATGAGATAGCGGTGAAGGCGCCAAGGTTAGGAGTGAATAGTCTGGCTGCAGACATATAGGGTTATGGTTAATGAGAACAAGGGAAGCTCTCACAGAGAAGCAGCTTTGGTATTCTCTATGTTGGCCCGTCGGTAAATGAGAAGATGGTCATAGAGCAGGCTGACCTAAATGGAAAGAACTGAGTTGAGGTTACTTCAACTGCTACTCATTCTTAAGGTACAACAATGTTAAGAGTAGCGTGCAGTTACAGTCTGCAGGACAGGTCTTCAGTCCAGGGCAAACATAGACATACACACACTCATACCAGGGCCAATATTCCCAGAAGCCGATTAACCTACCAGTATGTCTTTGGACTGTGGGAGAAAACCAGAGCACTCAAAGGAAAGCCATGTGAACACTCCAGGTCTGGAAATGAACCAAAGGCTCCAGCACTGCGAAGTAGCAATGTTAATCACTGCACCACTGTGTTTTGCTGAATTTATTGTATGTGACATATATTAATGGTAACAAATGGAAGGTTGTTAGATGTGAGGAAGACATATCATTAATACACCACCATATGATATGACAAATTGAAAACAAATTCATGAGCTACTCAACATTAAGAATTTTGGAAGTCTAAGTTTTTGTAATTGTAAGTACTTCATCATAAACTGTGATGCAGACGGAGACAAATTTGTAACGGCTGTGATATGTCTTTGAGCACTGATCTTTTTTCAAGCTTTGGATATTTAGTTTCTGATTGAATTATCATAACATTTCTGATCATTTCTTTAATTAAAGATTAAAATAATGGAATAGATCTTCATGCAATTCTCTATAATCTAGGACAATACTCCGTTGGTGCTTTTATTGCATCAGTAAATTTAATAGAAGCCGTGTGGTTCAAAATAACAAAGATACAGCACGCAATAGCTTGGGGTTTTCATTTAACTCCGAAGAAGTATTTGTTGCAGACATAGGATTGTCAGAGAGATAAGGTGAAAGAATTGATGAAGCAGTGAAATAATAAACTAGGATCAAAAGGGTGCAAGGCTATTACAAACAATGTAGCTTTCTGATATTGTGGTGTGGTTATTAAATGAAGATGATTATTTCCCAGTATTATTCAGAGAGAGACTTGCTCTGCTATTGACAAGGACTCACATCCTGTCCAAGGTATAGTCTTGGCGTTAGCCCCAAGCTTCCAGCATAGGCCACCACCATTACCAGGACTAAAAGGCTTTCTGATAATGGATAATGAATGGAGAGATACATTCTACCTTCTTCTTAAACCATACTTTTGCAATGAGCAAACAAGACCAAAATCCTGTAAGCATGTCTGTAAACATTTTGGTATCTGACTACAAGAGGTCCTTGATAATGAAGTTACATGCTTCATCTCATGTGTGTAGTGCATCTCCAGCTGCCGACAGAGCTTGATTTGTAAGTAAATAAGTTACAAGCCTTTGCTGTGAGTTTGCATCTTTGATGTGTGTTTTTCCCCAAAGGCCAGATATATGCAGAGGATTAAATGCCATATGCAAAATCCTGTTGAAGGCAAGTTAGTTATAAACAGAAACGTTTGAATTCATTCTTTTGGTGTACATTTCCTTGTTTGTAAAAAGACTAATATTCTCCCATGCACTTTCAAACCTTTTCTGGACAGTAATCAATGGCTTTCTTTTCTGAACAGGAATGGGACAGCAAAGAGGATCAAAATGGACTAGTTCACAACTATGTGCTCACCTAATAGGCACTTCAACATCTTGAAAAGAATTGATTGTGAATCTTTTCTTCACATAGTACAAAACTGCATTATACTCGAATTCCAGATTAAAAAATGCCATTTCTCTGGAGAATACCTGGACTGCACTGAGTAGGACTATCACAACTAATATATCAGTAATTTGATTTTTTGTGACTGTGTTAATGGCAAGAATGTTTACCTTTTGGGATCAGAAAAGTAGGACAATTTGTATGGGTATTCAATTTCTAACTGTCATTTTCATACTGCTTTATCGAATACAGGGCTGCGGACACTAATCCATCAAGTAAAAAAGGGCATAAACTGGGATACTCCCTGGATGGGATGCCATTGCACAGGACAGAAGTTTTATACAGAAGTCAATTAACCTACTTGGAATGTCTTTGGACTGTGGAAAGCAGATAACCTAGAGAAAACCAGCACAAATACAAATACTTTTAAAATTAACACTGGATATAGAATTGTAATATACTATGCCATTAAATGTGGATAAATTATACATAAGCCAAATAATAAAATCTGTACCAAAATTTTGGTTTCCATTTTCAAAATACCATCATAAATATGAAAATAGCTTTGGCCTATGTGCTGGGATTGCTAAAGTAAATCATCTTGAAATTCAAAGCTTGTACTGCTATAAAGCCTCAAACATTACACTGATTCTTACACTAATGAGGATCTGCATATTCTTTATGTGATTCTGAAAGTAGAACAGAAAATGTACCCTCGGTTAAACTTCTTTTCATACTTACTGAATATAAATTCTGATTCTCTGCACTTTAGGAATTTATGCTGTCTTTCAGATTCATTTGAGCCACTCTTGAGTGCTAATTGGTAACTACTCACCGACAAAAAATCTTGCATTAAATTTACTGTTAAGAAACAGCCTTATACAATTAGTGTAAGACAAATCTGGTCAGATGCAACCAATAATATTGCCTTCAGTTAATACACTATAGATCTGTGTGACACCCAACAGGAGGGGGTGTGTTAGCAAATGAGAGAGGAGGGTGGCTAAGGAAAATATGTTAGTGCACTAATGGATATTAGATAGGTACAGTAGTTCCCTTTTCAGGCCATACAGGCCCATGGGGAATGGGGGGCAAGGGCCACCATTTTTCTTGACCACCCAACACTGGAGGTGGAGGTGATGTGGTTAGCATCATGCTCCGGCTGGCATATTACCCCCAGAAGGATTAACCCCTGGCACCCATTTGGAAAGCAGGCTGAGTGGACCTGGGAGCCATCTAGAAGGAATTAGAGCAAGCTACATCACTTGCCCCTACCTGGGACTGAACCCGGGACTTTCTGGCCAGGAGCTAGATGCCCTTGCTGTCTGAGCTACCACAGCTCTTAATGGATATTGGGTATCTTTTATACCTTAATAAAATTCTGCCTTGTAATTAAATATTCACAATTAATTTAAACAACCTACATCCCTTTAAAGTCCATTACATGCTGAAGCATTTACATTTGGGAAAGAGATTACTACTGGTCTTTTGCTTCCAGTGCTGTTGATACTGAGTTTTTATCTGTAAATACTCATTTTAAAAGAGTACTTTCCCTCTGGTCTGACAATTAACTTGGATGCCTGTTGTCCAGCATTATCTCATTATCTCCTCAAAACTGAACATGCAATATCTCCGAGAGGTGGAGATTCTTCGGAGAACAAAATCGTTTAGTCAGTTAGACCCTTTTCAATGCATTGGTACCAAACACAAGGCACTAATACTCATCTAAAATAAAAGCCTTTAGGTTAATATATAAATACAAATTGGCTCATCACGCTGACTGCTGAACTCTTGAGTTACGAGGGGACATCATTTACAGTGTTTTGGCTGGTGAAAGATAAACTTCCAATATGCAATGACCAAAAGTGTTGGGTTTGTAGTGAGGTTGCACACAGTAAAAAATACTTGTTTGATGTACTGTAGCAGATTTCCAGAAAAACATCACATAGTTTATTGATACAATCATTCTTCCTTTGATACTGTAATTGAATACTTTAACAAGATAAACAAGATCATGTCATGTCCAATTTTGATAGGCACTTCATACCTATTTAGAGAAATATCTCAAAATAAATAGGTATTTATAAATAATTCAAATTGACTTTTATTTTTTTTCTTCACACTCAGTGCCTGAACTAATAATAGATAGTATAAATTGCATACTGGACTTTTGTAACTTGGATTAAGTAGATTTTAGTTGCACTGAGTCATGTAAGAGTGCACACTGATAAAAAAAGCTGGAGAGATTCATATATCAGGAATAGATGTATTTTACTTATTCAGTGTGTGATGGTAATTACTGTAAATAATGAAGAAATACCACAAGAAATGTTACTATAACAATATTTCAGCAATGCAATTTTTAGTTACTGTATATGCTTTCTCCCTTATTTTTAAAACTAATGATGTAGTAATTTCTAAAGATTTTTGACAGGTCTTATCACACTATGAATTAGTCATATCTAAATAACCCAAGAGCACACATCAAGGGCCCAGATTAATCAATAATCAGTGTTTGCAGCTACAGTATGTACATAATTCTGTAATACAGATAACATCTTGACTGTAACTTTATAAATGTTTACCATAGTAAATCCATATGGTAATTGTACATTCTTTACCATGATTGTGGTCATGACCTTACACTTTGCTTTCCTGCGACTTATATGTGCTTTTATTGTACTAACAGTAAATTCCAAAATTATTCATATACTTCAATAGCTCGTAACTAAAGTATGACTTAGCATGGAATATACAGATGTTATTTTTCATCATAAATATGATCAAATGTATGAAAATTAGTACTGTATTAAAACATTTCTAATTAGACATTGCTCAGATTTGTTCATACCCTGTAAATGTTGAAAACAAAAGTTGTTCATTTAATGCTGTAATATCTTAAAGTAATATGTTTCACAAAGTCTCCAACAATTGTAAGTCACTTTGATTGCCACTGGGTATTAATGTTGGCTGAACGCAGAAACAAAACACTCAACCACGTCATCATCTTAATGACTTAAATGAATTTTATAGCGATGGCTATAAAAAAAATCCATAAGAGATACCTATTTCAACTAAACATCATGCCTAATGCAATGGTTGCTACCCCACCAAAAAGAGGACATAAAAGAGTTTTATGCAGATGAATGGACAGATATCACCAGGATACAATGTCTCCAAGACAACCTTTCCAGGCTGTGCAAATGAATCTAGGGTCTTGGCAGAGTTCCATGGCAACATAAAAAGAAAAGTCATAAATCTGTGAAAAAGCCACTAACTGTCTTCCAACTCAAATGGGGCCACATGATACATTTGAATGAAACACAATCTTAGTTTTTGGACAATCTCAGCAGCAGTATGATTAGCACAGAAAAGTGTGGCTCACATTGAAACAAAATGTCACCCCCTCTAAAAGAAATAAAAAATGATCTTCTATACTTTGTTCATTTGCGCTCTCTTAATCCTAGTGTTCCTAATTAGAACTTAACAGATTAATTAATATGTATACCATGCTATTTTATCCAAAGAATTGTGCCTTATATCATGAAGCTCGAGCTTGGTTGCATATGGATTTCACAATAACACTAAAAAGCATTTATTAAACCCAACGTCACGAATGTTTACAGAACATAAAAATCAGTGTCTAGACAGGTTATGGAATTCCCTAGTATTGCATAGATGGAATGAGCTGAAGAAAGCAGATTCCTTATGAGAACCTATCAAAAGACTACAGGTAGTGCCATCAAAGCAAAATGTGGTTTATCAAAATACTTATTGTCAGGGTATGACAAAATTTGCAGATCTTTGCCTTTAGAAATACATGTAATTTTGGAAATATTATATTTACAGTATTTTTTTTAATTTATGTATAATTCTATTCATCTTTTTCTTCATCTTCATTTCCTACACCTGTAAGGGTGGAATAGTGCATAAAATGTCTTTTATAACATTGTTTTATATTTTATTTTCTTCTGTTGCCAATTCTCAAAATACTCAAGAAACGCTGGTAGCTCTGGTTACAAGAGAACTTTCATTATACTAGTAAGTGAAGTCTGGATTTTTTCTTTCCTTAATATGAATTTATGTTGATTGGATGGTATTCATACTTTTTTTTATTGAATACTCTATTTTAATACAAAAATACATATATACAAATATATGCTCAGGATACTGAAGTTTAATGGCTAAAATTAAATAATGTTGAGTCTTGTATAAATATTGAGACAAATATTAGTCTACTAGACCACAGGGATTTACTAAATTATCACACCTCTGAAACAAATTGCCCGAAACAAATTGCCCCCTTGGTGATAAAGACTCTCTGTCTGAAATGGGTGGCAAACATTGCTCTTTTATTAAGATCTCTTTAGAAATGTAACATAGCAGGTGAGAGGGAAAGAGGACACCCTACATTTTTGAAGGATTATATGAATATACAGCAGTTATTAGAACAAACAATGTAAATCAGAGGAAAAATCTCATTACTCAGCCTGTAGATAAAACTGGAATATGTGCTATACATGTTTTACAGAAAAATGAGACAAACATTCCAGTTGACAGTGCACATCAAGGTATCACATTGCCGTCTTCCATAATTCATTCTGAAATCTTCATTTTAATAAGCACAAAAACAGTTTTTAAGTTAAACCATTGTTTAAGAATAACCAGTAAAATACATTAGTTATTATATTTTCAATTTCAGATTGTTGTAAAAAAGTCCACTGCACTGTAACTGAAAGTATTTTCAAATCAGAAAAAGCAATACTGTGTGACAAACTTGCCTGTGGTAATTCCAGGGAACATCACTAAGGCCCTACCAGATCATGATGATCAAAACGTTTTTGAACATTTGTCAACTGAAGAAATTCTTCAATACAAATTGTGCTTAGCAAGCAAAAACTGCTCAGAGAGAAAGAGAAAATGTTTGAGAAAATCTTAGTGTTTAGCAACAGCCAAAAACCAAGTCAAAAACAGACGAACTGCCATGAGCATGAGTACTGGAATATAAACTCTAAACCTCTCCTCTAGCCCCCTTTAGCAAGAAAACAAGGTATTCTCAATAGATTGGTGTTGTTCTCAATAATGATGAAAGAATATATTTCTAATATATTGAACATATTTGCTTCTCTTCTTCTTTTAAGTCATTGTTTTATAATTAGGTAGGCATATGTTTTTTTTCTTTATAATAAAAAATATGAATATGTGCTTGGAGTGCAATTTTATGTTCCTGCTTTGTGGTGTCTACCTTTTAGACAGTTCCAAGTTGTGGATAAGACCAGCAATCCAGGCCAGTAGGACTAAAATCCATTACGTTTTTAATGGTAATGTTAACCCTGAGACTGAGTCTTGATACAATTATGGGTCCCCAGTGCCCCTTAGTATTGTTAAGGCCACTCCAGAACCCTTTGCTCTATGAGGCCTCAGGAAATGCTTCAGCAGTGATATCACATTCAGACTTTCTGTCTGGTGAGGTGATTAGGACTGAATTCATACAATTCATACACAGGTCAAATCTATTTTCATATCTGAGTAGGCTACAGATATTATCATCAATGAGGCAAACGAGCAGCATTTTTACTGTCTTGGAAACAGCAGTGGGATAGTCAAAGACTGGCATCTGCACTTTTCATATTAGCATATCTGTTAACATCTGGCTTCCTAGTTCTGTGTAGAGCAAAACAGACACAAATTAAACCTGACAAGTGGTAAGATTTGTGATATGGTTGGCATCACAAGAAATCACAATGAATTGTGAACTGCTAATTGAAATTGTAATTATGAATCTTTCATGCATGTGATGGCAGCATAATCACATCAATATTTAATGAACTGCTAAATCTCTTAAGTATGGGCTGTCTAAAATACAAAGTGGTTCGGGTGAATTGTCTTTGCACCATATGTGTGCAGATAAATATATACATGTACACAGGATCCTAATATGTAAACTAACATATTAAACTAATATGTTAAATTTATTATAAAATAAATATTTTCCACTTGATGTCATAGGAGAATATAAAATATAAAAAAAATTGAAAATTGAACACTTACAATAAGTCTCGGAACCTTGTGAGAGCAGTTGATTAAAAATGCAGCACTTTCATTTTGCATAATGAAAATAGTGCTTCATCAAACCGGCATTCTTGCAAATGAAAGTAAAAATTCTCAAAAGGCCAATGTGCAATTATAATAGTTTTAAGAGTTCTTACACTTCATTTCAAAATGTGTGGTACTACGGGGTATCAGAAAGCTGAAAAAGGAAAAAAATATATAGGGAATTTTGTCCTGCTAAAACAATGGATTTTATGACACTTGAAGGAAATGTCTCCAGTTAACACAATAAACCACAAACTGAGATAATCAGTTACTAGGTAACCATATAGATAGTAGTAGTGGCACAGTAGTTAGTGCTGCTGTCTCACAGCTCCAGATTTTGCTGACTGCTCTAGTTGCCCCCTGCCTCCCAAAGACTTGGTTTGATTGGTTGTTCCATATTGTACCTTTCTCGAGAGCCATGAGATAGACAGTAGTCTGCTCTTAGCCCATCTTCTAGCACTTCTGGCCTGTGCTCCTGCTCGCTGCGACAATCAGAAATAGTGATTTTGTGATAGTGGATAAATGGGAATGAGAATAATCTGTGAAACGGAGTATTTCTTTGTTTATGAATGCAACATGAAATACAATTAATTAAAGCAAAGAGGTGCCACATGGTAAAACAAAATGTACTGTATCTCTTTGTTAACCTTTCTGTAAATGCAGCTTGCAAAAAGAAAGAAGGACATTAGCAACACGAAAGACGATATGCCCCTTAAGTGGTACCCCCTCCTACCTAAAATATGGTCAAACAAACACAATGGAACTCTCATGCATCAAAGGACTGACTGCATGAACAGCATGAGTAGCCAAACTCTAAGATTCCCAATCCCCCACTGGCACCATGGACCCACACAAATAGCTAGAAAGGCCACAATCCAGCGATATCAGGAGAGGATGTGTGGATGCCAACACAGTTGACAGAGCATACATTGGAGACAAAGAACCTCATATGGTATGGTACCTGATGGATCACATACAGTAAACTCCATTTTTCATTTTTCAAAAATACATTTTTCAAAGGTTTATTTTTATACATAATGTTGTGAATGACCCTAAAAGGCAAACAAAATTTTGTATTGTCAGGAAAACAGGAAACATTGTTTTTTCTGCAATTAAAATACACCTTGCAAAACAAAGGCATAAAAAATTATTAATGCATTGTAGAAACTTTTAACATAACCCAAATGCGGGCACAAAACCAGAACTTTAATTTTCAGAAAACCAAGGGATAATGCTTTTCCTGTTATAGTTATAATAATGTTGGCTTTAAATGGCAACAAACAAGAAAATTCAGCATGTGGAAAGTGACTTGTGACTGACCGTTGGGAGGCTCAACACAAAATTGTAAAAGTGGTCCAAAATTATTTTTCAGGAAAACAAGAGATAATGCTTTTCCTGCATTTCAATTACACCCCAAAGCACAGCAAAGGCATCCACAATTGTCTGTGTGTTGTGGAAATCTTAACCCTAACCCTAGCTCGAGCACCCCTAGTCCCTCTATCTAAAGCAGAGCCTTGAAGTGACTGAGTTAAAACTGGTCAGTTATGACTCCAAAATCAATCAGAATCTTTTTAAATGCCAACTACAAGGAGTTTTAAACATATCTGAAGTGAATTTGACTGAGTTATCACACAATTTCATTTTCCCCTAAAATGCATATAAATGTTGTATCGGAAAGATACATTCTAGCCATAAATGTTTTAGAAATTCACATTCTTGTCCCCTGTATGGCCTATGATTACACGTTCTACTAAAGTTTGTCTAAAGTTATCATAATGTCGGCTTTCAATCACAACAAACAAGAAAGTTCAGCATGTGGAAAGTGATTTTTCAAACGTTGATTTTTATTTTCAATTTTTTGACTGACCGTTGGGAGGCTCAACACAAAATTGTAAAAGTGGTCCAAAATTATTTTTCAGGAAAACAAGAGATAATGCTTTTCCTGCATTTCAATTACACCCCCAAAGCACAGCAAAGGCATCCAGAATTGTCTGTGTGTTATCTAAATCTTAACCCTAACCCTAGCTCGGGCACCCCAGACCCTCTAACTAAGGAAGAGCCTTGAAGTGACTGAGTTGGAACCTGTCTCAAATGACTTCAAAATCAATTATAATCTTTTGAAATGCCAACTACAAGGAGTTTTAAACATACTGTATCTGAAGTGAATTTGACTGAGTTTTCACCCAATTTCATTTTCCTCTAAAATGCAGCTACAGTATATTTGTCATGGAAATACAAATTCTTGTCACTTGTATGGCCTACGATTACAGGTTCTTCTAAAGTTTTTCTCAAGTTATCATCATCATGCTGACTTTAAATTGGAACAAAGAAGAAAGTTCACCATGTGGAAAGTGATTTTTCAAACGTTGATTTTTATTTTCAATTTTTTGACTGACCGTTGGGAGGCTCAACACAAAATTGTAAAAGTAGTCCAAAATTATTTTTCATTAAAAGAAGAGATAGTGCTTTTCCTGCATTTCAAATACACCCCAAAGCACAGCAAAGGCATCCAGAATTGTCTATGTGTTGTGGAAATCTTAACCCTAACCCTAGCTCGGGCACCCCTAGACCCTTTATCTAAAGCAGAGCCTTGAAGTGACTGAGTTGAAACTGGTCAGTTACGACTCCAAAATCAATCAGAATCTTTTAAAATGCGAACTACAGTACAAGGAGTTTTAAACATATCTGTTGTGAATTTGACTGAGTTATCACACAATTTCATTTTCCCCTAAAATGCATATAAATGTTGTATCAGTAAGACACATTCTAGCCATAAATGTTTTGGAAATTAACATTCTTGTCTCCTGTATGGCCTACGATTACATGTTCTACTAAAGTTTGTCTAAAGTTATCATAATGTTGGCTTTAAATCACAAGAAAAATGAAAATTCACCATGAGGAAAGTGATATTTCAAACACTGAGTTTTATTTTCAATTTTTTGACTGACCGCTGGGAGGCTCAACACAAAATTCTAAAAGTGGTCCAAAATTATTTTTCAGGAAAACATGAGATATTGCTTTTCCTGCATTTCAATTACACCCCAAAGCACAGCAAAGGCATCCACAGTTGTCTGTGCATTGTGGAAATCCTAACCCTAACCCTAGCTCGGGCACCCCTAGACCCTCTATCTAAAGCAGAGCCTTGAAGTGACAGAGTTGGAACCTGTCTCAAATGACTCCAAAATCTATCAGGATCTTTTGAAATGCCAACTACAAGCAGTTTTAAACATATCTGATGTGATTTTGACTGAGTTTTCACCCAATTTAATTTTCCTCTAAAATGCAGCTACAGTATATTTGTCATGGAAATACACATTCTTGTCTCTTGTATGGCCTACGATTACAGGTTCTACTAAAGTTTTTCTCAAGTTATCATCATGTTGGCTTAAAATTGGAACAAACAAGAAAGTTCAGCATGTGGAAAGTGATTTTTCAAACATTGATTTTTTTTCCTCTTTTTGAATGACTGTTAGAATGCTCAACACAAAATTCTAAAAGTGGTCCAAAATACTTTTTCAGGAAAACAAGAGATAATGCTTTTCCTGCATTTGAAATACACCCCAAAGCACAGCAGAGGTATCCACAATTGTCTATGCGTTGTGGAAATCTTAACCCTAACCCTAGCTCGGGCACCCCTAGTCCCTGTATCTGAAGCAGAGCCTTAAAGTGACAGAGTTGGAATTTATCTCAGATGACTCCGAAATTAATCAGAATCTTTGAAATTACCAACTACAAGGAGTTTTAAACATATCTGATTTGAATTTGACTGAGTTCTCACCCAATTTCATTTCCCTCTAAAATGCAGCTGTATTTGTAATGGAAATAATCATTCTTCTCCCTTGTATGGCCTATGATTACAGGTTTTACTATTTTTTATATCAGATTATCATAATATTGGCTTTAAATCACAACAACTAAGAAAATTCAGCATATGGAAAGTGATTTTTCAAATATTGATTTTTTTTCCTCTTTTTGATTGACTGTTGGGATGCTCAACACAAAATTCTATTCACGAGGAATGACAGCAGCCGAAAGCTTGGGAGAAATTAGAATCGTTTATTGTGATGTGGAGATTTGGCGTAACCCGCTTGGCTGAGGGCCAACCTCCCGGCCGTCGGACGGGGAGGATAGGACCCCCATGCGACCAATGGGGTAGCTGCAAAGGTGGAGAGGGGGTGGAGGAGGGATGCAGAAAACGAACGAGGAAGAGGAGAGAGTGACGTTTGATATTTATGGAGACCGGTTGCTTACGTCAGAATTAGTGAGAATTGCAGCAGCTGTGTCGAATGAGCGCGGCTGCCTTCATTCCTCCCGAACTTTCATTAAAAACTCCATTTCACGAGGAATGACAGCAGCCGAAAGCTTGGGAGAAATTAGAATCGTTTATTGTGATGTGGAGATTTGGCGTAACCCGCTTGGCTGAGGGCCAACCTCCCGGCCCTCGGACGGGGAGGATAGGACCCCCCAAAAGAACCAAGCGGGACCCCCAGTCACCAGTGCAGAAAAAACAAAAAGATTATTGGGCCAATTCAGCTGAGGAGAGAAAGTGCCTGCTTGAGGATACCGGGGTTAGTTTTAATGTATGCATGGTAAGCCTCAGAGGATCGACGGCCGAGTTGCTTGATGAGATACTCGGGTATGCCTTAGCGAGCGGCGGAGGATGCGGCCCCTGATCCAGAGAATTGTTTAGGAGGGTATCATGATACGGCCCGTCTCGTTTGCAAACAGAGGGACAGTAGGCGAAGCTCCGGCGGCGGTGCGAAAATGTGCGTAATGGGATAGAGGCTCGAAAGGGCTTATGTAGGAACAGAGTTTGAAATAATAGAAGAGAGTGGCGGATCCGAGTTGGTTGGTTTTGCTTTTCTCGAGATAGAAGGTCAGTGTCTCGGAAGATAAGATGGAGATGTTGGATAAGCAGGGTTGAGAAGAAGGATCGAAGGATGTGGAATTAGCGGTAATTTCGGAGCACCTTAGGAAGATAAAGAAGGCTAACGAGAATAAAGATTCAAGAGGGCGGTCGACCCGGGGCGAGTGGTAACCTGACCTGACGACGTAGATGGGGGATTCAAGGATGTCTGAGGTAAGTGGTGCGCGTAGATTCGGAAGTGGTTTTTTCAAGCCACTGAAAGCCTTTAAGGAGAGAAATTTGAGGGTGGATAAGGGATGGACAGATCGTGCCGAAAAGGAGTGGATGCCGCACAGGTATACTTTGGCGGTGGATGCTCGTACCTTGAGTGAGTTTCTACGATAGCAAACTAAGGATGATACGGTGAGAATGTCAAAAGAACAGAATCTTGTTCGCGGAGAGGTGGAAGGATTGGAAGCCCTTCCAGGCAGTGCAGTAAGAATTGAGAGTTCGAGGGGCGATCCCTAAGAGGATAGTTTGCTGGGCCAGCTGGAGATAGCGATGGAAAGGATGATTCAGAGGAACGTGAGTTCCGAATAGGGAGGTACTGTGCACGGGTTCAGTCTTGCATCTGGTGCCAAGTTCCTGAATTGAAAGCGAGAGAGAGAGTCAGCTATCTCATTAAGGTGGCCTGGAATGTGAGCAGCTACGCGGATGAATTGATGTGTGAGAGAAATCCATTTAAGGCGGCAGAGGAATTTCATGATGGATTGGGATGAAGACCTTCCTTTGTTGATTATATGAACTACTGCATGGATGGCCGAATGGATGAGGACGGTTTTGTTTCCAATTGTGGCCCCAAAGAGAAGCAGCAACGACAATTGGAAATATTTCTAACAAGGCCGATGACTGGTTGGCGAGAGGGATTGGAGAGAAATCAGGAGGCCAAGGGGCCGCAAACCATTGGCCTTTGTAATAGCCTCCGAAACCGACTGAGGGGGCTGCGTCTGTGAAAAGCTGGATATCCTCGGTGTCAGAGAGGAGGTCATCGAAGGAAAGAGATGCCATTCAAGTTGGCCAAGAGAAGCTGCCAAAGCCTGAGCTCGGATTTGCAGTTGGCTGAAGGGCTTACGTGGTGGTAAAGAGAGGGCACGGAAGAGGCGAGGTCGAGAAGGTAGACCGTCCTTGAGAAATGATACGCATGGCGTAATTGAGGTGGCCGAGCGGAGAGAGAAGTTCCCTCTTTGTGCGAAATTTGGCGGAAGAATAGATAGAGATATACATCTGGATCTTGTCGATTTTGTCGCGAGGCAGGGAAGCGGAGAAATTGATGGAATTGAGGGTGATCCCGAGGAATTGGATTATGAGAGGGGCCAGTTGTTTTGTCCATGGCAAGGGGTACCCCTAGTTTCCTAAAACCGGAAAGAAGTGTGGTGGAGGCTCTTGCAGGTGGGGTGTGAGGAAAGTCTATGGTAAGGAAATTGTTGAGAAGGTGGACGAGAAAAGGAAGCTCATAGTTATTCGAGGGGATCCAGCCGAGAGCTTCAGCTAAGGTACCGAAAATGTTTTGGGCTACTCCTACGTCCGAAGGTAAGGCGGACTGCAAAGAATGAACCGCCAATGAACTCCGAAGAGGTGCCAGAGGTCTGGGTCGGGAGGCATAACTTTAACGGCACTGGAGATGTTGGCCTTGGCGAGCCCGGACGGACCGCTATACCAATGGGATCGATGTGGTATGCAGGGAATGGGGAAGAGTCAAGTGGGCCAATCGTGAAACCGTTCTCGACTTTGGATGCTAGCAAGGAATCAACGGAGTGGGGATCAGCGGTGGCAGATTGCAAATTTTTGCAAAGACGAAGGAAGAAGGAAGTGTGCACGGGCCTGGTGAGAATCCGAAGGAAAGGCCGTCGAGTAAGATGTGGGTGGAAGAGGGGTCGGGGTGACGGAGCAGGCCGAAAGCAAGAGCGGGGATATCGATTGGGGTAGACGGAAAAGCCAGTAGTCTTTTGGGAACGCTGAAGGTGGAGCGAGCATGGAAGGGCCGGCGGGGGCAGGCAGAGCGAGCATTAGCTTCGCCGCAGAAGCTGGAAATGTGAAGGAAGCGACGAAGGGGGGAGGTACGTGTAGAGGAATTGAAGATGTTGGAAATTTGTTGGCCTCTGATCATCACGATGGGGCGACCGCGAACATCTTTGGACCGGGAAGGTTTGAAGAAGACCTGGCGGGAGAATAGATGCTGTGGGGGAGAAGGGGCGGAGTCAGGGTTGGGCTTGCGGACGGTATCTGGGCAAAGATTTGATGAATGTGTCCAAGAGGAAGTCTTGGTCGCAGGAAAGAGCTTGGACACCGGTGAAAGTGCGGCAGTAAAGCTCAATGTCGAGGGCCCCCCAGTAGGTGTGCTGGTTCCATTGGAGTAGGCGGGCAGCGGCCTCGGCCAAGAACTGCTTATGGTAATCGTAGAACAGGGAGCCCTTGAAGAGGACAGATAGATCGGGGATGCTGTGCGTGTAATCGTCGAGTTCCTGACGACGTTGGGGAAAGGCGGAGCACGTGATGTCGTGGAAAATGCTGAAAGCCAAGCAGAAGTCGAAAATTCGAAGGACTGAAGCAGAGTGAGGGTCAGAAGATTTGAGAGTAACGGAAATCGAGCCGCGGTCGACTGTTCTAGAATCGGAGTTGCAAGTGGAGGAAGAGAGAAGGTGAGCTAGATTGACGTCCGCCTCAGAATTTGCTGCCGGAGTGAAAAGGGAATGGGAGGAGGACTAAACTTTAGTGCGTTAGGAGGAGCTGGGAGAGGAACGGCTGTTCGGAGAGGAAAGTCCTTAGTAAAGGGGAGATTGGAATCCAGGGCCGAAGGCATGGGATGACGGATGCCGTGTTGGACACCGGGGAAGGGAGAAGATGAGGAGGGAGGAAGAGCGGAAAGCAGATTGTGGTAGGAGGGGTTTGACGGATCTGGGGCCTGAAGCTCGGTGGCTTGGGATATGGAAGCCGAAGACTGTTGAGGAAATGAAGCAGGGGCGAAGGCTGTGTTAAGGACTGAGGAGGCTGCTGAGTCGTCTTGGACGCCAGGGGGTGGGGGAGGGTAAGGGCCGCCTGCTGGCTGAGCTGGGGGTCGTTTACTAGCTGGCCTTCGGGCCGTGGAGACAGCAGCAGGGGCCGAAAGAAAAGAAACCGGGGCCGAAGGCGGAGCTTGAGCCGTGTTGGACGCCGGAGGTAGAGACAGAGGAGAGTGCAGAAATTAGATTAAGCGGAGAAGGGGGGGGCGTGAGCCTGGGGCCTTAGACTCAGCAGCAAGGAGATTAGGGCAGGAGGCTGGGTGCAGTTGTTCAGCAGAGGGATGGATTGCTTGGGGGAAGAGACAGACACGGACATATCAGGACAAGACAAGACGAGACAAGACAAGACAGAAGATGCGACAGGCAGAGGCGCGGGCGGCCTCGGGGTCCTCACGTTGGGATGAGTGGCGGCAGCGCGGGTGATGTCATCAGAGGGCGCCGGGGGAAGCTGGGGAGTTGATGTTTCCTTGTGTAGACTGCGGTTAAGTACAGGGAAAACAAGCTTTTTTTTTGGAAGCGTTTCTTTTAAAATGGACGCCATGTTTTCGAAGTATCCTCTGGAGGCTTGCTACGGTCCGGTTGGAAGTCACGAGGGATGATCCAGGAGAAGGGGGAACCGATGTGCGTGAAGCGCGGCGGCAGGGACATCCTCGAGAGAAGCGGGGGTTATTTGGAGATTTTGCCGTGGAGGAACGGGGAGGCTGGGTTTGTAATGAGAGAGGGACTACGACAGCGGAACGCAGTCTTCGGCGAGGAGTTGGATCTTGTGAGGACTGGCTGGGAGATGAGCGGCGCTGATGTGGCACGGCGGCTGAAGGAGGCGATGAGACGGAGGTGAGGGGAGCTGTGGGGGGTGGACTGGACGAGAAGGGTGGGAGAGTCTCCTGCGCTGCAAAAAGGTCTTCGTCGGAGCGGCGGATTTGTAGATCCATGAGAAGGGAGCACGGATTCGAGCTAGGCGAAGACAAACCATGCAGAAAACGAACGAGGAAGAGGAGAGAGTGACGTTTGATATTTATGGAGACCGGTTGCTTACGTCAGAATTAGTGAGAATTGCAGCAGCTGTGTCGAATGAGCTCGGCTGCCTTCATTCCTCCCGAACTTTCATTAAAAACTCCATAAAGTGGTCCAAAATAATTTTTCAGGAAAACAAGAGATAATGCTTTTCCTGCATTTCAAATACACCCCAAAGCACAGCAAAGGCATCCACAATTGTCTGTGCGTTGTGGAAATCTTAACCCTAACCCTAGCTCGGGCACCCCTAGTCCCTGTATCTGAAGCAGAGCCTTAAAGTGACAGAGTTGGAATTTATCTCAAATGACTCCAAAATAAATCAGAATCTTTGAAATTACCAACTACAAGGAGTTTTAAACATATCTGATATGAATTTGACTGAGATTTCACCCAATTTCCCAATTTCATTTCCCTCTAAAATGCAGCTACAGCATATTTGAATTGGAAATACACATTCTTGTCCCTTGTATGGCCTACGATTACAAGTTCTACTAATGTTTTTCACATGTTATCAACATTTTGGCTTTAAATTGGAACAAACAAGAAAGTTCAGCATGTGGAAAGTGATTTTTCAGACCTTGATGGTTTTTCCATTTCTTGACTGACCGTTGGGAGGCTCAACACAAAATTCTAAAAGTGGTCCAAAATTATTTTTCAGGAAAACAAGAGATAATGCTTTTCCTGCATTTCAAATACACCCCAAAGCACAGCAAAGGCATCCAGAGTTGTCTATGCGTTGTGGAAATCCTAACCCTAAACCTAGCTGGGGCACCCCTAGACCCTCTTTCTAAAGCAGAGTCTTAAAGTGAAAGAGTTGGAACTTATCTCAAATGACTCCAAAATCAATCAGAATCTTTTAAATTGCCAACTACAAGGAGTTTTAAACATATTTGATGTTAATTTGACTGAGTTTTCACCCAATTTCATTTCCCCTAATATGTAGCTATATTTGTAATGGAAATACACATTCTTGTCCCTTGTATGGCCTACGATTACTGGTTCTACTAAATTTTGTATCAGATTATCATAATGTTGGCTTTAAATCGCAACAAACAAGAAGGTACAGCATGTGGAAAGTGATTTTTCAGACGTTAATGTTTTTTCCAGTTTTTGACTGACCGTTGGGAGGCTCGACACAATATTCTAAAAGTGGTCCAAAATAAATTTTCAGGAAAACAAGAGATAATGCTTTTCCTGCATTTCAAATACACCCCAATGCACAGCAAAGGCTTCCAGAATTGTCTATGCGTTGTGGAAATCTTAAATCTAACACTAGCTCGGGCACCCCTAGACCCTCTATCTAAAGCAGAGTTTTGAAGTGACTGAGTTGAAACTGGTCAATTATGACTCCAGAATCAATCAGAATCTTTTTAAATGCCAACTATAAGGAGTTTTAAACATATCTGAAGTGAATTTGACTGAGTTATCACACAATTTCATTTCCCCCTAAAATGCATCTAAATGTTGTATGGGAAAGACACATTCTAGCCATAAATGTTTTGGAAATACACATTCTTGTCCCTTGTATGGCCTACGATTACAGGTTCTACTAAAGTTTTTCTCAAATTATCATAATGTTGGCTTTAAATCGTAACAAACAGGAAAGTTCAGCATGTTGAAAGTGATTTTTCAGACATTGATGTTTTTTCTTTTTTTTGACTGACCGTTGGGAGGCTCAACACAAAATTCTAAAAGTGGTCCAAAATAATTTTTCAGGAAAACAAGAGTTAATCCTTTTCCTTCATTTCAAACACACCCCAAAGCACAGCAAAGGCACCCAGAATTGTCTATCGCAATATCGCAATGTTGCAATCCATAGCTAAATATCACCTGTTATCGGTTGATTTTCGGGTTATTGGGTGAATTTAATACTAATAATTCTTACATGTATATAGCAATTTTCTGGATGCTCCACTCAAAGTATTTTACAGGTAACGGGGTCCTGCTACATCACCACCAATGTGTATTGTAGCTCCCCCTGGATGATGCGACAGTAGCCAAAGTGCACCAGTACGCTCACCACCCTTCAGATGCCAATGGGGAGGAAAAGAGAGTAATGAAGCCAATTCATACTTAGTGATTATTAGGAGATCATGATAGGTAAAGGCCAGGGGGACATTCAGCCCTGACACCAGGGTTAACATCCATAATCTTATCTAGAAATTTCCTTGGATTTTTATTGACCATAGAGAGTCAGAACCTTAGTTTTACTGTATGTCTCATTTGAAGGAGAGAGCCTTTTTTACAGTATAATGTTCCCATTGCTATACTTGTTCATTAGGACCCACACAGACTGCAGGGTAATGGTTCCTTGCTGGTCCCAATAACACCTTTTCCAGCAGCTTTCCCAGGAGGTCTCCCATCCAGGTACTGGTCAAGCTAACGCCTGCTTAACTTCAGTGTTTTACCAGTTGTGAGTTACAGGGTGATATAGCTGCTGAGCCCTTTGATAAATCCACAACCAAATCTTCCTACAAGTCTTTATTTTCCAAAATTATGAATTGTGTGTTTGTTGTCAGTCAAATTACTGTCCTTTGAAACTGTTGATGAATATTTACAATTGTGGAGTGAAGTAAAATCACTCTAAATTAACATATTTCATGTCACAAATAATACCCCTACATCACATACTATAATATTAGAGTCTTTGAAAGACTTTATAAAATGAAATGTCATTCAGAACCTGCGAATGAAGAAATGGCTCACTGCACTAAAAGATAATAGACTGAAGATGAAAGAAGATTTTGGACAAAATTAAGATATTCAAACATTTTGCAGGCTTACAAAAGTATACATTTTATATTGGTATTAATCAAAGGCAGAAGCCAATTTCAAGCTCACCTATAACTATCAAACCAAACCCAAAAAGGTGCTCTTTGCCTATCGTTTGGTATTTGGCCACTGATGCACCAAAAAGTCTCAGTACAAGCCAAGTACATGTCAAAAAGTGGCTTAATATGTTGCAGTTCCACAGACTCTGGGAACTATTAGCAAGCATAACTACCAAACAATGTGGTCCGTGAGTGGGATTTAACAACATAGCTGCCAGAAAAAGTGATGTAAGTCTAGATCTTTTCAGTATATTTAACAACAGCAAATGTTGACTTGTGTGGGCCAAACTAAAAATACAATTCTTCTGCTAAGTATTAAAAAAGGAACTGCAACATGATTTTATATCATGGGGTTAGAAGGAATGAGCATTGATGAGTGCATTTCAAACCACAATGAATGTAAAAAGTACACAGTTATGTGCAAAACCTCCAATTTAGATCACAAAATAAATTACATTTCCAGGTAAGCACAGCGCCATATTCTGTGATTCAGAACGGGGCAACCAAATTTCCAGTGAGGTGAAACAACCCTTATTAGATTGTAAAGAAAAGGGCTTGAAAATACATCTCTTTTAATCCAATAGAAATATAGCTCTTGACTTCAAGACAGTTGTGCCAACAAATACAATTTGTTAACTCTGTATGTAGATCAAATAGGGACATTTCTGCGGTGAAATGTCTGCTGGACAACGTGTACTTATTCTCTTGTACATCACATTTAATGAGTCATTGAAGTGGCTACTGAGCAGGAAGGGCCGCTTCATGTCTCAATTCACTCAAACTCTCACTGTCGCTCATGGCGAGACCCGCTGTTTCAATCCATTAACAACAATGGCGACAATACCGTCCTTTCACAAAGTTCACGATTTTGTGCTTAAATTGGAATTTGTACAACTTTTCTATACCATCATCTAATTTTGTTACTGAGATTTAATAACTAGTCTGAGAAATTGGGACTGCAGTTGGCCTTTAAGTAAAGAATTTTCTAAACACAATTATGAAGATTGTACACAAGATGGCAGTGCAGAACAAGAAATAGGCATGGAATTAAATTTCACTCCCTTTCTGTACAATATGTAAACTACAAAAAACTTGTATTGTACTAGGAGCATTACCTAATATCAAATAATTAAAATAAATCAAACACATTTTTCACTAACTCAGAAAAGAATTGATACTCTGAAAAGCTTAATGACAAAATAGCATTATAAAAACAGTATTAAAACATCTATAGGGTCAGAAGCAAAAGAGGAAAATGCTAAACTTTTACATTCTATTAAAATGGTAGAGAAAGTTTTTTTTCATAAAAGTTTAAAAATTAAGGAAATAATATCTGTGTTACATCTGAACAGGACAAACATCCCAAAAATGTTTTTCATAGTAAATATTTCCAGGACTTTTAAATGTGGACTGTAAACTTATAGTTAATGAAATAAGTCAAGCAAAAATCCAAGCAGGTAATCTATTGCAGAATAATAGCCTTCAGAAATTGACAAATCCCCTAGTGAATTCACAGCATTCATACAGTATGTGGGCATATAAGAGATATGCCTGGTATTTAAAAAAAATCACTTTAACAGGGACAGTTACACCAAAACCAAGAATGAACTGCAGTATTACACTCTTCCTTAACCAAGCCTTAATGTAGTTCATAGAGATCCCTATCATATACTGTACTGTTATACAAAGACCAAACAGGCTTTGTTCTCAACAATGTAGAATACTCCACATACTACACCAGACAACTTCCTTAAAGGATTCTAAACTAGTATCTGAGATATGTCCAACAACCACAAAACCCAGACTTTGACAAAATAAATTGCTTTTGAACCTGATTGTACCTATTCAAAGGATTGTGGGAGTATGGAACAAGCTAACAAAAAAGCTACTGTAAAAAGGTGCCATCGTTCAGATGAGACGTAAAACCGAGGTCCTGACTCTCGATGGTCATTAAAAATCCCAGGGTGTTTCTTGAAAAGGGTAGGGGTGTTACCCCAGCATCCTGGCTAAATTTCTCATTGGCCTTCAACAATCATGGCCTCCTAATAATCCCCATCAATGAATTGGCTTCATTACTCTGTTCTCCTCCCCACTGTTAGCTGATGTGTGGTGAGCGTACTGGTGCACTATGGCTGCCGTCGCATCATCCAGGTGGGGCTGCACATTGGTGGTGGTGGAGGGGAGTCCCCATTACCTGTAAAGCGCATTGAGTGGAGTGTCCAGAAAAGCGCTTTACTGTATAAGTGTAAGTTTTTTTTTCCAGCAGTATTGATAACTTGTTGGTAGAGTTGCAATGTGACCAATCCTGATTGTTGCCAACAGAAATGGTATGGTCTTTTAACAGATATGCTGTTAAAAGTATATATGTATATATGGATGCTAGTGTATATGGATGCTGCACATTGGTGGTGGAGGGGGTTATTATTATAATAATAAAAATAATAATTTTATTATTACCTCCACCACCAATGTGCAGCATCCATATACACTAGTATATGGATACTAGTCCATAATTATTATTATTATTATTATTATTAATAAAAAACAATCAAACCTTTATCTGGTGCCTCAGCAACAGAATGAAGGAGTTTTATTTTGCTATAGCAATGTCTCTGAAATAGAAGAAGGACATCAAAAAATAATTCTGTGAACCCTAACCTTTTTCAAGTCAAAGTTTGGAACCCAAAAGATATACAGTACAATGGGCTTAGTGTAATTGTGGAGAGTGTAACTTTACAGAATTGTGGAGAATTTGTGTGGACTTCTGTAGGAGTGATGTGAAATGAAGATGTATTCATAGTTGTGTGTAAAACACGGATAAATAATGCTATTTGTTCAGTAGTATGTTTATTGAAGTCTAATTAGAGCATTCTATAAATATAGTGGCTTGGTTTAAGTATATGATATTGTACAGATGCAGCCATTCAAAACGAGCGGGGAAATCATACCGTATAATACCACAGTAAGATAATAGTATCCGGAATCACCGCCAGGTGGAGCTAATAAAGCTTAACCTCTCATGTACGGCATTTGAGCTGTTGCCAGAAAACACCTGGTTTCGAATCCTGATCACTGCTGAGGGACAATCTTTATTCAATTAAGAATTTAAGTTGTATACTCTTTAGACTTTTACATTTAAACTGTGTATTACAGCATGTTAATCATTATACTGTACATTTTGGACTTTTCATTCCCTGTTGTGTCAAGGTGGCAGCCTTATCTTATTTTACATTGTGGCTGTACAGACCCCCCCCCCAGCCCTTGCGACACAGCTGCTGTGTCACTTCTTGTTTACAGCAGGGGTCATGCTCCTGCACAGTTCAGCACCTGAGCAGCCCCAGGCATACAGAAGTCGCATGCTCTATGTGCCGTCTATACCCATGGTTACATCTCAACGGCTACCATAATGAGATGTCTTGTCTCAGATCTGTTTTTGCTCTTCCATGGGATTTGAATATACTGCTGTGCCAAACGTCTCTTCAGACTACAACATGTTGTGGTTTGTTTGAGATTGATCACATCACTGTTATTGTTCAGTGAGATAAAATACTGTTGAGTTTCTTTCAAACCCTTAAAAAACAGGGACGTTCAGTATGAATCGGTTTGCAGGCTCAGTCTTTTGCACCACTTAAACTCTCTTGGTGTCACGAACAGTTCTTTCCGGGCCCTATGCAGACGACACGATCCGGAATTGTGAGGAAAACACTAGGAAAAAGTCATGCAGGAGACGGGTATGGAGACAGGAGGGCGTGTCCAGGGGGTGCAGGTGTCCAGGGGAAGTGAGTCCGGGGCGAACAATCCAAGATGAAGTCCAAACGGGAAAAGAAAACAGAAGCATAAATCCAAGGCCAGGCGATCCTTCCAGGGAATTAAAAACGAGAACCGGGTTGAGACCAGCTGGGGGGGATCAGGAACAGAAAGTTAAAACCATAACGGAGCCAGACGCAGCAGGACCCAGGCTCTCACTAAACAGAATTCAATGAAGTGCCTCGAATTACATCAGCTTCTGGCTTTTAAGGGGGAACTGAAGAGGGGCTGGAATAAGGAACAGGTGCGGGTAATGGGGCAGAACAAGGAAGGCCTGGAGCGCCCTTAAGAGGAGGAGTAGCGATTGTGACACTTGGAGCAATTAAAAAAAGAGACATTAAAAATGTGGTGCCCCTTCTGCACTGAATTACAGTTTTTACAAGTGCTGAGAATCTGAAATAGTTCACCAATTTTGGCTGAGTTCCAGTTCATAGACAACTGTAAACAATTTTTAATTAACAATAAAACAGGTTGAACTTCATTTTAACAAAATAACGAAGGTACTGTCACTTTTGAAATTTATGTTTTCTCAAAAGTATCACTGGTTACACTTTTACAATACTACTCCTATTCCTTTCTAAAAGCTCAGTGGCTCTCCTTCGCATTTATGCTCTCTGATTGTCACCTCCAGTCATGGCCCTCTCAAGACTGGCAGTGCTCCAGAGTTTTAATCCAACGTGCTGTTCCATGCGCAATAAAGTCAAAGGTTCAGAATATCAAACCCAAAACACACTTGCAAGGCATGTCCAGCTGTCTCTAGCGTTGGCATTGCATTCATTTTAAGATAGCAAAAATGAAACTTAAAAAAAACATCCCTGAAATAAATGAATGCATGTTTCATGATGAATGAATAAAATGTAATTTAAAGCTCTTGGTTTTCAAAGCATTCTGTAATTGACGAAGCACGGTGCTTTTGTGAATGTGAATACAACTCTGCACTCCATCTATGGATGTGTTCATTATTGGTTCTGCAACTCAAGTGTAACTGTCTTCTTCAAACAGGAAAACGTGATGAGGATCCCTCTATCCTCATGTGAGGTTGCTGAAAACGAGCCCTTTTAATAGGGCCTGATTGATTGGCTAAGCATCTGTCACGACCACCAACCTGCCCAGACCAGCCCTCCAGAGGAGAATATTCACAACAACCTCTGTGTGGTTGTTCCTCTTCGGTGCTTCAATCATAATGTGTTTTATTGTACAAGGTGACTCAAAACATGAATCTTTTCCTAATAATTTCTTTCATTGTGTTTGTTTTATGCTATACAGAGGTAACAATATGGTCTTTCAAGATCTAAATGAGCACAGGATGTGCATGCTTTTAATATAAATGCCATATTATATTTTTCAGAAATGTAGAAACATCAGCTTTAATGTTGAGTGTAACAGTTAGTGATGCTGCAGGCCAAAAGATTGGGGTGCATATTCAATACGACTGGACTTTCTCCAGGATCTGGTACCAAACACATGCTTGCTGGGGAAATTGGTGTCTCTAAAAGTGCATGTGTGTCTGCACACTGTATTGGAATGATGTTCAATCCAGAGTGTTAAGAGCTAATTACAAATAAGAGGAGACCATTCAGACTACCTGTCCTGTTTGATTGTTGCTAATTGATCCAAAGGTCTCATCCAGCTTTTTCTTGAACGAAGCCACAGCATCAGGTCTAAAGACATGGCTAGTTAGCTCGTTCCAGACTCCCACAACCCTTTGCATGAAGAAATGCCTCCTGTTCTTGGTTTTAAAAAGAACTTCCAAGTAGTATCCACTCATGTCATCTGGTTTGTGTTTGTGTCCAATGTTCATTTAAAAAAAGTCCATTGGGTTGACTTTAAACAGATCCAGTAAACTGAAATAAATGAGGCATGTTCATATTTATCACATTTGGAGTCCCTCAAGGCTCTGTCCCCAGACCTACGCTGTTTGCTTTCACTGGAGGCATTATTAGGAAGCACTGGTCAGTGTAGGACATTCCCTTAAACCCTTAAGAATGTATCTTGTCGCTCTTCTCTGGACTGATTATGGAGCCACATTGTTTTTTTCTTTATCACGGTGATCACAATTGTGTGCAGTATTTTAATCTAACATCCCTTGATTTAAATTGTGCACTTTTAATATCCTACCAATGCATTTACCCCTTTTTATTGCTTCCCCATGCTGTCCTGCATCCTGTGCTCTAAGGAGAGATCCTTGGTTGTCTCTACTATTACCTGGAATAAGCAGCTTTCCCACACTGGATATTGCAGCATATTTGCACTACATAGAAAATTTGGGAACTTGAATAATTTTTATCACTGGACAAAAAATGTATTCCTAACATTCAGCTGTTTACTGTCTGTAGTCCTACACCTTCAGTATATACAGTAGTAAAACATGGACAGTAAAAACAAAGAACATACTTCCGAAAATCTGACGAGAAATTAATAGGAAGAACATTTCTGTGCATCACAAAGATAGCCTGCAACTGTATTCTTCTTTTAGATCCTTACAATAAATTAGAGTCTTTTCATAAATCTTTAACACTGCACCTATTCTTACAGGACTTTGATTTTAAAAGTTATTTTTTTACCTTATTTATGAATAACCAAGCAGAAACAATAGTGACAGGATGAAAAGTTTCAGTCTGACCGGTTTTCAGGTGGAACTCAGCATGGGTGTGTCTGACTGGATGCTGAGATTTAATTCCTCACATCGACGGTAACAACTGAACAAGGCAGCCAATGATCGAAGATCATAGCTCCCTTTCTGGCCTGATAAAAACAAGGGTGAGCAGATCTTGCATTTCAGCTCTTTCAAGTGCCAGTTGCTTTCACAATTCAAACCACGAGATATTTTAATGATTATAATAATTAATTATAATTATAATTAAGATTATAATGGAAGCTTCAAACCTCTGTGTCTATCCAGGAAGAAGACATTACTACATACAGGGAAAACACATTGAAATATCTCCACAGGAGTAATTTTCCACCAGAAGTCTCCTGGAAATACCTCTTTTTATTTTATTGGATTCATGTACAGCACTTTACTATATACATATCATATATGTCATGACATACACTACTGTATAATGAATATGCGCACACTATAAAAAAGACATACTCTAACAGTGTCACGATCGCTAACCCCTCCTCTTAGCGGCGCTCCAGCCCTTCCTTGTTCCTTCCCATTGTCTGCACCTGTTCCCTATTCCCGCTCCCCCTTAAAAGCCAGACGCGGACCTCACTCCTGGTTCCTCATTGATTTCCGCATCGTGAGAGCCCGGGGTCCTGCTGCGTCTGGCTCCGTTATGGTTTTAACTTTCTGTTCCTGATCCCCTGCCCCGCCGGTCCCGACCCAGCTCATGGTTTTAACCCCTGGATGGATCTCCTGGCTTTGGACTCTTCTCTCCTGTTTGGATTCCCCGTTCGGCCTCCGGCTTTGTTTGTTCGCCCGGACTCACTTTCCCAGTACACCAGCTTGGACACGCCCCCCTGTATCCTGACCCTTTCCTGCATGACTTTCTCCCTCGTGTATCTTCACTATTCTGGATCGCGTCGTCCGCATAGGGCCCGGAAGGAACTGCTACGTGACAAACAGAAAACAAGAAAATGCTTGGTTGCTCCTCTACCTCCAGTATTACAATATTTAATTATAGGCATCATATGAAAATTGCACTAATACCCAAAGACTAAGACTTAATCATACTGTACTGTGCATGTCCTGAGTGATCGTCGTAAATAAGAATTCCAATGTACTGTACATATTGCTGTCCAATGTACATATGGCAATAAACTTCTTCCAGTTCCCACAAAGAGGATGTGAACACTGGGAGGCCAGGCTTCCTGCTCTGGTGCTCCAACACTCTGGATCCATCTCCCAGCTCATATTTCATTTCGGACTTGGGGTGCTATCTGTATGGAGTCTGTATGTTCTCCAAGTGTTTGCATGGGTTTTCCCTGAGTCATCTGGTTTCTCCCCACAGTCCAAGGACATACTAGTAGGTTAATTGGCTTATGGGAAAATTGGACCTTGTGTGTGCCCTGCGATGGACTGGCGTCCCATACAAGGTGTACCCCGCCTCTTGCCTATTGCTCACTGAAGCTCCAGCTCCCCTGCAGCCCTGAAATGGATGAAGTGTTTAGAAAATGGATGGACAAAATACGCAGTTAATAAGTCATTATGTGTATTATGGGTATATAGCTTCTTAGCACCACTTCAAATTTCAAAGACCTTCTCAACACCAGTTCAGCTGCACCAACCATTACACTCCAGGTCACCTTCAAAAACTGCAAAACATCCCAGGAATATGGTGGACTTCATTTTAATGATTATTTTTCTTACATGCTCTTCCAAGTTCTGTCTTAAAAAATGTATTTCTCTATCCAATATCACTTACCATTAATGATTCATTAAGATCTGGAATTGCTCCATATGTGGTTAATTTTGCAGTTCTTGCTTGTTAATAAAGGCGTAAATAGACACAGGCCTGCTCAACAATTAGTAATTATATCTAATCTACTTTATCATTTTCTTTTGCAAGGTTTCTAGAATAGGCTGTTGCTGTTCACCTACAAGATAATTTATCTGCAAATAAAATGTAAGAAATATTTCAATCTGGGTTCAAATAAATGCATAGCATCGAAACAAGTCTTGTTAGGGTTGCTAATGATCTGCAGATTCTGGTTGCTGTTGATCATACCATCTTGCTGAATGGATTAGAGAGGGTTGATGGTATTACTGGAATCACTTTTTCCTGGTTTAACTCTTATCTGATAGAAAACAACTTGTTCAATTTGGCCATACCTGGCGTCCCACAGGGCTCTGTTCTTGGTCCCATTCTATTTGGTTTGTACATGTTACAGGTATGGTATGTGTCAAGTAATTGTCATAGGTATCAGTTTCATTCCTGTGTTGATTACATTCAAATTGTTTAGCATGCAATCTGACCTAATGGAACACTCTCTGCCTTTTCACACTGATTATTATAATATAATATAATAATAATGATATTATAATCTAATATTATAATAATGATATTATAATATTATATTTTGATGTTATAAAAAAGATGTAATAAAATGTTTCTTGAACAACAAAATGGAGGTTGTGCTCATTGACTCACCTCAACAACTCTGAAACTCTAACAACTTAAATTTACAGGTGATGCTTTCAGAATCAGTCCAAATACTAAGGTCAGGAATCCTGGTATCTTTAATTTGAGTCTTGCATTTGAGGCTTGAGTCTTGCATTTGAGGCTTATGTGCAAGACATGCACATGCAATATTTTAAAGGTGTCAATTTCATCCTTGTAACATATCCTTGTATCATCAAATACAGCCTCTAATGCATACTTTTGTCTGACCTTTCCCTTTCACAGGATGAGCTATCCCTCCTCAGCAAAGGGCTCAGTTTTGTACCAGTTCCCAGGAAGCTGGACATCCCCCAGACCAATGTCGACCTTTACCGCTTTTACCGCAGAATCAGTCTCAGAACACATTTTGCTGACGACTCCTCTTCACAGGCAGTTGATAACAACCCGGTTATTGATGTCATTAACAACATTAATCCCAAACAGAGCTGTTGGACTCCCCCCTCTGGCCGTTTTCCACCAGTTGATTATTTCATTAACCAATGCACTAATCAAGCTCCCAAGGCACTCTCTGAACCCGGTAAGCACAGGTCTAACCTCACCCATGGAGAAAATCAGGCACTCCAGTCACTCCGCAACAGGGATGATATCGTCATCAAACCAGCGGTCCTCTCCGAGGATAGGCTGGTTACAAAAAAAGAGGTGAGGAAAACATGAGACAAGAAGTCTTCTTAAAGAGCTGAACAGGTAACCCTTAAAAGTGGCTTAACACCACCAAATAAAGGGGGACACTGGACTGTTACCCAGTGAAAATATAAATCACTCGCTGGCAGAGGCTTCTTCATTTCTGGGAAGGTTTAGAAGCTCTTCAATTCTGTCCAGGTCTGTCTCTATGGAACAGTCCTCCAATTTACTCATTTCGTCAATAAGTCCCTCTGTCACCTTTAGCCGGGCATTCCTGCAAGAAGAAAGAGAAATACAGGGAAACAGAACTGACAAGAGCTGCATGTGAATCCTGTTTTCTTCATTAGTTCAGGTGTCTGAAAGATTCAGCTTTGAAGCATTTATGTGTGACAGCTCTTCAAAATCATGCAGGAAGAAACAAGAGTGTTTCAAGTTTGACACTTAAAACATCTTAAAAGGAAGTCTTCTAGTCTTTGCAATTATTTTACTGTGTTGAGGAATTTTTTCTTTAAACAAGAATTACGCAGGTCCTCATATTATTATATGACAACTCTCTTTTCTCAGACAGCCTGACAGACATGCTCATTAGAATCAGCAGTGATCAACACTGTATGTCAGCAAGATCAATATAAGTAACTCTTGACAACATGCTTGTTAAACCTGTGATGAACTGTGTCCTGAGTGGCTCAACTAGTAAAAGTGCTTGCCAGAGAGCAGGCAGAGCTCTATGCTAACGGGTTCAAGGTGATGTCACTATTTGACTGTGGCTGGGATTCCTGAAGAGTTGGCTAGGTGCTGACAAAGGTAGGGTAGGATTGGTTGACCAGGGTTCTGTCAATGACACAGTGACCCATGTGGCCTACTGGGCACTGGCATGTGCTGTCTGCCAGGGTCTCGCTTCCCCTCAACCAATGCTGAACCTCCAACATGGACCTGTGGTGCCTGTGATGTGTGACAAATGACTGAAGGTGGGCAGGGCAGGGGAGTCTGCCTGCGCTTCCACATTCTCCCCCGTGTGCGGTCACAGGGTCCACAGCCGCCAGCTGAAACTTGAAAACACGGAACTGGCTGTTCCCATATTAGGTGGGTCTTTAAAACAGTTTTCATCTATCTCACTCAAAACATACAGTATGTAGCCTGAAAAAAAGTACAGAAATGATACATGTAATTCCAATTGCTTTTTGGCCCTAATAAGAAATTCTATATCTTATAATAATATAAATCTACTATTACCACAGGTCAAAATAGGAACTTACATTTTAATAATTAAATTAATATTTGGGAGAGGAAAGGTGATAATAAGCACATCTGGACATCTGCACAACTGTGGCTGAGAGATTCTTCCCTATCACCAAGGAGAAAGTAATTTTTGATGATATAGATGATGAATCTGTAATTAGTGCTTGAACAGAATATATTACTTTTCCCACTCTCCCAAAAACTAAAGATATGCATTTTAAAATACTTAACAACATATATCCTTCTAAGGAATTCCCCATAAAAGGTTTAACTTTCACTGTAACACTTACAATTTTCTCATCTAGAAACAACTGGACACTTTTTTTCTCTCATGTCATCATACAACAACTTTCTGGCAATCTATCTGTATTTGGTTAAGTAATAGTAGAATTTGTATAAATCTTAGCATTTTTTTATTTTTTATTAAAATTAACTTTTAAGAATATTGTTCTTGGAATTCTGAATAAAAACAAAGAAGCTTTTTTTTAATATTAAATGTCATTCTCACGTTGGCAAACGGTTGTATACATACAGTAAGTGTAGACTGTGTAAAAGTTCTGTGGGATTCAAAGAATTTAAACATTTGTTTAAGTTGTACTCAGATTCTTTAAAAAAATATCTAAAAATACCCTGGGAGAACTGGAGTACAGAAACATCTTAGCGCATAAAAAGATTATTTATTGTAACCCCCTAATTTAATCTTGTTGAGTGTGATACGGTTCTAACTGATAACTGGTTTGTTGCTCTGCTTTCTTCATTTGATGTTCCCTTTGTATATGTCTATTGTTACATCTGTATGTATTTGCCTTTGATTGCTATATTTTTGTATAATAAAATTAATTCAAAACGTTGTGTGGTAAATGTTTCAGTTCAAGACAGATCTCTCAGAAATCAGACAGTAAATATTCATCATATCTTAATCTCATGTTGTTAGGGTTAGGAATAGACCGTAGCAATATGGCAGATTCGTTTTCTTTCTCTGGAATACCTAGCATGTTAAATTTCTATGCCTTTTGCAGGGCTCTTGACGTGGTATCGCGAGACTTGCGAGATTTGGGAGCTTGTTCTCACTGCTATGGCGGCGCTCTTGGGGAATCCTGTTTTTTAGACCTACAAAAACAAGCTTACTAATAACAACAACAACTTTTATTTATAAAACGCCTTTCCAAACTCCTTTATTTGCTTTGTTTCATTTTTATGGAATGGAGAAGAAGAAATTCAATATAAATTTGGATGATTCTATTTTTTCTAAAGAAAAAACACCGGTAGCTATTTTCAATCATATTGTAATTTCTTAGTTACAGATACTCGATACGTGAGAGGCTAGGGGATTATGTTTTCTAACTGGGTTTCTCATTATTTCATATATTTGGTGCATTAAGGTACAGTATTTGTTAATAGAATAGGGAGAACAATTTATAAAACACATAAACTTTAAAACTAGTGTTACATATTGTGCATTCTATTTAAGTCTTTAAAATGTTAAAATTGAGTTCTTGGGGTCATAAAGGAGCCGAGGTCGTCCGGCACATATCGGATTAACGCGGTGCTTCTAAATATTAGGTTTAGATATTGATTTTTAACTTGTATATGTATTGAAAAACTCTTGAGTGTAGATTTAAAGTCTCCAAAAAGTTTAATTAGCGCAAACCTTAACTAAAACGTTTATTGTAAAATAATACCACCAGATGGAAATATCATTATGGGTCATTTTAGGGAAAACCTCAATGAAAAAAATACTTTAAATGCGTATTTAACAAATTGTAACTGGAATAAATTCACATTATGAATTTACAAATATAATATTTACATGTACCTGGTGTTAGGCACGATCTGTTGTAAAATAGGAAAATGCCGTTTTTCGCTGGGCATTATCCAGGTAGACTTCCTTTTTTCTTATTCCCCCCCCAAAATAGAAATGCTACATATAGTCAGTTATCTTACTGGTACTGTACCTGTAGTTTCATTTGACCTAATATCTATCCTTTTCTGAGCATATATAGAAACAGTTGGACTAAACTATTACGCCAAAAAAGGCCAAAATGCCTCCTTGTTTGCATCCTTTATGTGCTTTAGCAAACCATATTTTTGACTTAAATCACATGAGGATATTGTTCTGTATTTTCTTTAATTTGGGAAGTCATCTATCATAAAGTAATATATCTTTTGTATCTCAAAATCAAGCTCTTAGGGTTCAGTACTTGGTGCAAAAATTTGTCTTGCCCACAAACTCCAAATGTATTTCTCTACTTCAATTTAATCTAAAATCCGCAATTGTCTTCTGTAGCCTTATTACGCCTTATTATAGTATACTCAAGAACAGTTGTACTAGATTACAAATTATAATGCTGAGAATTATTGTAATCTCAAAGAGACTGGCTTTGGGAGAGCACATCACACCTGTTTTCACCTTTTGTATGGCACCTAAATTCTAGGTTTCTAGTAATCCACTTAGAGGTGCCAAATTGTGAGCAACAAAACATTTGATGGACCTTTGTGTAGACCTTTAGTAGTCCAAGTAGGTAGCTGCATCAGCATGCATACGCTGTAGAGGAACAACTTAAGGTTTATTCAATGCTGAAAAGAGAAGAAAAGCACAACGTTTCGGCTGTGGAGAAGCCATTGTTTCTTTTCTTCTGTTTCAGCATGAATAAGCCTTAAAGGAACAAGTAATAGGTAATAGGTGTGCTCACACCTGAAGAAGGCTCCACGGCCGAAACGTTGTGTTTTCTTTCTTTTTTTCAGCATGGAATAAACCTATTGTTCCTTTGCAGCCTACGCATGCTGATGCAGCTACCCACATGAATAAGCCTTTACTTGTTCCAATTAATTTAGTTGTACATTTTGCAGCCAGTTAATAAAATGAAACTATTATCTTTGGTTTACAAAGGCTGTTAAATAACTTGAGTTTTGCTTTACAGGTGAAACCCTTATTTAAACCCTCAGGAAAAGGTGGAGAGGGAGCAAATGCAGCTGAAGCTTTGAATCCTCCAGTGGGTCTCGCATCTGGCCAGACGCTATCCTATGCACAATTTATCGTCCAGCGGAATGCTGCACCTCCCTTACCAACTGCACCCCAACCCCAGAGGGAGGACCCTGCTCCGGTGGGTGGAGGTGGAGTTGCTAAGGTGTCGGTGGCCGAGCAGGATGGGAAGCCTGAAACTTGTACAGTTGAGACTGAGGTATTGGAACGTGGGGAGTGTCAGACCAAGAGCCTGCCTGCAGAGGAGCATCTGAAAAAGGGAGCTCTGTCTGAACAGAATGAGCCCCAAAGAGAAGAATCTAGCTCCACCAGTGTCCTGAAACTGCCGGGTACTGGGAACAGCATTGTGGTTAGCCCCAGACAGGTAAGGGTTCTGGTACTTTTCAGACAAGCCAAGGTTATTGCCAAGACAAAGTAAAACAATGTTTGGTCTGTGAAGCCATGAAAATTGGACTGTTTCAGAGAACATAAGAATAGTTCGGATCGAAGAGCTCTCCGAGCCTTTAGTGTTTTACTTTTTACTTGCAAATAAAAAAAAATGCCAACTATCTGAGTTAAAGTACCAAACAGTACTAAAGTATGCTGTTGTGAGTTTATGGAATTACTTTTTCATTGCAATGAACAACTTTCAGTGTTTTTGCCTTTGTCTGTTTAATATCAGGGGTTTAAGATAGCCCTTAGTTATGGTCAGCTATCATCATGCTAGTTTAGTTCCCCTCTGGTGATGGATACTGCTTGGGTGGCTTAGCTTGTCCTTTGACAGGATTATGTTCTTCCCATTAGTCCCTCTACCACTGTTGCTCCAGGCCATAAGCTAATGTTTTTTTGCCTGGCTGGTGTTTGGGGGGATGCGGGGGGGGGGGGGGGGGGAGGGGTGATTCTGCTGTTTTTACAGCACTTGAATCCATTGATGGTGGTAGGTTTACTGATAACTACTCCATCTTTTAAGTTCAGGCTGCTGCTTCTCCCAGCCATGATCACACTCACCTCATTGTGTCACGTTACAGGGATTCAAAGACACTTGAGCTACTGTAGAAAGATATCAGAACCCACTGGACTGGATTTATACATTCCCCAACACGTAACATCAACTAGTCTTTTTTTTTTAATCCCCTGAATCTGCCCCTCACATTTCTAATTACAGTAAGGTCTTGACAGGCCCTACAGCACAACAGACTAGCTAGTGAGTGAGCCTCACCCTGCCACTTGTCTCTGTACCCACCACATAACATCACCATCTCGACTTCGTCTTGTTTTTATATTGTAATGGTCGCTCCCAGTTGTGTTGATAGTGTGGGAAATGACAGGCAGGAGACGGCTTTACAGGCTCTCTTGACAGTTTTATTGCCTGATTCATTACAGTGGGATGTGTTTATCCCAGAGGCAGAGAGAGAAAGTGCAGGCTACGTGCAGAGGAGAAATTCATATTGCTTATTTTAGCTGATTGCTATATGTTTGTGATTACTATTATTTCTTTTAATGTATTGGTGTTATCTAAATTAAATGAAAGTCAATGCATTTGTACTTTAATTATCATATAAGGGAAAGTTATGTATGTCTTGTAACCTTGCTATATACTATATACTGTAGTACAGTGGTTCTCAAACTTTTTGGACCAAGTACCACCCCTGATCCAACCAAAGCATCCAAGTACCACCTACAAGTCATCATCTCATAGGAACCCCAGAAATTCTCAATGACCAACATGAGCGCGCGTGCACACACATTCACACATACATATAATAAATATTATTATTATAATAAACTTTATTTGATATAGTGCCTTTAAAGGTGGCTTCTCAAAGTGTTTTACAGAAAAAAAACAGTAACAACAACTAATAAAAATGCACCATTTCAGTGAGAGGGGTGAGACTGTTTAGTCGAGCAAAGCAGATGTGAATTACTTTTTCGAGCCTTGATACAATTCACAACAGAGTCTAACAGATATTAAATCGTCAGGCATTTTCTTGACGGCAAAGGTCTCGCGGTGGATGTTGCAATGCATCCATTCATTTCTGGTGCAACTTCTCTAATTCGTGCAGCTACACCGTTATGTCGGCTTGTCATTGCTCTAGCACCGTCTGTACAAACTCCAACACATTTTATCCAGTCGATGCCATTCTCTTCGATAAATTCATCCAGAAGCTGAAATATGTGCTCTCCTGTAGTTCCTGTGGGTAGCGGCTTACAGAACAGAAAGTCCTCATGGGACGTACCCTCAAACCCGTATCTAACGTAAATGAGCAAATTGGCCAAATCGACTACAGACTCATCTAATTGCAGTGAAAAACATCTGCTCATCTTAACGCGCTCTATCAGCATACTTTTGATATCATCCTTCATTTCAATAATTCTATGAATGACTGTGTCTTTCGGGGGTGGGGGGGTGCAGCAGGTCGAGCTGTTTAGCAGCTTTTTCTCCACACATTATACGTGTCAGCTCTTTTGCCAACGGTAAACAAAGTTCTTCACAAATAGTGTGGGGCTTACCTGCTTTAGCAATCCGCAAGCTTGCATTTTTCTGCGTTTCCGTTTTTATTTCCGTATTTATTTAACGTTTTAATTTCATGCGCATGGGAGCGAAACACAGAGACGCTCGGTGTATTTTTCTCAAATTAACTTAGAACTGTTCTTAAATATTTTTCTGTTATATATCACGCTTTCCTGTGCTCACAAGCTTACCAGCGTTCGTAGTACGTATTTCTATGCATTCCTGTGTTTACAACGTTGGCATTGTTCCAAAATCACGCACATTCTCCTTCCTCCCTATTTGCTGGAGATACAGTAGCTTTTTTAAATACAATTGGTCACTTGCGTCCGTAGCACGCATTCCTATAGAGTGGTATAGAATTACAGAGTATCTCTTGTGTTCACTGAAGTATTAGCGCACACTGTATCGTAGTACGTAGGCTGCGTATTCGACACGTATTAAAATACAAAATATGAAAACCCGTCCCGATTTTTCAGCGCACACGACACAGTTCCAGGGTCATTTGGCGTACCACCTAGCGGCACTCCGCGTACCACTCCTGGTACGCGTACCACAGTTTGAGAACCACTGCTGTAGTACATTATGTGATGGTATTGGGGTGGACATGTTTATATGTGAATTTGGCTATTCATCATGGTTCTCTGCCCTGAAACCTTGTGAGTTTTGAGACCTTACAACATCTTCTTTTTACCACTGTCTTCCCCACACCACCAGACAGGCTTCTGTTGTATAGCTGCTCTCTGCTGTACACACCTGAATAGGCTTCACAGATGAAAACCTTTTCTTTTTCAGCATGGAATTCGACTCCGCTACCACCTTTATGCGTTGAATGCTGATGCTACTTTCCTTGCTTTTCCCTGCACTAATATCTCAAGTTTGTGTCTGTTTTGTACTGTATGAAATCACATGACATTAAAAGCTGGAAAGGGTCTGAAGAGAGAGTAGTGTTCTTGCAGAGACATTTCAGGAGCCTGCACGGCTTTGGAAGCTGGGGTGTAACTGGAGCACAAAGAGAAAACACTAGACATGGGGGGAACATGCAAATTCCACAGAGAATGTTCAGAAACCATTTTGATGTTTTCTGTTGTTTACAATGTACTTTAAATATCACATTTTTAGTGTTATCCATTTAATGTGAAATTGTAACTCTTGAATTCAAATATTGGTTCAGTCTGAAAGCACAGTGTTGCATAATGTTTGAAAAATACGTAAGCATTTTCACTTTTAAATGTTGTTTCAGTTAAGACTAGAATTTGTTCAGTGGTCTCAACACAAAATAATGACATTTAACTCATGATTTCTTTATAGGGATTTGCGTAAAGTATGACTTCTAAATGACTTTAAATAAGCATGTAAACAATATTATAAGTGAGAAAAGGACATTCACCCCATCTAGCTCATTTGGATATTCATACCTAATGACTCTGAGGATCTCCTCCAACCATTTCTTGCAGGGCATCAGCTGTGCCAGTACAGAATGGTAGTTTGTTCTAGATTTATAGTCCAATGTGAAAAACCCTTTGTTTTTATTTCTCTTTTGAGATATAAATACAGGTCTCTATAGTAGAAATTTGACTGAAAAAAACTTGTAAACTAAATAAAGTAAAACTATTTTCTCATTTCTGATTTCATCCTGACCTGCTACAGAGAGGTAATCCTGTGCTGAAGTTTGTGAGGAACGTTCCATGGGAGTTTGGCGATGTTGTCCCTGATTATGTCTTGGGTCAGACATCTTGTGCTCTATTCCTCAGGTGGGAATTGATTTTAATTGTTTTGTTCCATTTTTTTCTTTATAGTTATAAAACACATTATAAAAACAAAACTAGTCAGTAACTAGTCAACAGTGTCTCACTGAATGATTAGACTACCAGACTTCAGGAAAGCTGTATGTGCATCAATTAATGGTACTGAAAGGTTTTAAAAAATAATTATGGCAATATTTAAATCATCAATCAATCTTCTATGTGTTAAAGAAGGATGACAACATGTTTTTATTTTCAAATATATTAATGCAACAAAGTTACAGATAAATAAAGAGTTCCAAAGTAGGTATTACTTGACTTCCTGTATCATTTAAGAAAGCACAATACTGTTATTCTGTATTTTTATACATAGAAAGCTATATCTTATACATTACGTTATGTCACTGTATGACAGAAGTGCGCAGCTCATTTGCTACAATAGGTAAGATTTGATTCCAGGTTGTAAGTACCATCATTTATTAAAATAATTCATACAATATAATTCATACAACTATTGCATAGTATTAGGACTGTTCTGTGATCGTGGATTTTATAAGAGAGATTACAATTGAGAAAAGGACATTCAATTCAGCCCAGGTAGCTCTTCTACCAGCAACAGAATGATAGGCAACATGCAACATGGTCCAGGCATACAAAGATTGTACAAATACTTAATATCACTTAATTATAAGTGAAATAATAGACCTTGTCCCTGCAGGAGTTATGATTAACTAACTAAGTTATGTACTAACTAAATCACAGTTCTTTTGAAAAGGACAGTACTGAAATATTTCATTTAGCAACAGGTGAAAATAAATGTGCAACAATATGTATGAATTGGTTAAATGCAGGAAATAAATTCAGATTAAACATACTGAGATAAAGTGATCAACCTTATCTGTTAGCGCTTCTTGAGGGATTAAGAGTAACCCTCAGTACCTGTGATGATAAGTGAAAAGGTGCTGATTTTGTTTCATGATTAGTAGAAGTGGAAGAGAGGACAGAATTGACCAAAGGTCAAGTTAAAGGATTATTGAATGACCAAGAAAACACTGGATATGGAAAAATGCTCTTTGATAGATCTTGGCAATATAAAAAGAGGAATCCGTTTACATCTACAGCTACCACTCTTTGGCGACATACCTGTTGTGTACATGAAACATCACCTTTCCGTTCACTTTGACACATAGACTTCTCCAATTCTCTTGAGCAAAACCGCATTCTTCATTTTTATTTTCTTCCAATAACATTGACAAGGCCCTTTATTGCCATGTTCAAAATCATTCTTTTAAAGTTGTATAAAAACACAATCACACTGTTTTTGTTTCTCACCATTTTCATGCAAAGACATACCCCTCGAAACTCAGGTCAGTAATGACATCAAACAGGGACACAGCTACTGGTTAGAGAATTGTGGGGAGCTCTGGGTATGTGTAATTATTACGGTAACTTCACTAGGGCCACCTGCTTAAAGTGTGGGCTGTTCTGGCTCAGACAAGGCAGGTATAGAATCCCAGTCAAAGCTCTGACTGCATGTGCCACATGGGCCGAACAAAATGAGCTCGGCAGGCCAGACCGAGCCCAGGGACCAGATGTTTGACACCCCTGGTATATTACATTCCTTTAAACCCTGGAATGCATCTGGTTACACAGTAGCAATATCTTTTTTTGAAATGTAGAAACCGAAATTGTTGACAGTAGTTTTAATGCGTTCTTACTAGTGCATCCCTTGATTTAACTTCTGTACTTTTAACTATGAATCCCAATGTCAAGATATGGCAACAAAACATACAGGCTGCTGTATAAGTAGGCTCAGAGCTGTCTCTTTGGTCTTTGTTGATGATGTAACTAATGATGGCAGCAACAGAAATGTATTCTAAAGTTCAGATCAATATTTTGTCTGCTTACAAGTATGTAGTGCTTCCATTACTTACAGTATTTGACTGGAACTCTTCTATGCTGCATGACATGATCCAAAACATGGCCAATGCAGCTAATAAAAAAATGTGGAAAATTTAGAATGGCCAAGTCAGTCTCCAGAATTTATTTCATTTATCATGAAATGTACAGAACACTATGCACAGAATCCTATACAACAGGAAACCTTTTTATTTAGTTATAACTATAGCAGTTTAAAACCACCATCATCACAAAGTTTTAAACCTAATTGTTTGATAGAATGTTGCTGTGCTGCAAATATCATAAAATATAGATTTGGAAATCACTCTACTTTAAAATTGCACCATGCATAAAAATGAACGAATGTATTAAGAATATGTTCTTTGCAGCTTGTTAAGTGTCTTTTTCATCATTATTAAAATAAATGTGTTGAATTTGTTTACTCAACATGCTGTTGATCTTCTAAACACCACGGTGCTTTGATGAATGTTTTCACTTTCTGGTGAGGCTGTAACCTATCTCATTGTGCATTTAAAAATATGTAAAGCCATCTTAGGTCATGCAGTTGGTGACTGTGGGCCATATCTAAAATGTAGGTTAGATTTTTTTGTACAGTGCTTTCTTTTGTTTTTGGTAGCTTTAACTCTTAGAAGTGGTGGCCCTGTGGCCTTGTGGTGGGTGTGGAAGGGGTCTACTCCCACTCGTGCTTTTCAGGCTAAGCACACGTTACCTGCCACTGTCATTTAAATCCTTGTATGCGATTGTGCTTTTCATTCTCGAATTATATCTGCCCTCAGCCTGAGATACCACAATTTGAATCCAAACTACATCCATGACCGGCTGAAGCAGCTGGGCCAGTCATACACCTTGCGAGTGCTATTGGTTCAGGTTGATGTGGTAAGTGATTTGTGTATCATGCAGGAAGCTAGCCTGACCTAAAGTCCTAGAGATGAGCTGAATATGTTCCAAGGCATAACACTACAGTATGCAGAAATCGTTCTGTGCAATGACACTACAGTATGCATGCATCTTTCCTGTTTACAAAAAAATGGAATTTGGCTTCATAGTAGTAAACCTTCGTAACTATCATTTTGGCTTTATTCTTTCTTTATGAAATTACAGAAAAATAGAAGTTCATGGAATTTTTACCACATGATATAATTATTAATAATAATTCAGTTTTTGTAAGTTGCATTTTAACTTACTTGTCCAGTTATAGAATTTGACTATGCACCAATACCTTGTTGGACTTTGCATAGATTAACTACCACCTGCTTCTTCCAACATGGCACTGGTGAGAGTTTAATTGGAGATACTGTTTCTGACTATAATGTATGAGCATTATAGACAAATATTCTGCTATTATGCAAATTTATTTGAAATAATCAGAATAGTGATCAGGATATAAGAGCGATATGGCCAATCTGCACTACTAAAGATTGCTGTGCAAGGACCACTGTATCTGAAATATATACTAATATCTCTGGTTATATTTGATTTACTATAGAATTCTGAAATTTATTGTAAGTTATCAGTCATCCCTTCCTTCATGCTATGCTATGCTGCTAACAGCTATACGTAATAAGTAATATTGTCTTTATACAGTATTTAAAGTACCTGAAAGTACTTTAATATTGTTCTCACTTAATGATACTAAGTTCATCTCTAGATGTGAAGTTGTAATAGGTTATTCAGACTTGCAAAGTCGGCTCTCCAGGTTGTTTCCATCACTTTTCATTTTTATTGCTCAAACCACTCTTTCTGCTATTTTTCTATCTCCCACAGAAAGACCCCCACCATGCACTAAAAGATCTGGCACGGATTTGTATTCTGGCTGACTGCACACTCATTTTAGCCTGGAGGTGAAAGATTGCCGTGGGTGGGGAGAATTTTCAGACTGGCTTGTTAAAATGCATGTTGATGGCCAAAATAAAAATAACTTCTGTTGCAGAGTTCAGATAACTGCTATAATTCAGAATAACACTAAGGTCTTAATGGAAATTCTGAATGGTCAAGCATTAGTGCACTAATGCAGCAGTGTTTGAGATGGAAACTTGGAGGGGGATTTTGCTGAGACCATGGGGGGTGATTGGGGTTAAAATATTTTGTTCTATTAATAAAGATGTCTTAATATGGAGGATTAAAGATAAGATATAAGATCCCTTTATTGGCCATATACAATTTCTTGTATAAGGAATTTGTCTTTTCGCATGTATCAACTTGCTCTCCATGACACACAGACAGGATCCTTAGCCACAGGGCCACCTCACTGCTGTTTAAGTATTAGTTTTAAATGCTTCAGTTTTTGAAGAGTAGCTGTTGAGTTTCAAACAGAAATTGACCTGGCTTTTCTCTTAAACAATGACAGTTCTCACACCTGCTTGGATTTATTGTTTGGTGAACTGTATAATGTTGTGGCTCGTGATCACTTCCATGTACATGATTGTACAGTACACTAACCGTAGTCTTTTTGTTTCTCTATAAGCCCTGAAGAGGCTGGCCGGTATCTAGAAACTTACAAATCCTACGAGAAGAAGCCAGCTGACCTTCTAAAGGAACACGTCGAACAAGACTTCTTGTCCAAGGTATTAAGAACAAAGGGGAAGATTAAACTTGAAGCGATTTTCATTCTAATATTTTATTACAGATTCAGATTTTGATTATTTTTCTCTACAGGTTTGGTTGGTCAAGGTTATATATAAAACAATTATTCGGTTTCTAGATTGGAGGTACCTATGTACATGTGTATTCTGTAGAAAATAGATTTTAATTAAAAACAGATTCTAATTTCAGGATGAGTAAAATAATCATGTAAATGTTCATTTCCATTCCTTTAATCTTATCACCAGGTGAACTATTAGCTGTCACCTCCTCACACAATTTTGTGATCTGTGAATAAATACTACTGCAGCTACCCTTTTAATTTCAATTAGGGTTATTCCAAATCTCTCTGAAAACAAAAGAATACTCATTTTATCCAAAAACTGTTCACAATGTACCTGAGTGCACGTGTGGGCTACTGAGAGGAAGTAGCCTTGACTGTGGCCTTTGCTTCTGTTTGCAGGCATCTTCTCTTTTGTAAGATTGTCACTTCACTACAAATAAAGATAGACACTGATATAGAACAGAAATGCATAATTCCATTTTGATTTCTTGTATTAACATTGAAATTCATTGTGGTGTTGTACAAAACTGTTACATCCACTTTATTTCAACCATAATAGGAGTTCTAGCCACATAGGAAGTAGTGCATAAGAGGTTGTTTCCTAAAGGTGTGCACATCAAATATCTGGAGAGTATGGGAATTACAAATATATAATTCTTCCAGGAATGACTGTATCAAAGGTTAGAATCCTTCATTAACAAACTGTTTACTTCCTTTACCTTAGCTGTTTGAGAGTTTTGTTCATTAATTTCCCAGGCCTGAATTGTGATTGTGCTTTTGTTTCTTATTGCAGGTGACCGATTGTTTGACAACAGTGAAGTCTGTAAACAGGACGGATGTGCTGACACTGCTGTCAACATTTTCTGTGAGGCCGACTTCTGTGTTCTCATGATTTCATTTTGTGTCATTTATGTTAACCACAGTAAAGCACCCAGAGAAGGTAGCCAGCTATACAATAAGCAAATTCATACTAAATGTACTAGCTAAAGTACATTTTCAAGCTAAAGCTGTTTGAAAAATAACTTATCATTAAACAGTTTCTTCATTATAGGTAGAGCCTTTCCCAATGAGCAGAACTATTGTCTTAACTGTGGTTACTATGTGACGTAATGTCTGGAGCTTATTATTCTAGGGGGTTGTAGGTGTGTCCCAGTGGGATGTTTTTGGGTGCTTTACTTAAAGTGCTCCATTAAATGCTGTATAAATGGGCTCCTAGATCATCATTGCACATGAGAATTGTTCTCTAATGACGTGCCTGGTAAAATAAAAGAATAAAAAGCCTACAGCAACACCAAATTTTGAATGTTACTAATGGATCTACTAATGTCCTAAAGAGACTTAAGTATGCCCAGAATTCAGTGATCTTTATGATCCCTACTAGTGCTTTGCTGTATAACCCCTGTTCTCTGCAAATTGCTTTGGCTTCCTGTGAAATTTAGATTGGTCTTCAAAGTTTTCATTATCACTTTTAAGGTACTGAATTTGTAGTCCCAGGCTATCTTAAGAGTGGATTGTATCACTATAGTCCATGGGTTAATCTGAGATCTGCTGATTCAGGCCATACATTGATTTTTTTTCATGTGAAAAATAGCCAGTGTGAACATTCATGTTTTGATCAACAATATTTACTTTATAAATATGTATGTATCATTTGTAATTCAACAAAATGGGGCAATTGAAGTGTGAATAAGTTTGCAAGGGACTGTATATACATTTCCATGCATTCTTAAATTTAATATTAACAAATATTTTTTAGTCACTAGATGGTATAATGAAAGCTTCCAAAGAGGATTTAACTGTCTGTCCAGGACTTGGACCCCAGAAGGTGAGACAAAATAGTGTTCACTTCTTTCATCATGTAACCATCTGTAGACAGCCTTGCCAACCTTGATCTGATCTACTGTATGCAAACCTTATTTTTGTCATTATCATAGAAATCTGTAAAATACTGTCATTAGTTCTAGTGGCTTTTTCATATTCATATTTTTCATGCCTCTTTTCAGTCTGCTGCATTTCATTGCATCTAGTCTTCTGTTTTCTAACTGCTTTATTAAATACAGGGTCATGGAGAGAAGGCAACATTTAGTTAATTGCCAATAAATACAACAGCTTCACTAGTCCAAAACAGTGCACAGGCTCACAGGAGACACCAGAACCTAATCCGGCAAGCAAGGGCCCCAAGACCTGGTTCGACATGGACCGGATGCCAGTCCATTGCAGGGCAGACACAAACCAAAACACACTTACCAGAAGTCAGTTAACCTACCAGTATGTCTTTGGACTGTGGGAGGAAAACAGCAAGCCCACACAAACACAGGGAGAACATAATTATGCAGATTGTATCCCAGGAATTGAACCCAGGGCCCTGGATCTGTGTGGCTGCATTGCTAACCACTGTGCCACCATGCTGCCCTACACCTGTTAGGTGATTTACTTTCCAGAAGTTTGGGGCTATGAACATTTTTTATGCACCACCACTACCACTATGTTGTAGAGTGAATCATCAACACCTGATCTCTAATGTTAAGCGAGGCTTGGCATTGTCAGACAGGGATGGAAGATGAAGGAATCCGGGCTATCAGTAGACCAGTGGATGGCAGTGTTCCCCCTGGACATAATTTTCAAACCAATGCCCCAACATAGTTATTCGTACACTGTGCAGTATGAGATGCCATCCTTTTTTGAACAGAGGTCCTGACTAGGTCATTAAAGATCACATGTAACTGTTCATAAGAGTAGAGGAGTTAACCTTGGTACTACTACTGCACCAATTTACTAAACAATGAAAGCTGCTTTTCACTTAATTTCTGAGTCACTGAGAGTTTTGCTCTTAGGTCCCTCAAGTGCTGTTTACAAGTGCTGCTCATCGGTAGTCCTAGAGCCTAGGCACACTTTGTTCACCAGATGTTGAGTGAAACAGTAATCTTTTTCACATACCGTAGATGTATTCACAGTAATAGCAACCACAGTATTTCATAATTATGGTTAATAGTGATTAAAAAACAAGCTATACCCCATATGTTTGAATAGGTTTTGCTAATTTGGGATATTGTGAAGATGTAATGTATTGACTGCTAATTGGTTTTAAAGGCACGCGTGTCACTATAATCAATAATTATCATCATGAATTGTACTAATGACGCTACAAAAACTCTAAAACCAAAGAAGTTACTAAAACTGTACTGGCACTTGTCAGATTTCGAGAAAGGCTCTTCTCATTAGTAACCTATTTAGCCCATCAGACTTGTTTGGTTGCTAGTGGCTTATATGATGATAACTTTTATTTATGTAGTGCCTTTCCAAATTCAAGGCTATTGAGGTAAGGGTATAAATGCATGAATCGAGTACTGGGTATCTT